>NC_141304.1:10648615-11848615 GCF_037954325.1 Fistularia commersonii | reverse complement strand
AATTTAAATCTGTATTCTTTGTGTGTTTTTTTTCCATGCTGCTTATTTACTAAAGAAAGGTGGTGACAGACTATGTTTTGTCACAAGGAGGTTGTGATTGGGTTCATTCTTGTGGTGACAGCGGCCTGACATTGACAGGTCAGGCTCTGCAGGGATAATAGACATGTGATCCTATTTTGAAATATTCCCACCACAGCTTGCAAAAGTCTGTCTTCACAAACCCAACACAAATCTGTGTTTGTGGCAAGACTGCATCTGGAGGCACTGCAGCTGAGTAAGTGCAAGTAACACAATCTGCCTGCAGTCACTGCTATGTCAATATTGGCTTGTGGCTGTAGGAGCAGTTCAGAGGACACTGTGGACATCTCCTCATTGGGACGTTACTCACACTGCTCCAATCCTTGAACAGAGAAACACACACCTGCAGATGCATTAGATTGGAGTTGGTTTACAATTAATTTGGCCAATCACCGATGTCTTGGATTTTTTTCTCAATAATTTCAGAGAGCATCCAGTCTGTCCTGTAGAGGAGTTTTTTTTGTGAGTTACACAATCCTCTGCTTTCAGAAGTTGAATATTCAAGAGGAAAATAAAAACAATTAAACTTTTGTGACACAAGCAACATCTCCTGCCTCTGTGGGTTATTTGTGCCAATATATTATTATTATGAATGCTTACATTTTGATGGTATTTTCCTTTTTTAAAGTCAGGAGCTGCTGATGAAATGTATTCTAATTGAAATCACAATTGTCTCAGTTCTCCATTTTACTGTTTATCATGTGATTGTATCTGCTGTTTATGATTTTAGAAGCTAGAACTTGTTCAAGGTCAATTTTAGCCTTCATAAAGATGCCTTTCCTGATAAGATTATGGAAATGGCAACATTGTTGAGACAACTGAAATGTTTTTTTGAGGAAAATATTCAGCAAATATCATCCAATTCTTTATTTACCTTGAAACAAAGCAGGCCATTAACCTGAAGTTACTGAGTTTCAAGGCAAAATGATAAATTGATGCCAACAAAGAATGATGACATTGCTGTCAACTTTTTGGCATCCTCTACCACAAAAGGACACTTTACCCAAGTCTTGAAGGCATACACCAAGTGCTGACCTTGTCTTACTGTCCATGATGTAAATGTATCGATCTAAGTAATTAAATTCATGTTTTGAAGGGAACGGTCATTTTAAGTTTGCAGTATTTTAACTATGTGAATTACCAGAGCAATTTAAGAAAGTAATAGGTATTAAATGATATGAATTTCTATATTTTATTCCATTCTTTCTAGTATTACCTGCCTCATTTTGTTTGCTGTCCTGTAAATATATCTTTTGTCCTGTACTCTGCAGAGGGGCTTGCCCATCTCTTCGGTTCCTTTTGAAGTGCATGTGTCCATTACATGTGGATAACCCGAAATGAGCTGAAATTGAAAAAAATAAAAACAACAAAAATCAAACAACCTAATATAGTGCTACATTTGTTTACATGTTTATTTGTCTTGCATATCTTCATACATGATTGATCACAGCGACGCAGATATCATGAAATATATCAACATTGGGAAAGGGGCTACATATTTTGCAATTTTCATTCGTCTGCCATTTCAATCAGTTCTAATATTCTGCTGTATCAGTTGTTATCAATATCAAAAAACAGCCAAAGAAAACAGATGTTTTGCATCACATTTAGAAATATTAGAAATAGTCGCTGGCTGGTAAAAAAGGTTGTATTTCTATATACCTCTGTTTCTCACAGTCAAACAGAGATGTGCTCTTTTCAGCTCAAATAATACTGTCTAAAGTTAACTAAAGCTTTCTGAACTGTGAGCACGGCAGAAATGGACACCACTCTAAATGTATGTGGAGGGAACACACACACGTTCCCACACACACGTTTCTGCACACAGGCAGGATTCATTCCTTGCTGGTGTAGCAGGTTTGACATGCCAGAGCTCAAAAGAGGTTAAGAGAGAAAATGAGAAAGGGCAGTATCTCCTCAAAAGCACTGAAGTGTGTGTGTGTGTGTGTGTGTGTGTGGCTATTGTAATTCTGATATCTAAATCAGCTTTCATTTGACTCTTCTATTGCTTAGCTTGGAATTTAGTTTGAACCGCCAAAACTTTTAACGGGTAGTCGCACTCAAGAAAGTCTATCACCAAGACCTTAAGTTTGAACCAATAACTCCATTCTCAACCTCTTTCCTGGCCAACTTTGACCTGAACGCCTGTGTGTGTATTGAAGGGGAGGTATGTGTGAAGGTGGGTGTTAGACATTAACTTTGGTTAGGGAAAGAAAAGAGGGCTTTGATTCTGTCAAGCACTCTCCTGAAATTCATTAAAGGCTGCTTTGTTAAGGGTCAGTGTGTGTGCGTGCGTGTGTGTTTAGCATGACTGGTTAAAGCGACAACAATAATGTATGCAGCAACTGTACATCCTTGAAAGACGAGTGGACGACATTTTTTTCAGTCTGTTGTAGATAAAACTGTAAATTTGTTATTTGCATGGATTTGTTTCAAGGTGATTCTAAGCGTCCCAAACTGTAACATCATAACTATCAAATAAGCTGCATTTATGCCCCTTTTATATCCATGTAGACTTATCTCATCCCTCACCGGACCTTCGCTTATATTCCCCTTTCTGCCAGCTTCTTACAATATTCATCCAGTTTTAGTTGGCAAATTACATATTTAGCTGACCCGATGAACCGCCGACAATATTAATTCTGAATCAGTTGGTGCTCAAGTTCTGCAAGAATATTAATGGCCAATAAGGGCTTCAGATGGCTCACACGATTCAGGTTATTCAGACAAAGCCCTGATATATGCAGGAGATTGTTTCTCTCCGAATATATGTCTGTCAGGATTAAATATTATGCTGTCTCTGAGAAGTTCAGAATGGACTCTCTCTGAGTGTCTTCTCGTTAACATTAAGCTTTTGCTGCATTATAGGATCACTATATTTCAAAAATTGCTATATAATTTTTGCTCTTTTTTTAATTTCCAGTAGTTAAGTGATCCAGAAAGTATTTACACAGAAACCCCCACCAGGTTATGAGGTGAAAATAGCCTGTTCAGGTTCATTGTAATCACTTGGAGTTAGTTTGTTCAGCCTCCATTTGCAAGGCTAACAACTTGCAAGACAGTTTCATGCTGTCATTAGGTTTGCTGTGTACCTTTGTGTCTCTCATTTGACCTGCCACTCCTTATCTCCTTGTCAGACATCTGTCAGCAGTCCCTTGAAGGACAGTAAAAAGTGCAATTTAATTCGATAAAACAATGTTCTCTTGATCACATGATATGCATGTATTTTGTGGTGTAAGCCTAAAGTTTTCCTTCATGTTTTTTCAGTTTTCCCACAACAAGTCTCAGACTAGAGTATGTAACTGAAGAAATATGACACTTCCTGATTTTGAGTCACAGTGCCATTGAGGCAGTATCAATAAAGTTGTAAAACTGAAATACTCTGTCCTTGTTGGGTATTTAACAACTGCTAGATAAACGTGTGCTGTTTTTCTTCCCAAATGAATCTGCTTGTGTTTACTGGATTATGAAAGAACTCCTGTATGTATTTTTTTCACTTTGAAGAAGTGATGGGAAGTGTTCCAATTAAGATCACGTGATAAAAGTGTTCACTGTTTGGACAAAAAAACATGAGCCAAAAAACCTCCATATTTTCATCTTTGATGATAAAACTATTTCACAGGAAGTACCCATATACTTTGCTCAAGCCTATTGTCCCATTGCTTGAGACTGAGCACTATTTTACCGATACAACAACAACAACTTCGGTATTGTCTTGTGCCTGAGCGTAACCTCTTTGTAATAAAACAAACATTTAGGTGTACTTGAGTTTAAAAAAAAAAAAAAAAAAAAATAGTACTGATGTAGACAAAGCAAAGGGCGGTGTATATGTTTTGCTATGCTACAGTCGCATTCAGGAAACAAAGCCAACTTAGAAATACCGATCGCTCTTTTTTTTTTGTGATAATCATAGGACAGGATGGTTGTGTTGCCTGCCTTTTGTTGAACATGTCATGCACACTTCTCAGTGCACTCAGTTCACTTATTTCCTCAAAGTTTAATAAGCCACGAACAAAGGCATTTTTCAGCCGAACCCTCATCTCATGCTGTAATAACTGGTAGATTATGTCAGCATGGAAAGTTTTAAGTGCTATTGAAACTTCTCAAGTGATAGGTTATTTTCCTTGGTAGTAACACACGACTAAAATTTCTGACATTACTGCCGACACAAATGGTTACATGATATATGAATGTTTTTCCGATCAGGAAAAGTCCGCCTTCATAATGACACAGATGTTCTTTGTAGAAACAGTCTGTCTAGTTTTGATTTCTTAACATCTGTATGAATTGCCGATGTAAACATATAACTGATGAAAGTATTATCTTAAGTATTGGGCTTGATGATGGTGAATCACAGTTCTCAGAAAAACTGTTACCAAGCTAATGTTGCAGATTTCTATTTATGTAAAACCGAAGTTAACCAACAACAATTCACTGTGGCTCATTAATTGTAAAGGACGTAAGGACATGAATGCCATGAAGACCCTGAAACTAAACAAATTGAACCCATTAATATTTGTCTTCTCATTTTTTCTCGTGTCTTTCCTACAGCGACATGCTTTGATGTCTGCCGTGGAAACTCCGGTTATGCTGAGTCACATATTTGTTAAGTCTGACACAAGTGCTACAGTACTCGCATTGGATCTGGAATTTATAAAAGAACACTTTGTGGTTGAAGTGCTGACTGCCATCTTTGATTTAAGATTGGTTTATCTCCACATTAAACGAAAAAGTCTAAGAATTGTGGTTGTTTTGCAATTGGGTGCCCGAGGGGACACGTAACTATGTTGGAGCTATTTAAAAAGATTATCAGTTGACCTCGGAGACCCTAGGCAAATATTTTTAAATTCAGCTTTTATATTGTAAAATCCAGAATTTTAAGGTTCTTTTCTTAATATTTACATGTAAATTATATAAGTATACTATAAATTAGATATCCGGCTTAGAACTAGGGTAAGGAAATATGGAGGACAAAACAGGTAGGCCTACAACAATATTGGAAACCTTTACTATAGTTATTAATCATCTTGTACTTCTGGAAACAGTGTAAACTACCTGGTTTTGCTTAAATAAATAAATGTTCCACTGTTTTAATAGAATGGTGGAATCCAATATTTTGGAAACTGAAGAGTGGCTTTGTCCCAATTCAACTACTGCATCCTTCAAAGCTTGGATTTGAAGACAAGATGTGTCATGGTTACGGAAAGATAATGATAATGATTACATTTCAATGAAGCAATGGGAATACAGACATTTTTTGAGTTTGCAGCCCAGGATATACCAGTATGTACTTAATGCCAATGAGAACAGTAATGGTGGATATTCATAGCCAATGTGGATGTAGACATAGTTTTCTTGCAACAAGTTCTGTTCATAAACAGTTAAACTGGATTATTCAACATGTTGCCATTTTAATGGGTTCTTTAGATAATACTAAGGCCCCCAATGGAGTGATGGAAATCCCCCATTCATTGTCCATACTGCTTTATCTTCACTTAGGGTAGCGAGTGTTAGAGAACCTGTCCCTGCTAACCGGTGAGATGCAGGGTTCATTCAGGACCAGTTGCTTGTAGATCATAAGGCCACATATTGAGACATACAGCCATTCACTTTGTCATTCACCCCCACATACAGCCTACAGTTTTCATGTAGCCCACTGCATTTTTTTGGGCTGTAGGAGGAAACATAATTGCATTTTACAGCACAGTTCACTAAGTGTTGAATTAAGAAAATAGTTGACAGATGAACTGATAAGGGAAATGATTATCCTAGAGTTTACTGAAACAATGTTTCAGCTGTTCTACTATATGGCTGCTTGTTTTAGATTTGAGTGCCTCTGATGTGTTTCATACACACTGTTGTGCAGGGTGCCATGGAAGGTGCCCACCAGGGTAACCAGCTCAAGGACACAGGGACAGTGTCTCGGGAGAAACAGCAACCTGTGGATTATCAGACTGCCATTATACCTCATAGCCCTGCTGTCACGCAGCACACAGTAATTATAAAACCCTGTGTTTCTTTTCCATGCTGTGAACAAATGTTAGAAGAATGTTGTTGTCACTCTGTGTAATTATCCCTGTCTTGGTTCAAACATTCCAATGACAGGCTGACAAGAGCTCCCAACCTGCCTGACCAGTTTGATTACTACTTACAGTCAATGACGTCTCAACATACATACTGAAGCTACATACCAAACATTTGACTCCAGTAATCTTAACCTCTATCTATCAATCTGTCTATACAGGATACATATAAATAATATCTGACTTTGTTTCAATGTTACATAAACTATTTTGTTTGTAGGGTTACCCTTTCAATGATCTCATATACCAAAATCTTGAATTCTGTGTTTTCATATGAAATATAATCCCTGAGGAATCAAGTTTTAAATTAAAATGCAACCCTCCACCCCTAACCTCTCAAAAGATATAATAACAGTGATAGAATTACTCCTCAAACTTCCTCCTATGCAAATGATTGTTATTGCTAGTTTTCATTTCATGTCACTCTCTGGTAATTGTATGGTTGATGATTCCGTTGATGATGCTATTTGTAATTCACGTTGCATTCAGTCTTATCATGTCAGCCAGCTTTTCTTTCAGATTGTTGTCTATCGCTTTGCTTTTCCTCTCTCGATTGCCCTGTTTGGTACCCACCCCTTCCCCATTTGCATGTGCTCATTTTTTCCACTCTCTCCAGGGAAACAAAGCTCTCTTTTTGTAATGTGGCAATCTCAGTGTATGTGTACATAGGGGAGTGTTTGTAAAATTCTGAGGAAATTGGAAGTGTGCTGTGAAAACTATATTTTAGTTTGTGTGTGTATATTTGCTTGGGTCACATGCTTTAATCAACATGTTTTGTTTCTTGTAATGGCTTGTGTGTGTGTGTGTGTGTGTGTGTGTGTGTGTGTGTGTGTGTGTGTGTGTGTGTGTGTGTGTGTGTGTGTGTGTGTGTGTGTGTGTGTGTGTGTGTGTGTGTGTGTGTGTGTGTGTGTGTGTGTGTGTGTGTGTGCGCGCGTGTGTGTGTGTGTGTGTCTCTGTGGGCAATATTATGAGCTCTGTAATGGTCTCTAAATTCACCACAGTCAGAAACTGTGGCTTGTTTAGATCCCTGGCAGGCTCACAGGACAGCCTAGGTGTGTGCTGCTTTGGATTTTTACAATGTCTCAGTTTAAAATTGTAAAGTAAAATGTGGATAGTGTGTTATGTTTTCCAGATTTTCCTGAATTTTCCACTGATTACATGTGCTCTGACAGTGATCCCCAGACTGATGTGACCATATTAAAAAACACATCTGTCTGCATTTATTTCTGTATAGCTTGACCGTCTTCTTAATTGTTGACTATTTCAAGTCTTTGGTTAAATCTGTGAGTACAGACAGCTGCCACTACCCTATTTGTCTAGAAAATAAAATTTCAAATTTGGATATAAGATAATTTGTGATAGCTGTCAGAAATTATATGGATATTTTACTCTTGTACTTGGAATCCTTGGAAGCAAGAGTAGATTCTGGCCTTTTTAACCTATATTTGTATCAAAACAAGGGCGACTTAAGGGTGCTAATCAAAAGTTTTCGTAGATAGCTATACCAAATGACAGCAAACAATAATTTAATTCTTCAAATGGCAAGATGGTATTCAGTTTGGAACAAAAATTTCAGTTGTAATTATCAAGTGTCATTTGTAAAATTGAGGCAATGTTCTAGTTTCAAAATAATGAAAGTTACAAGTATTGATGTTTAGACTACCTGCATGTTCTATTTTGGAAACAAATAAGGGAATCACTGGAGACTGTTTACTGACCTACCAAAAAGTTTCTCTGCATGCTACTACAGGCTGAACAAGTATTAAAACATGCTTCAGTGTATATCGATCCAACACTGATCAAAACGGCAATTTGCAATTAATTGTTCCACTTGAAAGGGAGTAAAAACAGGGTCTGTCCAATGATAATTAGAAGAGAAAACAAATAGCGCTCACACTGCTTAAATTCTCAGTTCATTTGCCCTTTTCAATAGCGTAGACGTTTACTGCACCATTCATATTGTGCTATTCTGTGTATTAGCTGCAAACCTACGGGTGTTTTTAATCTTTTTTGTGTCACTTCACCTGATTGTACTTGAACATGGGCAGGAAATAACACAAGCAGCAAACCGGTTCCACACATAAGACCGAGATAGTATATAGTTTAAGTAAACCACCAGGGAAGAAGTTTCCATGTTGAGTTTAAGACAATGTGTGTTTATCCAGATCCCCAAGTTTCCTCAAAATGCGCTGAATAGGAAAATTGCTACTTTGCCTCCTGTTAGCCTTTTTGATACACTGTGACCCTCTCTGGAAAAACTCGCTGGAAATGTGAGACAGTTTATAAAATCAGTATTGATCAACCCAACCTGCCTTCCTTTCATCCATTATTTAATGCTTTTTGATAGTCATTGATTTTGTGCAGTTCCATTTTTTTATCCCACTGCTTTATTTTTATATTATTTTCCATGGTGTTTGTCCTTCTTTTTCCCTGACATACTAGTACCCTATTTGAACACATTTTTTGGCTCGTCTGTCAACTTTATACAGCACCATAGTGAAAGTTTCCCTTTAGCAACTTTAATTTTTTTAGAAGAAGTTCATTCTAAAGAAGACATTTGGCGGAGCCCTCATGGCAAGATAGAATCTTTCCCGGACAGATTTTTTTTCTGAAGGATTCTTACAGTTTCGAAATAGGGCCAGAGGTTCTGAGTGAAATAGTTTCACAGGAAGTACATCAAGCTTTCTGCAGACAAAATTTGAATCAACACCTGAGGCTTGCCAAGTGTACTTAATACAAAATTCCCCACTAAGATGCACATTGGTCTGGGTATTGAAGAAAAACGCTTCCCTGACACTCCCTCAATATTCTAAGTGAGTGTTTTTTTTCCCTCGATTCTGCAGTTAACGCGCCATGTAGAATACAAAGTAAGACGTGACTTGGATTTAAGTAGGGGTCAAATTATCATCAGATCGACCTCCGAAAGCTGACAATCATGCACATAAATACTGCACATTTCTCTTTGTTCTAACTAACTATGGGAGGAGTTCTAGGTATGTAAGTGTGTACCAAGTAGTTTGCACCGTGTGTACCAAGTAGTTTTGACAAGGGAAGACCTAAAACAACTTCTGTTTTCACAAATGATCAATAATTCAAACAGAAACTGCCAGTCTCATTCAATCTTGAGGGCATTTAGTTCTAACAGATTAATTGATAGAAATGTGGCTCTATAGCACAGCTAGTTAATAAAATGTAATGACTTTTTCGCCATATTGCTGGCATGACGCATCTCTGTTATAACTTTGAGAGAGACTTCAAGAGACTACAGCTTTAAATAGTCAACTGCCAGAATTTTAAACTGAACAAAAAGTTCAATGTGGAAAATCACGAGGAATTATTCATTGAGTTGTAATTGCTGCAGTGGGAATAAGAACATGGGCTAATATGCTGTGTTGGTCCATCTGCTTCGGGATGAGGCATCTGTGTCAAGTTTGCCGCAGAAAAAAACATGCAAACTTCATGTAGTTTCACTACTGTTTGTTTATTCAACATTAGGGATAGCTTGTTCTGTAATCGGTAAACTTCAACCTCTTGTTATTTTAACACCCCCAGGAAAAAAAAAAACACCAGTGCCCGTTATTGTCTGAAGACAGTTAGCTATTATTCAGGGGCTGAGCTTTTGCATATGTTATGACCAACATCTACATATTTAGGAGACAAATGTGTGTGACTTTCATGAACTGACCTTGAAGGGCAGCTTTATTGTTAGGACTTTGTTTTTTTGCATAAGCTCCAGGATTGGTTCAAATCATTAAATGTTTCGGACTTAGCATTTTAGGGTTAAAGCAAGTGGCTTGGTGCCCCATAATGCTAGCGTCTGTCCAGATAAGAACATGAGTAAGGCAATCGAACTGAGATATTTGAGATACTTGCCTCTGTTAGCCTGTGGGACTCTGCTAAGACTGCTGTTTGATCCTTTGAAATAAATACTTTTCGTGTAAACATAGGAAACACAGTGCTGACCAAATTTCCCCATGAAGCAATTCTGCTTCAATGAGGCAGGGATAGGGTATTTTTGAAGCATGTGCTCACTGCCTCATTGAAGTTCCCTTTTGATATGCGATAAGCAATTTCGTTTTTCATTTTTAATAGAATGTACACTTTAGGAATGCATGAATTGATGTGTCTTCTGCATGGCGAAAATGTCAAAATGTCTTCTTCAAAAACATTACATCCAAGAAAACGAATAAATTGAATTATCTCCAGGGTCACCGCTCCTTTGCTTTCTTCCTTGGGGGAATTCTCACTCTGCCCAGCTAACTTGCAGGGTCATAGGAGAGCAAAGTACCATTGCAACAATGATACAGAAACAACATCGCCTTTTTCCTCCAGTAATACACAAAAGTTATACTTTTATCAGTGAGATATGTCGTTTTTTGTCTTTTCAAGGGGAATGATCTTGACTAAACCTGTGAACCACCTACCACAAATGTTGAACTGAAAGAAATTACTACGATTAAAACTGCATGGGGCATCCCATCATTGGTTTATATATGACAGTCCTCCTTGTTTCCATTCATTTTCACTTTCCCTTGTGAAGTTTTGAAATAACTGATCCTTAAAAAGTCTGAAAAACATCTCAACCAGTAGAAATGTGGAGATTTGTAGTCACTATTTATATTTCTCCTGAACACATTTGTCTCTTATTAGAAATGTCACCTTATACATATTTCATTTAATCACACCATGATCTCACCATGATTGCTTCTACCTTTATTTCATGCTTGGCAGGAGGTAGTTTCCGCAGTTGTTTTTTTTTTTTGGTTAATACTCATACTTCCTCTCTCTTTCCCATCTGAGGTCATTGTAAGTCACTAACTTTCTTCCTTCTTATTTCAGGACTTGCGTAATTCATGCACAATATGAGCATGCTTGTTTTAAGTGACTGTTTAACTGTTGATCAATGTCAATGTTTCAGGAGGCCAAGGTGAACAGTTGCCATGGCACCCTTCCTCCGTATCACCCTCAACTCTTATGATGTGGGTGCCCTGCCTCCTCTTTCTGACGCTCCCATCTGTGCCATCAAGATGAAGGAGTCTATCAACACAGGTATTTGTGGCAGATGCATACCCTGCTTTATGCAATCATAATTTCATCTAGACTGTAAAGAATAGCATAGTAAGTAAGGATGCCAGATGTTCTGAATTTTGACTAAACAGTCAGCGTCTGTGAAGCAAAACAGCTTTTAATTGCTCAAGGGACATTTCAGCGCTATAGTCCCTGTGCTGTGTCTTTCACTAGAGAGTGATCGTGGCATTGTCTCTCACAAACTGATTCGGATCTTGTTCCACAGAGCGAGGAAAAACCTTGATCCAGAGGAAGCCCACCATGTTTCCAGCCTGGAACTCTACTTTTGATGCTCATATCTATGAGGGGCGTGTTCTGGAGGTAACTCTCATGCAGAGCCACCATGAGCCACTGGCCAAGGCTACCGTTGGTGTGTCTGTGCTGGCAGAGCGCTGTAAGCAATCTAAAACAAACGGCCGCGCCGAAATCTCTGTGGACCTGCATCCTTCGGGGAGGGTCCAGATGGCTGTACAGTTCTTTCTGGAGGACAGTGATGCAGGTAAGAGTGCTGCATCTTGAGATCCCATGGAAAACCAGTTTCACATCAGCTTTAAACTTTCTCTAACCATGTGATATTAGTCAAATGTAAGTAAAACCCAGACACAAGAACATGAAGGCTAGAGCTCATGGCCTTATAAGGGTGTTACTCTATCCAGTAAGTATCATGTAAGCAAGCAGACCATGCTTGAATACTTTTTGCACTTAAGTATTCTGTTTGTATTTTCAAAGGGTTCCTTGTCAGTTTAGCAAGTGTCTATTGTCCACATGTTACTTTGTCAATATGGAAGTTTTGTTACCTGTAAATACTGACATGTTAAAATGTGCTATTCTGGGCTGACACAATTCTCTGTAACAAATGTGGCTGTAACAAATGTGGCTAAACATTCAAGGATGTTTACCTGACATCATATCGGTTGTTACACACCTCCAGCTGCTGTAAATCAGATGATGATGAAAACACGTCAAACGATCAACTGTGAAAACATTTTAAGAATCTTATATTTGAAAAAATGGATATGGACAGTATTTTTATTTTTTTATTTCTTCCCTGGTTGAAAATCAATCCTGGGCCACGGTGGCAAAAGCAGAATCTCAACTACAAGGACGACTGGGAATAGCTTCCCCTGGGACAGTGGAGTTTCCTTGCTGAAAAGGCTGTTTCTAAAAGCCCCTTCCCCCTCTCTGCTTTCTCATTCCTACTTTGCAGCACTTGAGCAGGAAAGCATCTGCTGCTGAGATGTCATGCCCTCTACTGGCAGCATGAAGCCCTGGCTTTACATTAGTGTGTATGCATTTGCTCCAGGAAAGAAGAGCGTATGCTTTAAGTTCCTGTAGGTCTCACAGAGGGGAGGAGACGCTGCTGTCAGTGATTACTGATTAATCTTCAGCCTAGAAACTTTTTTAGCTCTGACTTTATCAGGTGAATGCAGGTGTGTTCATGGAATTTGCGTTCACAATCATCTTATTGGAAATGACTTGAGACGCTTTACCTTTCTGTTTTCTGAAAGTGTTATGCTTTAGTTTCTACTGAGTATATCTGAATATTATATCTGATTTATCATTTCTTGATGAATTTTATGAAGTTATTTAGAATGAACTCATCTCGCATTCTCAAATTTAAACATCTTTTTTGATTTTTGATTTTGTCCATTACCACAATTTTTTATCTTTGCTTTGTGACTGTTTGCACTCAAGCCTTACCTTTTTGTGTAATGTTGAATAAATAAAATAGTGATAATAATTAATGCAGACAGCACACAGATCGATCAATAGAGAAATGAATGAACCTCTCTATCAGAGAAATGAAAAATATTTTTCAATTCCATGCATTGAGCTCATGTTACTTTTTGAAAACCTCTGGTCTTAAACAAAATTTCAATAGTTTCCATTCTGAGTACTGTTCTGAGTACCGAGTACTGTTCAAAATGCAGTGTAAGGACAATACATGGCTGAGCAAGGCTGACTGGCAGGCTGTTAGCTGCCATCTCACAACTGCAGGGCTGTTGTCCAGAGAGAACTAGATTTTGTGAGATTTACAAACTGTTTCTGTTCAGATGCAATGTCTGCACAAAAAAACAGTAGTCAGAGCATGCTGAACCATGTGGGCCAGGGCGGGTCCTTTCTGTTATGAAATAGCTCCATACTATATCTGCTCCCTCCTACACACTCCACAGGTTTCCTGCAAATCAGCCGAGAGTATTTTTAGGCATGTGTGAACAGTCTGACTTATAGGTCTTTCTTTTTTATAAGTCTGTCATTGAGTTTCCCCTCTCTATTTTTTCCATACCTCTTGGCTCAATTCACTGTAGCACCATTCAAACTCAAACATCTGTCTGAGAAAATTTCAACAAGTGATTCTCCCTCACCCCGTCTCAGCCAAGTCCTTAAAAGCTCCTCCTCCTTTTTAAAACTTTCCCGTCTCCTTGCCATTCAGCTACACACCCTCCCTATCTCAGCGTTGTGTTCCAGAGTCTCCGCCTGCTTTGTTTACCACTCGCACCACTCCTTTGCTCTCTTCCTTGGGTGAATTCTCACTCTGCCCAGCTAACTTGCAGCAGCCAAAGGTGTATTTCCAGGAATGTGTGTTTGAGTTTACACTCCATTATGCAGCCGCCTCCTATGACCTCCTCTAGTCAAGAGGGCTTCTTGACAAAAACACACAAACTAAAAAAAAAAAAAAAATCCTGTGACCATTATGATGATGACTGATCACAAACAGTAGTCAAGTTCATTAGAAGATTGGAAAAGTAATAGCAAGCACTAAAAAAAAGTTGTTAAATTGATGATTAAAAGAATACCCACATCATTGCATTTTAATATGGTATATTACGTCTACAGCAAAATGTTTAAGGTAACAATATTCCAATATTATGTGTAATAATAAGCTGCCCTTATTGTCCAGACATTCAAAACAGTTACTTTATATGTCATTTGATTTTTCCTCTCAGTGTCAATGCAGCCATCTGTGAAGGCTTCTATGGAGGAAGGAGTGACAACTCTAAACAGGAGGAGAGGAGCAGTCAAGCAGCCCAAGGTTCACGTCATCAAGAACCATGAGTTTTGTGCTACGTTCTTTGGCCAGCCCACCTTTTGCTCTGTGTGCAAAGACTTCCTTTGGTGAGATGCAAAGTCCAGCCTTGGTTTAGTTTGTTGGCATATCAAATGTTTCTTCTACTTTACCCTTCTTCAGAGTATTTCCTCTGCACGACTAATTTAAAAGCCATTCTGGTATCCAGTGGCTGCTGTGCTACCTGTCAGTTTTTATTTCTTCCTTTTTTGACCGGAAAGATGGCAAAGCATTGTTTCAGTTCCAGTTTCCTGTGTAGAAAATGAGACAGAAACATTGGTTGTCTAAAAAGAAAAAGAAAAGTTCTTCTCCCCAAGGAGCCTTCTCAAAGGCCAATTAGTGGCAGTTCTTCTGGTTCTAAATAGATCTGCAGTCCAGAGGGGTCAGTAATGGTTGAAAAAAACATTAGCTTTGCTGTTCTTAGGCTGTCTTGGGAAATCTGCAAAACTCTTATGTTGTGTTCCGAGTAAGTCAGCTGCACAAATCCCTTCCTTAAATTGTAAAATACATTAGTATTTATCCAAATCAGATGGAGACATGGAGAGTCAACCACTTTCTTTTTCTTTAGCATGTGAACATTTTTTTTCTCAGGATATTGCTATACAAGGGTAGATTTTGGTTTTGTCATCAGAGTTGAGTACCATAAATGCTGTAATTTGGGAGGCACAAAGTAGTGTAGATCAGGTTGATGAAAAGACTAAATATTGTTACTTTGCATCAGGGCGATCAATGATGTGTGTTCTATCACATCATCCAATATTTAATTACAGGTTCTGTTGTTGTAGTATACTTTGAATATTCCATCTCCACTTTTCCTATAAAGACTGCAATACCTCTGAGGCTGCATTTCTAAAACAAATATGTCCCCCTCTCATTCAAATGCTAATACAAATTCAAAGACCAAAGATGCAATTTAAAAGTGCTGCATATTACGATGAAATGAAAGATAAAAGAAACAAAGCATTAAGTCTTAGAGCTACAATGACATTGGAATTACAATCAAGCCAAGAGGGTGTATTTAAAGGTTTTTTGTGGTATTTTGTGGATTATACTTTCTAGTCGTCTAATTTTATTCATGCCATACAGGGGCCTCAACAAGCAAGGTTACAAGTGCAGGGGTGAGCTCTTTTTGTTTATTGCATATATGATCCTTCTGCACATCTTTAATATCCCTGGTTAACACAGTATTTGATTGTTTATTTTGCCCAGAATGCAATGCAGCAATTCACAAGCGATGCATCGACATGATCATTGGCAGGTGCACTGGAACAGCAGCCAACAGTCGACACACTATGGTGAGCAAAGTTTATATTGTGTCACTAATCTTCTGCTACTGCAATGTAAACTTATCTTTCTCTTCCCTCTCCCGCTTTTTTTTAATCATGCGTTGGCATCCCATTTTGCTTTACTTTACAAGCAAGTGAAGCAATCAGTAAATTGTGCAGTTATTCATTTGAATCCGTTTGAGTCGGTACTAATTCTCGAGTGTAGTGTGCTTTACAAAAGGAGGTCAATCCCGGGTTTACGGCATCAGTATAGTGTCCATATTATAAGCAGTGGACATGTGAGTTCCCATTGTCAGCCACCTAATATCATCTGAAATCTGCATGATATTCAGAAGCACAAAAGACAAGAAAGAATTTAGTCTTGTGGAGCTCAATTTGCCTGTGTGTGTTTGTATGTAGTTCCAGAAAGAGCGCTTCAAGATTGACATGCCACATCGTTTCAAGTACTACAACTACAAGAGCCCTACTTTTTGTGACCATTGTGGCAGTCTGCTGTGGGGTCTCCTCAAACAGGGTCTGAAATGTGAAGGTGAATCTAGTGTTTTGTTGGTTTTCCAGGTCTTTGTATGTCTACTCCACTTATTTGTATTCAACTTATTCACTAAATCATGTTTCTCACCTCTGACCAGACTGTGGCATGAATGTCCATAGTTACTGTCAAACGAAAGTCGCCAATCTGTGCGGAATCAACCAGAAGCTACTGGCTGAAGCCCTGTCTCAAGTCTCGCAGGTTTGCACTACTGAATTCTGTATTTAGAAATACTGTTGCTGTGGTTTATGAAAAAGCAAAGGGTGGGGTGAGTCTCTCCAGAGATGCTGCAAATACCGCAGTCAAGGCCCTGCAAATGAACCAGTTGGGTATTATAAAGACATTCTTGTACAAGGGAACACATTACCGTACTGTACATATGACAATAAACACTTTGAATCTTGAAACATGCAGAATAGCTCATATGGATGTTCATTGGGTCAAAGGTTATGGTTAAGTTACAGTTTTGCTGTGTGAGTTTTGACCTACCTATTCAATTCAGTTCAAAGCACTGATCCTCAGGGGTCAATTTAAATGAAGCGTTTTCAGGTATTGTTCATTCCGAAGTGTTTTCATATAGCTGTGATAAATTACAGTGGCCCAGTTATTTTTTCATCAAGTTTATTTGTTTTTTTGCGCCATAAAATGACAAAACAGTAAAAATAAATATGAAGTCCATACTTTTCATATTTTCTCTGCAATATATTCACATTACTGTCATATAGGAAGAGAAAACACACTCATATTTGTGAAGATGAAAGGGGAATATTCATCTTAATGATAGATCCATACTTTGTTTCAAAACTAATTTTCACTCTCTAGAAATCCTCAAAGAAGTCTGATAATGTTGGAGATATTGGGATCTACCAAGACATCCAAGCTGCAACAGAAGACACCAGAGGTGAGATGTTTTCATAGCAGGACACGCTGTGCAACTAAGATTTTTGGCCTCACTTTATTTTTATCTGGATGTGGTTGCCTCATTAGTTTTCCATCACAAGAAATTTTCTCTAATGTTTGAGCACATGACCTCTATGTATGTTTCATTTTTTGTAACTTGACTCTCAGATACGTAGAGATTAACTGTTTATGTGTATCTATGTGTTGATGTGTAGGAGGTGGGGGTGCGAAGGTGCCGGAGGACAAAAGTCCAACTCCAGCAGCCCCTTCAAGTACTCGGATGCGTCTCTCCATTAACCAGCTGATCTTCCACAAGGTGCTGGGAAAAGGCAGCTTTGGCAAGGTAACCCTAAATCCCGCTTTCCACCTTCCATTGGAAGGATTGTGTAAACTAAAAATATTTAGAACACAAGTTAAATTCACTTTCAATGATAAAAACTGGCCCTAGATAGAGATATTAGTCTTGTGGATTAGATTTTTTGACATTTTTTTCTTTCCTTGACAAATGAAAAGCATTTTAAAATTTAAAAAGGTGGAAAATGAAACACATTACAAGTGAGCTTTTCAAACATTCTTAAGAAAGTGTATGCTCTTTGTGTCTGTGTTTTAAATTATTATCCAATCATCTGCTGTTGTACCATTTTCATTAAATGTGCTTAGAAATAGCTTTTTAAAGCAATACTGTCCTAGTATTGACTGTAAAGCATTACATCCCACACTGAGGCTGAAGAACACAATGAATGCAGTAGAAAATAGAAAAGCAGCACTCTTACGTGTCCTGGAGAACCTGGAAAACAGTTGATCAAGTTTCAATTAATGTAGACCAGGAAAAAGAGAGTCCTATTTTCATATTAGTTATGTTCCTATTGTCAGGGCTGTTAAGACCAGATAACAAGAGTGAGTTATTTCATATTAATATGCAAATTTTGTTGTTACCCTGTGGTCAAGAACATTTTGAATTGTATGGAAAAATATTCATTTCAAAGGAAAGCAGTCATTATAGAAGAATTCTCATTTTTGCATCTTGTAATTATTGGTAGCACACTTGATCACAAACGTAACTGCTGGAAACAGCACTTTCACATGATCGTGTTTGGCGCTCATCTTTTTTTTTGTTGCAGACTTTCTCATACCTGCTGGATTGATGCTTATAAATCTTAAAAAAAAGGAAATTGACACCTAAAATAGAGTAGGAACCCTGTAAAGGAACATAATTGATAATTATGTGTCTGTTGCTACAGTTGCCAGGTAACATCTGACAAATATTTAAAGCTAATATGGGCTGGCCTATTACACACTGAAAAGTATATCAGCATATATCAAGGACACGTGTTGCTAGGGTGCAGTGCTTTTCAATTACATCGACCAAACGCTGGCTGCTTAATCATGTATGTAGTTTGCTATGGATACTCTCTTACCACGTTGCTTGATGCTGGAATGATCCCTCTGATTAACTGCTGTGGCCGTGACAACTCAGGTGCTGCTGGCTGAGCTGAAGGGTCAGGGAAAGTATTTTGCCGTGAAGGCTTTGAAGAAGGATGTAGTTCTCATGGATGACGATGTGGAGTGCACTATGGTGGAGAAGAGAGTCCTGGCCCTAGCATGGGAGAACCCCTTCCTCGCCCACCTGTACTCCACTTTCCAGACAAAAGTAAGCACACATGTTAAACATACATTGGCTGCTATTTGAGATCTTGACTGTAAATGAAACATAAGCTATGGCAGTTAAGATTGAAAGTTCCCTAACCTTCAGACATCCAGTAAACATTCCCTCCATCCTTCAGTATCCGAACCAGTTCCCTCATTCACTTTGTTGTTTCATTCATCGGGCTGACAATGACGTGTTGTTTACACAGGAACACCTCCTCTTTGTGATGGAGTACCTGAATGGAGGGGACTTGATGTTCCACATTCAAGACAAAGGCCGTTTCAGTCTTAACAGGGCCGTGTGAGTACACCATGGAAGGAATCACTAAGCAGTTACCATTTTCTGCAACTGTGCACCGTTAAAACAATATCGAGATCACAAGCGAATTGTAAATCGTTTGCACATTGCAACTTTCAGGTTCTATGCCGCTGAGATAACCGTGGGACTGCAGTTCCTCCACTCCAAAGGAATTGTCTACAGGTAACAGCCAATGTCACACAGAGCCACTGTAGTTGAGGTAGATAAATGTTACACACATTAAATATTGAACCTAGTATTGCTCCAGAAGAGGCTGGAACTTACTCCCTTTTGGGGTGATCATCTGCAGTACATCAAGCTGCCTGTAATGTAATTACTTCATCCTAAATACATGGATGTAGACCGAATCAAAATTGTCCACTAAATTAGCAAGTTCTTTTAATGTTTAATTTTCATCAGCTATGATATATTATTGCAATACAAGAAGTGAAAATAATCTTCTTCACTGTAAGACTGACCCATAATCCGTCTTAGTTAAGACTTCTTTTCTTTGGCTGAAGCACATTCAGCATCCCTTAATTGCTTTCCGTACCCATCATATCATTATGCGAGTCAAATACAGAGAACGGTAGATATTTACTGAAAGCAGTTCGGAAACAAAGCACTTTGCTGTCAATTAGTTCTGAGTTTGCACTGTATACGAAAAGGGTAAGAATGTGTGTTCATCCTCTCACACACCTCAAAGAGGATTCTGCTGCCTCAGATCGAGACTGTGCTGCTCTCGCACTGGAGCCCAGCAGGGATCAGACACAGCAACGAGAAGTGACCTCCACTAAGACTAGCAGCTCAGCCTTCAGCTGTATTTATGTATATCCAACTGACACCATCATTCAAGTTAACATCTTCTTTGGCGGCCCATGTTCCATCCCTCCTACAAGCTGCACCAAAATCACACTGGCAGTTATTTTATATCCTACAGACTGGCAGTGACTGGTGCATAATGAGACTTTGTAAAAAAAAATATGTTATCTTTTATCAAGAGTCTTGTCACAACAGTATTTATTTGCACTTTCATTTTCGTAGCCATGTTTATTTTAAGCGAGTTGTAATCTTTTCCTGTCTTGATACAGAGACCTCAAACTGGACAATGTGATGCTGGACAAGGACGGACACATAAAAATAGCAGACTTTGGCATGTGTAAAGAAAACATGTTTGGCGAGGCCCGAGCCACCACATTTTGTGGGACACCAGACTACATCGCCCCAGAGGTGAGCCCCATGTGTGAGCCCTGTGTGTGTTCATGTGTGAGCTCGCCTCAATGAACAGTAGCCGTGTGTGTCCATACTCCCCTTGCCTTTTTCTCACTTGTCTTATCAAACAATCTCAGATCCTGTTGGGGCAGAAATACACCTTCTCTGTGGACTGGTGGTCCTTCGGTGTCCTGGTGTATGAGATGCTGATCGGCCAGTCACCTTTCCAAGGTGATGACGAAGACCAGCTGTTTGAGTCCATCAGGATGGATACTCCTCACTATCCTCATTGGATAACCAAAGAAGCCAAGTCCCTACTGGAACAGGTAGCTGATAAATGACATCGGGAGAAAAAAAAGAATATAACAAAATGCAGAAGTTATTAACATTATTCAAACGCTTTGGCCATGACATACCTAAGTTGAGTGTGTCTAAGCTTAATCATCAGTGAATTGAAATTCTGCTATTATAGCCACTTTGTTGCTGTTTTTAGGGTAATATCTGTCACTTTATACATAATTTTCGTTTTGTTTGTGGATTTATGTCAGGCTGGTGGTGATTGCCAAATAAATCATCACGTAACCTCACAGTTGGCAGAGCGAGCCTTTAAAAATTGACTCAGTTGCTCTGTTCACTAACTATTTATCAGAGAATGAACCATTTAGGATGCAGATAGCAAAAACAGGTAAGAATTTGGAATTTAAAAACGCAGGCTTGATATCTGTGTTTATACTAAGTGATGCATTGTCACATATTGGTCAAAAAGGCAGCATTCAAGCTGACTGCATAGAGTCAATTTTTACCACATGAACATACACAGATTTATGGTTTGCTGCCGTTTCATTTCCAGCTATTTGTGCGAAATCCCAGTAAGAGGCTGGGTGTGGTGAATGACATCCGTGCACATCCATTCTTCAAAACAATAGACTGGATCGCTTTGGAGAAGAGAGAAGTGGAGCCCCCTTTTAAACCTAAAGTGGTAAGATGATTGTGGTCCTGTCTCTACATGTTTATAACATTTGGACGGCAGCATGATCTTTGTCATTTTAGAAGACAACATTTTATAGGCATCATTTTACAGGCAACAAATAACAATCCCTCGTTTTTAGAGGTTCAAATGTAATTGGACAAACCCATGAACATCTCTGAGTCTCCACTTAGATCCAGGCTCTCGCAACAGCCGCGTGAAGTTGCTGCCTATTTATGGTCACTGCTGCACTGTGAAGCTGTTCTTAAGTTTTACTGCATTTTGCTGAATCTGAGCAGAGTCCAGCCCGGTGCACCACAGAATCCATCCTGCTGCTTTTAACAGCATCAATAAAGTCCAGTGGCGTCCGCACATGCCTATGTGTTCCAGCCAACCATTATTGTAGTTCTCGATCATGAAGGGTACATCTGTCTAAAGAGTTCTCCTTAAGAATTAGAGAGGCTTTTTGGATGGTCCTTAGCAAATTCTATTCTGGATTTCCTTTAGGAGGGGGTAACCAGTGGACCCCACGCTATCGTAAACTCTCTTTACATTCCTAATGGGATTATTTTAGTCACAGTTCTTTACACGTTGTGAGAGGCTTTTTATTCAGCAAGAAAAAAAAACTCCTTAATGTGTTATTTATTTATTTATTTTTAGCTTTTTGCAAACATAGCAGAGAGTTGGTTTGTGGATTCCCTGCATTTTGGTATTTCTCTGACACTTTCTCAATGTTTGGATTCGATAAATTATCTCTGTGATTTGCAATGACACCTGTATGTCCCCCTTGCAGACACGTCCAATGATCCATGTCCAATTGAAACACCCTGTCTCAAAACACAGCTATTTAATCTGCTTAAATTTTCACAGACTATCAAGAGGACAGAAACAAAACAGTGCTAAATTGCTCTTGAGCCTCCACAAATTATGGCTGAAATGTCTAAATGATGTGTATTACATTTGTTGCAGCCCTTGAATTGAAGGCGAAGTCTACACTCGTTTCCATCCTGAGAGATTAAGCTCAAATCCAATGCGTTGATATAGGCAGGCAAAATGACAAAAACTGCACCATTGTCCTGATATTTATGCACCTGACTGTATATCTAGGACACCATTTACTTATAATCATTTGCATGAACTCCTGCCTCCCACAGAAATCCCCGAGCGACTGCAGCAACTTTGACAGAGAGTTCCTTTCGGAGAAACCCCGTCTCTCCCAAGGCGACAAGAACCTCATCGATTCAATGGATCAGGCTGCATTCGCTGGCTTTTCCTTTATCAACCCGAAACTGCAACAAATGATAACCAAATGAGAGTCACAGTAGCTGGCCAGGGTCTTAACAGTATCTCTCTCTCTCTCTAAAATAAACTCTTTCCCAGTTTTTCCCAATGAAACCATTCCAGGGTATTTACAAGGTATTTAAGATAATGATTATGTTTCTGTTGTCATACTGTACAAATGTATAAAAGAGGAAAGTAATCCAGGAAATTAAGGGAAATACTTCAAATACCAGTGTTAGCATAATCAATACTGGAGGGCAAACAGTTATATCTGTTTTTAACTTTTGCACTCTTTGGATCTATGAAAATCATGTCATGTACTGGATCTTGAAATTTCACTCTATATGCACTAGCATGCTGGGAATATTTACATACATATACCATCTTCAATGCAAGTCACGGTTTTTGTGGTGTCCCTACTCTCCCTGTGCTTTGCCTACTGTTCTTTTCCTTTAACACCCCAGCTGTGAATGTTACGGATTCCATCTAAGTGTGTGGGTGTGTGCAGGGTTGTTTTTTTTTTCAATGCAAATCAAGTTACAATACTTCTTAACATTGTCTGGTGGGGAAATAATCCTTTGTTTGTTGCATTCTGCACCAAAGTAAATTTTAAATCTGGACATGTTAGTGGAACTGACCAGCTCCACATTGCACGCCTTTGTGCGCGATGTGTCTAACCCCAGGCTGTACACGAGAAGGAAACAAACAGTTTATGGCATGAAATGAATCAGAGCTCATTGGTTATTTTAAACTGTCATCAGACATACTGGGGGCGAAAAAGGCAGAAACTGGTACGAGACCCGTCATCTGTGGGAGGATATTGTTTTGGTTGCAAAGAGCATTAATCTAGAACGTAGAGGCTATGATATAAATTACTTGAATGAAGGATGTTAAATACAAATATAACAGTGACAGTTGCACAATTAAAACGATATGTACATCATTATATTATATGCTTTCTACAAATTCTGTACTTTTTTACACTCCTGTTCTATTACATCTGATTATTAAAAATAGATACATAACCATCAACGATATTTGCTTCTCTGCTTAACCAGCTTTGCAAAAAAAATAATAAACCCCGCAAGGACAAAAACTCCATTGTAAACACACATCATGGGAATTTTAGCTTTTGCTGGGCAAAGCCGGTCCGCCATTCCCTCTATTCCAGTGAATTACACAGAAAACCTTGTTTTGTTTTGTTTTTTGCTTTCACGTCTGCAGCACAAGTTGTGTGCGTGTGTGCGCGTGCATCAAAATATTTCACTTTGCCACAGCCTGGTTTGCGCCTTTGACTGCAAGGGACCTGTTGTGCGCTACTGCGCCCCAGCGGTCAGGTGCCGCAACTGCAGTCCGCCGGGTGACAGCAGAGAGGAGACATTCCTGCAGTGCACACGGTCTCATGACCTGTCCTCGTCCTCTGTTCCCCCCCCCAAAAAACATTATCTCATCGTGTTTCTGCCCGTGGACGCAAAAATCCACCCGCGGAGAAGCGATCGGCCCCGCGAAGTTGAAAGGAAATATGCAGAACATTTGACAAACAAGCCCACCCCCACCCCCAAAAAATACACAATGCGGCATTAAAGTTGCCCGACACAATTGTCAGGTTGGAGAAATGATCCTAGATGGAGCGCAGACAATAAATCCGCGCTTGTCAGCTGCATGTTTCTTCACGGATCCCCCTACTTGCGGTCTCATGTGCGAAAACGCAGGAGAGCCACAACACTTTCATAAAACGACTGAATATACAGTATTTTTTTGAGGGGGGGGGGGGGGGCGCTTGCCCTTTTTTTCTAAATTTATTTCTTATTTATTCGTTCATCCCCGATCGCTTTTCTGCTGCTCATATTTATTGTCGGCGTCTGTTTCCACCTCAGCGATTGCAAAACGCGGATTTTTTTTTCTCCCCTTTTGTCATAATAGGCATCCAAAGGGTTGGTCTATTGTGGAGGATTATGTGAGGCAGTGTGGTCCAAGTGACCAGCAAAAACCTCTTTCGGAGGACGTATTAGGGCTTGCGGACTGCAGAAACCCGCTTTCTAAAAAGGAGAAATTCACTTGTTTGATATAGAAAGCACATCTCTTATGCAGAATAGATGGACTCGGAGGATTCCATTCACAGTGTCAGCGCATATTTCCAGCAGTTTCTCCTGCCCCCCTCCAGCCACCCCCACCCTCTAAAACCCGACTTGTGATCTTTGTGCAGCAGAAGTATCGTGCCAGCGCGCTGTTATGCAATATTTGATCCATTTATATTGTGATTTTGTGTGTGTGTAATATATCAAAAAAAAAAAGAAAAAGTAATGTCGCGCTTAACATTTAACTGGCGACCGTTTGTCCGTTTGGTTTAGTTGAAACCCGGGCGCAGAGGATGGCAATCTCACATCAACTCTGAGCCGATATGAAAATATTACAACACGGAAGCTTTAACGTGACTAAAAAAAAAATATATATATTCCATTTAACGAAAGTGGGTCGATTATATGGGCAATTAATTACAGCTCAATCAGTAACTAAGTGTTGATTCCAGTGGGAATTTAAAAAAAAGGAAAAACCTCCAACGGATGTCTGAAGAAACCTTATGAGAATGTATACAGACATGGGGGGTGGTTTAGCTTTTTGCTGTTTTCTTTTGTACGTGTTCGAGATTTATTTATTTATTTATTTTCTTTTTCTCTCTCTCTCTCGCTTGTGGTCGTGTGATATTTTATTGTGTGTGTGTGTGTGTGTGTGTGTGTGTGTGCGTGAAGATGGAAGTCAGTGTGATGTAGCCGGGCTCAGAGCATATAGGCGGCAGAACATGCGCAGTGGCCGTTTGTGCCATATTGGAATGAGGTCGTGAATGAGAAACCGCGTCAATTTCACGAAGCACCGCGAGAGCCATACCGGAAGTGCCCCGACGGCGTCCTTTCAAAATAAAAGTGAAGGCTTAACGGTCGTCAACGGTCTTCTACGACAACCGCGCTCCCGTCGCTTTTATTTTGAAAAGCCGCACCGGGGTTCGCCTTCCTCATTCCGGGAAGCGTAACGTTCCCCCGAAGCGAGCAGGCGGAGAGGATCGGCATCTAAAAAAGCCACTTGGAAAAACTACTTAGCGGTAAGAGGCGAATTTTGCGACTCGATATTCAAATACGGCGCGCTGTCGGTTACGTTTTCCCGTCGGTGTTTCACGCGACGGTGGCGCGTTCGGCTTTTTTCCCGTCTCTCAAAAAGATGAGTCGGGTTCGGTCGAGTGTAAGCGCCCTTATTTGCTCGCCAGCTTGCTCTTATTGCTCGGAGCCGTGACGTCCGGTAACTTGACTCGGACACGGGGCGGCCGCGGGGCCATGTGTCCGCCGGGTCCCGGGCGGCACCGCGGGTTTTGTTTACCGGGGACATCAGCCGGTTAATTCCCCCCCTCCCCTCCCCTCCCCTCCAACCCCCTCCCGCGATCGCTATTTTGTCGTGTTCCCTCCTCCTCCTCCTCCTCTCCTCCTTCTCCTCCACCCGCCACCACCACTCGTCCTCAGTGTGAAAGTTGAGATCTCCCGCAAAAGCCGTTGCGTTTCACGATCGGGATCCGCCGCTCCTTTCACTTTCCAGCGATTGCGTGGAAATTTCCCAACCTTTTTTTTTTTTTTTTTTTTTGGCCTGGAATAACTCCGTATTTATCCAAGTCCAAGCCTTACATAATAAATGTGGCAACGTCCTCTGACGATTTCCGCGCAGCTCACGCCAAACGTGCAAAATAACAAACAAGTATTTTTTTTTTTACTCAACAATCATTTTTTTTTCTAATATTAAGCTGGTTAACTTGCTCGGTTGATGTTTCCTAACTTCCCTATTGTGCAACCGGCGGTTTTTTAACGGCAACTGATATTCAAGTTGAAGTCAGATTTTATTTCTAAAGCGCCAAATCACACCGCAGTTGTCCCCCTGCTCTGGACGACCGCTACTTTAAAATAATAATAAAAATCCATAAAAAAAATATATATATATTTTTTATTCAACATTCAAGGACACCACACACACCCATATATAAATATAAATAAATAAATATATATATATAAAATACATATCCTGAAGAAACAATAGGGAGAAACAAAACAATACAAGTGAGAAAGTGGTTTAAAAAATAATTTGCAGAAATCCAACATTCCCAACTGCAGGGAAACAACCGCCTTTAACCGGTGCGGAGGCCTTCTGCCTCGACCAGTTAGGGTCGGAAGAGAGACAGCGAGGTTGGTGTGACGGGTCGGGAGGGGACGGCGTAGATGATCTCATATTAATGATAACTGTAGCGCGAACAGTTACACGGTTCTCACCGACGTGCTACAATAATGGCTTTAATAGCTTTTATATAAAGGTGTTGTTATGGTCAGGACCGGTGGATTGGCAGCTGCCGTAGGAACGGCACCGGCCCTAAAAGCTTTGGCAGGTGGAAGCCATCTCGTAAAAGTGATACCCCCACCGCCAGCCCCCACTTCTCAAATTGATTTTTCTTCACTCTCTCTCTGGTCTGAAATGCAGTGAGATGTGAGCCTAATGAGGACGGGGATGAGAAAAGCGCCCTGTGGATTTTTTTTTCTTGAGTCGTCAATCTGTGAGTTTTCTGCCACCACCGAGAGGCGAATGGGATTTGCGGTGCTCCCCAGTTCTGGGGAAATTACACTTGAAATATTCACCCCCACAGTTGACTGCAGTTTTTTTTTTTTTTTTTTTTTTTTTTTGTTTTGTTTTGTTTCGGTGGAATTGCTCTCCGCAATCTGTTTACAGCGGGTTCTCTCGGACTTGACGTGCATTTGTTTCTCCAAGCTTCTCTTGTTTTTCCTCCCCTCTACCAGGGAGGCCGTGTTACTCTGTGCAGTTTGTTTATACTGAAACACATATAGTACCAGCAGATATGAGTGTTTTAACTCCCCGTCGTTAACTTTTGCTCCATGAGCAGGACTCTTTGAGTCAAAATGACGCTCCGTGGTCGTCCGAATGACGGCAGGAACCTCCCACTGCCTCAGGAACTCCATAAGAACAAATGCTTTGTGTCCATTTTTGGCTGAGCTAAAGTAGCATTGATGCCACAGGGTAGTTAAAGCGCAGGAGGGGTCTCTCAGATGAATCCTCGTCTCACTCACCGCCGTTTTGGCATCATCACAACCACTTAGCTCCGGTCGAAACCCCCCCCCCCCCCCCCCCACTCCCCCACCCCCAGATCATCTGCTTCCCTGCTCCACATTGTGTTTACCAAGTAGCGAGCCGACATTTCAGCGGATCCCTCATGTGTTTCAACTTTTGTTATTGTTTACACGCACAGTTTTTAGCATTTGGAGTGGAAGCCGCGCCTCACCTCAGCGGTGGCAGCGGTCCATCTTGTATCCGTAGGCATTAACGCCGCTCTCGTTCACATCCCGGTGTTCTTAATTGATATGTCAGCCAAGGAGCGGGTCATTTGTACATTTTAGTGAGGAAACTAGTCGGCTTCTGCTCATTCGGGTTTCGATAGGAACAATTATATAAACCCGGTCGGAGGTCTGTACTTTTAGCTCTCAGAGGTGTTTCGTCAAGGCAGCGAGCATCATTACTCACTCGGGCGAAAAATGTCAGAGACTGAGACGCGACCGGCTTTGCTCGGGTGGAGAGCAGCCAGAAAACAAGTTGGGGGTTTGTTTTTTTTAGCCTTTGGAAATTCACCTCTGAAACACTCCGATGATGCGGGTGGTTTTGAAAAAAACTGTGATAACGATTGAGACAGCAAATTGGTGCGCTGCTCAGGGAAAAAAAAAAACTTCTTTTTTTTTTATATGGACATGAACAGCACAACATAAAATCAGATGGGTTTTATGGACAATTAACTGGCTGCTAATTTATTTGTATTTACTGTTGACTGAAGGCTGCACGGTGTGTGAACACGCATCTTGTCAGGTTGTATTTCCCTCCCACAGCCCCCAGAGGTTCAGGAAAGCTTGTTTAAAAAGGCCCATCACATGCTAAGTGCTCATGAAAGTAGAATTCACTGAGCGCTGTTAAAGAGCTTGCATGCGCGTATGTTTGGGTGTGTGCACGTTTAGCCCTTTCTCTTTCAGTTCAGAGTGTGGGCTGGTGCAGAAAGACAACCGTCAGACTGTGGGTCGCTGTGGTCCATGCAGACCAGTCATTGCGTACGAAACAAGGGGAAGTAGCATTTCTTCCTGTCGTGACAGTTCATGTAGAAGCTGTTGCAAAGCTGAGCGCCGCGGAAACTTTCGTCCCATGCCATCAAATAAATAAGTCTTCAAAGTTGGTCTTGAAGGTTTTTTTTAGAGACAGCTGTTTAGAAAAGCGGCAGTGAATAAACTGTTTTAAGGTTGTTGTTTTGGTTTTTTTTTGCAAGAAGCAAACGGTTGATCATTGTGGCTTCTGCAAACCGTCTGATTCAGCTAAGACCCATGCAAAGCATTCAGAAATAGAAAGGAGGCGTGACAAATGTGATGAGGTAGCAGCTCGAGGTAGTGGTGGGTTACACACAGATTGTTTTATATTTGTTTGTTTGCGTATTACATTTTTCATTACATTATATTGTTGTGGTGTCTACATTTAGAACTGTTGCGCTATTTTCTGATTTTCTCAGATCCATGGATAACATTTGTTTTTCTAATATTTATCAAACTCCACAGAAACGTTGGTCATTGTAAAATATAATATTTTTACGAATTTTCAAAATCTTAATTTCATCTTCAAAATGACTCACTATCTTGTTTGTTTTGTTATTGTTGGTTGATCAGCCGGTTACTTTTTAATCTCTGTATTATCAGTAAGGTATTTTCAAATTTGAAATGAACATCAATTTTAGGGGGCGAAAAAATCACTAAACTGAATCACTGGAAATCACTTAGAACTAAAAAAAAAGATCAGTTAAAAAAAATCAAGAAAAATTTGAATAAAAGTGTAATCAGTTTCTCCTCAATACACTGGACACACTCAGATTATTTGTAGCTGCCACAGGGTTTTTGTACTTACTCATATTATGTAAGAAAAAATGGCATTTGTTTTAATTTTTGTTTCATATTTTTAGCGCCAAATGCTAAGTAGCTTGTGAGCAGAAAAAGTGGCTCCCACTCCCACCTGCTTTCAGAAAAGCACTAATATTTAAATCATCAATAGCTCTGCGCTCCTATTTCTGTCTCAGTGTCATTTCTTCCACCCCGATGTTAGGCGTATGACCCCCAGGAACAATAAGACACTCGTGTGTGTGTGTGTGTGTGTGTGTGTGTGTGTGTGTTAAGGGGAGGGAGGGAAGGAGGGCTGGGGAGACCGAGGGAGTCTGAGACAGGGTCGTGGGTGAAAGGTGGTGCAGATTCTGGTGGAGCATGGGGGTCATGGTGGCAGGCCGGTGGTCTGGGGGGTTGTGTCTGATGGTTTTAATAGAGACGTCAGATGTGACAAAGACAAGCTTGACAGGCCGGCTGAATGGACCCGCCGTGACAGAGCAGCTCCCCTCCACATCCCATATACCGCTGGCGTCACGCTCGCCGCTCCCCCTCATTCAAGCCATCTCTGCTGTTGCATTAGCTCATTTCATCTGCATGTCACAATGCCGTGGGTCAGTCTGATGTGACAAAGCCTGATGTGTGTGTGTATGTGTGTGTGAGACTAACATTCAAACCAAGCGACTGTTTGAGAGCCTTTAAAAGCAGGTACACGATTATATTTTTTCAAACTTCCCAGAGGAGAGCTGAAGCTGATGAGAATAGCCTACTTTAACTAGAGTGCGCGCCGTCTACTTTGGTACTGACTTACTTCCCGGGTGACTCGCAAAATATAATGCAGTTTTATTAACTCCCGCTCCTTTGTATTGCATGAGTCCAGGGCCATTTACAGACTCTTCAATAGTGTTAATTACTCAGTCAAAGATATTGCCCCGTTTTTGAAAGTACGCATCTGGAATTGCTGGGAAAACCAGGATTAATTCCAAATCATTGTCCGTTCAGCAGGTTTGGATGTTGAATTTTGCCTCACTTGACTCGATGGGCTGGGATGTCTTTCCCGCCAGTCAGTATCATGGTTGCTAAGACTGTCTGCATTCATATAATACGCAGCTTTTGTCTTAAAACAGCTGGTTCTTAGATTTTTGAGCTGTGCGGATATTGGTGTGATATAGCCTTGGTTGAAAGGATGCTGCTTCACAGTGTGATTTTTTTTTCTTTTCTACGTTTCTCCTGCTTCTGTTTTGTGTTTGAGTTTTGGTCCAGAGCCTTTCATTTACTTTCTCCGGATAATAATCCACCGCCCTGTTCCTCCTCAGAGCTCGTAATCTTGGCCTTGAGGGGGCACCAGCATGAGTCAGGAGTCACTTGAGTCTGGTGAGATTATTATTATGATTTTTTTTTTAACAGCAGCTGCATGAAATGAGTAAGATAAAAATGTTGGAAGGAATAAATGTGTTTCGTCGCTGCGCTACAGACGGAGACTCTGCTCAGGATGTATGCGACTTTAACTGGGACGACTACCTGGAGGAGACGGGAGCGACGTCCGTTCCCCATCACGCCTTCAAACACGTGAGTTTTGCCCGCCTTAAAAAGCTGAGACTTAATAGCTTTTACTAGCTTCTCATAATCAAAGTGCTCAATAAGCCCCCTAATAACCAATGCTTTGTTTCAGACTTTATTAAATCTGAAAGGACCATAGACATTTATTGGATGTCTCAGCAAGAAAAGCCCAGAGTAAATTTTCTTTTCCGTGTCAGCACAATATCCTGGCTCTCCCCACCTCCTCCCCAAAATGCAATGGGTTTTGTTCATTGCTTTTTTTTTTTTTTTTGTCTTCAACACTCAGCCCCCGCCGTCAGTAATTTCTAAAGGCTGGTAACCGTGTGACGTTGATACGACGGTTAGTCGGCCGCTGTTAAAACTTCTCAGATCAATATTTTTGTATGCGAAACACACTGACGGTGCTCTTCCTACGTTCTCGGCAGGCGACCAGCTGTCCACAAACAGCGTTTAGATATTGAATTTGCTTGAGTGAAGGTCGCGACATGAACATCAGGACGAACGCCATTTAATTTAGAGATATAAAGCGGCCAGTGCTGCCAATGTTTAGTTTTCTAATCTTCAAAAGTTAATGTCTGAGCGTTGTCTTCTTCGCCGTCTTGTGTGCAAAATGAATATGAATTCCAATTTGAACCACATGTTTGTTTCCAAACTATGTAATTGGAAAGGTCTTTTTGTCTTCTGCCTTTTTTTGTCATCGGACGTCTTTCTTTCATAAGGTCAATAATGTATGTTCAAATTGACAAAATGAGGGAGAAAAAATTCACCCGTATACGAAAAAAAAATAGATTCCTAAACAAGCCTAATGTGCTCTCTATGAACGCACAATTGTATTGTATTTTAATGAAGTGTTTTTCATACTACTGTGTGTTTCTGCTCGGAAATGATTAATTCCTGTTGATAGGAGTAGCAAGATAATAGCAACATCCTGTGCATCTGATCATCAGCTGCACGGGGCTGAAATTAGGTTGAATTGGACAACATTTAATGCAACCGCTGACTTAAATTGAAGGATGTATTATTATCAATCCCAATAATGAAAAATCCATTTTAGTTATCGGTCTGTGTTTAACACTAATAATCCCCCAAAAGAGTGTACAAAACCACAGCTGCTGCAAAGTGATCCAGTTGAACACAATCCTTTTCGATTTTTTTTTTTTAAATCACAAAGTACTTTCCACCTAATAGTGGTAAGGATCGGGAAGCTGGAAGTTAAACAACTTAGTTCTCAGCATCACCGAGACGAATGATAATTGACTTCCAGAGGGGTGAGGAACCCCCTCCCCCGACCATTGGTCGTCAATGGCGCTGCCATATGTTGCACTCTGCAGCAGGAGTTCATCCGCAGACTTATAATTACAGGCCCACCAGAGGCTCCGCTCTCTGTGCCGAATTGAGCCATCGAGTGTGACGAAGGGGGTTGATCTGGTCTTTCCGCGGCACCGCTGTGGATACTTTCTTACCGATCCTGTTTGTGGGTATGACAGCATACCTGCAGAAGGATCAGTTGGAAAGAGAATAATAGACAATTCTGAGTGACCCACCGTCTTCCTATTTCCCCCCCCAATTTATCAGTTGCATGGTTTGGAATCATGCGATTGACAGCTAGGTTGCACTCACTAATATGCTTGCACTCACACCAGTTACTGCAAGTGTGAGAGTTTTATTTAATGGAGGTAATATCATGCATCTTATGCTACCCATACATCAGAAGACTTTGAAAATATTTAGAAAAGACTTCATCTTCAAAACTATCACCTCACACCTGCTCACATCGTAAGACATGTTTTTTAGAGATTTTAGTTGCAGCCTAGTCTCAGGCTTGAATTTTACAAAGCCTGTGAATCGTACAGGGTCACTATTTACAAGGCAACAACTAGATTGTTCACACACACAGTTTTTTTTCCCCCACCATGCATGTTTTCACCGGGTATTTGCAGAGCCTCTGCTATTTTGGTCAATAGCTTTTCCTTCTCCACTCGGTCGTGTTGGAGAGTTGACATCGTACAAGCCGGGCTGTTCCGCCCACAGCTCCGCCATCCGCTACTCTCTCTGGATGTTTCATATTGATCCGGTTTTGCTTCGCCATTCCAGTTCATCCGTACCGCCAAAAAAGACCGTCTCCGCCGCCAATATTGCTCTGGTTATTGTTTTTCTGCCAGGTTTCCTTTTACCGGTTTTGTTTTTCCTCGTCTATTGGTTGTTGATTGTGTTACGTCACTGAAAACACGGATTTTGCGATAATACCAAACTGGCGGACACGAGAGGGTGTGGCCTCTCACCTCAGGGGATGAAGGGTTGGGGGGCGTGTTGAAGCCGGGTATATATCGGTGATCCCGGATGTTCAAGGTTGTAGTTGTTTCAAAATTAGAGTCAAACTCCTGCACGACAGGCTGCTTTCCATGCCCGGTTTGGGGGACGGCTTTGCCGTTGATCTTATGGAGGACATGTAGTCACTGCTAGGATCAGACGACGGCGGGTTCCTTTTTTGACATATTTTTCCATGTTTTTCTGCTTCTGGCTCCTGAAGTTTGGCCGCCAGCGACTACCGCAGCTTGGCGGCAGAGGCCGACCGCATCTTGTTAACTACCGGGCCATTCGTTACGCAGAGTGTGGCACCGGAGCCCTCGCGGGCGGCGCCAGAAGACGAGGATGCAGCCGTCGTGGCTGAGAAGACGTAGGACTGGCATCTGTTTTATCCACCAGCGATTCGGCTGCAGAGCACGGCGGTGTGTCCCCCCCCCCTGCATGGCAGAGCCCGCACTCAGTACCAGCTGTGGGCGCCGGTGGATGCACCCGGTTGTTATTTGTCCGGGTCTCGAGGTTTGGCCTGAGGTTCCTGGTTGACTCTGGCTCGCAGAAGAGCCTACTTCCACCAACGCAGGCGGACATTCGGGCCAGAGGCAGCTGTCCACTATTGAGCGCTGCCAACCGGGTTTGCCATTGACACCTTCGGTTCACCGTCATTGTCGGTTAGCTTTGATGGACGCCATTTTGAGTGGGAGTTCATTACTCGCCGCCATTATCGGTGGAGGATTTTTGGGTTTGAAGGGATGTTTATCAATGGTTATTGGTGGGTTTTCTGTCGCTGAAGATGCCCACATTTTCAACCAGGTTGATAGGACACGGCATGGAGCATTTTATCCCCACCGTAAGGCCGCCGGTTTTCCCGTGGCTGAGGCGCCTGGACTCGCCACACAAGGGACCGCGAGGGAGGAGTTTGCTACCCTGGAGCGTCTGGGGATCATGGGCCCATGTGAGGCTTTGGGCACATGATGCCCAAGGCTGACGGGTCGTGGTGACTATCGCGGGTTGAACACCTTGACCGCAAACAACCGTTACCCCGTTCCCCACATCCAGAACTTCTCAGTGCGGCTGTCAGGCAATGTGTCCCTTTTCCGGGTTCCCTGCGATGGCCGCCCTCTATGCCTCCTGCCGTCATGTCCGAGGGACGCCGCAGCCATTTCGGCAGCCTTATTAAGACTATTTTGACTTGTGCAATCCGGCACCTGTATCCCAACTGGCAAGCAAGTAATCAGGTTGATGATATCATGCTAACTGCACACTTCCATGGCTGCCGCAGGTTGACCAGGGTCTACAGACAGGACTGACCCCAGGCATGAAGCTGGAGGTGTGCCTGCGCTCAGAGGCTGACAGTCCATATTGGGTGGCCAGCATAATCACAACATGCGGCCAGCTGCTGCTGCTACGCTACGAAGGCTATCAGGATAACCGCAGCGCTGACTTCTGGTGTGACATCATGACGGCCGACCTCCATCCACTGGGCTGGAGCCGCCAGCATGGCAAGACCATGAGAGCCCCTGAGGGTAAGTCTTTGTTCGGGACACGGTATTGCGTGTCTCCATGTCACGTCTGAAGGTGGGCAATTATCTTTGCATTATTCATATATGTGATGGATTTTTAGCAACATTTCCAATTGTCCTCGGCTGTTTCAAAGAATAACGACCAAGCACCGTTTGAGTGTTTTTTTTTTTTTTTTCCCCCAGTGTCAGCTTAAGTATAAAATCTGTACCTCTCTACGGTGTTTTCCTCCACCTATGCCTGTTTATGCTGCAGCCTTTCTCTCTTGCACTACCAAGCTATCCTTCCGTTTCACCACAGAATGTGTACAATAATCTGTGTCTTCACACAGATCACGATATATCACTTTCAGGACATCCCAGTTATAACCTCATTCATTTCACAAGTATTTAACCGTAATATATTTCTTGTAAAATGTCAAGTTGAGCCGTACATTTTGTCAACGCCCAGTTTGGGAGCGGAGTTTTGCTATCTTTCAGGTGATGAATTTATCTGTTCTATTGGAAAAATTTATGCAATGTTTTTTTTCCTCTCAGAAATTTTTAGTTCAGAAAGTCAGGCTGTAAAATATGCTAAATTGGCAAGCTGCCGCAGCGCTAAGATTTATATTTAATGACATTTAATAAACACCCCTGAAATAAATCTTTTCGAATTTTTTTAAAAATCCAAATCATTTTTTTTTTTATAGAATAATCTATCTACCCTATCTCCAGCCGGGTTGTGGGATTGAGTCTAAGCCCACCTGGAGGGTTGATCAATAAAGTATGCACTTTGTGTGTCGGACCAACCGCAGGTGTACGTGAGAAACACCAAGACTGGGAGGCTTTGCTGGAAAAGGTCCTGGCTGAGGAGTGCAGCGCGCCTGCCAACCTGCTGGAATTGGTAAGGCAAGGAAATGGCGCCGCTGCCCTTCTGCAAAATTACTCACACCCAGGGTGGGGCTTTGGTGGGCTTTTTCCCGGGCCTGTGTCTGCAGAGAGCAATCTATAGCATCAAGAACGCTGTGATAAATTTGACAACCTCTCCAGCGTAACAAAAATAGAGAGAGAGAAAAAGACAATACGTTAAGAGTTAAAGGTAGTTGAAAATAGGAAAAAGCAACTGACATTTGGAAAACAAAAAGTCGACAGTTTTTCCCCCAGGTGATCTAAATCTAACCGTGCTGTTGTAACGCACGCAAGCACACACACACAAGCAAGCAACTGTCGTGCTCTGCCTTTGTTTGTTTTTATTGTCCTTGCAGGGGGAATTTACATATTCAAGCATTCGCAGTGTTTATAATGCCCATGTTTAGAAGCTAAGGAGAGGGTGGAAAAAAAAAAACAACTTGAAAAGTTGATTTGAATGCATGCGAAAATGTATTTGACTGCGTGAGATCTTATTGTGATGCTATTTTGAAATCTTGCACGCACGTCTGATGTGAAGCCTCGGTAACACAAAATACAAGCCTGGGCTTTGTTTGCGCCGCAAAGTGCGTAAGAACAGTCTGTGAAATCCTTCAGAGTCATCAACACTCGGCTTTCATCGGCTTCGGTTCTCCCACTCGGTTACACCGTGCATTCTCTCCCGGCGCAAATTCCTCACCTTGCCTAGGCGTGTGTTTCTTTATGGTTTGTAATTGTCTGCACTTTTCAGCTTTTTGTTTGCCCCCCCCCCCCCCCCCCCCCCCTTCACCCTCTCCCAGCCCCAGCGAGGCCGGGACCCGGTGGAGCTGCTGAGCGCGGGCTGCTACGTCGAGCTGCAGGACGGCGTCGACCCGGGGCTGGCCTGGGCCGCCGAGGTGGAGGAGAATGTCGGAGGAAGGCTGAAGCTGCGCCTCGTGGGTACGGAGGGCCTCCCGGACACGCCCGCAACCCTCTGGCTCTTCTACCTCCACCCACGCCTCCATCCAACCGGCTGGGCGACGGAGCATGGTTGCACCCTCAAGCCCCCTTCAGGTCAGCAGCTCCGTCTTTGTATTCATATTTATATTTAGAAACAAATGAAGGAAGGGAACTGTGATTTCTGCATGAGTTGTTTCGAAGGGAGGAACAAGGCAATCATGGACCGGACACATTGACAATTATTAATACTGTAATTATCCATTACAAGTCAGTCATTTTGTGGCGCTGAGTTATTGTATCGTTCTCTTTGTTAGATAATGAGCTCTAAGTCATCCTTTGAAAAAGAAATTTGTAAAGATCTTGTGCAAATAGAAAAATGTTTTTTCCAAATGTGACGATACCCGACAGAGTTTAAAAATGTCAGCTTCATATCTAGTGCTTGACAAGAATGTGAAATATCTATGAAAGCATCTCTCCTTGCATTTCTCTGCAGAAGAGCGCACAGTTATGTTCTCCTGCCTTAGCTCGGTGCGCTGCAGCGTAACAGCGGTCAATGGAGAGCGAGCGAGGGAGGGAGGCTACTTGTTAACTGTTTCAGTTTAATCTTGCATGTCTTTTGTCAATTCAGCTTGTTACCTTTTCCAAGGCTTAAAGGCTAGATAACAAAATAATGTGAACATGGTATTTCTAGTTAGTTAATGAATTCCTTCATTATCTTTATTATTATTATTATCATCATTATTATTCTCATTAATACTACTACTACTAATAATAATAACAGTAATGACTTGAACTAATTGGAAGTATATTGTCCTCTAATCTGCATTCAGAAGCCTTTTTTCAAGCGTTTAAAATAAAAATTGCCTACTCATTATGACAGACGGACAAGTTTTTTTCCATTGCAAAACAGGTATTGTGATACATATTAATATTCCAAAAATTGCTTTGGAACATGGTGATATTCTTTTCTTTTATGATTTGCTCAGCCCTAATTATACTTATCTTGAAGAAACACAAAAGATGTTATCCACAACTCTGACAAGGCTTTTACATACACTTCATCCTTACCTTTACCATAAATGTAACTCCCCGTTTTAGTGAAAGTAATATATTCCATTAAATATCACAAAAAGACAGGAGACATTTTCTTATGAGCTTAATAGTGACACAAATAATTGTTTTTCATTAATTTAACGGTAGTCACGCAGCTCTACCTGGCGTCTTATTAAAACCTTGAAATTGATTTCCTCTGCAGGATCAGATAGATCCGTGCTTTCACATGGATCTGAAAGTAAATGAAGTTTAATGCCGCACGCGCTGTAAAAGGAATTGGAGGCGATTCCTTTTTTCGTCACAACTGAGCTCGAACTCAAGGTCACCGTGCAAATTTTATGTTACCAGTGAAAAATATCATCTTTGTCATTTCTGTACAAATTCTGAATGCGAGAATCAGTTTCTCTGCTATTTAAAGATAAGAATCAGATTTCAGCCATAATAATTCTAGTGATTATTTTGAGTTGCCGCAGTGACCCCTGAAGGGAGCGCTCTAGAACCTGCAAGCTTTTTCTGGGGTTCCAGGCTCCTATAGGGCAACATAGTTGTTTATAGTGGTTAAAAGTGTGGAAGCTCTTTTTCAAGACTGCTATTTTCTTATAAGTTGTAAAAATATGGTGATTTAGGCAATGCATTGAAATTCACACTTTGCACACTCCCTTCAGACCAGCCGAATAGCAACAGAGAAAATAACTGACAATAACACCAGACAACAGTGTGGCTTACAGAAATGTCGTAAAAAAAAAGTAAAAAAAAACAACTTGGAGCTTGGAAACAACGAGCAGACATTCCCACTCTGTTTTGCCCGAAGTCGGTCATGTTGTTTGCGCCTCATCAAAGATAAATTAAAATTTTTTAAGATAATACAATTTGGGTCCTCAGCAGCTGTCATGGGTGCTTGTGTTTCAGAGTTGCTGGGCCTGCGAACGGAGGAAGAGTGGGGGGAGGTGAAACAGAGGATCAGCGAGCTGCCTCAGGATGAAGCTCTGTCCGCAGAGTTCGGCAAGGTACCGCCAACCGCTCTCCTACGTCTCTTCCCAACCCCCCCCGAAATTCTCTCTTTGCTAAACCCCCGAACAAAGAGCTGTGACATCCTCCACTTACCCGAAACGTATTTCATTAAACGCAAAATGTGTCTCAGGATCAGCCCGCCATTGCCGCACATTGTTTTAAGGAAGGGATGAAACTGGAAGCTGTTGACCCTGCCGCTCCGATTTCCATCAGACCTGCCACTGTCACCAAGGTAACAAGACTTTCCTATCAAATCTGCTTCACCTGCCCGACAATGGCGTTTCCCCAGGTTTACAGTCTGCAGTTTATTTATGCTCTTTCTTCCTTGTCAACATGTTTTACTGCCCTTATTGAAGGAATTACCGCCTTCAGAGCTTGAACATACAAAGCAGTTGAAAGTTCTTTTTTTTCTTTACTCAGTCAGTGACACAGCTTAGCAGGTCTCCTTGAATTTACTTTCATCTTGACACAGTGTTCAATGTGCCGAGGAAAAAAACAAAATATACTCAAGATCGGGGGTGGGTGGGTGGGTGGGTGGGCGGGGGGGAGAAATGACTTTTTGGCTGTGTTTTGATTGCGCGCGACCATCCCAAATTGAATTTCTCTCCACTGCAGGTCTTCAATGAGCAGTATTTTCTGGTGACAATGGATGACCTTTGTGGTATGGAGGAGTCAGAAGGCTCCGGGCGCTCTTTCCTGTGCCACAGAGACAGTCCGGGGATATTTCCCGCTCAGTGGGGTCTGAAGAATGGACTCCCTCTCAGCCCTCCGCCAGGTTTGCTGTGATGCATTGTTTCTCTATCTTAGCCCGTTTGGTGAGGAATGGCTTACCTTTTATTTTACTCTTAATCGACATCCCACTTTATTTAGAAACCGTTTTCTTATACAGTATACCCTTGTTTTTCGCGGGGGGTTACATTCCAAAAAGAACCCGTGATAGGCAAAATCCGTGAAGTAGAAACCTTTTTTTTTTTTTTTTTTTAAATTATTATAAAATTAAATACTCTATTATACATTGCTGCTGTCGTCCTTATGTTTTTTTTCTTCCTTCTTTATGGAACGAACGGAAGATTCATTAATTCCATAATGCCGACCTACAGCTGCAAAGCTTTTACCTTCCTTTAGCATGTCCAGAAGTTTAACTTAATCTGCGATAGATAGCATCTACCGCAGGTGCTTTTGTCGGTCCAGAGTGTTTTTCAACATTATGGGTTTAAGAGAATTTGCACGGAAGTAATGTAAAATTTGGCAAGCTGTTTTACGTACATGTACATATTAAACTGCAACGTTATTGACGCACAGGTAGAGAAGAAGCGGAGTGACTCTTTAGCCAATCAGAATGCAGAACACAATGCACGATGCAAATCCGTGAAGTAGCGAAACCGTGAAAAGTAAACGGCGTTATAGCGAGGGATCACTGTACTTCAATAGGTTCCAGGGTTTGGACACACAACAGTGGTGTGTTCTAATAAAGTATCTATTATACTATCCTAAAATGTGTTATTGTTGTTGTTAGATTGTAAGGTTGTGATAAGCACATAAAGGTTATAATGCCTGAAACTGTGTGTGATCGCCAAATAAAAGCGACAAGGTTTCTGTAATAGTTTACGGCACCATAACCGACTTGTTTATGAAGCCTTGCTAATACTGACAGCCAGTTAAAATAATACGCATTAACATTACAGCTATTGACACTTTATGTTGCAACCAGATTGAATGCAAGAATTAATCTTATTGTGATTCACGAAGCCTTAAAAATAGATTCACCGGCAGCGAACGCAGCCAACGCCGTCGTCCATCACAGACAGTATTAAAGCAACGCTTCACATTTCAGACGTTACCTCCAGGGAAATTAATTTGACATTTTCCCCTTTCATATTCCATCATGTTACAGGATACCAGGGGCCAGACTTTGACTGGGCAGACTACCTGAAGCAGTGCGAGGCCGAGGCAGCTCCTCAGCATTGCTTCCCCAATGTAAGTCAGTGACCGCTTGACCTGTTTTTTATTTTATTTTCCATTCAAGCACCGGGATTGCACCGTGTCCGGCAACACAAGAGCAAAACTCATCGCAGCCTTGTAACACGAGTTCACTGAAAGTCATCTGCACTTTCTGCAAATCCGTGTTCCTGCATCTTTTTTTTTTTTTTTGAAAGACAATTCAATTTAACATTTCACAGCTTACCTGTATCATTTTGTGCTGTTTTTATGAAGTGCCATGACACATTTTACTCCACAATGGGCTCGCGTAAATAGTCACTAGCCCGTCACATCTCACAGTGCTGCTCCATTACCTTGTGTGATTGCCAAACTAAAATATTTTTTTAGAGAGATGTCTGATGAATATAAGAACCATCATAGAAATTTTTTTTTTTTTTTTTTAACAAAAAAGGGATGTGAATTTGAGCAAGGAGTTCCTTTGTTAGAATTGCAGCAGTCTATAAATAGTGCTCTATAGAGTTTCCAAATGACCTGCAAATGATCCAGAAAAATCTGAATTCATGGAAAATACTTTACCATGAATTAATTTGGAGATAAGAAAGGACTTTAAATACCCTGAGATAGACGGATTATTTTCTTTGTGACTGACTCTTCTGCCCGCTCCTGTCCCGCTGACAAAATATTGAGCTATTTCATTACCGCCAACCCAACACAGCAGTCTTGCACAATAAATTGGGTCTAAAGTTTGTTTTTTGATTTGTTTCTCTCTCTCTCTCTGTTGATCTTCCAGGAGCTGTGTGAGCACAGCTTCAAAGAATCCATGAAACTAGAAGCGGTCAACCCGCTGTCACCTGAAAACATTCATGTGGCAACAGTCACAAGGGTCAAAGGCCAATACATTTGGCTCAGCCTGGAAGGTGAGATTGCATATTGAAAGAATGTGTTTCCTTCAGATGATGAAAGCAGCCGCAAAAACGCTGCAGCAATGACATTCGGGGGCCTCGACATATTTGGATTTGACTGCGGCTTTCTAAAGCCGACAAGATGTTTCTGTCAGAAATGTCAGATGGATTGATTATAGCAGCAGTCCATATAAAAAAAAAAAAAAAATCATTTTTGGAGTTAGAGTACAAGCTGTGTATTGGAAGCACTTTTTAATAGCTTTTTTGTGTATCCAGGATTAAAACAGCCTATGCCTGAGCTGATAGTTCACGTCGACTCCCTTGACATCTTCCCCGTCAGCTGGTGTGAGACAAATGGCTATCCACTAGTCTACCCCATCAAGCCCTCAGGTACACAACATTAGTCATCGCATTGAACTGTCAAAATTTTAATGAGTCTTTTATTAATGTATAAACAACAAACGCTGTATTCTTTTTTTTTTTTTTTCTTTTCCAAATAGCCCACGGCAATGCGACGGTGTGACTGAACTCACACCTGTCTTTTTCTCTTTCAGTTGAAAAAGAGAGGAAGATTGCTGTCGTGCAGCCGGAGAAACAGTGAGTAGAAGACGACTTGGTGATTTGTTTTATCGGTCGATAAATCCAAGTCTTCTCGTCTCATCGCTGTTGGGAGTTATGGCAGCTGGCAACCACGGAGTTACATTACTGTCGCTACAATTTCAGGATCTATATCTCGGTATAAATTGTGTGTTGCAAGCGGGGCACCCCACACACACACACACACACACACACACACACACTTTGGAAGGGGAACCTTCAATGCCACATCAGGGAATCAGAAGATGATGCATGATACTGTGAATGCTTGTGCGTGGGTTCGTCATGGGAACATAAGGATGCGCCTGTGCAGCAAAAGAAGAAGCGACTGTGTTTCTCACACACCTACACACGCACACACACACACACCGTTGCTGTACAGTTAGGTGTAGATTTTGAATTTAAAGATCCCAGGGTGTTCCAACGCTGTGTGATGACACTCTGAGGCTTATATTTGTCTGGTAAAGGATTGGGCGATGCAAAGTGAAGCTACGGTTTCATACCGGGAAGGTTCTTATTAAAGGTGATAAAAAGCCCGACCTGATAGGGGGGGTGGAAAAAGAAGCTGCGATATCGCAATTCCATTTAAATGAGCTCCGCACTAGTGGGTGTTTAAATATCCTGACTCAGTTTGTCCCGGGTTTCGTAGCCGAACACCCCCGAAGTCTTCGTCCCCTGATTCTGTGAAGCAGCAGATGGCGAACCAGTCTGAGACAGGTGAGCGAAATGTCTCGGGTCTCGTAGACGCAGCGGCAAAGTCGGCGCTCGCTGCATTCATTTGCATCTCATTTTGTGTCCACGCACAGGCCAGAGCAACGGGAAGTACTGCTGTCCCAAGATCTACTTTAACCATCGGTGTTTTTCCGGACCGTATTTGAACAAGGGACGTATCGCTGAACTGCCTCAGTTCATCGGCCCTGGAAACTGTGTCCTTGTGCTCAAAGAGGTAGGATGTGCAGAATTTCCCCTGTGAAAATAATCACGTGATCCTATCAAGTTTACTGGGTCCAGACAGAAAACATATACAGAATCATATTAGACCACATAGTCTATTTGACGTGTCTTCTGAATAGCCGTTTTTTTTTGTTCTTTCCCCCCCCCCCCCCCCAAATTATAGACCCACTGCGTAAGAAACATTGAATTTACAACTTGGTAGTTCGACATCTTTTCTCAAATGTTTTATCCACAGTCTAAGCTGGTATGTCAAACCTCTGGGGCTTCTCTGACACCAAACCATTGTCCTTGGAATGGCCTCCAAAATTGACCCTGTGCTTTTTTGTAATCTCTATTGTGTCCTGCAGTCACATAGAGGAAGCCGCTATTTCAGTGACCCCCCCCCCCCCTCCTCCCCCCTTCTAGGTTTGAATAAATAAGCAGATTGTGGCTGATTTTCTATCATCCTTTTTTTTCCTTTCAACCATTTTCCATGACAAAAACCCTCCTGACAGATTCTGCTCCACTTGTGCTGAAAAGCGGCTTTTCTGCTCCTTTCACATTGGATGTCTTTTTTTTTTTTTTTTTTTTTTTTTTCGCTCGAGAGCGTGTGGAAATATACGTAAGCTTAGAGACTAAATGTTGCAGTTCAACATACAGCTCAAGAAGATGATAATCTATTAAATGTCACATGATTTGGGACATTTTTGACTTAACCAAAGAGCATTTGATCAATATATGTGTCATGCCACATACTGCATATAGTGTTACAGATAAGATTTAAGTGTTACGTGTCTTTGCGCGTCTTGCATGCAGGTTTTGACTCTGCTGATAAACTCCGCGTACAAGCCGAGCCGCGTGCTGAGGGAGCTGCAGCTGGACCAGGAGAGCCGATGGCAAGGCCATGGAGAGACACTCAAAGCCAAGTGAGAGGAAACTATTCAGTCCTCGCCTCAACATTTGCTCACTCTTTAGAAAGCAAAAAGGAAGTACAAGTGTATGCAGCTGGACTATTTTAGAACACATGCTGGGTTAAAAACATACTTGAATTATAAGTGGAAGTAGATATCTGTGCGCCGGAACCCGGCACAAAAGCCAGATACTTTGTTAAGGCGGTAGTTTAGCCAACAGCGGATGGTTAGTTTTGGAAACGAGAAGGAACAACCAAAAGGAGAGGCTTTTTTTTTTGGTGACAATATTGGGGAAGTATTTTCAAAATGCCTCTTTGTATTCATCAGGTACAAGGGAAAGAGCTACAGAGCAACAGTGGAAATAGTCCGCACTGCAGACCGTGTGGCAGACTTCTGCAGGAAGACCTGCATCAAATTAGAATGCTGCCCGAACCTTTTTGGACCTCGCATGGTTCTGGAGCGGTGCTCGGAGAACTGCTCTGTCCTCACTAAGACTAAATACAGTAAGTGGATTACACAGTGTGAGGTGACTTAAGTGATGATCCTTGACTGCTCTAGTGGTCTGGGTGGGTACACAAGAAAAAGTAAACATTGCCAGAAGGGGACACTAACTCTGGGGAAAAAAGTAATGATTGAAAGAGTGTTTCATGACAGCCGTGTGGGAAAATGGAAACCCTCTTTGGTTTAAAAATGTTCAAGAAAAATGCAAGAAAAGGTGCAATAAAGCAAATGAAAGTTGGTTAAAATGTACCACCGCCCCTAGAAGAAATATTTTCTTGAAAGTTTGGTAAGCCATATTTTCAAGAAAACTGTACTTTGCGAGGTCCGAAATATGATTGATTTATTTTCATCTGTGTGAAGCAGCGCTTGCATAGCCTTAGTATTTTTTGAAAATACGTGATCGCGAACCATCTAGAATTTTGCCCAAAAATGATTTCATCATATTTCTTCTAGACATTTTTTTCCAACTTTTAAGTCAAGACGCACCTTTTAGACTGGGTTGATTCTACTCAACTGAAGGTGGTAAAAATAAATATTTATCAGTCGTCCTTCTGTACTGGGTTGAATGTGTACCTAATGCTAAATACCTGTTCAGTTCAATTTATCTCACATGAATAGAAATGATAAGTGGAATCATTTAGGCGCCCTCAGTGAATATTGTACGATGCAGAGAAATGTACTTGAATTGTGAGAAACTCTTGCATTCAGTAAATAAGGAGCTTCAGAATGCAGACAGTTTCATTTCAGTTTCTTTTTATCTGATGCGGAAATTATTTCAACTGAGCAAATCTCCAAGGTGTTGATTTGTTTACTCACCGCCGTGCTTCACTGTAGGGGTTGAGGAACTGATGTAATTTGATTGCAAGAGTCCGACGGTTATGCTTTTATTCTTCTGTTATGTTTCCTCTCCCACGAGGCTAATGCTAAGCTTCTTTTATACGCTGCCCATTTGGAATATTTATAAGTGCACGTACCTAAGATCATATTTTACATTGTTTTATCATGGAAAAATCTACAGATGCGTGAGCATTTGCACGTTTCTTATTTTCTTAGCAGCGTATTATTATGGAAAGAAGAAGAGCAAACGTGTTGGCCGTCCTCCCGGCGGCCACACAAATCTGGAAGGCGGGGTGAAGAGAAGAGGCAGGAGGAGGAAGAGGAGGAAGCAGCTCTTTGTCCACAAGAAAAGACGATCCTCGGCCTCAGTTGATAACACGCCCGCCGGGTCGCCACAGGTAGCACACACAAAAAATTCAGCGCACGTCAAGAGATGTAAACATGCCAAATGTTGTCCGTTTCGATTAAAACACCGAGGCAAAGATTTCTCCCAAGTTTTACCTTTTGGAGAAAAAAAAGACTTGCATAAAGTCACCACAAGGACTTACTACTTTGCTTTTTACTTTGTTAAAATTCTTTTCTTGCCAAAAGGCCTTTATCAACCATTATCCTAAAACAATTTTCAAGGTGCCACTGCCAATCTCTTAAAGATGAACGTTTTCTGAAGGAGGACATGGGTCAGGAACATTATTGACTAAGGTGCATGATTTCCAAGATATTTCATTGGACAAAGATAGCTCACACAAGTTTCAAAAAGCTTGGTAAATGGCTTCCTCTTATAGCCCTTTTGCACTTTGCAATTTCAAAGCGCTTTACACTAGATTGCTTTCACACACTTTCGCACCTATAGCAGCAGAGCTGCCATGCAAGACCTTAACCAGGCCATCGGGGCTAACTTGGGTTTGGTATCTTGCGCAAGTACACTGCGGCTTGCAGACAAGCGTGAATTCAACCACCAATGTTAATATTATAGGGATGCTAACTGAGCAGCAGCATGTGGGCCGTAATGATTGATTTATTAAAATTTGCTCTCACTCACGTCGCCATGGATTCCTGTTGTCTGACGCTGTCCTTTCTTCTGCCCCTCTTCTCTTATTTTTCTTTTTTGGGTGACCTCTGTGGACTTACTTTTAAGATTTCTTGCATTGATCTTGTTGATTGTCTTGCCACAACAAAAGTGGAGAGTAACCATAGTAACTGAGCTGCATTGTAATAGAACCTTGATTAAAAGGCTGAGCTGAGACAATTAGGCAAGGGATGTTTTAATGAACCCCTCTGATGAAATATTTGCCTCAAAGAACAAACTTGAGTTTTTAACCTAAGGAAGTTTTTGTTAATCCGACTGTATTAAAACCTGATTTATCACCCTGCCTTTATTTGGCATGTTTTTTTTTCTTTTTTCCTCCTTTACTGTGGTGAGCAGGGTAGCGGGGAGGAAGAGGATCTAGATGAAGATGATTCCCTTAGTGAAGACACGGGCTCTGAGCTACAGGACGATCTCCAAGATGATTCAGAGCCGTCGGTGGGGAAGTCGCAGCCCACCACCCCTTCTCCCTCCCCACCAGCAACGCCCAGGCCCACGCGCCGGCGCCGGAAACCCCGCTCTCCTTCATTCTCTGACGATGAAAACCGACCACCGTCACCAAAGGTATGGAGCGCAACATGGAAGTGTGAACCACATACAATGTGATCCGATGCCATGTTAGCTTAGTATGAGTGGAGTAACATCTAAAAACCACCATGATTATCTATTGTTGATAAATTGAAGTATAATGCTCAATAATTTAATATACGATGACATTTAATGTTCAAAAAATATATGCATTCATGTGGGGAAAAAAATCAAAATGCTAACTAGAAGTATTATGGTAACTTTGGAAAAATAGGACATGTCAGTGTGTGTGTGTGTGTGTGTGTGTGTGTGTGTGTGTGAGACTTTTCTGTAAGCATTGTTGGAAATTCATAAAAAAAAAAAAAAAAAAAAAAAAAGTCTGTCAGTAATGTTTAGTCTCAGTGTGAAATTCCATGACCAGAAATGTGAGGACGATGACACCAAAGATGATCTTGAGATGATCAGATTCAGTGGGACCAATTTCTAGAACTTTTTTCAGCAAAAACTGGACATATGACAAGGCTGACAAAACCATCCCTAAAGCTCTGCTGCTGATAAATCTTCCAAACCGTAAAATCCTCCAAAATTCACAGAAAATCTTTTCTCTGTATAATTTTCTACAGATGCAGATTATATAGTCTGGCTACTAGAACATCCCAATCATGCTTTTTTTTTTCATCAAATACACTTATGCAGTGACCCTTTTAAATGACGGTTTGACCTCATTGCATTCTGTTACGATTTTTCTATTTTTCATTGTGCCTATTAATGTGTAATAAACTCGCTGTAAAGTCTTCTACTCTGAAAAGCCTTAAGAAGCGTCTTCTTATGTTTTATGAAACCACATGTTTGCAGACCTCAAAGTCTGAGCCTCCCCAAAAGTTGTGTTTGGACACCAGCCCCCTGGAATGGAGCGTAACCGACGTGGTTCGTTTCATCAGGACTACTGATTGCGCACCTCTTGCAAGGATTTTCTTGGACCAAGTAAGAAATACACACATGTTAAGTTACCCTCCAGGTATTAGACCTCACCTCAGTCTGCTTCAGTAAAAAAATGCTAAAGTTATTGGCAAAGGTCACAGAGCTTATGTTCTTTTTTTATCACCCTTCAAACCAAAAATATTTTTTTGCATCTTGTTTGCATTTACAGGAGATTGACGGGCAGGCACTTCTCCTGCTGAACCTCCCAACTGTCCAGGAGTGCATGGACCTGAAGTTGGGACCGGCCATCAAACTGTGCCACCACATTGAAAGAGTCAAGCTGGCATTTTATCAACAGTTTGCCACGTAGCTGATGGAGAGCAGGAATGGGACATTTGTAATGATGCTTCAAAACAAACAAACAAAAAAAACACTGTATTTTCCCATTTTGACTTTTCTAACACTGGACATCCTTTAGAACAGTGGTCCCCAACCCCCGGGTTGCGGACCGGTACCGGTCCGTGGATCAATTGGTACCGGGCCGCCTAAAAATTAATCAATTTAATCCGTTGCATTTATTATCTGAGTCTTAACAATATTTATTTTGAAAAATCTTTTATTTTGAAAAATGACCGGAGTCTCTCGGTTACATCTCGGTCACTTGAGCGGCAAAAATGTAACCCGCAAGCTAGCAAAATGAGTAAAAAACAGACATCAGATGGAAAGTTTCTTTTCGAAAAGGAAAAGGTCTAGTGAAGAGACAGAAGAAGAGCCTACAACTTCCAAGAAAAAGAAAGATTTAACAGACAATACCACTTGAAACGCGGATTTATCGTAACAGTTGATTCCCACAGACCAAGCGGCTCTGCATAATATGGGGCAAAGAGGCAACGAAGCCTTCATTATACTCATGTTATGTTGTTGGCGCAATTTTACGAGGAAGCTGCTAATAAAGTTGCATACGAGTACACAGTGGATTCACGTTTATTATTATAGTCACAATATAAACAATCTACGTGTACCCCCCCCCCCCGGTTTGCGGTAAAATTGTCAACCGTTGACCGGTCCGCGGTGATAAAAGGGTTGGGGACCACTGCTTTAGAACCCTTCAGAAGACTAAGCTGTGTTTGGTTATGCGTGGGTACGGAAAATGAACTAATCAGAATAACTGCACAGGGTATAAAAGTACTTCAGGTTATCTTTTGGTAAAGTACCAATGAGAAAGACCCCTGGAGCCTTCATAATAAGTTGAAAAAGCCTTTAGATCAAGTGCATTTTAGCATTGGGGTGCAGTCACCTGTTTTTTCAGTTTTCCGTATGTTCCTGACTGCTTTGTAATAAAGGCTTTTTAATTTATTTGTGTCTTCAGAGTGTCATAAAATTCTCCCCGAAATATTTTGTTTAACCAGTTATGGATTATTTCCTGTTGGCTGCTCAAGGCAGAACTGAAGTTGTCATGCCATCTAACCTGATGATTTCACACATTCTCAAGTTCAATTTCACTGTTAAATTGTTCATTATTTCTGCTCCATACATATGTATAATGGCAGCATTTGAAAACAACCATTGTTTTTCTATGAAATCCATTTTACTGTTTGAAAACGCCACATTTTTAAACGCTCGGTTGTACTCTGTTCTAGTGTTAAAGTAAAACTACTGTACAATTTGCATATGCTTAATACATTTTGTAAGTTTTCACTAGTTATTTAAAAACTGACATTGCAGATTTCAAAGACCTGTCACGAGTTTAAAAAAAAAAATATCAGATTTCACACCAGACATGTATTTTAACACCTTTTGTAAAAGGTATCGGTCGGTATGTAATTGCTTATCGATGAAAATCGGATCTTTGTTTCAATAAGAGACCAAATTCCTATCTCGTCTAAGCTCCATGTAAAATTTTGCTGTATATTTAGAAATGCAGATCCAAGCGAAACCATGAACTAGATGGTGATACGAAGAACAGTGCATGATTGTATATAGTGTACATTGTCAAATATCTTCTAGTGCAACAGGGTGGTCAGACAAAAGATTTAGCTAAATATGCTGCATAAGAAATGTGTAAATGCTCTAAATATACAGTATATTTGCACAAAATAGTCAAAACGTCATTGTGGTTAAAGAATAGTTGCATCCTTTGCAGCATATTTGAGACACAACATTGAAACAGTTTGTTATGCAATGAATTCACTGTCAGAGTAATTTGGGGATTTTAAACCAATGATACCATTTCTTTGTGGTTCGCAAAACCACTTTTAATCGTGTTATTTGGTGTGATGTGCTTGATTTTCTGTGACACAGAAGCCTCTGTACGTTTCTTTGTTTACTCATTTGTCTGGAGTTACAGTTGTACTCACGAGCTATGTAACAGATTTTTATTTCTTGTAATAATATGAATTATTTAATGACACCGCAATAAAAAAAAGGAACGAGGAGCGCGGCTGATTTTTTTTTTTTTATAACTACATTTCCCAGCAGGCACCTCACGGCCGGCGAGATCACGTGACCCGGCGCCTGTCAACATGAGAGGGCACTGCTGTGTGCGGCCAAGCAGCTGGATGTGAGCGACTCATCACCTGAATTTACTCACTTCTCTCGGAAATAGCGACGAACTGTTCTCCTGGCATTCGAAGGTGACGGGGACCAGTGTGAGCGTGGTTTTTGACTAATAATACACGATAGTTTTAACTTAGCAGAGGGGAGTAGTTAGCGTAAAGCTAGGTAGATAAGGCTAGTGATAGCATCTATGCCGCTGATTCCTTTGCACTGGTGGTTTTGTTGGCTAACATTTATCCCAAACACTTTTGACACGCAGCGCAGAACTAGCCAAACCTGGCTTTTTAGGCATCTCCTCGACTAAATCCGCGTTTCCCGTGAGTTTACCATGTGTACACGCTCGTAAAGCTAGCTCACCCATACTCCCAGTCGAAGCAGGAAATGTATCGCCCGGTCACGGAGCTTCCCAAGCGACTATTGGTAACTAGCGTCGTGCGCAACGAACCCCTCTGAGCAAACACGCAAAAGTTGCTTGTTTTTGCGGGAGGAGAGGGTTAAACCACAACCATGCGTTCATGGCTGTTTGAAGTGGGAGAATGAGGTTACGGGGGAGCGGATGCCACCATCTTTCTCTTAGCACGACCCCGTTTAACATATCGATTAGCTGACCCAACATCTGTCGGTGAGGAGTGGGAACCCTCCACCACCACCACCACCACCACCGCGGCCTTTTGTGCGAGTTACACCCCGGCACTACGAGAACCTCCAGTCCTTCCGAGCCATGACTGGCAGCGGGGTGAACATGCTGTCTCAGCCCGGAGACGTGGCACCGATCGGTCCGGGTGGAGCGGGGTCGCCCCCCGTGTCCCTCACCAACTCGTCCTCCAGCCCGACCCCGACCCCGGGCAGCCGGGGCTGCGAGAACGGCGCCCTGATGGATTCGTTCGGGATCTTCCTGCAAGGACTTCTCGCCGTGATGGCGTTCAGCACGCTGATGCGTGAGTATGGTCATCTGAACCGCACGACAGCGGCTGCTGCTGATGTAATCAGACCAGTATCCAATAGCAGCACATCCCACATTCAACTCAGCTTGGAGGCTCACAACAAACCCTGCAACCATCACCTTCCCTCTTCTTGTTGAAGTAGATACCAAACAGTGCTTTGCATATGAGGATTACTTTCTGCTGCGGCTTCTGTAACATCAGTTTAAAAGCGTGTCATGAATGATGGAAACGTGTCCAAGTTTTTTTTTCCTTAAGGCATTGAATTAACTCAAAAATTCACATTATCCATAAGCAGACTTTTGGTGATGTTGCCATTTGAATTGGCAATTTTTAATCACCCCAATGTTTTTTTTCTCAATGCGCACTTTTGCCTGATCTTACTTGGAAATGTTGAGATAAATGTCACAAAGTTATTTACAAATACCTGAGAAAAGCTCAGAGCTAAAACTGCCCAACTGTCTGCTCAGGTCATGTGACCCCTGAAATCCCTGCTTGATAAAAGAAGGACAAGTGATTTGACTGTAAGAAATAAACTACAAGGAAAAGTGATGTGCAAAGTAAACGGACAGTTTTAAATTGAAATATCTTCAAATGCTTTGCTGGCCACCTTCACGGCAAGGAGCTTCCTTGTTCACTTCCATTTGGGATCAGGCCAAAACCCACTTTTACCTTAGCTTAGTTGGAAATGCTGTTATTTCACAAAAATAGTATGCAGGTAGTTGGAAACGCCATCATAAATGCTACAAAAGTAGTATGCCGGTACATGAACACCAGCTTGGAGATAAAAAAACAGTGACGTTTTTGCAGAATGCAGGTGCCCAAAATTCCTGACAGGTCAAAGAAGGACAAGTGGTTTGACTGGACAAAGTAAACAACTTGGAAAACTGACGTGCAAAGAAAGGGGTCTGGATTTAAATTGGAATATCTTCAGGCCAGCATCACAGCAGGAAGGTTCCTGGTTCAATTCCATCAGGGGCCTTTCTCTGTAAAGTTCTCATGTCCTCCCCATGTTTGCGTGGCTTTTCTCTGGGTTTTCCACTTTACTCCCACAGTCCAAAATTGATAACTAATTTGTCCATATTCATAAATAGATGCGTGTCCCTACACTTGCTGACATTTTGTTTTTCTGTTTTTCCAAATGACTTTTCTTTTGTTTTAAGAATGCCTCTCATCAGATAACAAGCCCAACCCATAGTTGCATAAACTTTCTTTTAAAAAATACTAAAAAAAATTTCGAGACTTTCTCTACACAGGCTTCCTTTCAACTTCCTGAAGGGTGCCGCGGTATAGGGTGAGACCGACAGGAAAACACTAGTATAGGAAGAAACAACGCAGACTGTGGACAAAGAAATAGTTCCATTGAGTCAGAGTCTGGCATTGCACTGGTAGCACTGTGACCTCATGTGTGCTGCCTCACAGGCAGGAGTGAGGAATGCTCAACACTTTGGAGCTGTTTTGCTCAAGGCAGCTCTCTCTGCACAAGGACTATGCCAAGACCTCTGGCTGTGTCCAAATCACACATCACACCCAGCTGCACGCAGGGTGTGGTCGGGCTGAAGTCGCATGGCTTGTTTAAGACAAAATGAAGTCACACTCATGGTATATCTTGCCCACACGAAAATACAAAAGGCCCTCAGTGAGTGTTTGGGCTGTGCTGCACCACTAAGTGAGCATTTTGAGACATGGGATTGTCTGGAGGAGCCTTTTGGTGCCTTTTGACAGCGGATTTAGAGCGATTATCTTGGTCAGAAAGGAAAGGTGTTGTGAAAGACAAGCCACTCCATTTGTGTTGCCGCATTCATTAATGAGCGGCCTTGCATAAACCTCCTTGACTTCTTTACACACAGGAATTAATTAAGAGGAAGCCCTTTTTTACAGCCTGAATATATTAAACATTCCAGATTAGCAGTAATACTGTCACATGGTGTTCATGAGCTTGGGTTATTTTAATATTGAACTTTTTGTTACTTCTTGTTCGACAAGTACCGACAAAACGCATGTCAGACTTAATCTGAAACTTTAATTTCCCTGCGCGGTTTCCAGCCAAAAATTTCACAGCTGTTGCTTCTGATACCTTGCCAGGATTTGAAAAACATGTTCTAATTTTGCTGTGTAATGTCTGACCAAATGCATAGTGTTCTTGTTGTTCTTCAGGTTCATGCCTTGTACCGCCTGCATTGTCTCGCTTATGTTTAGCTTGAATAGCTATTCAATTTCAAGATTTTTTTTTTTTTTGGCGGGGGGGGGGGTGATACCAATTCTGCGAGCTCACTGGAGGGAAAGAAATTTTGAATAAATGACAAATAGAGAGATTGAGATGGATCGATTCTTTTTGTCATTTCATTTTCCATGAATACACTATCTGTTGGGAATCCCACCATCTGTGCTTCTCCACTGTATCCACAGTGAAACGCTTCAGGGAGCCCAAACATGAGAGGAGACCCTGGAGAATCTGGTAAGGAAGCAGGAATTAATTCATCTGGAAAAGGCATCAAACGAACCCCACTGCGGTGCCTTAAGAGCTTGTATTTCCACAGGTTCCTTGACACATCAAAACAGGCAATTGGAATGCTGTTTATCCACTTTGCTAATGTCTACCTGTCAGACCTCACAGAGGAGGATCCCTGCTCACTGTGAGTCAGCCCTGTCACTTTGTAACAAAATCAATCTTGGAAGAGTTTTAACCTCTAGATCAATTGAATATTTTGTCCATAACTGTTGAATCAAACTTGCAGAGTGTCTATGAAAAAAAAGCACCCCTAGCTGCTAATAATGCCCAACTCCTCTCTCTTCTCTGTTTCTTAGATACCTCATTAACTTCCTATTGGATGCTTCTCTGGGTATGTTGATAATCTATGCCGGGGTTCGAGTGGTCAGTGCTATTGTAGAGTGGAGACAGTGGGACTCTCTTCGCTTTGGAGAATATGGTGAGGACTGTTTTGTGCTCCAGCTCATTCTTGTTATATCTAATCTCCTGTCATGGCAAGTCCTATGTTAATAGACAAGATAAAAATGCACTGTCTAACATTGACTGTACCACACAGCACCAGAAACAACAGCAACAACAAAACTATGTGGAGGAATATCATGCCTTGTGGCATAAAATTGGAAAATTGTTTGGAACTAATAATAACTTATAGTATCCTGGGTATTCGCATCTTAATAACTTGACTAACAAAACTAATTAAATTTCCTGTCACAAAGAGTCCTGTAAAAAAAATATCCTCATCTTCTGTGCTTTGCTCATTCGCCACCCACCCGGCCAAAACAACACAAACAGAACAGAAACTTGTTGACACATTTTTCAGACCTTGGGCTTGTCTAGTCATTCACATTCAGAAATAGCAACATAATGACATACTCTGTGGTTTGCTTGGTGCAATCTGTCTGTAAGACCCACGGCAGGAAATATCTGCTTAGATGGACGATACCTCTGGGAAGCGGAGAGAGTTTTTATGTTTTTTCTGGAATTAATCAGCCAACTGACCAATATTTATGGACATCCTTACAGTAAATGCTTCTCTAATCAGTTCTTGCATCACACAGATTATATTATTATTATCTTATCTTATATATTATTATCTTGTTTGGATCTGTGCTTTACAGTTGAATAACAGTTAATATTTGATGGTATTTTTGTGTGTAGGAGAGCCTGTGCAGTGTACCGCGTGGCTGGGCCAGTGTATCCTCTACATCCTCATCATGATGTTTGAGAAAGTCCTCATTATGTTGGTCCTCCTCATCCCCGAGTGGAAAAAGGTCAGTGATTATCTGTAGGAACCGGTGGTATAACTACACTGTATTTTTTCAATTTTCAAATTGAGACCGGTCAAATTCTAGACCAAGGTGACAGCCTTCAATTTCTGACAAACTGCTTGTTAAGAGATTGCACAGAAAAGAGTAATAGAAGTTTCAACTTTCGCACCGACCCCACATGAAACCGAAGCAACCAATTTGTTGTACAAATGGTGCTATTTATGTGCAGCAGCCCAGTCCGTACGGCTCAGTCTGTTTTGTTAACTCTACAGTTTGTTAAAACAATCACGCTGTTATTCAACAGAGACAAAGTTTTGATATGTAAATATATGATGGCTGATTCCACTTTCATACTGTCTACTGCTGGCATACACGCCCTGCAGCATACAAAAGGATCCCTACTGGGGTGTTTTTATTATAATGGCATTGAATTCCCAGCATATACCTTTTATATCAGTTATATCATCTTGCAAGTCTCTTCCAAAAGATTTTAGTTATGACAATCACACACCTGCTTTTAAATTGAGCTGCAACATCAGAATGTGATGTGGGGCACAATCAATCAGTTGGGATCCGCGAAACAAGCATAAGGATGAGAGGATAGTGGAAGCCAAAAAATATTCCCTGACCGGGAATCGAACCCGGGCCGCGGCGGTGAGAGCGCCGAATCCTAACCACTAGACCACCAGGGAGGTGATGAGCCAAAAGACTCCTTGGATGCCACATCAATGTATGTTGCATGTATTAGTCACATGATAACTTACTGTTTTTGCACAGAACTCAAGCTGGTTCTTGAACTGGTCACATTCAATGATTAGATCCTTGGTTCGGTTGATTGAAGCGGCCCATTCCAAACAGAATAATAAAGCAGGGCTGCCTTGAAAGAAATGTGAAATCAATAGGTGATCATATCTCATGTTTCCTCTGTAAAACCCACATTTGTGCGGTTGAAAAATGTATCTTCGTTGCAGTGCTGTTTTTTTTTTTTTTTTTTCAACGTTTAGTTCAAGATTTTGCAGCTGTGTATGCTCATTCCTATGCGTGTGTGTCTGTGTGCTGTATGTTGCAGCTGGATCTCTTAAATCCAATAGAGAATCCTAACCTGGAACTGGCCATCGTCATGCTTATCGTTCCATTCTTCATCAATGTAAGTCTGCTGTCCTGTGTGTTTTTCTGTCTTCTGTATGTTGCAGTTTTTCAAATAAAGTTATTATTGATCTTCTGATAATTTTTTTTTTTTTATTGAGATTTTAATTTTTGTTTCCCTGATCTACTCTTGTACAGTAATGTATTCCATTCTCCGTAAATAGTGTGAAAAGAATGTACATTGATCTCATTCAAGACAGTATTTTTCTGTGCTTCCCCCAGGCCTTAATGTTCTGGGTAGTAGATAATTTCCTAATGAAGAAGCACAGGACAAAAGCAAAGCTCGAGGAGCGAGAAGAGGATCCGAGAGGGAACAGCAAGGTACGCTACAGACGAGCTTTGTCCCACGACGATTCCGAGTCAGAGGTAAGTGTCACCAGAGTGATTCAACTGTGATTTAAAAAACAAAACACTGTCATTATTCAAGCTCTTACACTGAAATTGATTTGTAGTGCCTTCCTTAATGACCGGGTATTGTATACATTGTTACAGTACAGTGAGCATACAGTGAAACATTGAGCGTGTCAAGATTTAATTAAAACTCACACATCACCCAGGTCGAATACCAATTAACAGGAATCAGACTTGATTTATGTTCCCAGTATAAATCCACAGCTACGTGTCCGTCAGTGGGGACTTTTTCCTTCGGCTAGGTCATTATTCCCATTTAGTTTATAAGCCCATAAAGCAGATGAGCCCAATGCAGAGTCTGCCCCACTCGGCGTCACACACACACCTCCAACCACTGTAAATGAAGTCACAACGGCGAGCTCCAAACCCGGAGCGGAGCGATCCAGACAAGGAATCAGCAGGTTACGTACACGGCACACCTGAGAGGTGTTAATAATCCCGTATGATGCTTGCTAATAACATCATCATTCCAAGGTTAGAACAAAGTTTAAGCCCCTTATTGCAGCTGTCATCTCTTCCATGAACTTCAGTCCAGGGGATTTCCAGGGCAAATAATGCACATCTAGCTTTCTTTCATATCGATGGATTTTTATTTTTCTGCTTTCTGATAGAAATACTTTGCAAACTGTGGATAATGAGGCTGAGTCTCTGTCTCTGCATTTAACCTTTTACTCAAAAGGGTGGCAACTTAAAAGATGAAAGAAACTGCTTATATGCAAGAAGCTATGTGCGAATTTACAACAATAATTAGACCGTACTTCATGTAAGGCTAATTAAAAATCATACGTAGAAAACAGTTTTTCTGCTCACTGTCTCAAGCACCAAGTTATGACACCTTTTATTCATTACCACACTAACATTTCCCGTTTTTATCAGTTCAGGCCGTGCATTAATGAGGTCTATTTAGGTCAATTGCGATGGAGACCAACTCATTTCTTTTAACAACTTTCTCAAATGTGGACTTTACATGGGTCAAAGATTAGAATACAAGTTGACTTCTGTGTTTTGTTCCTCCTCTGATTTCTTGCACTGATCGCAGCACGGGCTGCCTGCTGTTTTATCGTTGTTGACATTTTCCCTCCGGGGATTGTTTACAGTAACAGCGTGGCTCAATGATATATTTTAACGAAAGGTTAAAAGAAGAAAGGTTATGATGTATAATATTTCATCATAATTACATGCAGTTGAATAACTGTAAACTTTTCATTGCCTGTTGTTTGTTTATCATGTAAGACAGACAACTGCTAGTTTTTCTCAAATAGAGTTTAAAGTAGAGTAGAGGAACCTTTGCTCACAGAGAATCTGACATAATTCACTAGATTAAATGAAATGAATTAAAATGTTTAAATAATACTACAATTGATTACTTATGAAAGTCCTCTGGGGGTTAATATGTAATCTCTTAAAGCGTTGTCGTTTATAAATATTTATGTTCTCTGTGTGATAATGACATCATGTGAGAGATAATGGGTCAAAGGGGTATAAGAGGGAACATCCGAGCTGTTTGAATTTAAGAAGTGGAAACAAGGGGTTCCTGGTGAGCTTTGCATGCCCACAAACCCGCGTCCCGCTGCGACGAGCCGCCGGCGGCACCGCCGCGCTGCGGCACCGGCGCGCTGCAGCACCGCGGCTGACCGGCGGGGCGACGCTGTGGTGCGGGAAGACCCGCAGCCGGACCGCCAGAGCGGGTTTAGGAGGTTTGTCGTCTCCTCAGCCCAGGGGCGAAAGCACGGGCTGTCTCACGGGTTTCGTGGATGTTACGCTCGGGACAGAAGGGGGTTTTAAAGTCACTCTCGTCGTTAGCACCCTCAATGGGCCAGTGGCGCAATGGATAACGCGTCTGACTACGGATCAGAAGATTCTAGGTTCGACTCCTGGCTGGCTCGGATGTTTTTATAATTGCTTAAAATTAGGCTACTGTATTGAAATTCAAGTGATATGTAAATATAAGTAAGACATTTGTAACGGAAACACTATATCAAACAATATTTTCCTTATATGTTAAGGCTGTAATGCAATTTATGATTCTGCGTCTTCGGTGCACATGCATAGCAAATCATTCAGTTCAGTGCCGTTGTTATCAGTGCCGCAGAGGTCGTGTAACAGTAAACGGCTTTTTGTGCGAATCGCGGGCTCGTCTGCTGCACATCACCCGGCTCCGTGACCGTGGGTCTGTGCAGCGGGCCAGTGGCGCAATGGATAACGCGTCTGACTACGGATCAGAAGATTCTAGGTTCGACTCCTGGCTGGCTCGTTATTTTTTTGTATTATTTTATTTTATCTTATTTTATTTTTCAAGCTCAATAATGCATTGCAATACCAGCAGGGCTCTTGAGACATATCACATTTACATTCCCACTCTATTCTTTGTCTGCTTCACATAGACAGCGTTTTTTTTAATGCAGATATGCATTTTATAGTCTCTGATGCCACCATAAATATCAGTTACTATTTGAAATATTTTTAAAGAGATGAATATCAACCATTTTTTCTCACTATTATGGCCTTCAAAGATCGAGCATCAATTTCACATTTATTTAAGTCTAGCTGGTAACTGAGAGAAGTCCAAGCAGTATTTTTATTGTGATTTTTTTTTTTCTTTTTTTTTCTTTTTTTCCTCTTCACAAAGCTTTCAGTGGCTGAGCGGTGTCCCGATGACTTTTACAAAAATCTAAATTGTAACAGTGTAGTCCCACCTTATGAAGAGTGACACGGATATAGTTACGTGGTCCAGCTTTTATCAGTTACTTTATGTTGGCTGCTTCTGTAGGTTGTTCTCATGTTCAGCTACTTAGTGTTTTGTTGTTTGTTTGTTTGTTTTTTTAGATCCTTTTCTCAGCTGACGATGAAATGGATGAATCTGATGAGGATGACGTCCGGCGGCTCACTGGTCTGAAGACCGTTAAGAAGAAAAAGTTGCGCATGGGGATCCCCGTTTGAGAAACCTCATCTCAAAGGCTGGCGTCCTCTGTGAAAACACCATTAGAACTCACCCATTCCTCTTTCCACAGAGGAACAGACTGGAATTTAAATACCTTTCCAGTTGACTGTGCTCGACACCAAACTGTCATACTAAACTACCACACTAGGATCTTCTTTATTTTTTTATTATATTTTACTTTCCAGGCGAGCAGGTACTTCATTGCTACATATTGACAGCGTACACTCAAGGAGTGAGTGTAATGGTTAAAGTCTCCAGGAAAAATCCCCATCATGGATGGACAGAATATTTTATGATTATATCACTAAACCATTTATTTAAATGCAACTGAATGGATGCCAGTGGCACTGAGAGCTTTGCCTTGGATTAGGCCGGTGGAACAATCTCTTTGACTGCATAAGAACTCAAAATGAAAAAGGAAGCCCATGCAGTTGGTTACATCTGATACCGTAAACTCACATCTAAAGTGATTGTATTCTTCATGTAGAGTTGATGTGAATTTTAGTTTCTGTTTTCCGGTATAGAGGACCACCATGGCCTGGTGTGTCTGTGTGTGTGTCGTGTGAGTGAGTGAGTGTGTGTGTGTGATTGAGTGAGTGAGTGCCTGATACTAGACCCATGTCAAACCCAGAGAAACTGTTGCAAAACTCTTTCTCACTGGTGCATCTGTAAGTTTCCAGTGTAGCTAAAACTTTAACTACTGTATTTGTTGTATCTGGTGTTACTCATGCCGCAGAAAGCACACGCAGGATTGCAGCATCTCATGCAAGCTGCAAGAGCCGCTGCTTCAACACCCCTTAAATATCAGTGCGACCTCGAGCGTGAGTGCAATTTCTCCGTCTTGTCTGTGACTGTTTCGCTGACGCGCTTGTCTTCAAATGTCATATCTTGTTTTGAGTCGTCAGAATTTTTCTTCAACATCTTGAGTGATCATTGCCAGGCCAAAAAATTAGCCCCGCTTTGTCGAAAACGTCTTTTCTTTAGTGACACGGGAACCTTTTCGGTGACTGTGAAGGTTCTCAGTCATCCAGGTCACGGTTCTCTTTGTAAAATCTCACAGTGGCAACTGGACTTGTTCATTTTTTTTTTAAATGTTTACTATGATTACATTTTACAACGAGAACCTTTTTGGTACAACATCCTTGTTTTTTCCCCACAGCTTTTGTCTTTTTTTTTTTTTTTGTTTGTTACAATAATGTGCCTGAGGAACACCTAGCTGCGGGTGATTTTTGTGTCTTTGTTTATTATTGTTGTATTTTTATTTGGTTGTTTTTTGTTTAACCAGGGCTATTGAAGCATGAAGCAGCATTCAGCAGGCTCTGATGTTCAGAATGTGACATGCATAGACCTCTAAACTGTAAGGTGACTGTGGACCAGACAGTCGGGGGAAAGTTGTTTTTTTATGAATCAGTATACTTGTATCAACCAGCGTCTGACGGTTGCATGAGTGCAAATGTATGTGGTGCGACTTATGGTCCCTTTAAAGTAAAAGGAGAGTTACATTCACTACGACTATAACGATAACGGCGCTGCTGGTGATTTCCCGTTAAAGAGTCTTAACATTTTGACACGGACTGAGGCATCTGTCTTGTTAACTCTCAGATCAACCAGGACGAAGAGGACTTACGTACCCGATAAGGTCAAACGGTAGATAATAACAAAAGGGCAAGCAAAAGGTGATACATTATCATGTTTAACGCTTTTCTAATAAATTAAGGATGTGAGATGGCAGGGCAGTGGTGTGACATTTGTGTTATTTGAAATGGCAGCTTTTACCTAAAGCAAAAAAGTGAAGTTCCCTGACCGGGAATCGAACCCGGGCCGCGGCGGTGAGAGCGCCGAATCCTAACCACTAGACCACCAGGGACTGCTAGTTGGCGAGCGCATAAAAGGTTATAATATATCTACCGTACCACAACTGCAATTATTCGATATAAATAATGTAGGTTTAGGAAAACAATGAAGCAGGCGAGTTTGTCATTGTCATTTGTCATTGCTTGTTTGTTTTTAAGCGAAAGTATTGGGTGTCTGTACTATATTCATGGTGTGGTGCCAATCTTCAAGAATAAGGAAGATGTGCAGAATTGCAGTAACTATAGAGGGATAAAGTAGATAAGCCATACAATGGGAAAGAGTAGTAGAAAATAGACTGAGAGGAGAAGGCAGCATTTGTGAGCAGCAGTATTGTTTCACACCCAGAAAGAGTACTACAGATGCTGCATTTGCTTTGAGAATGCTAACAGAGATGTACAGAGAAGGTCAGCGGGAGCTGCATAGTGCCTTGGTAGACCGAGAAAAAGCATACAACAGGGCGCCAAGAGATGCAGGGATACATATTTGAGCTGTGAGACAGTGTTGCGGTTTGCCAGAGAAGTTCAAGGTGGAGGTGGGACTCCATCAGCCCTGAGCACCTTCTGGTTTGCAGTGGTGACGGACAGGAGGACAGATGAGGTTAGACGGGAATCTCCATCGACAAAGATGCTGTATGAGGTGGAGGAAAATCTTGAGAGGTGGAGGTAAGTTGGTTGGTGTGAGGGAGGAGGATACAGAGAATAGGGTGAGATAGAGTGGCTTGATTCACTGTGGCGACCCCTGAAGGGAAAAGCTGAAAGTGAAAGAAGTTATGATTTTGTTCTCAATTGGAGTGTGTGTGTGTACATATCATAGTGTGTATAGTATTGCTGTGTTGTTAAGTTTACTATCACACAAGATAACAGCCAGACAAGCCAGTTGTCATTTGTGTCACTTGAGCTGGTTGTGAAGTGAAGGCCTATATTTAACCGCTCAGGAGAAGGTAAACACACACCGATGCAGACAGACATCCGTGCAACGTGAGCCACCTGCGCTGACACGCAATTTGCTCGGGGATCATAGAAGGCTATTATTTTCCATGTTTCAACGGTAAAAATCACGGCTTAGAGCGGAATCTGTTCCTCCTTCCGTGAAATGATGAAGGCTGCTCTCATAGGAGATATTTAAAATGAAATCAAGGGTTTTATATCACTTGATTCTGACAGTTCAGTATTTCCATAATTAACCGCTTATATCATGGTCCATATTTCAACATGTGTTGTCATTATAAGGGCGAGCTGAAAAATAGACCGAAGAAACGTTCACAGTGTGTGATCCATGTCCATGAAGGAGATGACATATATGCCTTCAAGATAGGTTTTTCATTATTTCTAATACTGTGTGTTTTTACACATACCTAAAATGTTCTGTATTGTATCGTATGGTATCATTTGGATTTTATGTATTAACATGTTCTGGTGTCTTCTTGAGTATCCGGGAAATTTCATAGAATTTGATAAAACAAAAATTTAAGATTAAAAAAAAAAGCGCAAAGGAAGAGTTTTTCTTTTTGGAAGATTAAATAGATTTGCTTTTTAAATTTAAATTTCAGACTCCGCCCTATGACAGTGCATCTATTAGTGTTATCTTCAATGATTTCTTGTGACTCAGACGCTTTTCCCAGTTTAGCTCCTTGGTTCAGCCCTCGATTTGTGAGTTGACGTATCTGGAAAGTCTTTTTTTTTCTTTTATGACAGACATTCCTTCAGACTTCCTTCAGACTTAAATCAGTCCAGAGTCCTGGATGCTGTTCGCTGTCGCGAGGCGCGGCAGGCTTGCCTAACCGGAGCCGGTGCCAGATCCCAACACTCATTTAAAAAGGACTTTTGCCAGGATCGGCAGGGCGGATGTGGAAGCTGACCGCCACTCAACGGTGTCATGAGTTATCAACGGTTAGTGCGTAAGCTCATTGTAGAAAACTGGACACCCTTTCCAGCTGTACCATCCGTCACGTCACACCTAATAATACACTCTGACAACAGGCAGAGTAGAACGGAGGGTGGGGGTCCAACCCACATGCTGGGTTTGGGGCAGCACTATATATATCATGTCAGCTTGCAGGAGACAAAGACGAGATAACTGCAAGCAACACGCCGACAGCGAGAGCGGAGACTTAAATCAACATGTCGCAGGTACAAAACGCTCTGTCAATTCTTGTCAACGGTGAACGCGGGTTCTAATGCTTCTGCTGTCGCTATTCTCCAGCCAGGAGAGGTAAAGAAGAAGAAACGTCCGCCGATGAAGGAGGAGGACCTGAAGGGAGCGCGCAGTAAACTGGGACTGAAGGGCGAGGTCAAGAGTAAGACCTATGAGGTCATGGTGGAGTGCGGTGAGTTGAGACCTTTGATTGAAGGCACTTTCTCTTGTAATTAAACCATCTTATAAGCACATTTATAGTACATATATTTTTTGCGTAAAAGAAGAGAAGTTATCGTTGGAACTTTTTAGATTTCGATCAATTTAATAAAAAAAAAAAAAAGGGAAGTTCCCTGACCGGGAATCGAACCCGGGCCGCGGCGGTGAGAGCGCCGAATCCTAACCACTAGACCACCAGGGATCTGATGATGGGGGAGGAAGATTATTCTTTATTTAGACAGCAAAATGATCATCACGCGATGATTATTGAGCAATTATCGAAAATTATATAATTACCGTGTGAGTGAATTGTGGTGTTCTCATATCGTCACCCCCTTAAAATAGCCTTCAGATTTTTCAGGAAACAAAAAAAGACTGAACCATTTGATACTCTCTTGACATGGGTCATTTCTACTAAATGGCACAATCTGTTTAACTGAGCACGTAGGCAATTTTGCCAGAGGTGGTCAACATCATGAGGAGATGATTTAGGCCAAAATAAACATTTTTGTAAAAAAATGATGATGCTGATGATGATTTTAAGAGGGTGATGATATATCACTTGGTATATATATATATATGATATACATATCACGATATTCACTTGGTACATTAGACCTTAAGACACTTTACAGTCTTGACTCGTTACGTAGACACTTTATAGTTTATTTGTATTTCTTATTCTCCCCCTCCCACTTTTTTTTTTCTCACAATTTTCTACTATTATTTATTATTGTTATGTTTTTCTTGTAACTCTGGCACAACTTTCCTTTGGGATAAATAAAGTTGTTCTTACTCTTATTCTTATAACTATAACTATAAGTAAAGTGCCCAAAGCATCAGTCAGTCTTTTTACTTCACAGTGCATGGGAATTTACGGCACTTTAAAGAAAATGACCTGCGCGTCACTGGAAGTTCATTTGCTCAGGTCCGAGTGAACACGGCGTTTTCTTTACTGCTGGTTGGATCGCCTTCAACCCGTGAACGATGTTTGTGTTTATAAACATTTAATTTATAATCAAACAGCATCTTCTTGTTCACTCTCCGAAGTTAAACAGGCGATCCATAGTGGGTCGTGCTTACAGTGGTGAGTTGGTTCTGGCCTGATGACTTTCAGCCATCCCAGAATACTAACAGGAACACCATGTGACCTGAAAGCTGTATTTATTGGCTCCAAAACACAGTACAGTTTTATTCTGTTGTACTTGTTTCGGTAATTTGATTTTATTTCGGAATAAATAGTAATATTTGAAGGATTTCTCCCACGCACAGTTGTAATACCTCTATATTTGATTTTGCAGTCCCGCCCATGTTATAAAGTCCATAAAGTTGCCGGTAGTTTGAATGTTGACTTCGGTGCACAGATACAACCCGGCCTTTGGAGTTTACACAAGTTTCTCCATCACTTATTTGCTATTGAAAGCCTCGATGAAATCAGACAACCAGAAACTGAATGCTAGATTAGTCGTCCCCAACCTATTTTGTTCCAGAGACCAGTTTTATGTATGAAATGTCGAGGCCGCGGGGGTTCAAATCATAAAAACGTTTGTCAGTTTACATTATTTTATCTGAATACGATGATTATACTTAATATTAGGTGATTACAATATTAAGTGCGGCAGTAAGGCGAAGGCGGAAACAGTTGTTTTTCAAGATAAGATCCGGAAGATTTGATGAAAAAACTACATTTATACTGAGAAAGATTTTCTTTGCGTACTGGTACCAAATGATCCACAGACTGGTACCGGACCAGGTACTGTGCAAGAGATTAGAACAGACCCGGGCATTTTACAACCCGCGGGCCACATCCGGCCTGTTTTGCTTTTTTATCCGGCCCGCCAAACTATCTTCTTTGAATATTTTAATAAGTATTTTCAGTCAATATTGAATTTAGAAATTCCTTTTTTGGTTTAATTTTGTATGGATGATTATATACAAAATAATGTCGGTACAGTTATATGATAATGAATGCCAAAAAAAAAGGAAATATTTCAATTTTCATTTTGTTCAATTTACATGATACCTAGTTGGCCCGCGCATAAAAATAAATAAGAAATGTGGCCCTCCAGTTAAAATAATTGCCCACCCCTGGGTTAGAATGTAATGTGTGATCTGGTGTAAAATTTTGCGATGGGTTGTAGACACACAACCCATCCTTTTCTTTATATCAACCATATATACATATGTCTAATATGTTTTTAACGTCTGCCTTCAGAGCGTGCAGGCAAAGTGGCCCCGTCTGTGTTCAGCGGAGTGAGGACGGGGGCGGAGACGTGTCTGACGAAACCCACCACCAAAGCTCCTGGAGCCAGCGTTTTCAGCAAATAGACATAGCCCGTGGGAGCAGCACGAGTGAGCAGAACGTTGTTTTAAAATAAATATTGGGGTTAAAAAATGGGTCATGAAAAGCTCATTTAAAAAAAAAAACAACATATTTGGATCAAGAGGGCTCAATTGATTTAAATGAATTTTCAACATGTTTATTGAAATATCTGCTTTTTTGATTTCTTTTTTTTACCTGACTGATTTTATAAATAAATGATCTCGCCCCTGTCCTGAGAAGATATGCTTTGTATTTATTTTTTGTGATTTTTTTTTTTTTTTTTGTTAATTTCATCTCAGTGAATTCAGGTACAGCAAAATAATATGATGCAATTGAATATAATTATAATTAAACAAACTGAATTGTTTTGTGGTAATGTAACATTGACAGGGTTCATTTCATGTCAGAAAACTGCTTTGGTCAAGACCGGACACTGGTTGCAGCAAAGGAATTAGCAAATATTGCAGAGGTCACTCAGCTCATATTGTCTAATGTTGTATCTATAAATCAGTTTTCACTTTAAAATACCAGAAGTGTGAAGTTGGCCTCTTTTACAAAATCCCACCACCGTGGAAATACAATTTAACGTCCGTATAGCTGTGTGAATTCAATATATGTGCAGCGAGTGACCCTGAAATAACAGCAGCTTAGCTTTTCAGAAACATTGCATTATGTTGTTTGCATATCAGATCTGGTAGTTGCTTGTTAAAGACAAGCACAGATTGGAGTTTAAATCCAGCAAAGATCTGAAATCCCCCAGACAGATACAAAGCTGACCGTTTTAAAATGCCCTAATTTTCATGTAAGAGCCATGAATTTCCTCACCATTCTCTTATTCCTGCTTATTAACACGATCCTCATTTTAAGGTCAATTTAATGTTTTTTTTTAAGTTACAAATCTCATTTCCAGATATGCATGTTGGCCTTTTTTTTTCATATTTTCAAAGAATTGTCCCTTAGGGAAGGAAAGGTTTTTTTATTCCCATGCTGACTTTTTATGGGGTGTTTTTTTTTTTATTGTTTGTTTCCAAATTTTCAGGTATTCTTCAGCATCTTAGACAGCCATATTCTCGTCAGAGTGGCACACTCGACTCTTTCCATCATCACCCGAGGCGATAAACCAAAACCTCCCTGCTGATAAATCTCTTGTCTTCTTAAAGCAGCATCCCAACAATGAAGTACCGTTTTTTTTTTTTTTTTGTGACGACTTGCTCAAAATTGTACAAAAATGGTTCACGGGTTGATTCTATCCCATTGATCCCTTAGCTGTAATTTTTCCTGTACTTCGGTTTCTGTGAAAAACACACACACACACACACACACACACTCTGAATTTCAAAGTCCGTCCTTCACCGGTAGTGTACAGCAGTCACCTTCACTGATGTCGTCCAGTCAGCATTTTGACTTAGCCTACCGGCTAAATCTGGAGCTAATCAGTGCGTGATGGATGATTATTGACTGTATTTAAAAAAAAAAAAAAAGTTTTAAAAATCACACAAGTGGGTCTTTCTGCTTTTCATACAGTAGTTCACTTTTCTCTTCCACGGAAATTACATAAAAACACACACATACACACATGGTTTGCTGGAAGGGGAGGGAACGCACTTAAGTCAGCACACATATCTCACTCCGGGGCTGAGGATTATGGCAAAAACAAACATAATATTCAGAATAACATTTGATGGTTTCTGATACGTGGGAAAAAAACGCTTAGTTATGGAAGTTCATGTTATATACACAACACTGAGTGTTTTGTTGGTTATGAAGATTGATCGGTTTCTGCTTCATCGCTAATATGTTTCCGTTTCAAAATCAGTGGAAGGAGGTTGAACACATAATCACTTGTCTGACCTTTAACTGTAAATAGTGACCAAACAAGACATCGAGTGCCGAATTTTCTCATACACGCCACTTTTCAGGCAATGTATTGATGGTTATTCATATAATCTCTGGCTCATTTTCATATAACTTCTGAATCATTTGTTGCTGACGTTAAGGTAACGATTTCTTTCTCCATCATTTATGAGATGATTCTTACCGCGGGCTACTGACAAAATAACAAAAGTGAAAAGGTTTTGTGACTGAACTAGAACCCTCAGTCAAAAAAAAAAACATACAGAATTGAACTGAACTCAATTAACTACCTAAATCTGTAAATGGCGTCATTTTTCTTCCGCCTCGCGATAGCAATCAGAGAAAGTTTACTTTTTTTTTTGCTGCAGCTGGTTGATGCTTCAGCGATTTCTCTCACCGAGTGATTTTTGGTTCCAGGTTCACCGTTGCACAAATCAGTAATATTTTCTCTGAGCTTTACAGGCTTCAGGGTTTTGACCTCGGGCCTCCTGCGCTCTGAGTCAAAGCTTGTTGGTCAGCGATTCAGGACAACACACCCAATGTGTGTCCCTCCCCCTGGGCAGAGAGCTGTTTCCTCCGCGGTGAATTCATCCAGTGTTCAGTCGAGCTCGATCATGTCTGGACTGTTGGGCGTTCAGCTGCTGCTGCTCTGGGGCAGCGCCTGTCTCTGGATGCCGAATCTGGCCCAGGGGGCTCTTGTCATATCCAGGAGCCCCGATGCCGCACAGGTATCCGCATACACACACACACTTTTTAATATATTTTCATATAACCTGCTTTTCATTTTTTTTCATTACAGTCGACTGAATGTTTTTAATGTGGTGATCCCAAAACTGCAAAGTTAGTGTAACATGAGAGAGATGCCCGTAAGGAGATTTTAGATTTGACTAAAGCCATAAAAATCAGGCTGATCTGGAATTGCGATTTAAAAAATGAAAAATATATCGACATTCATTTTTCAGATCTGTATTTGAGAGTGTGGTATTAAATACAAACACAAGACGGCGATAACCAGTGGTAAAGGACCAGGGTTGAAGAATGACCTACAACAATCCATTTAAAAAGACATTTAATGAAAAGATTTTTTTTTTTTTTTTTTACATTCTAACATGGTACCGTAAACTTTTATGTTATCTGATTATTTGAGATCTTCCAAAATTAGAACCTGTTAAAGTTCAAATACCTCCTGTTTCCACAAAGTACATATTTTATTTTCACCAATGTTGACATTACGACATTTATGAAATGTTGGATTTTGACCCTTTAACATCAGAAGCGACGAGTCAACAAAACCTCTGCATCATCTGTTATCTGTATTCTACCGTTTGAAATCTCTGAATTCGGTCAGAGCGTGTATTCGGACAAATAAAACCGTAAAATCATCAGCCTGTACATACTGACATACTAACACCATGGTGGTCCACTCTGCTGTGTTTGCATTTCAGGAGATAGGAGGTGTTGCCAGATCATTGCAGGTATTCAGTCTTTCCATGTTATGTAATACGGCCGCGGGGTTCTTATTAAACATTATTAAATAATCCCTTGGTCATTGTTAAAAGCTCAGCTGTTACTAAACTTCAGAGGTTCTCGAAGGGGTGGTGATTAGACACAGATTCAGAAATAATCCCTTTAATTACATAATATGTTTGATTATTTGAGTGAATGGCTGACCGCCAACTTTAAGATTTTAGGATGTCATGATTTTTCTGACCATAATTTATATACGAAGAAAAGCATGGAATAAATGGTGGGTAAGAATAATATTTGAAATTGGTAAATAACCTCAAACATCCAACGATAGTCAAGAGTTGAATGATCTTTATGCGAAAATACAAATACTTGGTTATATTCTACAAATAGCTCCATCATGGTTTAAATATTATTAATATCAGAAAAGAACATCATCTCCTTTGTCTCTTTTCATACAGAAAAGAAGTACAACTGAGGCCTCGGTAAGAAAAGCGGTCACACAAAATGTCAAACAATAAAAAGTGCTTCTTGCTGCTTGTAATAGAAAGCATATCCCCTATTTTCTTTGTTTTTGTTTCGCTTTCCGCCTTCTTGTGTGTCACAGGTGGAGGTTCAAAGCGTAATGGTGAACTGCAAGGTGGCGTCTCGCTTTGCACACACCGTCATGACCTCCACGGCTTTAAATAAAGCAAACGTGTCGCAGGAAATCTTCTTTGAAGTGGAGCTGCCAAAGACGGCCTTCATCACCAACTTCAGCATGTTAGCCCGATCATGTGTCTAAAAATCATCCACGCCTGTGTTTGCGTCCTTGTGTTTCTCCGATTCAATTATTCGTTCGGCGATCGCTCATATCTGGTCTTGTCTCGAAAGGGAAATCCAAGGTGAGGAGTATGTCGGGGAGGTGAAGGAGAAGGAAAAGGCCAAAAAGCAGTATGAGAAGGCGGTTTCTTCAGGGCAGACCGCCGGATTGGTGAGGTAAAACCGTGTCCGGTTTATGGACTCTCTTTTTTTCTTTCATTTAAAATCCCCAAATGTTTCAAGTTCGACATTAGAAGTCATGGCGTGTCTCATTCCAGGGCCTCGGGGAGAAAGATGGAGAAGTTTTCGGTGTCTGTCAACATTGAAGCTGAGAGCAACGTCACCTTCATTCTGACTTACGAGGAGCTTCTCCAGAGGAAATTGGGCCAGTATGAGATCCTCACCCGATTGAAGCCCAAACAGCTGGTCCAGGATTTCCAGGTCGAGCAAAAGCACGCATGCAAATGCTGACACGTGGGTGTTGAACAGCTTCATAACTGAATATTTCTTGTGTGTGTGTGTGTGTGTGTGTGTGTGCAAACAGATTGTGACAGACATCTATGAGCCTCAGGGAATTGCCTTCCTAGATTCTCACGCATCTTTTCTCTCCAACGACCTGCTCCCCCTGGTGGAGAAAACCGTCACAGAGAAAAGGGTATGAAACATATTGCAAATTACCCGTCTGTGTTTCAATGATGAAAAATAATATCTACCTCTTTGTCGTGGGAAGTATTTAAGAAATAAGATCGGGTCGACCGGATATGCTTCTTCTTGTCAGGCGCACATCTCTTTCTCGCCGACTATGGAGCAGCAAAGGAAGTGTGCAAGTTGCGACGGGACACTGATAGACGGAGATTTCATCATCAAATATGATGTGAATCGTCAAGAGAGCCTCGGTGACATTCAGGTTAGCAACGAGCATCCGTAAGAATAAAAATGCTGCAAAATCACCATATTTGTGTACTTCAGCCCTCAATCTTTGTAACCGATTGCATTTGGGATTTTTTTTTGTACATTGGAATCAGCAGTTTTTAGTTGTAGTAGAGATACTTTATCGATCCCATTCACATAATTCACATTGCACAGATCAATCATATTGCATGCATCTACTTAACAGGAAAAAAAAAATGAAATAATCAGATGAGATAGGAAACGTGTCTGAATAAGATACCTTGCAGTAATCCAAGTGGAATAAAGTATCTAAATAAGACTTTCCAGTGTTATAGAAGGGTCTTTCAGTGCAGTAGTTATCGAGAATAGTGTTGCAGGTTGTTTTCCAGGCTCATATAGGAGTCTCCAAATTCCACTTGTTTTTGAGGCGGTTGTTATAATTTTAGTTAGTTAACAATGTTATATGGTTGGTTTTATTGTTTTTAATATACGGGGGGAGGGGGGGGGGGTGCAAGTTGTGTTTGTCCCGCTGCCTGTTAACTGGTCGTTTCCCTAAACCTGGAATGAAATAATTGAGGAAATGGACATTCAACTGCACCTTGAAATACATTTAAATCCGGCCTTTTCACCGATTTACATGCAAATGGTTGTAGCGATAAGACATCCGTGGGGCTCGTGTGTAGAGGAAACCAATCTGTAAAACTACACTCGAAGATTTTTTTTTTTCTTTTCAGTGAAGTTCTTTTATTTCAACTACATTCTTCTTATGCTTCTCTTGCCTGCAGATTGTCAATGGATATTTTGTACACTTTTTCGCTCCATCCGACCTCGCCAGAGTCCCCAAGAACGTGGTGTTTATAATTGATAGGAGCGGCTCAATGTCGGGAATCAAGATGAGCCAGGTGGGACGCTGTTCCACGGATACTTTGATACACACAAGTTCTGCCCTCTGACTGCATGTCGTTCTCCTCCAGACTCGGGAAGCAATGCTGGCCATCCTCAATGACCTCCAGGAGGATGACTCCTTTAACATTATACAGTTTGATCACGATATCATTTCTTGGAGAAGTTCATTAAGCAGGGCAACCAAAGCGAACGTGACTGAGGCCATGGAATATACCAGGAAAATTCACAGCAACGGAGGTTAAGGGAAAAAATGTCAAAATAAACAGATTAATTAAAAACAAGACTGAAATAAGGGATGAAAATATAATCGTTAAATGTCGTTCCTCCAGGAACTGATATCAACGGCGGAGTGTTGACCGCTGTCAAAATGCTGAAGGAAGACAGAGAGGCGAAGAGGCTCCCGGAGCGAAGTATTGACATGATGATTCTACTGACCGATGGAATGCCAAACAGCGGTGAGCATGTGAACACCCCAGAATAGTCTGTGTTATGTTTTTTTTTTTTTTTTTTTTATCAGAGCAAACACTGTTGGATGAAATTAATATGTACTGTGCATGTTGATTCTGCAAAGGTGTGAGTACCCCATCTGTGATACAGCAAAACGTGCGTGAAGCTGCTGATGGGAAAATGTCGCTATTCTGTCTTGGATTCGGGAACGATGTGGCGTACTCTTTCCTGGATGTGATGAGCAAACAAAACAAAGGCCTCGCCCGCAAAATCTACGAGGCCTCAGATGCAACACTTCAGCTTCAGGTGGAGGTTTTAATTCGTTTGTTGGACTTTTGTATTTGCCACATACAAAAGTCAGTATATTCGTTTTATTTAACTTTATTTGGTGCTTTACATGTTCAAAGAACAAATTGCTCTTAAGTCCAATGACAACAGGAAAAATAGGAACAACAGGATCATATGATAAACCGAAAACTCAATCACACGAATAAATACACCAAGATGCTTAACAGTAAGATAATTATAAACATTATTGAATTATAGTACAATGATATCAACATTATTTATTTTGGTGTTTTATTTTCTTTCTTTGCTTCAGAAAACATTCCTTCAGTCACTCCATGTTACCAGACCAAATATGCGATCACATAATGATATTATTAACAATAAGTTATTGTTATTATCATTGCTTTTATTTATAGTAATAATAATAATGAAAAGAAGAAGTAGAAGAAGAAGAAGAAACAGATGAAACAATTGAGTTAGTTCAAATTTGCAAGAAAAAATATAATAATAATAATAATAATAAGTATGATTATAATAATAAAACAACAACAATAATAATAATAATAATAATAATAATACATTTTTATTATTTTTATTATATAGCATGATGACGGAAATATTCTTTAAAATGTTGCTATGAATTTATTCCAGGGTTTCTTTGAGGAGGTGTCCAGCCCCTTGCTTCTTGAAGTGGATTTACGGTACCCTGACAGCGCTGTTGATTCCAACTTCCTGACCACCAACCACTTCACCCAGTTGTTCAACGGCTCAGAGATTGTGGTAGCTGGTCGGCTCGCTGACAACGATCTAGATAACTTCCTGGTGGAGGTGGTTGGAAAGGGGGTAAGATCAAGATACAGAGTTGTCTTGATTTTTTTTTTTTTTACAGCATTGGTTTATGTTTTTTTGTTTTTTCCCTGGCAGTTTGAGGAGGATTTCAAGGTTACAGGCCAGGCCTCCACTCTGGACTGGAATGTGATTTACCCTGATGAAGAGTACATCTTTGGGGATTTCACAGAGCGTCTGTGGGCTTACCTGACCATCCAGCAGCTCCTGGAGAAGAGGTCAGTCGCAACAGCTTCGCCGAAGCTCAGCCCCGAAATGCTGAAGCACAAATATCTTTGTGGCTAATTTTGCCTATCATCCCACAAGTATGTGTTCACGGTGTCTTGCAGCAACAGTGGCAGCTCGGATGAGAAAGAAAATGCTACAGCCAGAGCCTTGGATATGTCCTTGAAGTATAGTTTTGTCACACCGCTCACCTCGATGGTCGTCACCAAACCTGAGACGGAGGACGGGACAGACAGTCCTCTCATCGCTGATAAGCTGACAGAGGGTAAGACGACAGAATCCTGATAGGCATATCTAAGATTTTTTGATACAGGCAAATACGCTGATATTTGAGATTTAAGGTCAAACATGTGAAGCATTTTTAACACATGATTACACCGGTGCCTATTAATGACATCCAAACTTTACATTAAAATACATATTGAACTTCCAACACAAATATAACAAAAAATATAAGTGCATATATATATATGGGATGTAGCCAGGACCTATGTCTGCAAGAAAAGTCTACAATATGAGATACATATATATATATAATATATATATATATAGTCTACAATATGAGATACATATATATATATATATATATATATATACACACACACATATATATATACACACATATATACATATATACATACATATATACATATATACACATATATATGTGTATCTCATATTGTAGACTTTTCTTGCAGACATAGGATCCTGGCTGCGTCACAACACTGCTTCAAACAGGGCAGGATTAGTGCCAGATGTCACCTTCATCCGAGTCAAAGTGGTTTACATTAAACCCTGAAATTAGAAGTAAAAATCAACCAGCGTTAACAGCTGAATTACTTATTCGTCCTGCAAAACCCCTGATAAAAATGAATATAAAACACATTGATCCAGTGTTTTACTGATATCAGATTTTAATTACTTGACCGATGCACCAGTCAGACCGAGCTGCTGACTAGCTCGCCTCTGAAAAGCCAAAGATTGATGGTAACACCGATGAGCAGCATTGTGGACGGTGTTTAAGCCATTGATTCTGTTGAACTGCTGAATGGACCAAGTTTGTTTTCTCTCTTTCTCTGCTTTTGACAGATCAGAGGCAACAGGCAGAACGGTTAGGTAAGAAAAAGATCTTTTTACAGGCGACATTGAGACACTTTGTGCATCATAGCAAGTCAATACACACAAATACACACGATGTGTATATATATGTATATACAGTACGTGTATATACGTGCATATATGTGTGTGTGTGTGTATACGTATAGATGTATATAGCGGTATAACATAAATACAGATATATTTACATAAATACACATGCATACATACATACCTACATAAACATAGATATATACATGTACATATACACACATATATATGTACACGGTTTTTTTTTTAATAAAGAAAAAAAAAATCAGATAATAATTCCCAATAATTCTGTGTATGTTCTGTTCTTTCTGTTTTTACTTGTGAAGCGTCTTTGAGTGTCATGAAAAGCGCAATAAAAATCCCATGTATTATTATTATTATTATTATACATATACACACATATATACATACACACCTGCACATTTGTTTGTGTTGTGTATATATATATATATATATGTATGTGTGCGTGTGTCTGTGTGTGTGTCCATATGTGCACCCACATAACTATAGTTATAGATATATATCCCTTTTAATTTGGATGATTTTTTTTTCTTTTGCAGGTTATATACCAACCCCTGTCCTCTTATCGAGAAACACCAATTATTACAGCAACGCACCACCCTTGTACTTTGGTAAGCTCTGAGGTCAATGCTCAACCATTTCAGTCTGCACATAAAAAGCACACGTTTTAAAGTTCTTTTGATTATTTTTATGGTAATTTTCATCTTCCTCTCAGTGGATGGAGATCCTCATTTCATGATCGAGCTGCCAGACAGAAACGACTCTCTGTGCTTCAACATCAACGACAGACCGGGAACCATTTTCAACCTGGTCATGGACCCAATATCAGGTTGGCACCAGCATTTCAGTGCATTTTAATGTGTTTGATGAAGTTTAACTCTCCGTCCCATTGATGACAGATGTTATGGAAACACTATTTTAACAGCCACTGGTTGTTGCCACAACTTGTTTTTTGCAATGCTACTACTTTCTACTGAGAAAACCATCATGCTGCTACTCAGTGACATGCGGTGTCATCATAAAAACAAATAATGATCAAAAAAAAAAAATTGTAAATATTTCCAATGATTTTTATTTTCAATTTAGCTGAATTTGTGTATTTTCCTTTTCAAATACGGTAAAAAGACCCAAAGTGAGGCAGCAATGAGCTGCTTACTCTTCTCCACTTGCTCCTCTGTCGCTCGCGCAATCGGAGAGGAGGAAGCCATGAGCTGAGGCAGTGCTATTGAATCACTTTATACTTTATACCTCATAGTTTAATGTTCTGTTTAATGTAACAGTGCACTTAACTGCTAATTTGAACTCTGTTTTTATTGTTATTTTGTTAATTTCTTGTCACCGTGGGATTTTGAGAAACATCATCTCGATGTCCAGTACATATGGAGAAATTGACAAAAAAGCTGATTTTGACTTTGAATTGTAAATTTAATTTCAATACAGTATGCAAACCATCCAAACGTCAACTCCGATCAGTGAATGTTCATACTGCAATATATCATTTCATAACAGCTACATGTACAATATCTTTTTGCACTCTTGTGCACTCCTTTATCTTTCACTTGGTACTTAAGACCTTAAGACACCTTATAGTTTTCACTTGTTATTTAAGGCACTTCATAGTTTATTTGAATTTCTTATTCTCCCCTTTTTTTTACCGTTTATACAATTTTCTACTATTATTTATTATTGTTATGTTTTTCTTGTAACTGGCACAACAATTTCCTCTGGGATAAATAAAGTTGTTCTTATTCTTATTCTTATTCTTATTCTTATTCTTATTCTTATTCTTATTCTTATTCTTATTCTTATTCTTATTCTTATTCTTATTCTTATTCTTATTCTTATTCTTATTCTTATTCTTATTCTTATTCTTATTCTTATTCTTATTCTTATTCTGAATTGTTAAAAACAGACGAAATTGAAAATTCTTTTCTCAGGTATTTTGGTCAACGGTCAGATCATCGGAGACAAAAAGATCCCCCCCGATGGTAAAATCAACACCTACTTTTGGCGTTTTGGCATCATTCATCAGAAGTTTGGGGTGAAACTGCAAGTGAGCACCGAGGACATCTCAGTGCTCCAGGACGGTAGGAAGTTTAAGCTGCTGTGGTCGGACACACCTTCCCTTAAAGGGACCAAGTGAGTGTTTGTGAGTTGTGAATATCCTCTCTTTCATACATGGGCCATCCAAAAGAATGGCCTGATTTTCAGTTCTCTTCCCGTCCTCTCTAACTTCTGTTGTATTCCACCAGTATGGACATTGTAGTGACCAAGGATCGCAGTCTGACGATAACTTTCAGAGATTCCGTCAAGTTTGTGATCCTGCTCCACAAAGTGTGGACGATGCATCCATACCACCGGGACTACTTGGGTTTCTACGCAGTGGACACCCACCTGCTGTCCCCCCATGTTCACGGCCTGCTAGGTAAGACACCAAACGCTCCGAGCCTCAGTGCATCAGCAAGGAAGGAGGGTCAGCCAAATACTCATTGTAAATCACCATTTATAGTTTTGAGCAACTTGAAAAAAAAAAATGCGATCCTGAGTGCAGAATAAGCGGTAGAACATGAATGAATGCAAAATAAAAAAAAATTAAATGTTAATTAAAAGTGAATTAACCCCCCACGTCACTGAAAAAATTCAGTGAAGTATAAATGAGTCCTTTGATATATCTGAACTGTTGTTGCAGGACTGCTAATTAAAAAGAAATTTTATTGTCGTTCCATGTTAATATGTCAGCGTTGTGTGTCCCAGCTGTTTATTCCTGCTTCCGATGGAATGAACTATGAATGACCATTACTTGTGGCAATTTGCTGTGACACAAAACCCCTTTCCCTTTCACAGTAAAGAAAACACTAGAAGCCACACAACCTTTTTGAAATTTAAAATGAATTAACACTGCATATACTGTAACGTTTTTTTTTCCTTTATGCTATTTATAAACAAAATATGTATTGCAGAGAACATTTCTGCATGCAACAACATTTTTATATTAAAAAAAAACGTTGGGTGGAAGCAAAATACTCAATGTCTATTTGTTTCCTTTTATTTATGAAATTAAATTATCCACCGGCAGCAGACCAAAAAAGGCCGTCCTCTGTGTGCTGTCATCCTTTTACTGACGTGTGCAAAAATATTTTAACGCGTTTTATTTTGATGTTACGAGACCGTAATAATCTTCAAATCAAATTTAAAATTGCACTGAAAAATGAATGAAGTAAAATGAAAAACATTTTAATTAAATACTTTTTAATTGTTTTCAAAAGCCACAGGAAGCCGTATTAGAGGGCTCAAACGGCCGCGGGTCGCCAACCCCTGAAATACAAGGAACAGCGACGGACTACATTGCTGACTAATACGTCTTTTGGAAATGTGCTTTTCTAGTTGTTTACTTTTTCTTACATCCTATGCAATTCTAAAAATCCTGCATCATCATTATTGCATTAACAACAGATATACAGTATAACATGCCATATCCAAACATGACTATGTCTCAACAGCTTGAAGTGAGGAGGAGACACAGCACCAGAACGATGCAACGCTAAAATGATTTCCATTTCATCCTCTAGGTCAGTTTTACCCTGGAATTGAATATGAGGTTACAGACCTGCGTCCAGGTGAAGTCCCGGAGAAGCCAGACGCCACTATGTTTGTGAAAGGACACACTCTTAACGTGACCAGGTACTGACCATTATGTGCCTGAAACCTCTCAAACCATGGCTTCATTTTATTTCCTTTTTGGGGATGAACACAAATAAATTAGAAATTTATATGTCACCAGACAATGAGGAGAATTCTAGCAAAATAGAATTTCCTGGCGATTCTTACAGCCTTTCTTCGATGAAGTGAATGAGAAAAGGCAGAAAAATAGTAAACACAAATGTGATTATCTAACATACCACAGAAACGCCGTGACCTTAAGCCTTGGTTGTCTGCCGTTGGTTGTTCTCTGATTCTCCCTCGCCACTAGAAAAGAGAACAACCACCGGGCAAACAAATGAAATTGGCAAGCTTTTGATTTGAACCAGGTGAAAATGCAAGCAAGTTCTCTTTATTAATAGCTGTTAATATATGACAGCTGAATTGGATATTCCTGCCGAAAAATAGTATCAAGGGCAGTGTTTCTGCATCGTGAGCTGATCCCTGTCCGCGAGAAAAATACAAAACAAGGCGAAGTGTTTTTTTTACGATATCAAAACGATGGGTTGGGCCAAATCCTTCCCTCAGGCTGAAACAGCACACATAAAGTGTCGGGGACCATCCGGGTGCGTGATTGCACACAATTAGAAAGGAATCGACACAAACACTGATATAAAAAACACTGCAGTAGATGCCATCCTCTTCGCTCTTCGCGGCATCCTATACTAGGAGTGCCTCCCCTAAATGACCACTTTTCTGTTCTGTGAAATGTGGTTTTGATTTTATGGGCTCAAATTCTCTTCTTTCATCCCCAGGGGCTGGCAGAGGGATTTCAAGCGGGATACGAAGAATGGGGTGAACGTTCCCTGCTGGTTCGTCCACAGTAATGGAACCGGCCTCATCGATGGAAACGCTTCAGACTATATCGTGTCGGGCCTTTTCAAAACAACTTAAAGACAGCCTTTTCAATTTCCTTCCCATAAATGCACGGATTCAATTTAGTAGCACCAAATACATGCATAAAATCCAATCAGTTATATAAACCAAATGTGTGTCATTTGCACACATTTGACATGTCCTCCTTGTGTTGTAGTATCGTTAGTGATAAAGAGTAATCACAGCTGCAGTTTGCTTCCAAACTGTTTTCTCAAACTGAGCTGGGATCTGTCCAAAGTGTCTGCTTGGCAACATTCCCAGAGGAATGTAGGCTAGTCACTAATTTAAATAGCATGGTCTGGATCTGCTCTACTTGTAAGGTGTGATGAGACAACTCCATATCAAACAGGCGCCTTATGAGTAAAATCTAACTTGACATGACTTGAATGTGATACTATGATTAGTCATGCAGAAGGAACATTAAAAGATCGACATTCCTGTCAATCAACTACGTGTATTCGGTTTCTATTTGCCCTTATTGTGTTGCTACACAATCTCATTTGGCCTAATAGTTGTTGATTCTCTTAAAATTGATGTCTCTCCCTCGCAAACCGGGTAATTTGAGTTAATTTCTGCCAGATTCTTGCATCATTTCTTGCCCACTTTTCACGATTTTGATCAGACGTAAAACAAAAACAAGGCCTCGGGGATGTGACAAATGAATTTGGAAAAATTAAATTAAATTATGTCCGGCAAAAAAAAAAAAAAAAAATTTTCAGTAATTTCTTGTTGTTGTTTTTTTTTTGCATAATTTCTTGCCCACTTCTCACGATTTTGATCAACTAAGTGAGGCGTAAAACGAAAAAAAAGGCCTCGGGGATGTGACAAATGAAATTGGAAAAATTAAATTGAATTATTACCGGCAAAAAAAAAAAAAAATTCAGTAATTTCTTGTATTTTTTTTTTTTTTGCATAATTTCTTGCCACAAAGTGAGGCGTAAAACAAAAAAAGGTCTCAGGGATGTGACAAATGAATTTGGAAAAATTAAATGAAATTATTACCAGCAAAAAAAAAAAAAAAAAAGGAAAAAAAAAGTGTTTTTCTCAGTCATTTTATCTTTTTAAGAAATGAATTAATAAAAATAGGATATACAGTATGTTGTTTTTTTGAATAATAATTTATCAATCCTTATGGGGAAATTCGTTCTCTGCAATTAGCCCATCATGGATGAACCATGGGCTGTTGTCGACCAGCGCCAGGGGAGCAGTTTGGGGTTTATTGTCTTGCTCAACAAAACTTCAACAAGCTGGGAGGAGCCGGGAATCGAACCAGGAATATCCAGTTCCAAAAACGATAATAATTTGATTTGATCACTGGATATCATATCAGCCCACATCATATGATACTTGCTTGAGGAGGCCTTGTCTTAAAATGCGTCAAATCGAATAAAGCTAATTGGTGAAACATTCTTTCCGGAAAAAAAATTCCCCCAGAAATGCATCTATAAAGGGAAATCTCCATGATTCCTGCATTGAAATGCGCACTGTTGGACAATCAGATTCGAAAACAAGCATTTAGCAGGCAAGTCGTCAGGATGTCGTTGAGGATCATCTTGTTCCTATCCCGTGCCTCCCAAATTACTGGGAACACGCATGAGTCACACACTGTGGGCGATACTTTCCCGTCTTGGAGTACAGAGGGGCGGAGTAAAGCTGTCACAGGAAGACTTGATCCCCACATGCCTTGAATTCCCACCACTCTTGTTTTCAGTCTTTACTCTGGATCTGCCTTTTTATGAACGTCCCAAACATGGCTGCACGACGGAGGGCCCTACTGCCGATGCTTTTTGTCTGCACGGAGCTTCTCTCTCTGGCTTCAGGAGCTGTGCTTGTTTCCCGCAGAAGTGCATTGATGAAGGTAATTCATGTGCCGCTCACTCAGGCCAGCCCGGCTCCCTCATATAATGTGAAGAAAAGCAATATATCAAGGGTCAGTATGAATTCAGTATTTGAGTCTTGTGTGAAAACTGAACAGAAAAACCTGAGCCGCAGCAGCAATAAAGAGGTTGGCTCAAAACCTTTTTTCTTTGTATAACCTCAACTTATTTTAAGCCGCTTGTAAAAATGAACCCGGGGGAAAAACTCCTGTTATTCAAGTTCAATTCAAAATAAGGGGCTTCTATTGGATCACGGTGTTGCAGTTCATTTTGACATCAAACTGGGATTGATTTAAAAATCATTGCGGTTGCAAAATATGGCAGATGGTGTTTAAAATGAACTGCACATTCACCTGAAAATTAAGTTTAGTTTGAACCATATGCTGCACATATTCTGCAATATTTGTAATATTTGGTCGCTTGTCTGATTTAAATATCTGGAGCTGTGTCTTATAAAGCTGGATATGTTTGGTTTCGGGCATCCTCAGTTTTGAATTTTGGGGACAACAACCAAGAAAAAATTCAAATAGAGTACACATCCTTTAAGTTTTGCAGCAGACTAAAGCCTCCCGCTCTGGTCAGCCCATAATATATTTAACAAAGAGGAATATTGTAGTGAACTCTGGCGGGGATGCAGTTTTTCTTCTGCTCCCGGGCAGAAGTGTTCCTCCTCTTCCACTGATGATTTCCACATTATTGTCATCCTATTCTCTTCTTTATTTATAACCAGTTGTTTACCGTATAAATTCCACATGGCTTTATCCCCACATCTGCCTTAGTTCTGATTTTTTCCAGCCATGTTCCTTCATGCTTTTTGAAGAAAGAGACCAAACATGATATAAAGAAGATAATTTTATAGGCAAGATGAGTTTGTTAAAAGTGATCAGTCAAAATAAATGCACATGTAAAAAAAAAGGCTATCAAAACATCTTTTTTTTCAGCAGAATATCCGTTACCGTTGCTGAAAAAGGAAAATAAAAAATAACTAAATAAAATGTTAAATATAATGCAACAATTTCCACTGACTGATCAAGAAATCAGTTAATTTTATGTTTATCGGAATCACAATGCTTTATTGATCTCCCAGGGGAAAATTGATTTTCATTGAAAGCAGCTCCTGCTACAGAGTCAAGTGGGGAAGAATCAAAATTAAACTCATAAATAAAAATAAATAAAATAGTGGAAAATAAAAATGAATAAATAAAAATGTTTTATTGTACAACAACGGCTACTTATACACATAATTACTACATGTAATCATATACATGTACTTGTAAATACACATGGATATACGTTTCATACAGTTTTTTGTATTTTTACATACTTTTAACTTTGTTTATTGCACAGAAGACAATGGAACTATAGCACCGGCTACCACAGGTTCATAAAGCAAATGAGTGAAAATAAGATTTTAAAATAGTTGTACTTTGATTAGCATTTATTAATACTACACAATTCTTCTCTTTTCTATTTTATGGTAAAGGAAGCCAGAGAAGCCCCGGGCCATGAGTTAATACAGATGATAAAGAAATCATCACAAAATGAAATGAGAAATTACTTGTTGTATTTTATTGTATGACTTTTAAACCTTCCCAGATTAACAAAAAAAAAAAAAGACAAGTTGGGTGGGCTACCTAATTTTTGTTTTGAACTGGGTTTTATGCATTAATACATGGGTTGTATGGAAAGAAACGAAGGTTTAATTAGACCGAATATGAGTTTAAACGGGGTTGGTTGTGTCTGATGAGGATCTATGAACCCTCAATGAGCAGAGCAGGCCTCCTCCTCTCTTGAGTGACCGACTCTCTTGTTGGACAAGGATGCGTCTCTAACGCCGCTCCCAAACCAACTGTCTTCTCTTGCCAGAGTCCAGACACTTGATCTTCTTTTTTTTGTCTTTCCAGAAAAGAAGCACAGAGATCTTGAATGTAAGTAACTCCATAATAACATCAAAGAGCCTCTCACTGCTCTGCCGTCAAGTTCATTTCTTGTTAAACATGGTTACAATAATGCTAACGAATAACTTAAAACTACGGGCCGCGAGACTTCTGTTTTCACTGTTGTTATTGTTTAGCCGTTCATTTCTCTCATTTCTCTTTTATCAGCCCTTATTTCCAGTGGTCTTGAAACAGAGCAGAGGTCAGATGGCAAATTTGTTGCAAGATGGTTTCCCCTTTGACTGTATGTGTGTGTTTATTTCCTTTTTCTTCTTCCTCCTCTTCTTCTTCATCAGCGAGGTTTATGGCCAGGTGGAGTTTTATTACTGCCACTATTAATTTTTCGGGTTATCCCTCCTCATCTCCTCTGTGTGCCTGAATGGACCCAGATTTCTAACTGCAGTCAACAGACGTGATTAGATAATCAAATGGGGATTTCATTCGATAATAGAATCAAATAAAACAGATGACCTGACCACCAGTTGCCAAAAATGCCGTTTTCTTCACACTAACACTCTTTGGCGCCCTGATTTTTTGTCGTGCAGATGGTGGAGGTGAATCGCTTTCTAGTGGACTGTACGGTGGCGTCCCGATACGCTCGCACCGTAATGACCTCCTCCGCTCAGAACCATGCGAATGTCTCGAAGGAGATCTTCTTTGAAGTGGAATTGCCGAAGACGGCCTTCATCACCGGTTTCACCATGTAAGTGAGAACTAAATTATCATTACAAAGACCACTGGATCTCTTCACCTCAAATTAATGTCTGGCGCCCCCCCGCCAGGGAAATCGATGGTGAGGTGTATGCTGGTGAGGTGAAGGAGAAAGAAAAAGCCAAAAAAGAGTATGAAAAGGCTGTTTCTTCGGGAAAAACATCTGGACTGGTGAAGTACGGGGAATTTTAGAAATTATTTTGACCGGGGTATCACACCCGCCTAATGAATTTCAATCATTTCAGGGCATCCGGGAGAAAGTTGGAGACTTTTTCCGTATCCGTCAATGTTGCCGCCCAAAGCAACGTGACGTTTGTTCTGACTTATGAGGAGCTCATTCAGAGAAATCAGGGCCGGTACGAGATTCTGACCCGAGTTCAACCCAAACAACCGGTCCAGGACTTTCAGGTTAAAAATAACTCACCGCCTTTATTCGACTTGATTTGTTGGTCAGCGGTTGCCGATGTAAACATTGATCTCGGGCATTAATGATGGGTGTCTGTGGAAGCAGATTACTGTGAATATCTACGAGCCCCAGGGAACCGCTTTTGTTGAAGCCACCGGAACCTTCATCAGCAACGATTTGCTCCCGCTGGTGAAGAAAACAGTCACAGACACCAAGGTAAAGTCTGAATTTATTCAGTTTATGGAAGGTTAAACACGCATGTGGTATTTTCCATTGAAGTGGATCTCTGTGTTTCAGGCGTATATCTCTTTTTCGCCGACATTGGAACAGCAGAGGAAATGTCCAAAATGTCCGGGCACCTTAATCGACGGGGATTTCATCGTCCGGTATGATGTGAGACGGGCAGGAAACCTCGGGGAAATTCAGGTCAGCCGCCTGCAAAGACGGTACAGCTGCACGTGAAACAGGCCGACACCGGGCGGGCGTCGATTCACACATTTCAACATTTCTGAACATCAACATTGGAAAAGAAATGCACTTTTCTAAATAGCTTTTGGCTACAGTTGAATGTCTGAGTATGACTGCTTGAGATGACTGCACAAATGTTATTTTGAAATAGACAAGGCTGTCACAAATAGTTAGGAGGTCAGGCTTAGTCAGGCATTTTTTTTTTTCTCTCACAATGTTCTTGATCCAAGAAATAATCCACACGAAAAAAATCAATATGAACCTTGTTGACTAGAAGTAGCTTATATTTGTCACACATACCAATATTTTAGCTATAAAAAACCCACATCTGCTGTACATCGCAATTTGAAATCACCAGTGTCTCTGGTTGTGTGACGACATGAACATAACAAACAAGCTTGGTTCAATATTCAGCAGATATAAATACAATGCAAAAGGATGAACTCGTGAGGTCACATTTTGCTAAAATAGCATGAATTTGTGAAACAAAACAAGAATAAAATGAACTTTTTACATTCGTTTGAAATCACCGGATGATATCTTGAAACTGTCCTCTGCCGTCCTTCACAGTGATTCAGAAAAAATACCAGTTTTCTCCGCGTCTCTGTTTAACGCCGTTAATAGTTCAAACGTGCTACTGTGTCGTATCTCCATGTTTATTTATGTTTTTCCACAGATTGTCAATGGATACTTTGTCCACTACTTCGCTCCACCCGACCTCCCCAGGGTCCCGAAGAATGTGGTGTTTGTGATCGACAGGAGCGGCTCGATGAGCGGAAGAAAGATCGAGCAGGTGAAAACCAACTTGGAAGCAAGTGAAATGCGTTTTCAGCACAAAAAACAGCTACGTGAACTTGTGAAACTTTGCAGACCCGCATCGCAATGGCAGCCATCCTGGAAGACGTCCACGAGGATGACCACTTTGCCATCATCCAGTTTGATAATAAGATCATCACCTGGAAAGATTCTCTTACCAAAGCATCCAAACACAATGTGAACAAGGCCATTGCCTACGTCAGGAAAATAAGAGACAATGGAGGTTAGAGGGCCGGTTTTAATGTCAACTTCTGTTTTGCAATGATGACATTTCGTCCTAAGTATTCAGAAAAATATAAAGTAGGATTATTGACAATTTGCTACCATTGTTGCCAGGTTTCTTTGTAATATACCAGCCAATAAAAGATTAACTGGAATAGTCGCATATGGCTTTGAAACTCAAAACATAAATAATCATCAGAGAGGATTATTTACATTTTTTGTCTGTCCTACCTTTCAATCAAGCAAGGCCAACATTCATCATTCCAATAATCATGTAGTTGTTCTGCTTTTCTTGTAATGCCATTTCTGTCACATTTAAGAGTTTGAGATAATCATAACTCATAGGTCCATGTTGTAAACACTGTAATATCTTCAATGTGTCTCTTCCTTTTAGCGACTAATATCAATGACGCCCTGATAAAGGCAGTTTTAATGTTGTTGAGAGACAGAGAAAATGGAAAACTTCCACAGAGGAGCGTGGATATGATTATTTTGTTGACTGACGGAATGCCAAACTCTGGTAAGTCAACATAACTTTGAAGAACGTAGTTATATCCAGTATGCTATAATAATAATCATAATAATAATGTTGATTTTGATATTAATAAATAATTAAAAAGAAGACAAAAACATGATTTTGTGGAGTTATACTACCTTGTGCATTAAAACTTGGCTCATGAATGGAACAATTTGATTCTCAAAAGAATTCAATTGTTAAAACCATGGACATACAATTGGAGCCTTTACAAGTGAACCTGTGTTTCATGCTCACATATCTAATCCCACAGGAGTTTCCAAACTGCTGATAATCCAGAAGAATGTGCGTGAGGCTATTGAGGGGAGGATGTCTCTGTTCTGTCTTGGATTTGGGAATGATGTGGATTACTCCTTCCTGGATGTAATGAGCAAACAAAACAAAGGACTTGCACGGAGAATTTTTGAAGCTTCAGATGCAGCTCTTCAGCTACAGGCAAGCTGTATTAAATTATTATTTAATCATCCATATTCAGTGCGTACCCAGGGTCAATCATGTGGTCGGTTATGTTTTTTTAACAAGAGTCAAAAAAAATTGTCAACATGAAAAATAGAATACTAATCATTTCAGGCACTCGAAAAATGATCTATATTTCACATTAACGAAAATATGTTTCAGTGATAATCCATCACCCAGTGAAAACATTTGGGCATAGGTTTTTAATTTGGTATCAGAGGTCATCTCAGTAGATAATCTCAATGTTTTACATATTACTTCACACATATTAATACATATTAAACAGAGGGCTCTTGAAGGGGAACACCAAACTTTTAACCTGATGATAAATAGACATTTTAAACGAAGAAAAAAAACACATCGCTCTATACCTCAATAATGGTTAAATGTTGTGTAACTGTTGTTTTGAATAACAAGACACTGGTGCTGTGTTTGGGCGGACTTTGCTACAGGGTTTCTATGAGGAGATATCCAGCCCTTTGCTTTCAGAGGTGAACCTGCGTTATCCTGAAAATGAAGTGGCCATCGTGACCAAGAGTAACTACAGCTATTTGTTCAACGGCTCGGAGATCGTGGTGGCTGGTCGTCTTGGCAACAGCCTGCAGGATAACTTCCTGGTGGATGTGTTTGGCCGGGGGGTGAGCAACTGAAAGAAACCAGTACATGCACTTATTCCTTCCTGACAAATCAATCAGTTCCTTTATGAACGAATATTGAATGAGCATTAAATCGAGCGGTTTCTAAATACAGAGTTTTTATTCAATAAATGCGGATTTCCGAATGCATTTGCGCCCAGCATGTAATTGTACAGTGGATCCTAATTTCTGAAGTCATAAGGTGGATTAAGGTTATGGATCAGAAAAAAATATTTATTATCCGGCAAAAATTGGAAACCAGACCATTCAGATCACAGACGCTCTCATCCTCCTCATGATAATAATAATCGGGGCACCACATGCAGAGCAGGGCATGTGTGCAAGATTATTTTCTTTTATCCGATAATTCTCAAAAATCATCAGAAGGAAACTAAATGAATGATATCTTTTACATTTTTTTTCTCTCACAATGCACTTGATCCAAGGAATAATCCATCTGAAAAAAATCTATATGAGCCTTATTGACTAGAAATAGCTTATATTTGTCACACATATCAATGTTTGAGTAATAAAAAAAATTGCTTTCAAATTTAATCAACCCACAACATCTGCTGTACATTGCAAGTTGAAATCGCCAGTGTCTCTAATCGTGTGACGACATGAACATACCAAACACAGAGTGGAAATTATTTTTTCTCATTTCTTTTCTGTTATATACCTCATCTCCCACAGCCTGAGACAGATTTCCAAGTGCAGGGAAAGCCTAGTTCAGTCAACTGGGCTGACGTGTACCCAGATCAGGAGTACATCTTTGGGAATTTCACAGAGCGCCTGTGGGCCTACCTCACCATCCAGCAGTTACTGGAGAAAAGGTGTCTTTATCTGTACAACTTATGTCAGCTTTATCCTTCTACAAAAAAAAAAATCACGATGTAGTTAATCAACCTGACTCCTTATAATACACTATTTGTCATTGATAAGCATTTAACAATTTATTTTTTCCTCAGGGACATTGCTTCTCAGCAGGAGAAGAAGCGTATCACGGACAGAATCCTCGACATGTCCCTCCATTACAACTTTGTCACTCCGCTCACTTCCTTGTTGGTCATCAAGCCTGAAACGGAGGACGGAAATAAAAGCCCTCTCATCGCTGATAAAATGACAGAGGGTAACAGAAATTTGACCCGTTGAAGTATTTTTAACATTTTTCTTTGACTAAACAAGAGCGTACATTTATGGTTTTTATCCAAAAAAACGTCATTCAAAGATGCGCAAGGGTTTCAAATGTAAAGTTGAGCCTTTTCTGCGTGTTGTAAAGTTTATTTTGAGTTGTCAGCACTTTTTCCTGTCCTATTTCACAGGGGAGCGGCAGAAGGCAGAGCAGATGGCTGGTAAGACACTCACTATTCACTTGATTCAAAGGAGATTTTGGTCATTTTTAGTTTGGACCAACTAACAGTACTTTCTTCATGTTGTTAGCTTATCCTGCATCCTTCGATGATCCTGTGCAGTCTGATGGTATAGTGATTGCATTTTGGGGATTTCAGTTTTTGTGGTGTATTGGACTCTCTGCAAGTCTCCTTTATCTTATTTTCTAAAATAATGATACTGTACTATTCACCAAACACTTAAGTCTTTTGCACTAATGAGATGAGAGGAGAGAGTTATTTGTTTATGTTGCTGGGGAAATAATTATTTGTCAGTTTGACGTTGTATTTGAGAAAAAACAAATATTAAATATACATTTTGTCACTCATTCCGTTTTAATGATGCTTGCACAGTGGATGGAGATCCACATTTCATGATAGAGCTTCCAAGCAAAGATGATGCACTTTGCTTTAACATTAATGACAAACCTGGAAACATATTTAACCTGGTGAGAGACACCGAATCAGGTAAGAAATCTCTTTTTGAGCAAATTTCGCTTCCCCCCCCCCCCCCCCCCCCCAAAAAAAAAAAAAACAGAAGAAGGGACACTAAACATCTAATTTACTCTCAGGCTTTGTAGTGAACGGGCAAATTATCGGCAAGAAGAAAGCTGTCCCAGACAGTAAGCCGAACACCTACTTTGGGCGATTTGGTATCATCCACCGGCAGCTTGGGGTGAGGCTGGAGGTGAGCACCCAGAATATTTCAGTGCTCCAAGATGGGAAGCAGATCACTCTTCTGTGGTCCGACAAAACCTCGATTAAAAACACCAAGTGAGTTGTATTCATACGTTAAGCTTATCTTACATGTCTGAACTATGTCACCTGTAACTAGCGTGTGAAGATTTTCCGAATCTTCTTTTTCAAAATTAAATGAAACTGGAAAATGTCATTTTAGAGGAAGCAGAATAGATTACAAAGTAAAGAGCGACTTTACAAAAAAAAAGACATTTGTTGCTGCTGAGTAAGATTAAAACATCCCCATGTACCTTGCGACATGTTTCACTCCCTTAAAATAAGAAACAAAAGTAACAAACGACAACAGGTCCACTGAATTTCTCATAATCATGTGTTTTTTGTTTTTTTTTCTATATGATCTCCTCCAGTATGGACCTAAGGCTGTCAAAGAATTGCAGCCTGACCGTCACTCTGAGACATGCCATTAAATTCATGGTCATCAGACACACAAAGGTGTGGAGGAGACGACATCAACAACAGAACTACCTGGGTTTCTACACACTGGACAGTCACCACTTGTCCCCTTCAGTCCACGGCCTTCTCGGTGGGAACACGATGAGATGCTTGAGAGTTTTCCCTGATGATGATCTGCTGCTTTAATTGATGTTTTATGTTTGTACAAAAAGTAATTATCTGAATAGAACTGTCCTCTGCCCCCCCAAGGTCAGTTCTACCATGGCATCAAGTATGAAGTGACAGATTCAACCACAGCAGAAGTGGAGAAGAAAGCAGATGCCATCATGTATGTGAAGGGACACACACTGAATGTGACCAGGTAAGCGTGTCTCTTGAGATTGGAGTTTTAAGTTTAGGGTTTAGACATCATTAAAATAAAGAATATACAATCATTTAAGGTTTAATCTTTATGTTGAGCACAATAAGAAGTGGTGTGATCTCACTTTTATTAAAATGCATGTGAGAGGCTTTGAGGTGCACTTGCTGTTCAGAAGTCTGTCGCACACTGGAATGACAAAGAGCTTTAAATTGCATTTTTAAAAATCAAAAGTGACATTTTCTCTAGTTTTGATAAGTGAATGTTTTTTTCTTCAAGCACTCAAAATTTGCATGTATGATTAAGAGAAATGTTCTCTCTCTTTATTTCCCTTTTGTTTATCCTCAGTCCCCATTTGTTAATTTTCAGGCTACCCGTTTACAAATGTTCTTATATCACTCCTATATTTTATCTCATTATAAGGTTTTTCCATAGTCATGCTGTTAAATGAAGGCTTACCTCCTTAATCACTAAATTTCCTTTCAGAATATTAGAATCTGCCAAGGTACCACAAGAGGTACCACAATACTGCCCAAATTGCAAGATGATTTTTTTTGAAAACACCTCAAGGGTATTCAGTAATACCCTTAAATAAATGCAGGGTGTTCCTGTGCATGTAATAGTGTATCCATATTTTCACCAGTGGTTTTCTCTCATTTGCAGACACTGGCAGAGGGACTTCAGTACAGATGTGAGGGATGGGGAAAGTGTGTCCTGCTGGTTTGTTAACAATAATGGAATGGGTCTCGTCGATGGGAAAGCTGCTGATTATATTGTGCCGGACCTTTTTGTGTCGGAAACGTTTTAACTCAGTGAGATTTTTTGGGTTTAAATCAGAGCTATAAATTATGTCACCATGGCATTGTACTGTAAATGATATCAATAGCAGTGCCTTTCAATTTAAACACATTACACTCACAGCTTTGAAATTCTTCTACAAGACATCATACAAGCCGAATTTTGATCAGGTTTTTTTTTTATTGTTTTCAGTGTTAGTGAAAATTGTGGAAAATGTAAATTCAAATTAAAAAATGATATCCCATCAACATTGTTTGATGGTAATAAGGCAAACATTTTTTTACATTAGTCTGCATTTCTGGCCACAGCCACTAGGAGGTTCAGTTGGCCCCTGAACCAGTGGACTAAGCACTTGACAGTTTTCAGTCCACTGTGGAAAACACAGTTTATACACAACATCTAAAGTAAAAGATAATTTAGGATTTGGACATCCAATTCAGTACCATTATACTGAGTAAACGTCATAAGCTAAAGCAATTATATACATTTTCATATATACATTTTCAAACTCGTGTATGAATGTACACAAACAGGGATGGGGGACGAGATATTTTCTCATGGAGGAAATATGACAGAGCCACTATGATTTGTAGTTACTTCACTGTTAGTCTAAAAGCACAATCTGTATGAGGCTGGGTCGTGTGCTTATTGTTATTTTATTTTTTTGAATATATTTTCTTCTATCATTTAGTGTTTCTAGAACCACAATGATGTATATTCCTTTTTTATACTATTTTGATTCTTAAAAAAAAGTAAGCTTTTTTCAAAGTTGATAAATAATCTGAAAAACAATGTAGATGTGTATTTTGTTAATTGTTGTTAATTGCAGATATTGATATAAATATTCCCTCCATGAATGTAAACATTTTAAATATACACCAAGCTTTAAGTACCTAAGTTTTCATTTTCTACTTTAGATCATACAATTGTCATTACAAAGAGAATTAAGGCTAATTATTGTCATTATTGATCTAGGTGTTTACAATGCTCTTTTCTTTCCCATTTTCTGTAATCCAGCATTCAACCTATGGTTAAGTTCCTTAGTGCAGTGAACATTTATCTCAGAATGGGGATGTATGCTATCTCATTTGGTCTTTTTCGCCCTGATAGCATAGTCATTTACCATATAAAAGTCATGTGTATTTGCTATATTTTAAAAACAGACCACTTTTTCATTTGACATTTGATAGAATCAGATTTGTTACTTGTTTGATAACATCCATTCATCAAATGATATGTCAAAGAGGTAATTCTCTTGGTTGTTGTTTAAGCTAACAAATGGCTTTAAATGTGTCACACAATATATTCTGTATTTTTGTAGTTGTTGTTTTTCTTCTTTTTTTGTCTCATTTAAAACTAACCATACAAAATCAAGGAGCAATAACATGAGTTTTCTTTTTGTGTTTTGTGTTTTGAGTCACATGAACCTGCAGAGAATCGCTCCCTACCACTCAGTGATAATGAGTTAGGTTGATCAATTTTAGTGATGTTAACAGAGATTACATTTATCTGCTCCACACTGAAACATATAATTTTCTATCAGTTTCTAAAAAAAAACAACATAAAATAAAGCCTAATAGATTTAATAAAGGACCAATGTGTTGTATATCTGATTCTCTAACAACAAGGTTTCAGGTGCTCTATCTTTTTTATATATGCTTTCAATAAAACTATTTATGTCCAAAGTTGTAATGTGCATATAGTATTGATGACCTGCTTAAAATCACAAGAATTCCCCGCATTCAGTTGTGCCTTGTTATTTTTCGTAGATGTTCATATTTGTCGCACAGAAAAAGCACAACTGATAATACTTTGGAATGCCTTGTCCTGATATGACCTAAACAGTGTGTACACTGCCAGCCACAATATGTGTGTTTTTACCACACTTGGCTGTGCTTTGGCACCTGCACCTTGATTTACACAGAGATATCTTTGTGTCAATATTTGTGTTATTGCAGAAAGTGGGTTTAGAGATGAGGGGAAGTTAGATTTTTCATTTCCAGACACCCCCCCCCCCCCACACACACACACACACACACACACTCCTGTTCAAATATGCATCAAGTCAGAACAAAATCTCTGCATGCCTCTCTAGTGGGTGGTCATTATTTGTTATAAAATTCTTTAACTGTTTAAGGGAAAAACAACCATTGCTTTGTCCCTTTTCCACAAAGTTTGTTTTCGCATAATGTGTCATCTTGGTTTAAATGTGCAAAGTGGGCATGAAATTTCAGGTATCTGAGTTTCCTCTGCTATGAAGGATCTAGTACAATTTTTGTATTTCTAATGATATGATTATCTTTGTTCATTATTAATCTTCACTTTTGAGCAGGACAGTGCTGGAGCTGCACAACACAAGATGTAATTTCACCATATCAACATTTAAACCATTTGTTGGCCAGCAGTGGTAAAGTCGCCGCATCTTGTTGATCCACGATCCAAATACATTTTGAAACCCTGGCATCTTTAGAAGTGCAAATAACCGCCTGCTGGTCCTGGTCCCTGTGCTGATACCTGTAAGAAGGATGCATTATTTATTCATTCATTACAAACATTGCTTTTCTGGCACATTCAGGCTGAGAGATGCATGCTATTCAGTGTTTGCTGAGGCTGGGTACATCCTGGACCAGCACTCGCTTATCACGTGTTATCATGTCCGATGACCATGTAAAGACACATTCACCCTCTCATTCACACTTGCAGACAATCTAGTGTCTTCACTCAGTCTTTTGCATGTTTTGGTCTGAGGAGGGAAGCCAGAACCCATGCAGAATAGGGGAAAACATGCAAACTTCACATAGAAATATCCAAGTCAGCTATTTGGATGGAGCTGGAAACTGGAGTGGAGCGTGCCACTATAATTGTGGATAATTAAGTAAATAAATAAGTATTATGGATGGACCAATTGTTCATCACTTACTACCACAGCAGCCCACAGAGTGAAATATTGGGACCCAGATGACAAGCGGCTGCTGTCCTTAAATCTACCCTCTGATGCGTTAAAGGAATGCGAGTGAAGCATATAATTGGAAAGCTGCACAGTTCGGGACCTGTTTGTTCCTCTTCCATGTGCCTGTGTGATCTCTTCTTTCTTTGAGCAAAGAGACAGGGGGGCAATAAGTGACACGATTCACCCATAAAATGCACAGAATCTATAATGTGTGCTTTGTGCGTTTACACTAATTTCACAGAGAAAAAATTTGAATAAACAAACTGAAACAGTCCAGAATTGAAATATCACTACTCTGCAAAGTGCTGACATCTCAGACTCAACAAGCAAGCCAGCGGTTTTGTTAGTGGCTGCTCACTTGTCACAAATAGATCATATTTTTTTGTTTTTCTGGGTGTTTTCCTTAAACCGTGGTGTTTACACTGTGCAATTAAGCAGATAAGGTCAAGAATTCCTCTGCTGAGGTCTACCAGAGGAACTCAAGGGGTTAGAATCTTTTGAAAAGCTATGCGATCCAGGAGAAAGTTCAAGTTCTGCTTTTAATTTTCAAAAAGAATCACTTTTTTTTTTATATTTCTCCCATGCATTTCCATACTTGCAAAATTACTGTATGTCATTGCAAGCAACTAGATCTGAGCATGATTGAAAATGAATGTTGAAGTTACCTTTCACCCAGCCACAATAAAACAATATTTATGTGTATGCATTAAATATGTGTTGGGTTGTCTCAGAGATATTTATTCTGATTCTGTGTGAAAATGGAATTTACTGGAGACATTTCTGTTTATGTTGCTAAATGATGTGACCGGAAGTGCAGTGACGGTTGGAGACGTGAGTATAAACGGCTTTCCGGTGACGCCACTTCGACCTGCGGCGACGACGTCATTAAAAGAGAAAATAAACATACAGGACACAAAAGTCAGAAAACTCTTGTCGAATCACAAAGTGGTGAGATTTACGTTTCGTTAAATGTGTCTTAAAAAGTAGGCCTACCGAGATGCGAGGGATTTGTTTTAAAGCTTAATTCCCAATGATTTTAAAGTAGCTTGCGCAAAGCTAGCGTTTGTAGTCCTTGGCAGCTTTTATTCAATGTCTCATTTTTCATGTGGAACCAAATGAATTATTAAATAACAACAACTGAAAGTTGTCTTGAATGTTTCTCGTGTTATTAGTTTGGGAAATAACAATTTCTTATTTATACATTTTAGGGTTTCTCAGGGTGGACGAGGCTCTACGAGCGTCTTTTGAGCCCCTCAGCTACACCTGAACAGGTATCACTCAACACGACACACTTAAGCCGTTTAAAAATGCGCTCTTTTAATAGATAAATTATTCATGCACGATGTGCGATTTGATTTTTTATTTTTAATATCCACCCTTTTTTAAATTCCAATTTTCTTTATTTGTCTTTTTGTTATTTATGTCGGTGTATTATTGTCTTTACACCTCTTGTGAATTCTAGGACTTGTATCGTTCTGCATGCACTAACTATGTTTGCAATGTAATGGAAATTTCATTGTCATTGTTATTGTATTTCATTGTAAGAACTCGTCTTTGCATCCTGTATGTAGAATGATGGTTCCTGCTGTGCTAAACAGTGAGGCTAAGTGTGTGTGTGTGTGTGTGTGTATGTATGTGTGTGTGTGTGTGTGTGTGTGAAAGAGGTGCGAGAGAGCGCTCCTTTGTACTGTAACAACTCACCAGCTCTTATTACATGTCTGTGGTGTGTGTACTAATAGATCCAGGGCAAGTGTGTTGACCCCAGTCATGTTGGAAGTTCAGAAGTTGAGAGGGATTTTCTTAAGGGGATATTTGGAGAAGTGTTTGCCTGTGTGTGTCTGTCTCTTTGCATGTGTGTGTTTTTGTAAGCTCTGCTGATTAACACCAGATGTGCAGGGCTCAGGGTGCCGGGCAGTAGATTGAGAGGGCCCCACTGTATTTTGTCCAGCCCTGGTTGCTGAAAATGCTCAAGCGACTTCTTCACACATGGCTGACATTAAGATCTATGGTGTTCATCCCCTAGATCCCTGCAAGGTTAGAAACATTAGGTCAGCCTAACCTAAAGGAAGTTTAATAAGGAGGTTGTCCAACTAAGACAGCGCGTTAATGTAGGTCTCCTATCATTCCAGCAGAGGGTGGGAGAGAGCTGTAAATCATCTGTGGCTTCTGAAGTTCCACTTGGAAGTGAATATTGTAAGGTAAATAAATAAAAAAAATCATAACTTAACTTTACAGAGGGTTTTTCTTCCCAAATGATTTTTGAAATTTCACTTTATTGCACTTTAAATACAAAACAATCCCAGTACATTTAAATACCTCAAGTGTGACTAGTTGCAGCAAGGAAAATGATCACATTTTTTTATCCCCTAAAGTATCTATAAAATATGAATATATTTTTAAATAAATACATTAAATAAATATATTTTCTAATAAATCTAAAGCATTTAATGTATCCTAGAGTCATTGAATTGTAGTGTATGTGTCATCGATAAAATGTTAAGCATTACTGTGGTATCGTAGTAATGGTTATTTTTAGTGTGAACAAATAGCTTTGTTATAGATCGCTGTTTATTACTTGACAGCAAAATAAACTTAAAACCCTTCCAATTCAGGAAATCAATATGTATGGGGGGGGCAACAACTGCAGCTCAAAAGTTGTTGTGCTGTTCTGGATATAACATTCCCGCATCATCGCTTTCAGTGAGCGTAGGTCAAATTGAGGAAAGCAACAAGCGAGCTGACAGTTTTCTCCACCCTGTAATCCTAAAAGTCAATTTAAAAACAATTTCAGATTTTAATCAAAGCACCATCAGTACGACTATCTCGTACTATGTAAAATGTGTCATTTAATAGCAAAAAGTATAAATAATTAATTTGCTGTGAATTATGCTATGAAAGACTGTTAGTCCTCAATCTTTTGTCAACCACCCTAAGAGAGAGATGTAACGTCTTTAAATGTTGTGGTAGAAGGTAAATTCTGTCATTTTTATGTGTTTGTTAAAATACCTGTTAGCTGTTAGAAGCCGCACAGTTACTGTAGCTGATAAACATTGCATTACTTGCAAGTTATGGTGCAAATTTGCATATATTTCAGATATGTTAGGATCTTTGCTTTTTTGGAAAGAATATTGGAGCAACGTTTCCAGTCATCATTTACGGCTTTTGAATTTCTCCAGCCTTTTTTGATCGCATTTCCGACTCATGTTTCGCTTGTAGCCACGATTTTATTGACTTTACTTTTGACTTTTCTTGACTTTAAACAGCAACTTTATTGTTAAACATTCGTATATTTGAACGTTTTTCCCATGTTATTATTTTACGTCACGGGACTATTTCAACCCCTCTGTTATGAGCTCTTTCCTCCATCCTCACCTCCATGGTCTCCCTCCTCCACCAGCCATCTCTACCTTTTGTCCCTGTGTGAATATTTCACATTTCTGCTGCCCCTGGTGCGTGATGTAGAGGACTGAGCGCTCTTTGTATGTACGCGATGTGGGTGCTGCGGTATGTGGTTCCTCAGCGTGTGGTGTGTCGTGACAGGCGTGTGGCCACTGACGCCAGTCGACCGGCCGCCTGTCTGTCTGTTCAGTTACACCTGATCAGCACTGACTTGAACACACACACACGCACAGAAAACTTTGCATGGTGCGCAGCAGTAAAATTGCCACAGTGTTCTGCGAACTTGTCCCCAACATGGAAGAGGCAATAAAGATAGTGAAATTTTTGTTTTGTGCAATGAGATGAAAGTGTGCAAACTGTAATGAAAATGTGATTTGTTAGTAATTTGAAATACAAAAAAAAATGTGTCTGAATGTGATTACACTGTGCTGCAGCTTTTCATGTTCATATTATTGCAAAATAATACATGTTGTTTTTCTGTCAAATACACTCATATTTTTTGTCAAGTATATATCAAGAATGCTTCACCCTACAACAGCAGGCATTTTGTTGTGGCATTTGCTTTATATTGGAAGTGCATTCTTGAATTTTGTGGTTTTGAAATGTGCTCCATAGTCCTTTTCTGAAACACACTGAAAGGGCAGACAATATTGCTGTGCGCCATGGTGTAATCCTTGGTATTTAGTGTGTTCTCTCGTGCTGCCGAGGTGAAAAGTTGAACCTGATGTTGACCCTCTCTTGAGAGAGGGCTTAGCTCTGAAGTCAGGCGCAGGCCAAAGGCACACGGAGGATATTCTCAAGTTCCCTCCACCCCCATCCCCCACGTGCAACGTTCCCCTTCATGGCCATCCTCCCCTCCCACACGGAAACAATTAGCATCTGTGATAAGACATTGTACATATTTCCATCATTTTATCTCATCTGATTTGTTTGTTTGTTTTTTCCAACATGACGAAAGTCTTGTGTCCTCTTGTCACGGCGCAGTTAATCACAATTACATCTCATCTAGGTGCCAGTAGTTGGGAAGAGAATGAGGAAGAAAGAGACTTAGAGGGGCCTTGTGTTTATCACTGCAGAGAGTTGTATTCCAGATGGAGGGATAATGAAAACAAGCAAACAATTATGAAAAAAACAGACAAAATACGGCAGAATGTAAGAGCAAATTGACAAACGTAAGGAATGATCTTTAGGGCAAAGGTGACACATGGTTGCAGAGGTTAAAATATATCCGTTTACATCACAGCTGAACAGAGTTACTTATTATTTTCTTGCTTTTGAAAAAGAAAGAAAAACACACCTTGAAAAAAATCACACAATTTGGCACTTCTTCATGTGGTGTCCTTTTCAAACCTAATGTAATAACTCATATTGCATCCTTTCTTCTCCATTTTGGGAGATTTTTTGCCCACCTCCCATTTCCATAAAATGATTAGTCTGCACAGGTAGAATAAATGTTTTAAGAAAAGCTTTCAGTACTGTAGTGTGACATTAACAGTGTTTTAGTAGTTCATTTCAAGCACCAAACATTAATGTTCTATCCCATTGCTGGATAATTGTAGGTATTTAGGGTGGGGTTTCACCTTGCCACAAAGATTCTATTTATATATATCATGAGGGTGTTTTTTTTTACATTTTACTAGTTGATTCTGTAATATTTCTTCCTCAAAGAGACAAAGTTTCACATGTCTCGTGTCAAAAACTAAAAGTCACCGATCCACACTCCAAGCATCACATATTTCTAAAGTAACATGAGCAAGAATGTCAAACCAAAAGTAAAGCTGACATTCTTCCCGTCCAGCGGTGCGGAAGAATATATGCCCTAAAGATATGAGTCCGACAGTAGATGTTGAGTCGCGCTGCAATACGTTCTCCATCTGTTTTAGTTTTCAAGTGGTTGTGATAACCTCAACCTGACCCCTGATTGGTCAAATCTCACCCTCAGCCTCTCTCACCAGTCACCTGACAGAACACTGCACTGCAATTGGGTGTACTGCTGAGCAAGGGGAATTTGTTTTGCATTGTATTGGTGTCTGTTAGCCAGTGAGAAGTTGAGTTTGATGTCTGAAGCGCAGCACGTTTTTCAACACAGAAACAGCTTGTTTTTTAGGGCTAGAATCTAAAGACTCAAACATTTCAGCTTCCATTGTCAGCAGGCTGAAAGGATCCTGCCACTGGTCTCTTGGTCTAAATAAAAAACCGAATACATTCATTTCAGAACTTAACGCTTGTAGTTTTTGTGACATCTGCGACAATGTGTTTTTTTTTTTTTAATCTTTCAGCTACGCTATCCTGCAGTTCAAAGTGGGAAACATTGAACCAAAAAGAAAGGCAAAAACTGAACTGAACCTTCAATCTTTGGATTGTTTTGTGTATTGATTTATGATGTAAAAGACAATGGGATTTTTTTTTTGCTTACAGTGCTTCTGATTTTCTGTAAGGCACAGGACATGCTGACCAGTGTAGTAGCTGCTTCAGGCTGTCTGTTTGGGGGGCTTTAGTTCTGCCAGATTAGATCAGAGAACCATTCTATTTGTTTGTTTTTGATTTGGGAGGGGCCGGGGTCCTGAGGGAGACCCCCCCCTCCCGCTTTCAGCTACAACTCTCCTTTCCCTCACCAGGATTCCCCCTCAGGGCTCAGTCGACTGGAGCCCCTCTGACCTCTCTGTCACTCCTTCCAGCCCATGTTAGCCAATGCATCCTGGGAACAGAAAAGAATGAGGGAAGAGACTGATGTGTCTTAGTGTCCACTGAACCAAATCATAACCAGATCCGTTCATCTACGGAGGAAAGTATTGCCACCCAGGCAGGCAGCCCCTCGAGGTCTGGTTAGCACGAGAAGCAGTTGTTTTTTGGGATTGACCTCTTTCATCTGCATGTGGGCCTCCGATCATCTCTCATACCCGGTAGAGGAGGAAGGGCCAGGTGTAAGAAATATAAAGAAGCTGTCTCAAGTCTGCCTCAAATGCATTTGTCGTTGTGCACGTGCATTTGCCTGCATCATGAATATTTTTTACAGCATGGATAAGATTCAAATGTTACAATGATGATGATAATGACAGCCACCATAATTATCATTACATTGTTTTGTTTGTGGTAAATCGTGATTCCTGGTTCTATATTTATTGGGGTAACATACATATGTTTGTAAAATACATAGGAGGGAATATAATCCCTAAATCTTTCAATGTTTCTCGACAAAATCACGTATATGCTGCACTGTGACTTGACTGTATTTGTTAACACTGAGTTATTATTGTGAATAGGTCATTGTTATGAATTTTGTCGTCTCCTACACCCCATGACTTAAATTCGCCGCAGCCACTCTGTCCAACTAATTTCATGTTTTTCCATTTACAAACTTTTTCCATTCTTAGCCTTTCATCTGTTGATGCGCAATATAAGCCAAAGGCACACACCTTCACGTGTATACACACACAAACACACACTAAACCCTGCTGACCCCTTCTTCATCTCCCATAAGGCCTTTGGGTGAGGCAGCATGGCACCAGACAGTTATTTAAACCCCCAGGCAGCTTTACAACAGGTCAGAGAGACAGAGAGTGGTTGTGAGAGCGCTATGTATATGTGTAGCTGATTATTCGCTGATTAACTGGTGTCTTTTTTGTTTTTTAGAATTAGAAAAACAGTCATGGCTCCGACAATGATCTGTTTATCAGTGCTTTGTGGGCATTGTTGGCATGGATTTACATCAAAAAAATGCCATTCTTAAGAAAACAAAATATATTTTCAGGTCTAAGAAACTTAATTTCTTTCCTTGGCTCTAATTATTTGCTTTGTAAATTCCTTTTAAAGCATCCCCATAAAACCGAAAAGTATGTTATTCAGTCATAAATTAATTGTTTTTTTTAATTATGTTTCATTTAATTTTAATCCCATGAAACAGGAAATAAAAGCAGGGGGATACTGTGATTGGATTAAAAGTCATCTTTGTAAACACCGTGACCCATATCTTTGACAGGCCTCCTTTCTCCTCTTGAAGAAAGTCTCCTCATAACTGTAACACCAAAAGATGAAGGTCTCTTTTAAAAAAAAAGGCACGGGATGGGGAGGCAGACTTGGGAGTCTTTGTTATGCATGTGGGTTCTGTGTTTTGTGTTGGTTTTGTTCTCCCAAATCCTCCTTGGTTTATGCTCATCTCCAAGCTCTGCTTTGAGCGATTAGAGACGGGAGTTTGAACTCCTCCGTTTAATGAAGACGACATAATTTCAGCCCTTTATTTCGGCTTTGAATACTTGTTCTTTGTATCAATAAATGACACTAGTTTGAGTCTCAGCTTTTTTGAGGGGCTTTTTGTCTTTACAGGAGAAATTACCCAACCTGTTTTGCCGAGCTCTCTCCATCACAGTAGAATTAAAGCTGATTCTGTCTTTATGGGATGGCTGTGTCGGACAAGTGATGTCAGTAAACCATGCCACCAGAGATGAGCCATATCACAAGAGGCATCACTAGAAATCTGAGTTGTGCCATTAGACAGAGAGAGAGGCAGTATCTTGAGACAGAAAAAGAGAGTAAAAGGGGAGAGACACAGAACGGATTGTTCCACAACAGACTGACGGACCTTTTAGCCTTATCTTCCTGAGCTTCTCTTACAGAAAACCAAGGAGAAGAGGGAAAAGAATGCCTTAGTCTTTCTCTCCCTCCCATTTCCCATTCTCTCGTTTCTCCTGTCTACTTCTCCCTTCCTTCTTCATTTATTCTTCCGCTTTGGGCCATCAATCTTTATCCAGCGTTTCTTAAAAATCGTCTTAACCTGTGCACTCCCTCCATTGTCCCTTTTATGCTGTGCGTTAGCTTGATCTTTTAATATCTTGTTTCTTTCCTTTAAACATCGCTACGTAAACTGTCTTTAGTTCCACACTCGGAGCTGCCCCGTGGTCATAGCAGTCAGCTGTTAGCATTTCAGCCTGTATAATAAATCTGTCTCTCCATCTTGAGCTCACACTACATCCATGACAGATTTTAAGGAGGGGTGCCCTACAAAAGAGGGCCCGGCATCCTTTGCAAAAGCATCTTATTTGCATCTGTTTACATGTGCCAGTCTCTGCGCATTTTGAGTTGGTATTTGTTGTGATTTCGTGCTGTAGCACCTTGTCCTGATCCTCAGACACGCACGCAACAGTATTTGGTTGTGATGACACTCTGAGTCGTCCCTCTCTTCCCTCTCTGACAGAATGAAACGGATGGATAATTAGATATCAAAGGGAGGCAGGCAGGGTGTGGCGAGGCGCGCGGGCCCCTACGATGGTAAAGCACTTATTAATGAGATAGGTCTTATCTGCTCTCCTCCCAGGAATTCTGCCTTTGATCGGGCCCGACTCTGGACTTAATACATTTTTGATTGATAGGCCAAGATGACAGAGAGAGGCGGTGTGGATGGGGTAGGTGGGTGTGTGCATGTGCACATGGAAGAGGGAGGGGCGAAACTCAGATGAAACTATAACAATGTCCTTCACATGATTAAACTTATAACAACATTGTTTCACCTCATGAGATGGGATATATTATGGTGAGCAGACGCCGAACTGGAGCAAATCAATCTCAGTTATAAACACATTTACTGTATTAATGCACACACACCCTTAAATTCCTCTGCCCACAGAGACATAAATCCACTGAGACAGCCCAAACAGACAGGCCTATTCAGTCACCTTAACCCCAACTATAACTCACACACTGGGGCACCAGAAAATCTTTTCCTTAAGACAAAGCAGGCAAAGTGGCAGGCCTGTGGAGGAGGACTGAGATAAGACCCTATCCTCGCCTGGAGATGAGTTATAGCCCACCCAGTGGGATGTGGTTAGCGACGACACACCCGGACATGTTGCGCTGCTCGCTGGGATTGGTATGGCTGGTGTAGTCTCATTAGCGAGGTGGCGGGTGACCTTATGGACAGAGATAACACCACCTCTCTCAATAACACCTTGACCAGAAGGAGAAGGGGCAGCATCGAATAAGTGAGCATCTTCGCGTGTCCCTACGGACGCAACCACTACCGCAAACAAACCCCAAAAAGTCAAACACAAGCAGATATCCCGCTCCCTCTTCCTCCGTCTTCCTCCATCCAAGAGGTGACTGAGCATAGCCATTACTGCACCATGTCACGTTATTATGACTCTCTGTCAGCGCGAGGCGCTGAGTAAATTAAAGAAGCCGTAACTGCCGCTCTGTCAACCGGACATCATCACCCATTTATTACCATACCCCCACCCCTGAACCACCTACAGTGGACTTATCAATCAGTATGACAGGCACATTTCAGGTCACCAAATCCATCACGGTAACAAAGGCAGGTGAAAGGGGTGATGTTGATTTGTTTTTTCAGAGTAACACAGTTGCATTTCTGCACGAGTCGGGGGAAAATGTCTCAGCGTCCTCTTTGTTCATCACAAGACTCATACTTTGTCTAACTTCGGCACCCTTGATAAAAGCAACTTATTTCGATTGGCTTTAGTTTCTCAACTGTTCAGGCTCCGTTTGTTTGTTGCTCACACTATTGTTTTGGGCATTGATGGCATGTGGATCCGGATAATTTTTTTGTTGTGGAAGTTGCAGTGTCAGTACATGGCCACAGGCAGATTTTAAACTCACATCAAAGTTTTTATTTAACATAAAGACATTGCTGGACACAGCTTGAGCTCACGGTTTCATGAGAACATGATGAAACCAAAACCGTACCACTGAACGGAGGGGGTGGGAAGCGAAACAGCACAGGGAGGGGGATAGATGATAAGAGTGGGAAGGACTGATAGAGGGAAAGGAACCATGTAGAGAAAGAAAATGATTAAAAACAGCAATCACCCGTTGGAGACTGATAAACCAACCAATCGTTAATTGGAAGCGTGCAACTCGTGGGGATACGGTTGAATTAGGTTCACTTCCTCCCTCTGCTGTCTTTCTTCTTTTTCCTCATCTGTTGACTTAAAAGTCTGCAAGCCATATTCCATTATCAACATTTGCAATTTTTACAGTAAGTCTTATATTTATTATATTATACCTGCTTACCAAGGGACAAAGTCTTTTCTTTTTCTCCGCTGCACTTTTGAAGCAAAGTGGGGAGAACAAAATGACATTTGTTTGAAAACACAATGAAATAGGATGAGGGCGAGAGATGTGGAGACAAAAAGAGGTGACGTAGTTACTATTTTTGAGTGATCTAGGCTTTTGGGGTATATAGGAGATGGGAGATGGGTGGTGGTCCATAAACAAAGGGCTGACAGCCCACCCATCACCCCGGCAGGTCTGGCTTGTGCTGCCCAGATAAAGCAGTGCTTCTGCCTCCTGTATCAACACCATCCATCATCCATCTTTGCCTGCCTGCCGGGGCACTCGTTCGCCTTTTGATCAACCCTGTCACATTCTACACCTGCCCCTCTGCCAGCTGTATGTGCCCTTTTACCAGCGGCGATTTCACAAAGCTATTAAAACGCCCATTTTCTCCGCATCCGTTGCTGCCCAACAGAGGTTTAGGCCTTTTTTTGTGAACTTGCGCAGTTTAGTTAGACCTTGTTGTTCATGAACTATATGTCCTTCTAAAGCCACTGTCCACCCGAGCCGCGGTTTATTTCATTTTGAAGTGTTTGTCGAGTCTAGCGTCGCGCATCTGGCACATTGGTATAATGGATTTTGCATCTCAAACACGACTTTGGAGGGATGAACATTAATCATTCATATGTCTACCATCCTTTGTGCCTTTATCTACTCCAATTCATTTTTTTCTTGCAGTGGAGTCAGAGTCATGGGATTCTGACAAGTGAAATGAGAGGCATGTTTTTCTTCTTTACTATTCATATGGAGCATTCTTTGCTAATCGAATCTAACAAAGCAGGGGTCTTGCTGACTTCTAGCAAAGTTGTCCTTCACAAAAGTAGCCTGACAAAATATTAAACCACGATTTAGGACATTTTCGCCCTCGGCAAGTGACCCTTCAGGCCACCATTGTTCACTCGTCAATTTTTCGATTTGTTTGAGTATCTGCTTTTCCATGCCAGTAACAAAGAATGGAAATTATGCAAATGGAGATGGGCACTCTGAAGGAGTGTTGACATCTCCCATCCCTGCTGCCCCTAAATGCACACACATCATATATGCACACACAATTCACTCAGCTTTCTTTTGGCCCTGTTTAGCATGTCTGTCTCTTTTGGCTGTCTTTCAAGCATACTTTAACAACTGCAGCCATGTTACTTCAGCCCAAGCCTTTCTTCTGTCCATGCAAGCCCAGCTGAGACTGGACAGCTACTGTGGCTGGAGGACAGCATGCTGTCGACCATTGTAACCAAAAAAATGGTTATCAAACTCGGCAAACAACAGAACTGAAAACATAAAAGTTGTCTTTTGTTTCAAATGTGCCGTGATGAACTGCTTTTAGCAATGCCACACCACATCCACATACTTTGGAGGGGGTCTTGTGATTTTTAGCAAAGTAAAACAAAGCTGTTTTTGGCTTCAAAGACATTGATAATTTAGTATTGAGTTTGAACAGGCTGAACTTTATAGATGCCTTTTTATTCATTTTTACTTTGCTTCTTTTGGTTCCACCAATCAGAAAGGAATTAAGAGATAGAGTACAGACCTGTGTGGAGCAGGACAGCTAGGGAAATGGCTCAACTAGAGAATGAATTAAAATGAATAAAAGCCAAGAAATGGGAAAATGGGATATCACTTATGCAGCATAATGAACAAAGTGCAGATATCACTGTCGTTCTGTGCCGGGGGGCTCGAAGCTCCATGTTCTCACACTACAAGTATAAATGAGAGTGAACAAAGCCAGAAAGCATAATGATTGTCCATTAGTCTGTCCCTAAACTCTGCTGCCTGCCGTAGCTTTAGGGAAACAAAGTTTCTGAGCTGTGGGAACCCATCACATTACCTCAGTGCACCCTCTAAATACCTCCAGCCTACCCTAATGACTCCAGACACTACTCCTTGTTTATCCGGTGAAAGTTGAGCACAGCGTCGGGGGTTCACCCAGAGGTTCGAAGGCACTATGTGAGTCTGGAACCAGACAAAAGTACAAATGGTTAAAGGAGAATTTCATTGCTGGAAAATATACTATTTACATTAGCTTGGACATCAGAGAAGGTATAATATGGGAAAACATTTTTTGTTTGTTTTTGTTTGGTTCTGATGAAAATGCAGACAATCTAGAACAACCGTAAAACATCAACTTCACTGTATTGCAAGCCTCTTCCAACCTGCAACTAAAACTCTGTTCTGGTGTGTTGGCATTTAATAACAAACCAGTGCATGGCTTGATCTATCTGTATGCGGCGGCAAGAATATAAGATCATTTGGATACACAGGTTTTAATTAAAGCAAAAGCATGAGCATATGACAGATCATTTGTTACCCCTTATTTGTTTTCCCTAGCCAGTGAGCGGGCAAATAATGGGAAAATAGATCAACATTATTTTTCTGTTAAAAGTACCTCCCGTTCTATGTATATAAGTATGCAAAAGTTGGTAAATTCTCTTAAATTCTTGGAAATTTTGGGGAGTGATGAAATGTAGTAAATTATGATTTAACCCCACCATTTCATAATGAACGTACAACCTTTGTCTTTCACATAGTGTGCATGTTGTATGCACTGATTGTTTTCCAGTAAAAGTATTGTCTTTCAATGTCTTTCATTGTTAGTCATTTCAGTTAAACTAGTTTTTTTTTTTGTCAGTCTATTAAGTTGTAAACGATGCCTTACATGTGGAGACTATTTTCCCTATGTTTTCCCTCAGAACAAAAGTTGTTTTTTCTATTACTCAATGTCAAATCAATCCGTCAGACCTTTGTGAATAAAATCACAGTGAACATATAGTTTTCACCTTGATCACAGTTAATTTCATTTTAAATCAACAGATTCGGATGCAGTAGAAAGTAATATCAAGTAATAGTCCTCAGTCAGAATTTTAGTCAGGCTGCCACAGGTGGTATTTTTAATTCTGTACAATGAATACATTTGGTAAAAGTGCTCGTCAATGTCCATAACCTACAAAAAGAGTTTAAGACCCAACTAAAATGTATTGTTTTACCAAACACAAAATAACTGAATTTTTGACTCCTTACGTGGTCACCGTAACATATTATAATGATTATTGTTAATCCCGAGAAACAGAGTTTTTGGGATAGTTTTCATACCGTGCGCCTCATAGAGTCACAAATTGACACAATTGTTGTAGGAAGTAGTTTATTTCTGATGAAAGACATGACAAATGAGCGCCGCAATCCGTTCACGAGGAGTTCATCGCTGAAAACACAGACTCTAATGATGATGATCTTCAGTCATGCTTGTCAACAGACAAAGTGTGCTGTGGTTAAGACCCTTGCTCTTGCTGTCACCTCCATTAACTCCCATGACTCAGCTGTGGACACTTACCCGCCCTGGTTTGATATTCACACATCAAACGCCCTTGATCGACATACTTTGCACGGGTCCGATCGGCCCGGCGGGGGGTTGGGCTTTGTGATATTAGGGCTGAGGAATGTGGCGTGTTGGAGGTCATGTGAAAAACTGCTGGCACTCTGAATAACCCTCAGCAGGGCTATCGTGGCACGACCCGGAAGTTGTCAGGTCATGTGTCAGGCCAAAAGGCTTGTCTCTTTTAACAGCACCCTTTCCAGTCCGTACACAACTTGCACTCCTCAACCTCCTGGGAACTGTACTCCCTGGCTGCTTAAAGGGCTCTTTCCACACAGGAAACGACAGGCTGACGTGACTGACCAAAGCACAGACAGCAATTGTTGGCAGTTCAGTTATCAACAAGTCATTCTCTCAAGAGGCGAGCTTGGATGAAAATGTCCCCTAAAGATATGCTCTGATTGACTTAGAATAGAAGAAATAGCATAATGATATACTTCCCTGTTTAAACTGGGTGTAGTTCATTATTTTTAACCTTGATCAAAAAGGCGGCGATATCTTTGGTTTAAATCCCCCAAAGAGCATGGATCAATGTTCCCATGTCTAAGAATAGAGAGGGATGAAATGGGGTGAAGGGAAACTTAAGGAAAAGTCACAGAGTTCAAGCTGCATGTTGAGCCAACAGCAGACTCTTTTCAATGGCTGTAGCCTGAGGTTTGTGCAAGTTAAGTAAATCAGTGTAAATTTGCAGAAGTAACCTAATTTTTAGAGAAAACAAATGGCGGAATTTTAATTGGGTAATCTGGTGGTCAGCTTACCAGGCAGAGTGAGGGAAAATGAAGAGAGACTGATGGAAAGACTAAATGAGGCTGCCACAGCAATTATCACTGTCCTGTGTTTGGTTTAAGAGGGCAAAGTAAAATCAATAGAAGTGAAGTGAAGTGGAGATCAGTAGTGAGTGTGTGATACCTCATTGTGGTTTTCATTCCTAATAAAAGTCTGAAATGAATCTGTGAGAGCACTCATTTGAAATAAAAAGGTTTTATATGTTAAATAATAATTATGTATTGGATTATTTGAACAGCTATTTCTGTAATGCTTTTAGGGTAATACTTAGTCCTGGATTTGAAGACTAATCCTATTCACTGTCAAAATAATTAGCATCGAATTAATAAAGATTTTTTTAATTGCACTGCTACTTCTATTAGATTCATTGCTTGTATGTTTTATTCAAAGGTTTAAATAAGTTCACAATTAGCACTCTCCTGATCAAAATAGGTTTCTTTTGTCATGGTAGTATTTAATTTTTTTGTTTGGTTTTTCCTATGTCATTTCATTAAAGGAATAAAATTGCATATGTTTGCTTTTTTTAAATAAAAAACTAAATTATAAGAATTAACTCATCATTAAACTGTGCTAAATGCTTCACAAATCCTGTTATCAAAGTGTATGTCATAACTGTAGTTACACAACATGTGTGTGTGTGTTCTCTTTATTTTGTTTCCTTGATAATATAAAAGGAGAAGCCTTATTTAAACAAATCTACTGCACGTCAGTTTCCCGGCTTTTTAGCAAGGTCAGAACAGCTCAACTTGTCAGTGTGCGCACATCTGCATGCAGTATGCGTGTGTGTGCGTGCACGCTAATGTGTGTTTTAATGTTTTAACATATGCAACCCCTTATAAACAGTGTTTTATGCAAACAGTGGCAGCGCTCCCATCAGATAAGACTCCAGAACAGGAGAAGGAGACTGCCATGTGAGCGAGAGAAGGGTGGAGGATAGACTGAGAATGGGTGCAGGGTGAAAGCGGAGGCAATATGAGCAATGGCCTCTTTTTTTAAAAAAATGCTTTTGAGGCAACTAAATAACACGTTGTTGCCTCGAGCAACTTTCTATCGGACCCTTTGGCATTTTACCATAACATTTCCATGACCTTGTTCAGTGTTTTACCTACAAAAGATGTCAACAGTAGAAGCGGCCCGAAGATCCGGTTCACACATACACCAAGATATGCGATATGCTCCAATGAACGCAGTTGTAATTCTTAAAATCCGACCGGCTCATTCTATTGGATTTCGAATTTCCAAAACAAATCCGTATGAATGATTCCTTTAAAAAGGTAAATTGCAGAATGTGTTCCCACTTCACTATAACATTTATTTTCTGTAAGCAATCTTGAAGCAATTATTCCCTAAATATTTCGCTGATGGGTTGAAAATATTTGTCATTTCACAAATCAAGCTTATAGGTCTGTTTCTTAAAATGAGGTTTTGTATTGAGCTCATGGACCTTTTGCACTATTAATTAGTGAATTTGAACCCTCTAATTTATAAGCTGCACATACTTGTTTTATTTTTTACAGAGACGCTTAAATATTCAACCAGAGTAATACACTGTGGACGAGAAGGAGACATTGAGGAAGTGCATACATTTCAGCATGCTTATACCTCTAATAACTGAGGACTGTACCCTGGTTTTTATTTTGGGAAAGAAAAAAAAAGATTTTTTTTTTCTCTGTACGTGGACTTGTACAGGTGATATTAGCTGTCCACAGCAGCCCAGAGTGTATCAGGGTTTTGCGGTGTTTTCCAGTTCTAATCTGTTATTACACGTGTGTGTAATCTGATGATAAGACACAGCGAGGCATTGGTCACTTTATCATTACTAATGTAATCTTTTGCTCCCGCTTCCACTACAAACAACAACACAAAAGACTTCTGCCTAATAGAGAAAAATATAGCACAACAACTTGGCCTAGTCACCATTTATCTCCCTATCTTCTATCTCCTGACCTTTCTTTTGCTCACTCTCTATTACGTCTGAGCAATGGTGAGAAAAATGTCTTCGGTCCCGGTCGCAGTTTTGACACACGTCTTGCCTCTTTTTTTTTTTTTTTTTTTCCCTCCAAATCTCATTTTCAAGTTTCTGTTTCCCCCCTTTTGCTATGATTCTGCTCTGTTTTTGAAGATTGAGGAGCGCTGTGGTGTTGACTGAACTGCTACTCTGCCCTAGATCAGCTAAATCTCTCATTTAGAACACCCCCCCGCCAATTTCTGTCACTCCGGGAGACAAATGTGCATCGCCGAGTTCATTCCCCCCTCTCCCCGTGCCCAGTGGCTCCCTGAAACTCAGTTCCTTTAGCCTTTGAAGTTCTGCGTGCAGAATGGAGATTCTTTGCATGGTAAATTCGCCCAGTTGCCCGCAGCATATCCATTACACAAGTTTAAAGAATGCTTCGGAGTCATTTTGGAAGGGCCATTTTTTCTCACTTCACAACCAATTTCTCTGTGTTTTGAACTTCGGTAGTCATGAGCCATGTAATCTGCAAATTGGTGCCTTTCTTCCGAGCTTGCGCTTCACCATCAAGCGGCGTTTGATGTGCGGTTATTTTGCTCATTACAAGTTAATTTTATTGTTATAGTTTGCAAATGTTTCTCGGGGTCATGATTTCAGAAGTTTCTTAAGAAGTAAGAAAGAGGAAGTCACGGCAGAGCTCATTTGAGATGCCAGAGCTGGCTATCTCTTCGCTCACTTACAAGCCTTTTAGAAACAACCTGCTGGGTGGTTTGAATAGCTAAGAAGAAGTTGATCTGGGATTTAGTGTGGAAAAGGGATCCAAGGCCCTTTATCTGCTGTAAAAGGTTGGGAAAATGGAGATTTGTCGTGTTTGTTAGAACTGAACCATAATCTCTTCCACAGAGAAATCTTAGCAGTATGGGAATCATACGTCCCATTTATTTAGCCTTTTCTCGCCCATTGTCTCTCTCCACACAGCTTTTGGCAACCTGGTGCGATTATATGTGTTTGCCGACACACTGTTGATATGAGAGGGGAGGGGTGCTGAAGGAGAAAATCTATCCTTTTTCAGAAATACTGGATTTGAATGCTTTTTCTAATTTGATGTAGAAGAGGATCAACACATTAATTATGTCTGGCTCATGAACAAAGCATATTTTGGAGCTGCTAAATGTCATTGTTAGAGCTTGGCAGCATAACTCTGAACATCATATAACCATGCCGCTAAGCATTAAATTAATGTCACTGAATTAGCTGTAATTCTTTTTTTCTCCTTTTTTCATGTTGTTTCAATAGCTCCTAATCCATTGATGGAAATGAGATTGAATTTTACTGTGACATTTTTACTTTTGTAAGTCACATGATACATTCAATGCCATTTATGGATACCCCGAATCATTTAGTAAAATACTGTAATTGTTTTTCCTTTCTCTTCTCCACACAGCTTCTTTAGTTTCATGTGTGAGCCAGCCATTCAAGTCAAATAAAATGTATAATTACCCTTCAGCTGCGGGGTGGAATAACCAATGCACGTGCTCAAACTGTTTGTAGACTCTTTTTCATCTGAGAAAAAGATAGTTCTCTTTAGTCTTTCTTTCTCCTCACTTTAATTTCCCCCTGTCTCATGGCAAAGGCAAATACTGTTTGACTGTGCTCCTCAATGCCATCAATACTAAATAAACTTTGTTGACAACAATAGCTGCTGGCAAAGCGCCTCCACAAACAAAGGAGAGCCAACAGGTTCAAAGGCAATGCATCATTCTGCTTCTGACTCTTCATTATTCAACCTTCTGTCTTTACCTCTCATCACCCATTCTCCTTTATGCATGCGTGTGTATGTGTGTTTTCTTTGTGTTTCTTTGTCTGTTAAACTGCTACATGGTCTGGATACTGAAGCTTATTAGCTGTTGAGTTTAATTAAAAAAAAGCCATTCATATGAAAATGGGAGTCCGATAGCAATTGCTGTCCCCAGCAGCTTTCTCCTGTTACTTTTAATTAGACACCCACTTGATTGACATCAAGCTGTGTGTGTGTGTGCGTGTGTGTGCGTGTGTGTGTGTGCGTGCGTATGTGTGTGTGTGTGTGTGTGTGAGAGAGAGAGAGAGAGACAGCAAGAGAGTATATGAGTCTGAGTACTCTCCGTTATGCATGTGCGCATGTTGAGTGTGTATGGGCATTTTCATCACAAACATATACACTAACAGGCACACATACCAGCTCTAAGGTCATTAAAATATTACAGTGGGAGACTGTACATCAAAGTTCACTTTGTCGTCATGAGGTAATTATCCGCACGGTAGCACAGAGCCTCCTGCCCACCTTGTCACTCATATCCCGCGGGTCACGTCGAACAATGAACAGTAACCTTGTGATTATGAACAGGGTCCGCAGTGTTACTGTGCTCAGTCTCACCAGCACCACCCGCCACGCTGATGGAAAAGGTGATGAGCTACTTTTCTTTTTCTGTTTGTCCTCCCTCTCTCTCTCTCTCTCTCTCTCACTCTCTCGTCCCCGCTACCTCTGGAGAGAAGTGGCTCTCTTCATCTGTTTTCAGTACACGCTCCAGCACTGGCTACCTTATTATACTGTCAGCGCCACGTGCCTGGCTGATAGATGTTCCTCTCAACTGTTTACTACAAGCAGATGATTTAACTAAGGCTCTCTGTTCAACTTGACCTCTCCTCTTTTCCTCCTCTGAAACAAGATGACTTCATCTGTTGTTTACGACAAGTCTGTTTTATGGAAGCAGGCAGAGAAATGAACTAGCTTAGCAGTTGATGGAGCTGCATGTGTAACTATGGTTTAAGGCGATGATGCATGCGTGAGCGTTAAATTTGCGCAACCCCGCGTACGGGAAGGTTTATTCCCCCCCCCCCTCCTCCTCATGCAGTGCAGACTCCCTTTATGCAACTTGTATTTTCAGACACAGCAGCTCATGTGTGTCGGAGTAATAGTGCACAGCTTTGATGGCCCCGGCTGAATGTAGCCCAGAGTAGCAGCCTGTTTCATGTTAAGGGCTTAGTAAGGCCTTCCTTTCGCAGACTGAAGTCTCCAGCAGAAATGGCCCATCAGGAGTCACTGCTCTGTAAAGTTCTGCTCCTTTCCTTGTGTTTTGTTTTGATTTCCCGGACGTTTGGGAATGATTTGGGAGACAGGCCTGATGGCAGCAGGGATACCAGAGTGAGACATGAACGGTGGACCTGAATGTTGTTTCAATTACTGCCTTCATTGCGGGTTTGTCATCTTATGTTTCGATGCACGGCTGCCTGCATTTCATGCTGAGGCAGGAGACACTGCATGTTGCTGTTTTTTTTCGCATGTAGCCTGATATATGCTCGAGGAGCTTTGCTGCTCACAGTGTGGAGACACCCACCAACAGAGGGCAGCTCAAGTAAAAATTAAAATACACCAAAGATATGTTTGAACTGATACTAATGTACGTGGCTGTGTGGATGTTTTATCTTGTTCTATCCTTTCAGCCATAATTTGTTAAAATAAACATTTGCACCGTAAAAGATATCCCGGTGAGGGTTTTCTTATTGGTGTAATTTATTCTCTCTTTTCCATCCAATATTAGCATGCTCCTATTGTACAGTGTAAAAAATCAGCAGTTGAAGTTGACGTTTTTCCCTAGACTAGCACAATTCTAAAAGTCCACAGGCCCCTCTATGTTGTTGCTCTGTTACACAGTGTTCTCGTCTTGCTCTCAGACAGATTAAATCACTTGTGTTACTCGGAAATGCTCCAAGCAATAAGGCAGAATGGAGCACGTACAAAAGATCCTAACATGATTTGAAAGCGCAAGACAGAGAGTGAGACATGTGTTGATGTTAACACCATTAGCCAACCAGTGCAGGAGTCCAGCTGTCTCTCCAGGAGACAGAGGTGAGTTACCTGGGCTGACTTACCTGGCCTCTCATTGCCCTGCAGGATACAGTGTTTCAGTCAGACCCCGTGTCCTCCCCTCTCCACAGCACTTAGCAGTGATTAACCCCGGATTCGGCCAGCCCACCTGCCATCTGACTACCATTATAGCCCAGCTTATCTGCCTCTCCATCTCTCTACAATAGGGCCAGAGCCTGGACTAGGCTGGGGGATTGTGCCAGGGAGAGCTGCCTGCTCTGTTTAATAATAAATCATTAGCTAAATACTTTTGTCCATTTGTGTCATGTTACATGTACTTCAATTTTCTGCTCTGTCTCTGTTCATCACCCACCCCCAGCCCCCACTCTTTCTCTTCTCTGTCTCATCACCAATGCCGTCTGCTGCCACCGCTCATTCTCAGTTGCCGTCAGTGTCTGTCTACCAGACTTCCTTTAGCTCTGTGTTTCAGAGAGTCCTGACTGACTGCCCAACTGATTTATATCAAGCTAAAGTCAATTATCAATAAATTCAATATGTGGCATATGTGTATCCTTTGGCCCAGTTAGAGAGATATAGCAAGGACTTTTTTGACATGGGAAAAAAAAAGTCCTCCCCGGGTTGATCATTCCAACCGTTAATCCAAACGGACATACTGTTTCATGTATTTGTGCCAGATTCTTGGAAAGGCACCGTCTGAATGTGCCTGTTTTGGCCGCTACCGTGTCGAAACCCTCCGTTCAAACATATCCCCACTGGTTATGCTCAACCCGTTCACTTCATTTTCCCCTTCCCTGTAAAAAGGGCACCACGGAGGTAACACAGCTGAATAGGATTTGTGGCATTGAAACTTCACAACATACAGACACTCAACACCAGAATAGACAATCTGGACAGCGACGAGGAGATAAGTCTTTTTGTTCTATTAACTTGTATAAAGTGATTATGGACATTCTGAGCCCTCTATATTTAGACCTCTCGACGCCCCATCCTTAGTCACCCCCTGGTCCGAATGTTGTAATCTAATTTTCCACTGACTGAGGCCGTGGAGATCCTTGGGTCACAGTGCGAGTTCCTCCAGCCCAACTCCCCCCTCACCATATTCTTCGCCCTCACGCTCTAAATAAGAAGTCGCCACGCTGCAGACAGCGGACATTAGATCTGTCTCCTACGATGTCGGTTCTCCCTCCCAATCCATAACCCTGCACTGCCGTGGTAATCAGAGAGAGATTAGAGAAAATGATGACAGAACAGAATTGCATTTTTCCTTGTATCCACATTTTGCGGTTACTATCGTTGCTCAACACCTTAAAATACCTGTCAGAATGAAAGATGAACTGTATATTGCATATCCTTTTTTAACCTGACAGAGATCATTTAGAAGGATTAAAACGAGCATGACGCATGTGTGAAGTGTGTCTGCGCCGCTGGAACTGAGACGGGAGGCCACACCTGGAGAGATCATGCTCTATGTTGACCTTTCTTGTGTCTCTGACCTGACACTGCCCCAGTATGACTATACATCACTCCGCCTGTCAACACTTGCCCGTGGCCTCGGTAGCTATTGTTATCTCCGGCGTGCCACATGCCAGAGGGTTAGTTTTGTCAATGAGAGTAGTTGGACTCTTTAACTTCACCCATTGAGGGATTTAGCCCAATCTGACCGTCACAGTTCACTGATATTGGTGTCTGCTGTACTCGACTCACAGGAAGTAAATATTTGGTTTCGTTTGATACAGACCTAAAAGTCATGTTTGTGTGAATTGTTTTTGGTTTCTATCTTTAGTGAGCAATTAGTTTTTTCTGATTTCCATGTTGATGTCGATTATCTTTTCATTCAGCATATTGCCCTGTAGTCCTTGCTCTCCCACTCTCCTTCTTTCTCCCCCTTTGTCCCTCCCTCTCTCCTCTAGGCTGTAGCATAGCCAGTAGCTGATAGGCATCTCCTCTGGAGTCTGCTGTAGTCTGCTCCAGCTTCAGACAAAGTGCCTCCATCAGACCAGTGAGACTCCCTGGGAACTTAGCAGCAGACCCCCTGGCCCCACCAGTTTTGTGTTAGTGCGCGTGTTCTCACACACACGCGTGCATGCACACACACACACACACACACACACACACTCACATGCATACTGTATACCTATGTGTCGTGTAGAATAAATTATGTCTATCTTTGTAAATAGCTGTCCATCACGTATTTTACATGTACACGCATTAACACATGCATGGAAACTTTGGACACTTTGGACACAAACTGTACTCCCCCTTTCCAATTTTTACATAGCATCAGGAAACATTTGGGAACGCTTGGCTTTTTGACTTTCGTCAAAACTCAACGGAGAAGTACCAAATGGACTAAGACAAAAAGCGAAGGAGAAATCAGAAAAAAAGTGCTTTTATCAGGGGCCCAGTGTTCAGGACCTGACTCACACACACATTTAGACACACGCATGCTCTTCCTGTATCTGACCCTCATGTGACCCCCATAACTTTCCAACATTTAAAAATGTAGTCAAGAGGGCTTTTCTCCTGCTGGAGTTTATCCATGTATATGTGTTTCAAAGTATGTGTGTGTGTGTGTGTGTGTGTGTGTGTGTGTGTGTGTGTGTGTGTGTGTGTGTGTGTGTGTGTGTGTGTGTGTGTGTTGGGGGTGTGCACACTAGCATTCCTCTTGGGCTATCGCCACCATCAGTTGACATGAATTATATAATTGCAGCCTGTGATCTCATTTTCCTCAAAGACCATTTTGAAGTTTTCTTTCCTCCTTTGCTCTTTTTGTTTCCTCTGTCTCCCACTTGTTTTAATGTTAAAATGATTCACATTAAATTGCCCTGTTCTGCTATGCCTTCCTGCAATGTATCAGCTCCCAGCTGACTGTTTGTGGAACGCTTTATAGATTTACAAAGTACGTCCCAAATTAGTTTTTATTTTTTTGGCTTGCACCAGGATAGAATAAGTATAGCATCTTTACATAATTATTCACACATTTTAGTCATCCACCAATGGCAGTTCCAAGTCATGAATACATGAAGAAATAGTGCAGATTCTGATCAAGTGCTTTTTTTCCCCCTTTTACTGCACTGCTTATGTACTATTTCTTGTGCCGCAGTGAAATAGAATAATTTGAGACTGCCTCAGATTTAATTTTTTGGAACTATCATCATATAATGTTGTAATGCTGAGTGGATTTACCAATTGACAAAATACTGTATGATTTAATCTTTTACCCCCAAAATCCTCCTACGTTCCAAGTGCTGACATTTCATATACTTAAATTTGTATTTGTACTTTCTACACTGAACTGTCAACAGTTTTGACTTAGGTTTATATGTAATACAATTGCATTCTAAGTGTTTCCCATGTGAGTGACAATGAGGTTTTTTTTCTGTTTCTGGGTTCTCTCTTATTGCAGTTAATGTCACTGTTCGTGCAATATGCGTTTTTATTATCCAGCCTTATTTAATCACACCCTTTATTGTAACATCTTTGCAGTCCTGGTTTTAGTCAATAGAGGGCAGAAGTGCTCTGCAGAGACTCAAAGGAGACCCACATTAAAAAGACCCACACGGGGATACACTGATGTGTGTGCATGTGTCTGTTTGTGTCTGTGCGCGCACACGTGTGAATATGGGATCTTATTTGGTCTTCTGCCGATATGTTTTGACGCTTGTTTATTCCTTTGATGAATCTTTCTGTGTATCCAACTGTTAAAAGATGCCAAAAGAGATACACTGTTTACCCACTGTGATATAATACATATAAGAAATTAACCACTATTTGAAATATGATTTAACTATCATGAAATTTAAATCAAACACCACAGTGCTTTGATAGTACTTATGAATACACATTGTATGCATATCCCAGCGGTAATACTGATGTTTATATACACATCGTGCGTACGCTAACAACACAAAATGATAAAGGTAACATTTTGGACAGGCCCGCTTTCGACCCTTGTCTTTTCTTTCTTTCCTTTAGAAGGAAAATGTTTTTCCAGCTCCCATAAATTAAATACCATTGATTGTATGAAAGAGTTGAAGAGCAGCGCCCCCCATGTGGATTGGTGGCTTTATTGTAATACAGACCTTATCTCGGATTGACACCTCTGGAAACGTCCCAGGAGAGGGACAGATTTGCTGCAGGATTAAACTAATTTACCAGATGATTGAATGTGAGTCCAAAGCCACTCTTTTGAGAAAAAAAAATGTTTAAGGGGTTCAGGGCCACCTCCCCAATGCACATACAAGTCTGTGTTAAATGTTATTGTGTCTCACTTTCATGCCAGGATGAAACGTTCAGAAGGTGATATTTTTATTTTCCTTCCAGGACTTGTTAATATTCAAAAAAACTCAGCTTTTTCGTGAGTCTCTTCCTCTGTGTGAAAAAAAAAAAAAAATCTCCATCTTGAATCTGTCTTAGGATTGGAGTTTTTTTTTCCCTCTTCAAAAGTTTCCATTAACAGAGGAGTTGGTGATTTTGTCCCTTCTGTCAAAGTGCAATCAGAAGTTTAAGTTTTGTTGTTTTTTTGTCAGCTGGTAAATGTATTATTCAAGTGTATTATGACTTTTTTACTGGAGTGTCATTCATCCTGAACGGAAGATCCATTTTCTGTTTGTTTTCCTGAAGATTTTCCTTTCTCCTTACATGCTCTGTCAGGGGGATTTCCAAATTAGAGGTCTAAAGGTATTAATATGTGCAGTGCATTTTTTTACCACATTTTCATGTAGTTTTTCTACTGCTTTAACACATTTGGTCAGTTTTGTTTTAAGGCTGGGAGCACATCAACACTGTTATCTTTAAACTATTAAAACAAATTTTGTACAGATTGTGGAGTCTCCCATTCATGTTGTGGGGTAATTCCTGCTTTTTGAGAATGGTAACAATGGTCACGTTTTTAAGGAAAGAGAGGAAAACTGGATTGTAAATTAGGTGTACAATCGTTTCACTGTAGCCTACTTTACTCACTTTCTTCCTTTTTATTTTGAAAAAGAACCAAGTCATTATCATCGAGTGACTTCTACAATCTACATTGGAATATTTTTAGTGAGACACACCTTTTCTGTTTTCATTGCCATTTTAATGTTTTATCAAATTCAGCTATGGTTTTTTCACTTATTTCCAGTTTATTAACATCACCCTATGAATGGTTAATACTGTAAAAGTTTCAGAGTGTGTATTCTGTAGAAAATGTCCAAATCCCTTATGAGGCTCACTTTTGGATTTTGAGCAATACAAATGAAATAACATTCTTTCCATTTTCTGAATAATTCCATTTGTCCAGATTTGCATTACACTTGACATATGCAACAGCATTGTTATGGCTGTCTGACACCGCATTAGCAGCAGACGTGAATCATGTCCTGGATATGGAGCAGATGGAAACAGGGAAACATCTCTAGGACTGACGGTTTTAGGGAAGCGAGCCCCTCAGTAAGACTCGAGCAAAAATCGTGTTTTAAGCACTGGCACTGTTGTAAATTCTGCATTTTGTTCACATTCTTCATTGTCTCCCAAATATGTAAATATAGGAGAACAGTTACAGTGTGTCTAAATCAATTTGTGCCTGGTGGATGTTTCTTAATTGGAACACATTCACGAGAACACTTACACACTCCAGAGTGGTGTACAAAATATTACATTAATTAACATGCAAAACAGTCACGGTTCACACACACTTGCAGTACAGGCACGCAAAAAGATTGCAGCGACAGCACAAAACACATATAGGCAAAGAGGAAATAAGGGCAAAGAATAGGAAGGAAATTTGCTCGAAAATTTAGCTGTAAGCCTGCTGAAGATCTTATTACATAGGCTGAAGATAGAGATCTCAGCTGGAATAATACTTAGCACATGCTGCCCTTTTAATTAAGCAGTAATATCTGCAGAGAGGGGTGGAGAGCAAAATCTCTGTTTCTGTCTTTATCTTCTTCGCTCTCTCTTCCATATCACGGTTCCTTATCTTTACCCCTATTCCTCTCTCTCCGAATCATTTTCTTTGTAAGGGATGGAGCGAGGTATGGGATGGGTAAGGAACGGGGGACACACTTCTCAGTAAAAAGTGTGTTTTCTCCAAGGCTCTACACATGTTTCTATGTTTCTGTCACACTGGGGCTGTCTGAGCTCCCTGCTGATGGCCCTCGGGCTCTCACTTTGAGGGTGCGTATGTGTGTGAGAGTGAGTTGATATGCATGGGTCCACTCTTTAAACACACAAATTCTGCTCCCTTGTGTAGGTGAAGACCACCTTTAATGCCGGTGGGTGGTACTTGGGCATCTCTCCAGCAGTGTGTTAGCACTAAGACCTGGCCGCAGTGTGCCCTAAGGCTGCGGGGCCTTCATCCTTCGGCCGTAATGTCTCATGTGAGTGCAGGGATAGGAACCAGTTGTCCAAACAGGGCAGGCCAGTCTTGTGAGGACTGAATATCACAATCTCTCACCATGGGGCAGCTGTCAGGGACAGACCATCGGCGTCAGGATCGGGACCTCATTAAGTTCATTTGCCACAGTGTTTTGATGTCAAACTCAATAATATTAAAATGTTCTTTGTTTAACCTACTGTGGTCATAATAACTGTCACCAAATTGTGTAGGAAAACACATCAGTACATCATTGAATTACGCATAGTACTATTGCATTGTCATGCCTGAAATATTACTCAGTGGAAGGAAATACAGTAGGTGAGCTGAATGTGTGGCTGTTATACTGCATTACTGTTCTTAGGTACAAAGCCTTTAATCCTCTGTGTATGCTATTTAATCTAGTGGCTGAGTGACGCCTCTGTGCACTTCCATTTGTACAACATGTAGCACATAAAGCCTTTATTCAGATGTGTTAACCATTGCTCTGTGCTCCATACAAGTGCAAATCGAGTTAACTCTCTCTGTTAGCCTGTGTCATTACTCTGCTCACACTGGCAAAAGGCGCTCACTCTGTTATTCTGCAAACACCGCGCACACACACACACACACACACACGCGCGCAAACGCACACACGGGAGCTCCAAAAGGCCACATGTTAATCAGCTGTGAGTTAAACTTGCAGCACAGAAAAGACAACAGATCAGCTCAATTAACACAAAAAAGAAAGCGCTCACCGTGCACACACAGACACACACACACACACACACACACAGACACACATAGCCTTAGCCATTGCACCTGCAGCTGAAGGGGTATTGTTCCAACTACCCTCTTCTCCCCCCGCCTCTCTCTTTCTCTCTCCCTGTATGTCTGTCTGTCTCTCTCCCTCCCTCTCTCTCTCTCTGTCTCTCTTGAGGAAAGCTGTTTTGTGGCTGCTCTTTTCTTTCCTCTCCAGGCCTTGGCCTTTGCACAGAGCACCCCTCTTTTCTCCCTTTTCCCGGGGTCGCTTACTCTTTTTCGATGGCGCAGGGTGCCCCTCGCCTACCTCACTGCAAACACAGCTGACAGAGGGCTGCTCACGTGCCGCTCCGCAGGGCCCCAAAATCTCTTTGAGTGTGTCTATGAGAGTGAGTGCTAAAGGGAAAGTGGGGGTTTGTGTGTGTTATCTTGATGTTTTGGGTGTCTGTCCATTTTCAATTGTTTGGATGGATTATTCACTGAAAACCTAAAAACTTATCATGTAATCTAATCTTATCTTTGTAAGATCACACACAACAAGAAGCACGAGTCTTCTCCGGTGTTGCCTGCGCTTTGGCTTACGTTTGTCTTGCGATCCGAAGACAGTTTATTACATAATGCGAATAAATACGTGCCGTTTTTCTGCTGTGTTACATTTCAGTTTCAGTGTTCAGTAGATTCTAATGAATGATGCAAAATTGAAAAACTTGAAAGTAAAATAAATGGCTGATATCAGGGGCTTATTACTGACCTGTTCGTTTGTTTCATCTCCACTCATCTTGGAAAACCACTCTGTCCTTGGCTCTAATGCTGTTTTGCATTGTGCTCCTCTTTGGCTCCCTATCCCATTTGTCACCACAGCCTGTATTGCTCATTCTCACTGATCATCCTATCGCAGTGCTATTTTTCATATTTCTCATATCCGCTCCCCTTATCTCTCTTCCAGAGCCTGGGCCAGACACGCAAAGCTAATACAGGCTCCCAGTACGTGCTCAGAATTCAGTGACAAAAGATCATAGAGGTGTGAAATACATATAGATTTCATATGTTGTTCAGTGTTTGCTTGTAATAGGATCAGGTTTATTCCATTTCCAATAACTCAGGAGATAAGATGAAAGCACGCATTGTTGATCAATTTGAAAGTTGATTTATGGAAAGGCCCATAGACATTTTTTTAATTCAGAAAAAATTAACACAGTTGCAGAAATTGCAAGCCGATGGTATATCAGTTATTAAATGAACACAAGACAATCACTTTTGTGCAGCTACTTGCTAACCTATTGAAAAACAAAAACATTTCAAGTATGTGCGTGTTTCCAAGCAGATGCACATAAGAATGCTTTTTTTTTCTTGCGTGCGCATTGTGGATTTGATTAATGGCCTTCTCGGAGAGGTTATTGCTGTTGCCGGTATTGTAACTATTCTGCCTGTTTTATAGCCCTCCCAGTGTGCTGCTTCGAATAGAACCTGCCTGGTTGCATCTATCTCCCCAGGTTAAAACAAATACAAACGCCCACCACCATTCAGCCTCCAACCTCAGCCTGTTTGGCCTGGCCTCCTCCTTCGCTGGCTCCAACAGCCCCGTCCAGGGGGCAATAAACTCGTTATCTCCCCCTCTCAGATCCTAATCTGACGGCCCGCCGCCCTGTTTGCTGCCAGGTGAGTGGGGCAGGAGTGGGGGTTGAAGCTCTCTAGTCCTTATTGCTCCAACTCAAACTCCCCTCCGCTTGCCTTTTAAATCTTTCTTGCGTTCTCTGCCTGTCAGCACCATCTTAACCCCCACGATCGCAGCAAGGGGGCACCATCTTAACCCTCCCATGCCTCAGGCTCTAATGATCCCCCTTCCCCCTCCACAGTCCTTCTCCTCTCCTTCCACCCTTTCAACAATTAATCCAGCCATTGATCAGTGAAAAGGGTCAGAGGCTGGTTGAGGTTTGTTCAAACCAGTAGCTGACATCGCTGATAAAGGCAGAGCATCACAGATTTTTCATTAAAGTATTTTGTGTGAGTAGCTGACACTGACATGCACCGTTGCCCTTTCTTCAAAATCAGGAAAATCAAGCCTGGTGTTTCAGATCCTCACCAAAACAAAAAGAACACGTAAGACCCGAAAGTCAGGTTTGCCGTATCACAATACATTTGGTTTCTGTAACAGACAGGATGCATGGATCTTGACGGCATGAAAGATTTTTGTCAAATTCCACTCATTCACTTTTTAGCATTGCATTAAAAGCCCGCATCTCACTTATTGTTCTTTGCATGCAGGTCAAGAGAGCTTTTACGGTTAATTCAGACACTCGGGTATTTATAGGCATACCGCAGAGGTGCCACATACCCCTTTTGTGTGTTTCACTTTAAAATACGTCCGCAATGTCTGCATAACCTGACACCATGCGGTGCTGCTCACACAACATCCAGGAACTTGCCAGGCCATCACCTGTGACCGCTGCTCAGGAACAATGCTAATGTATGTAACACCCGCATAACTGGTTAAAGTCCAGTTAATGGAAAATTCCCAAGAGTCACCCTTCCTCCCCTTCATGAGTCATTATGTAGGTTTTAAGTTGTCCTTCAGCTGCAGAAATATGGTCACTATGTCACCAATTGTGATACTGTAATCTCCATGGGGGGGAGGGGGGGTTTCCATGTTAATCACAAGTACATGGGTGAAGCACTTTGCTTCTCCCCGGCTGGTGACACAGTCAGCCTCTGTGCCGTCCAGGGCTGAGGCCGAGGCTACAGTCTGGGTTCAGATCTTTGATGTAAGGAACGAGGCGAGCTGCTGGGATGTTTGGGCACAAGCGGGGACAGACGGGGGCAGAGCGTGATGGAGTGATTACTCTCTTTGCTGCTCTCCTGTCTGCCCTGGCATGAATGCCCCTCTTCATCCCCCCTAAAAGGCACATTATTGGCTTGAGGAGAGTGGGATATCCTGGCCACTGACCCCAGAGTAGAGGTCAAGGGGAACAGGGGGGCAGATGAAAGGGAACGTAATTATGGGCAAAAGACAAAAAGAAACCTTGTCTCCAAACAACTATTTTGGTGGGAAGGGGGGGAGAGGGTCGGGTTCTGAAGGGGCTACAATTGAGATCTAGACATTTTTCCTGGCGAGTTTGGTCCTTATCGTGTCCGCTGTCTAGTCATGTGTAGTTGTGGCCAGGCTCTGATTGGAACGGCGGTGGCCTTTATCTGATGGCGATTGGCTGAGGCCTACGGGCACAGGAAGTGACAGCATGGGCCTCACAGCCCCACCCTCGTGAGAAACAGACCAAGAGTTATGGGGTATTGCTAATTGTATATAATTGTATTAATGACCTCATCATTGCGTCATTGCTCTCTGATATCGGCTATTACCATGTAACTGTCAGTGCTACTGGTATTTGTAGTAATGGATGATCTGTGCCTGTTTCTGTCAACCCTCATACCCCCTCTTTCTCTTTCACAGTCTTTCTTTCTATCTCTCTGTCCGTCTTTCCCTCTCTTTTTTGAACACGAACGGTCGAGACACCGAGGTCGGATCTGTCCGAGGTCTCTAGCGGGTAAAAGGTCCGCCGTCTTTCCCTGACACTGCCACCAAGTGCTCGCTCTTTGGAGATAGTTTAGTTTCTGTAAATAATTTTAAAGAGGGTGGTCTGGACCCACTCGACATTAAAAGAGACATCGGACAACTCAATTGTGGTTTGTCCTTTTATAAATAAAATCTGACTTGACTTGATTTTCTCATCACACTCTCTTGAAAAGATCGGAACTGAGAAGTGTTTGCGGTTGTGAGACGTTTACCAATCGTGAGATCGATCGCGTGCCTCTTAGCCGATCATTCGAGACAGAACGCATTTATGCCAGTTATCACAATTCAATGTCTGCTATCGATTTCTTATGTCTTTCACCGAAAAGTCCCGTTGGTATCATGTATCTGGAACATGTCCAACTTGAGGCGCTTAGTGATAAACATAAATATGAATGTTTACTTTTAGTATGTGCTCTGTTCGAGAACTCGCATTTTTCTCTTGACATTCCCCTTTACATGTTCTGACTGCTGGTAGCTATTTGTCATTTGTCATTTCTAAATAGTAGGCATAGAAAATGGATTTGTAAGTGTTAAGTCTACTACTTGACACCATTATCTCACAGTTGAATGATAAGCATTTGGAGATGTTTGCGCATGTTTCCACACCTGTGGGCGTCCTAACCAATTCTGCTGGAAGGGATGTGAGTGTCCGTGTGTGTGTGTGTGTGTGTGTCTGTATCTAGATGTAGCTGTTTCTGCATGCTAAAAGATGGATTTAAGATCCAGTCTCTGAGCAGAGGCAAGCACTCCCCTGTGGCTGATGGATAGAGGTCAGGAAAGCGTGGGGCTCTCCTGCCCACCCAGGAATGACTTTATAGGGGATGGACGGGAGAAATGCTGCCACGGGCTGCATTACCATCACAGTACTCAAAATTCCTGGCCAAGATTCATGGCTGCCCTTTACAGGAATGTGGTCAGGCAAAGGGAACATTGTATGTGCGTGCAAGTCATTACTGGTGTTATTGTGAGGGGACCATCATGTACGCACATTTTTTTATTCCCATCATCTTTGTTGCTTAATTCTGGATATTTTTGGCTCACAACATGAATCTACTGAGACTTTTAATCCAGATTTAACACCGAAACTCAGAGATAGAAGAGTAACATATTTTGAGGCACTGTGGGCTTTCAAAGGATACGGGTTTTTCATGTTTTAATGAGGAAGAGACAAACCATCCTGAGGAAGGAACTCTGTTCTGAGTACCTTTTTTATTATAGCTAGAGCTTTACGCTCTACTGTATTCCCAGTTGTCACTTGTAAATCTGAAAGGAGGCAGAAGAGAGGCAAGGGAGTGGATGGTGAGACCTGATTTGATAATCAAAGCCTAACAGGAAATCAGTTTCAGGACTCGGCAGGGAGGAGGATGTCATCATGCAGCTGAAGGCTGTGATGAAGCACAATATTGCTGTTATTTCATACTTCACCTTCGGTCATTTTGCCCCTGAGCCTTTTTTTTTTTTTTTTTCAAACAAAAACCCTTTCCTCATTTTCTTGTCTGCGGAGGGAAATGCAATAAAAAAGAAAATCATAATAATAAACTCACTGACTGCATTATGCAATATCAAAATTGCTGTATTATTATTAATTCCCCTTGAAGATCAACATCCTCTGTCACACACATAGCACACACAGATGTGATAGTGTCATCTTCAGGGACTGTATCCTCAAGTGATCTCACTAAAAAAATGCTTTGACGACTTGAAGAGGAATTTGAAGAACTGTCCCGAGGAGTGTTTCTGAGAAAATAGATAAGATAAACCGACGGAGTGGTTCAATGAGGCATTCAGAGAGATCATCCCCTCTGATAAACTACCAGATAGAGTAAGTAAAGGGGAGAGATAGTCAAGGTATGTGTGAGGTAGTCAGATTTAGGAGATCCAGTTTGCAGGTCTTGTGTACAAGATTGTTGTTAGATTACGGTATCTTATTTGAGCAAGCCACATATGAGGAGATGGCAAGTTACATTTGAGCAGCGCTTGAGCTTGCGGAAGGGGGTATGCTCTGGTGTTTAGCCCTACTTGACTATATGGGCCTCTCTTTCGGACCGCATTGTAAAATCACATTGATCTGGCCTGACAAGGCGTTGAGTCTTATCCCCGCCGCGCAAGCTTAGGGGTTGACGCTACCGGCTGCGGAGGATAGCAGCGTTTGGATAAGATGAGGGAGAGGCGAAGATCCTCTGCCTCATCGGCCGCATTAAGAGATGGGAAGAATCTAAAGTGTAAAATCGGCCTCTTTTGCGATCAGTTGGGATTTAGTGCAAGTTTGTGGCAGTCGGCTCCAGCAACGAGTTCTCTCTCCTGACAGGGTAATCGCCCAGGGGCTTAGCGCCACAGGAAGAACAATACCTCCCACTTCCTCTCATCTCATCTCATGGATGATCTGGACAAAGTACACGTCCGCATCGACCATATCTGCCGTAGTGAGGCAGCTGAGCGAGACGGGAGGATGACAGGCCGAGGCCCAAGAGAACGCTTAGAAGTCCAACAAACTGTCAGTGAGGGGGCAGACAAGACGGGATGTTTGTGTTTTTTTCCGGAATTTGCCTGTTGTGGGTTTGCAACTCTGCATCTTTTAATATACCACTTTCTGTTTGCACTCTTGTCTTAAAGCTGTTTGTGCAAAAAAAAAAAATTGCTTCATAAGATTAAACGCGTCTCGGTAGCTCCAGCAAGCCTGAATGTGCATTTACAGTCTTATAGGATGTGAGCCAGTACTTGCAAACACAGATAATGCTCATAAATGTATGTAAAGAAACAGCATGCATCTAAGATCCAGGGGGTCAGTGTTAATCTTCCTCAGGTTTTAGTATCTAGAATCCCTCCTGTTCCCATTAATAAGCGCACTAAATAAATCTGTATCTCTTGACACATGCAAATGAACATACGCAGCAGTAAAAAAGATCAAAAGATGAAAAGGCTGCTATTACAGTAATCTACCTCAGCAGAGATGAGAGGCTTTTATCTGGCCTAAATTAACTGGCTGATCCACAGTCCATCATCAGCAACAGGATCAGAAGGCGTCAGGTAGTGCAGCGTAGCACAAATGTTTTGAACATAAAACGCCAAAAAACACCCGGTGGTCTGCTTTTATCAGCTCTCGGCATTGAAGAATTAAACTCATTTCAATCTTTCCATCTACAGCTACCTTCCTTTTGCTCGTATGTGCGGCCCACATTGTAAAAAGCTGCCGGAGGGTTTGAAGAGGCGAGCAGTGGACCGAACTGTGGAACTATCCAAAGTTGAAAAAAACGGATCAAAACCAAGCGTACGCGTGATCTGAATCAGGGACATACGAAGCTTTTACTGTACTTTATGGTTCCGCCGTTCACCTGTGCAGATCTTCTCTCTACCTCTTTGAATTAAACGGACAGGCTACACAGTAACCTGAGAGTCAGCCCTGTGCCCTTTTCCACCGTGTCCAGGTGCTTGGCTTCACTGAGTGTCTAAATCTGTTAAGTACAGTCTCACTCCTCAGTCTCACCTCGTGATAACGACCTGAGTTTTCAGTCTCTACCTCACACTTACAGTCTCATATAACCCAGCCATCAGTTTGCATCATTTAGGGTTATCTTACCAGATAAGCACTCTGAGAGGCTATTCTCTCTGCTTCAAGTCTTGAAGATGAGTGGCTGCAGTGAAAGATGTTTTAGCTTTCTGGGATATGGCAGCCATTTTTATGATACTTCCCGTTACACTTGGCCTGGTGCCGGTCAGCTGTCAGACTTCACGTATGGAGCGGTAAATGCAGTATTTTGTAATAATTAAACAGTAAGGGGTAATTGGATGGTCACATATGGACAGTCCTCTGTGGATGGAAGCTATTGCAGAGAGTTTTTTTCAGATGCATAAATCACTGACATGCACATGCAACAAAATAAATGTGTGTGTCTGCACACAGGTATGCAACCCAGCCTCGGGTTGTGACCTTTACCCTGATACCCTGAAGGTGCTGCTAATATGCCAGTATGACTACAACAACTTGAAAATAACAATTATTGAAGCGTGCGTGCGTGCGTCTGTTTGTGTGCGTGCCTGCGTGTGTGCGTGTGTGCGTGCGTGTGTGTGTGTGTGTATGTGTGTGTGTGTTACCTGCCTCTTTTGGCTGGAAACTGTCACTGTCTCTGTCTAATTGGATTGAGAGAACACCAGCAGCTAATGCAGCCTGCTACCATCAAATCGTCCTTTTAAAGCAGCTCTGATCTGATTGCTGGAGTTTATTGGAAAATGGAGAGAGCAGGGGCAGGGCCAAGCTCCCTGTGTTCCTCTCAATGTAACTATTTTCACAAAGTGCTTCAGCCTTTACCTAGTTATCACTCTTATCAGTCACTGCGAGTTTGGGGTCACTTTGGACAAGGACCTAGAGGGAGATGTTTAATGTAATTTCATTGACAGGAAATGGGACTTGGGATGTGATTAGGTACTTGCAGGACAGGTAGGGGAAAAGAGAAGCGCTGTTTGGACTTTGTTTAATAGCCATTTGAATGTGCGCTTGTAGCGCTCATATCACCGGAGGAATCAGTCTCACCAGAGGGAAAGTACAGCGTTCGCTGGAAATTCAAAGTCGTACAGGTCACTTAGCATCAGCCTTTGCGTGGAATTAATGCTGATTATAGACATTCATTTTTTTTTTTTACTCATAGTGAATGAAGGAGAGGAGTCAAATGTGCTCTGTTGTCAGGAAGCACATATCCTTATGTCAGTCTTTCATTCAGATAACAAACAGGAGGTTGCTTTTGAGCGAAAACTACCACACAGCAGCGTCACAGCAGTAACCAGTGAAATGTATTTAAGTATATGAATGCGCCAGCAAACAGTGTACTAATGCCTATCTTCCCTTTTTATAAGTCCTATGACATCTTCTTATTCAACCCCCCCGCACACACACACACACACACACACACACACACACACACACACACACACCCTCCCCCTGCCTGCAGCCACCACTCTCTCCAGTCTCTGTTGCCCCTGCGATTTTATCTCACTTGTTCTGATTTCATTTGACCGTCGCCAGCTAATCAGAGGCCAACATCTGGATGATCCCCATGGCAACTGACTGAACAAAATATTCCGGGTCTTAAAAGGTGGGTTGAGGTCCAACGAGGAAAGCAATGAGAAAAGCCAAGAGATTGACAGTTTTGATGGACAGTGAAGAACAGAGGCCCAAATGCTGCAGCATTGCCACTGTGTTTTTCAGCGTGCGTATGTGTGTGTGAGTGTGTGTGTCAGAGAGAGAGAGGGTGTGTATGAGTTACCTCATTTCCCCTGAGTCCACTGCCCATCCCATGGACCCAGTGGGAAAGGGTGGAGTGGAGGGCTGTTTGTTTGTGTGTCCGTGCACAAGAGAAAGAGTGAAGGGATTTGGACTGAGCTATTTTCTAACCGTTCCAAAGGGAACCAAGCATTCGTAACAGTGACTACGTATTATAAATACACTCATACACAATGGAGTTCTTGCTGCAGTGGCACAAAGGAAGAGGACTGGTTACTGTGTAGACTTCTGCATTTTGCGTCACTAATAGCTTTATAGCATTACCATAGTCTTATTTTCCAAATAACATGTTTATACTTGCCAGTAGATGTCAGCAGCTTTGTTCTCTTTCTTGTTTTGAGGATACATCTCTGTAATTGATTGAAAGATCCACATTTAATCGATTACAAGATTAGTTGATCACTTTACCTGATAATAACTGTCACTGTCCTTATTTCTCCTCCGTTCCGAGTCAACTTGTGTCTAGAGCTCTCTCCTTCACGTGTTCATTTAGCTGGGTTCATTTAAGTCGGGCTCCTCGGGGCAAGTAAAAACCTCATTTAGCACAGCCTGCTCAGCCAAGACGGGAAACGCCAGACCCCCTCAGCCCTAACTGGATTAGGAGCCAGCCAACGGATGGGCCGCGGGACAGAACTCCCGAGTTCAACCACTTAAGACCACACCAAATGGAGATGTTTGAGATGTGAGAGGATCAATACAGTGGGTAGCAGGGGGGTGACTCATTCACACAAAACTGACGTGAGTCAGCATCGTCAAGTCATTCATCATATTACAGTTGTCATCCTCCGGTCTGTCACAGTACGGGGTAACTTTTTTTTGGCATTTAATTAATCATTCTATGATTTTCATTTTCTATTTTTCAGCCCAGCAAACAAAAAGCTCGACAGACCATTTTTTATTTGTCAAGGTGTGAGGCAAGTTTTAGATACTCTGATAGATGAAGAGTAATCCTCCTTTGTCTTATTATATTATCTATAAACAGAAGATGGATTTGTTTGCAAACATTTTATGGTACGTTATACGCAGTTCTTTAAAAAGCAATTTAAACTGCAATGGTTTAAACATCAACGTGCTCAAGAATATCAACAATGTAAAATAAATGGAGGGAATTGAACGGTATGATATGTGTCTCTGAAAAGCCGTAAATTGGAAATATTGAAGGTACTTTCAATTGTATTTTAATGAACCGAACAGCTCGAGCTTCGTAAACTGCAAGTGCGACAGGTCTTAATATTACAATTTCCTCCGGATAAAACGGCATCAAATAGCATAATTCACTTACTAAAATAATAAACTGAACTCATGAGGGGTGGTCTGCATGAGGAATTGTTCATTTATCATGGTGGGCTGTGGGGATTTATTAGACAAAAATGTTGCATCCCTCCACTGAAAATGTAAAAAGCGACATTTAACAAGCTTTGCCTTGTTAAATACAGCCTACTGAATTTACTTTAGGACTTTTTACATAAAATGAGCTTAGAAGGGCAAATTGAAAACTGCCACATTCCCATAAAAAAGGCCCACAAGCAAAAATCACAACCGTTTTGTGTTTTTCCTCTTTAAATCCTTTTGACAGCACAATGGGCCGACACAACTTATATAATTTGTTCATAGCTTAACAGATAAAAGAAATTAGTGGAACCTTCAACAAAAGAAACCAAAGACTCTGGTAGTGGTACGGGCTTAATGGCAAAGCATTTCAAGGCAAAGCAAATAAATCAGTCCACAGCATGAAGCACATGGTGGCATGTGCTGGAGCACATATACAAGCTAATTATTTAGACATCTCCATTTTCCTTTGACGAATAGCACATTAATTAAATAATTCATTTTAATCTTATCCAACACTGAATCCAAACATTCAAATAAACACAGTGTTTTGTAGTTGTATCTTAGAAATAGTCACGGAAACTTGTCACTATTTCATGGATTCTGATGTAGTTCAAACATTTATAACTCTTTTCATAATAATTTCCTACAACGGCAAAAGCTGAAAGCTCTGAAGCCCATTATAAGCAGTGCTTATATAGAGGAATATACGGAACTTTCAAACAGCTATTGAGGAAACACAATGAAATATATGTCTTTCTTCTTTTTTCTGATGTACATAAGAAATACATTATTTCTTATACTACATAAGAAATTACTTTGAAATACATTATTCAAATAATTGAGGATGAAAAGGGGCCACAAAGTGGACAGTCACTGACTGACAACGATATATAATTTAACCGAGCAATTGATGCTTTTAATGCTTTTAAAAAATAAATAAATGGAGAAATGAATGTATGTATGTATATGGTTTTGAGATGGCTATTTGGCAGAGTGGTGACTTCTGAATAACAACTATTGGTACTTTGGATTTTCGGTTATTGAATTGGAATTTTTGTAAGTCGCGTTGGATAAAAGCGTCTGCTAAGTGACTGTAATGTAATGTAATGTAATGTAATGGTTGTAGCATTAAAAAAGAAAACAATCGTACAAAAAATGAAGAAATAAACATTTAGATTACTGTATATATCCCTTTTATGATCACCATGTTTGGTAGGTAAAGGTGCTCATGCAGGATACAAAAGAATTAATCCATACTTTACAAGAATGACCACTTGATAATAGTACCCTCTGTATGTTGGCATACAATGACCCAGACCAATAGATTATTTACACTCTGTTTTTAAAAACAATGTAGTAAATGGAATACTGATCGACATTTCAGGATCACTTTTACAGTGTTTATATTGTTTAGGTTGTATTATATGATTATTTCATTTTTACACTGCAAACACTTTCTTCTATTTTACTATTTAACTATTTTACATACACTATAGCTTTTACCAATGTGTGACTATACCTTTTCAATTTAAACACTATTAAATCAGATAGAATTGCTCAAAATGTTTGGCATTAAAGGGTTATTGTGGTGAATTTTTGGCAGCTATTTTACTCTGTATAATCGTGCACAAAGCGGGACTGAGAGGACAGATTGGCCCTTTGCTGAGCCAACAACTCGGGGAGTTACAGTCAAATTGACATCTGTCGGCGAGGGACAGACAGGACACCCGTGCTTTAGCCAAACTGTCCAGGCAAAACGCTTTCAATGAAAAGGCACTTTGACACAGTTTATTTTCAACTTAACGATTGGATTGTGACAAAATTAATCGCATTTTAAAGTGTCAGGCTAGGCATTTAAAAATGATCATTGTCATAAACAGACTGGAATGTAAGCACTGGTCTCATTGTCCCAACACTCCCCCCACGTTCCTCTTATCTCTTTCTCTCTCGTGTCACATTTTAAGACTTTCCTCCAAAGATTTACATGTGTTTTCCAAACAGGCTGACAAAGATCACAGTTCTCCTCAGTACAGCCCTCTGCGCCATTATCTCCTTGTTAGATATTAGTCACATGGGACATTAATGTGGTTTATTGCATGATTCGTTTATTATTGCTATTAGTCATCCGTGTGTTGGTTCATAGGAACCTTTAATTTAAAAGATCAGGGTTTTCTGTACCTGATGTTTTCCTTTAGCTGACCAGGGCTTCTCTGATTGGTATCAACATGCAACACAAGAGAGAGGAGGCACAGGAGTAACAAAAAGGTCAGGTCTGGACGGAGATGTAAGAATATCATTTTTCAGGAGGTAGAGGTGGGGTTAATAGTTGGACTCGGAGGCGGGGTGGGACATTCCTTCGAGATCATGAGCGTACTGAGAGAAGACGGCCGAGGTGCAGGGAGGGAGAGAGGAAGACACGTTTTACACTACACTAACATAAATGTCGTTTGATCTGTCAAGATGCAGTAATTCACACTAGTAAAACAATGATGTTTTATCTCTTTCCCCTCATTTTCCTTAGTTTGATCCTTCTATCAATCTTGTAATTTCCCTGCACTGCTCTGTGGTGGACATTCTTTTACAGTTCAACGTTCAGTAATTTAATACAGACATTATACATTGACATCCCAAATTCTCCATGATGAAATTTAGATTATTTGATTGCCTATGGAGGTGTGGGGCTTTTTTGTTACAATTTCCCAAGAGAGCAATGTGATATGATGCTAAGATCCTGAAATGTAAATAATCGGTGGAAATCATTTATTTATTACTTATTTAAAGGCACTTACAACAAAACGAAACCTCAGTTGGCGGTTGGGCGTTTCCTCTTTGTTGCTATGCGCTATTGGTCAATTTGAATCTATTTGAAAGCGCAAAAGCATCCAGGCCAGCACCAGACGGGCTTTTAGAACTACACCGTTAGAGATAATACCCCAGGGATCGCAGAGGACAGAGGCAGAGGGTGGAGGAGAAAATGGGGAAAAGAGGGTAAAAGAGGAGAATGGGATAAGAGAAAGTCATTGAGTGTCAGGGGAGTTGTATGGATCTGTAATGGTGTCACTGTAATTAAGAGGGACAAACTGAATGTGTAGAGGAACTGTGGTGAGTGTAAATGCATTAGGACCCCCTTAACCACAGTCTGCTGGGATCAATAATTCTCCATTCACATCAGACTGGACAGGAGCTGTCCAGCCTTCTCAGTGCTGAGACACTGCAGCCTGGTTGAAGCTCTGTAAGTCAGGGGGAAGGTGAAATAATATATAACGTATAAAATTCCTTTAGTGGGTTGCCTGCAGGAAATCACATTAGACACCTGTGGAAGGCAGCGCAGGCTAGATTAAAAAGGGGGGGGGAGAGAAACAGGAACAGGGACAGATAATATAATAAAGGTGATCAGACAAGAGTGAAAGAAAATGGGAGTCCTCATTGACGAGATGATGACAGAAGAGGGGAGGAGCACTGATAACCTTGCTGGCTTAAAAGCTTCATCCGGAGCCTAATCAGGGCTCCCAATTACAAAGACGAGTTCCCAATGTTCCCCCCTTGCGTCCCAGTACCTGATGTCCACCCACGATAAACAGCATTATTAATTAAAAGGCTCCAATTGAATCTGATCTGTGTCTGCTGGCAAGCCTGGCAACGATTAGCTTCAAGACCTGACAAAGCTTATTTCTGCGGGGCTTGATGGAATCCATCGATAAACGGAAGGAGACAAGTCAACACACTGATGCAATGTCATACACACAGAGAGGTGGACAAACGCACTGATAGAGCTTTCACTTAAATTCTAATGGCCTATTGATGGAAGGAAATAAGGATTTAACTGCTGTCATTTGTCATAAGTCTATTCTGGTTACTACACATCATGTTTTTAATGAATCTTTTGTTCATGTGCTATTTATTTGAGAGAATAGAATTTAGTGAAAACACAAATAGGACATTTCTATTGTATGTTGTTACTCTATGTGCTTTTATTTCTAAACTCTGTTAAAACGCGATGTGTTTCGTCCGTATGCGGTAAAAATCAGTGCAACTGGATTTTTTCGCGCAGTTCAGATTCACCTTTTCTGCTCGGTATGCGAAAGCAGATTGTTAGCTAGTTTCCACAGCAATGGCCATTTAAAGAATTACCATTTTAAGGTACTACTTAAGTGTTGGACTTAGTTAAGTGCAGTCCCATCCACTCTGCTTGATTACTCCCATAATTTGCAGCTGGGCTTTTCATTACAGGGCTTGTGTGACAGCCATTCTTTGTCAGTTATTTTCAGTTATTTTCTTACATACACGTCTCGTTCAGAATGACTGGCATCCAGTCGCATAAAATCTCTCTCTCTTTTATTTTTTTTTTTTTCAATCAGCTATCTGGAACAATCAGGAGCATGACATTGTCCAAATGTGTATTACTTAGAAATAGTTAACCTAGAGTGACAGTCCTGTGGTTTTGGTTATGATGTCTGATTGACATTTTCCAGAACATGCTTTTTAAATCCTTATTTTAGTATTTTCATTGCAATTGGAATGTGAATACAGCTTTGATTATCCATAAGCTTATTCCCGATATCTGTTCATGATTTAAAAAAAAAAAAAAAAAAAAAAAAAAAAAAAGGTAATTGTATCGTTACAGTCACTTTCATTGCAGTGGTCTTCGTGTGTAATTTTATTCACTTTATGCAGTGACTGCCTGCTTAAAATTTCACCTCATGGGGTGAAAGTTACATGCTAGCGTTGTAAAGCGACGTTTATAGCATTGGCTTGGCTTGGACGCTCCAGCGCAACTACCTCCACGAGCTCCTGTGGGAGCCCTGGGGGATCAGATAAGACTGGGTTCCCACATCAGGCCTGGATTGACAGTTGAGTGCCCGAGGAAGAGTAATGGGCTTGGGATTGAGATTTGGAGGAGGTCCTTTCTGCCTGAAGGCCCTAAGGGAGCTTCGGAGCCCACAAAAATATGTTGGCTGTTATAATACTATTTACTACATTAGGAGAAAATCACTGAAGTGAAAATCAAATATTATTTTGACTATTATTATCATTATTAGTTCTGTATTCGCTCTTTGATTCGCCGAGTTAAAATGCTGTTAACTATGGTTCCAGGTTTGCTAATTACAATGATTGTATTCAATTAGCTCTTGCGTCTGAAAGAGCAATAAGCTATTTGTTGCTGATGAGATTGGAGCTTGACAAGAAAACGAATTGAAGCGTCTCCTGGGACGGTTCTTCTCCTCCTCTCATCTATGATAGAGCAGGAATTGTTAATACAATGAGAGCTTTCGTTGTGGTTGATTCCCACATACGTTTCAACCATGAATAAACCAACACATTGTAAAAAGGGTCAAAGGGTAGCAGCAAGGATTGTATTTGGAGAAAACCATTACATGTGAGGACTTAGAATTCCCCTCAGGACAAAACAAGAAATGACCAAATTATCTTTTTAAATGAGTCTGCAGTGGCAGATAGGAATCAGCCATAAAATGGACGAATTTAACACATTTGTTAGTCTTATGTAAACAAATCCTTTTCCTGGTAACAACTTGTGGCATTGTGATTAACTGATTATGTCTTATAAATTGCTCATGGTTAAAAATACTTGTTTTAGATGTTAGATGAAAGGCAGAAGCTTTAGCTTGCAAAATTCATGTGTTTCAGTTCTGAGAGGCAATGTGTTATTTAAAAGAAAAAGAGGACATTCAGAGCGATGTGCTCTCAAGGCCATCGAGGACTCCTCCGGGGCTTCTGACTTAACCAGAGAAATAATTTTACTGCAGACACAGACTGTATTATTGCACGTAGCCTGCAGACAACCTTTCACATATTTTCACTTTTGGTTGGTGTAGCTTTGAATCTCCATGTCCCTCCTTGACACACATACACAGGCTCACACAATTATATACACATACCCTTTATAAGCGTGAACTGACCTATTAACCCAGTGCATTGCAACATTTACATTCAGTCACACACTCGCATATGATTACACACTGATATATTGTGTTATGTACAAATAAGTGGCTATACACATGCACATATGCTCACTCTTGGTCAGAAAAACCAGTCGGCTGGCCTAGTTGGGTAAAGTGTGTGGCCCCGTGTAGCCCTGGTCTGACCCCTCTGTAGCCAGGGACACCACTGAGCCTCCGCTTTGATACATTTGATACGGTTTAAGTGAGGAATGAAGACCTAAGCCTGTTTACATTTGAACTGGATTAGTGTTGGGGTGACAGTGCAGTAACTAAAGGGGGGGAGAGTGAAAGTCGGGCAAAGCAAAGTATTTGAGCACATGACCGGAGGATCAAGTTGTTCTGTACATACAACAGGTAAAATTCCCTGTGCTGGTTTGAGCCGTTTGTGTTTTCGGAATCTTTACCCGCGGGTCGCGGTTAAGATGTTGAGTTATTCTAATGTAAAAATGAAATAATCGCAGCCTGTGATTGAGCCTTAGGTTTTGTGCTCCTGCTTTCTTGTGAGCTTGCATGACTTACCTAGTGAGTTAGTTAAATTTAGCCCTTGTGGTCAGTGATTCGGTTTATTTTGAGTATCACTTTATTATGTGCAAGCAAAATAGAAATGATTGTAATGGACTGACTAAAAAAAGGAGAAATCTGATATCTGTGTTTCTGTGTGTCTCCTGTTCTTGCTCTGTCTCTCTTTCCTCGTTGCTCAAGCCACCCACGCATTGCTCTCTCTCCCTTTTCCTGAAGTAATGATTTGATGTTGCTAATGGCTTCCTAAATTTTGTAGAAAGGGCAGAACCAGTGTTGTCTAGAGTTTCAGATGTTGGAAGTCAGCCAGACAAGGGGGGGGGAATTCAGGGGAGCCGCGGCTGGGTTGGATACTGTAGGTAAGAAGGTCAAGTAATGAGTATCGGGATCAACCAGGATAAACAGGGTGTTATCGTTGTAATGGTTTCTCTCTTTAAGATATTAACATTTCTCGTTGCTCCAACATCCATACTTCTCAAAACAAGAAAACCCCCCAAATGAATCAAAGTGCTTCAAGCCTGAACTGTCTTCTTTCTCAGAAAAAAATTAATGGCCACAGAGTCATCAAGAACAACGCTTATACTTTGGGTACTTTGGAAACACTGATTCATAACCAGCCTAAATTAACTTGTCACAAAGAAAAACAAGAAACAGATCCTAAATTCAGCAAGCCTGTATCTACTAAGTCAGTGATAACATTTTGCCTCAAGGTGTGTCTGGCCTCTGCTGGGACTAATACACATAGACACACAGCCTTGACGCTGCCAGTAGAATGGATTCTATTGTTTGCTGAGTTCTACTGCTCATTCAAGTTAGCCCACATGAAAGAAGTCAATGGAAGGGGGAATGACGAATGAATGTATTGGTGCTAACCCTGGCCCTCGTACGGCTGTTGGTGTGTGTGTGTGTGTGTGTGTGTGTGTGTGTGTGTGTGTGTGCGTGCGTGCGTGCGTGGAAGCACAGGGCAGCCTGTTTGTGTGTGTGTTTGCTTGTTTGTCACATGATGTCCTGTGGCAATCCCTAACTAACCGTACAGGCGCCAGTAGAGCGTGGGGTAGGGGGATGAGAGACGGGCATGAGAAGACAGAGAGGAGGCAAGAGGAGCCATGGAGGGGGGCACTCTGGCTGACTGCTGTCACATGATGGGCATATAATGAAGCCAAACTACATTCAAACTGTTGAATAACTGAGCAAATGACTCATGACCTGAGTTAGCATTCAGTTCAGCACTCTAGAATAACTATCATTGCTGTATTAGAAGATACACTTCTCTGTGCACAAAGAACAGTATTGCAATTATAGCCGTTAGGATCTTGATGCATGTTACAACCTTGTCACCACAAACCTGTTCTCCAATGAATGTCACCGGCTCTCAACTGTTGGTCGCGCGCTAGGTGATGTTTTTCTACCCGTGGTGAATGTCACACGAGTCACAATCACATTTTGGGGGGAAAATCCAAATGGCAATTTCAAAACCAGGAAGTTCATATGCAGTTTTTTGTTTAAAATCTTCCAACGGAAACCTTATTGAGCTGTCAAATAACCGAGCGGTCCAAAAAAAAAAAAAAAAAAGTCAGTATTTCCCGATGACATATGAAGTCTTACAAAATGGAAATACTAAAGTAGAGGCGGCGCAAAATTACATTTGAAATACAGCACTCGAGTGAATCTCTGTTACACTCCACGGCTATCAATAACAGATAGATCTCTCTCCAGTATTCAGTATAGAAAAGAATTAAAATGGAAATAAAGTCAAATAGAAGTCTTATCAAATTACCCAGCATTTCATCACTGTCAAATTAGAAGAAACGTTATGCTAAGGTGGTAATTCTCCGGGAAGTGGAGTGCCGGCTTGCTGCCGTTCAGTCGGCGAACAAAGAACGGACACAGCGATGGGCACAAAAGCGGCTCAAAGAAAACAGAGTGGCTGTGTGTGGCTCTTAATCATAGAAAGTAACACTGTCATGCTGAATACTCCCACTACATTAATCACGCAGCCGCTATGTGTGACTGGGGTGTTTTCCTGCTTAGCGAGTGTGTATGAGACTACATGCGGCCGAGGTGAGAGCATTTGCCCGATGCATAAGCAGCGGTTGGCTGCAGGCCTAGGATGCCTGGCCCTGATGCGCCACTGTGAAATGTGGCTGACAGAGGCAGCAGGCTGCTGCCCTCTTGACTGTAATTTCTGTGTGTTTGGGTGTGTGTAGCCTCCTGTGTCTGTGGATGTGTGTGCCCGCTGCCTGTATGCGTAGTCTAAATCCATTGTAGATTTTTCTTAATTGCCCCGTTGGTGCCGCTCGCGTGTTCAACGTACACGTTAATAATCTGTCGCTGTACAGCGAGTCAAGTTTTTAATGGCTGCGCGTTTACAAAGAGTCAGCGGGAGGGATAACTGGAGAGCGTTAATAGTGTGGGAAAGGGGAAATGAATCAGTCCAAGGCACTGCCACCCCGGCGTATTCAGCAGGCCTCTCTCCTCAAGCAGTCGTCTATTTTTTCCCCCCTTTTCGTTCTTGAGCTCTTGATCACTTCTCTTTCCCCTCTCCACAGCATTCCGCACAGTTTTGTCATCCTGCCAAAGAAACGAATCAGAGAGCCCTCTCTCAGTCACCACGCTTTTCCTTTGTCTCACTCTGCCTTTCTCAGCCGTTCGTACGGTACTTACCCTACTGTCTCCGCACACTTCTCTTTGACCGCCGTAGCTTATGATGTCACACCAAGGGCGAGGACTGCGAAGCGCTGACCCGAGGTCAAGCGAGCTCGTGGCCGGAGAGAGCATTGCGACCGGCCGACGGGCTGTCGTAAAAACGCTCCTTCTTTCCTTTCGGCAGTAAGTGTTCCTCGGTCTTCGGAAAATGTCTCCTGTTTCACAAGTCGATGCTGCCCTTTCAAAGGGTTTCAAAGTAGCTTACGATTCCTTATTTTTCCTCGCGGCTTTTGTTCTGTCTGTATGTGCCAGTTATCATGCTACATAGCTTGTTATTTGCACCAATAATTGAATGAAGCCATTTACATCACTGAGTTTTAATTAATTTTCATGTGATGTTTTCTTTTTTTTTCCTCCAGATGATCTCCACTGAACCATGGCAGTGGTGAAATGTTTTAATCAGACGGGTAAATGGAATAATTCTATCAGCCAATTTGGTCTTGTCTTTATTTTTACATGGCTGATTAACCGTGTTACCAGTTTTTCAACTGGCAGGGTGGCTTAGCTGGATTAGATGTTCTCTATGTGTGGGTCGGCTTACATGAATGCCTGCGTGCTTGCCTCTGTGTGTATAATGTGTTTGAGTGTGTGTTTGATGCCAATTCATGATAGATTGGCAGGCTAAAAGTCAATCAGAGGCATAAATGTCACACGGCAAAAAAGAACTCGACTAGATTATACTTGCCCCCGTGACCCTTGGCCGCAGACTAATCAGGTGCGAAAGGAAGAAGTCTTAAACATGAGTGCTACTTTTAATTTCCATTTGAAGAATGGCCATGTTCGATTCAGGAACCACGTACATGAGGAGATGGCATATCTATGACATTGTAATATTTGCAACCTTAAATGCGTCCAGCCGGGCCTAAACTTTTCGTGCTGCTGGATGTTTCTCGGCTCTTATCGGTCAGATATCCTTCAGATACACTCTACACTCATGCCCACAGCCACAGGCTCGGCTTGCCACAGCAGCTGATGAAGCAGATGCAAGGCCGCTATGACGACAAGAGAACAGGGCCTTATCTGTCGTCATGGTGATGGCCATGATGGAATGATGACAATCTTCCCTTTCCCCCACATTTTTACGCAGGATGAATAAAACGTACACCAGTGCAGGCATGTAGGCACAGTCACTCGCCGATCAGGCGCACAAAGACATCCGCATGCGAGAAAATAGCACGATTTGGGCTTCGATTATTCTGTATCCTCAGAAGTGTGGGAAGGTTTCGTCCTCAGCATCTCCTAACCCAGAGACTCGACACAAACAAGCTAATGGCCGCTGTCATGCAGAAACCGCAGGGAAGGGAGTTTATGTCGCTGGACCGTTTTTTGACTCATCGTGCTCTAACCGCGGTGTCTTTTCTTTCCGACAAATATGACAGATGCATATCACGCTGTGCAGTCTGCTCAGGGGAGATAAGGACCAGTTAGGTGCTGGGGTTGCAACATCTCTGAGCCAATGAGTGAGCACAACGCCCGTTCATACCGATCCTCTACAGATAGGCCTGCCGTGCGTCTGTGAGTGTGTGTGATGCCACTGATAATTTCCGTCTAAATTCTGGCATCTACCATGAAATGGTTGCAGGCCTGCGCATGTCTCCTTCCCTGAAACTGGTTTATAGAATTCCAAACATAAATGCAGAGATACAGTTGAAGAGCAGGTTGTTTGTGTCCAGTCCATTCTCCGAATCTCATGTGATTCTCTTGGAAACGAGACTTCCGACTGTACTGGGTTTATCGCTGGGATTCATTATTTTGCATTTCCATTGGAATGCTGACTAATACTATTTATATTATTATGGCCATATTGAAAAGGAATGATACATGTTTAATTGAACACTGTCATGTCAAAAAATATCAGAAATTTCCTTCTTCCCATGTTATCTAATGTTAGAATCTAATCCTCATCGCCTCCACAAGTATGCCCCAGAGAAACAATGCTTTCATCTTTTTTCACCGCTTTTCAACATGACCCTGCAGTGGTTTAATGGTTGTTTATGAAGCACATTGTCCCACTGATTAAAGTGTAAGACAGTAAAAAAAAATCACATATTTACCCTTTAGACAAGTCATAGGTTGGTAATTTCAGCAATAATATTACAGATGCCCCCCCCCCCAAAAGAGTTATGTTTTTTTTTTTTATACTCATATCTGTCAACCATTCAATTCACATCCAGTTATCAAATCGCACTGAGTTTATTTTCCTAATCGTCAATCAGCAGCCAGCTAGTTTAAAGGGCAGAAACAATAATGATCATCAACGGCTCCCATTACATGTGAGAACGATGACGATGTAGCATGAATTACAAATAGTGTGGGGACAGCTTGGCAACTTCATTATCACCTCTCGAGGTTCACACTCTGTCATTGCTTTTTTGTGGCTTATTTTATGTCATTGTAATGCGTTTATCTTGTATATCTGTCCCATCTTCAACCTTTTGCACCAGGATAGATTGGTGGTAAAATCTAGGACTCTTTCAAGACCGTCGCCTTTTGTTCTGTTGATTTTTATCATAACAAGAGTGCTTTACGCTGGCAAATTTTTAGTAGCCATGACTATTTATACTGTAGCCAGTTATATTGTCCACGAGTGTAGTGGCTGCTGAAGAGGCAGGATGCTTTTGAAGAGTATCAAAGAAGGTACAGATGTCTTTGAGCACCCAAAAAAAACATGTAAATCGAAACTGACCGGCCTCTCTGTGTCTTTTGTTTGTCCCAGAATCATGTATTTTTGGACATAATCTGCTGTTGGACCCAGATATTTTGAACAAGACCGGATTGCAAGTGTTTACGTGTCATATGTATGCCCATTTACATGCAAGTCGACCCATGTGTAGCCACAACTGAAGTTAGCGCATTATTCCAGGCCAAATTTCAGCCAAAGAAGTATCTGGGACAGTTTTTGCTATCTATGTTGAATATCTCTACAAACCTGACAACCACTGAGCACACAAAAACAGGAGACACAACAAAATCTCTGTGAAGTCATCAAGAAATACCTTTGCCTTGTGTGTTTACATGAGTGACACGATCAACAGGAATGAAATTAAACCTGCCCAGCTTTTTTTTATTCCTTCTATCAGACTTTCAAATATAGATCCAGTCCTCCCTGATCTGCCTCCTAGTATAAGATCAAAATCCTTCAAAAATGAAGCCACTGTTTTTTGTTTTTGGAAAAACACAGAGATTTCCAGTACAGCCATGAAGTTCGAACCATCCACGGTAAATTTTCATAAGCGATTGGATTGTGCAATGTGCAGTGAACCTATCTGCCCCCGTGAAAACCACTAGTCTGTATGATGTAAACCACAATGACTCTGAAAAACAACTTTTCGTATGAGCGGGTTCCAAGGACTTTTTTATCTGAAAAAAATACATAAATAAAATGTGCCGTTATTAATGCCTACTTGCACTGACCAACCACAATTTCTCTCTCTGACATTTTCCGTCATTTGTTTTAAGAATGAGAAAAAGTTAATCAAAACAATCTGACCTTTTTGTATTTTGTGATTTTAAACAGCTGTTAGATGCTTACATACAAAAAATGTCTTTTAAGCAAATGTATCTTTGCTTAATTTATTTTTTGATCACGACTTAAATGCTTTCTTGTCCACAGTTTTTCTTGACTCTGGGTAACTTGGTTCTTGATTGTATTTATGTGAATAATTTTTGATGAATTCGATGTGTCAACACTGGGAGCCCTCGTGTTAATAATTGCAGAATTGTCTGTTTCAGAAGTTGTTTCTGGCTCCGCTTTGTTGCATCATTTTTTTTTTTCGCAGCGAAACGACTTCTTTTAAAAAATGGCCACATCCGTACATGCTATTTGCACCACCAATATAACTTTGAATCTTGCCACCTCTGGAATTAACCATTAAATAAATGTGTCCGTGGTAACGTTACGTAAGTCGACGATTGTGCCGGGCATCGATCGGCAAGTTTGTGTTCCCCTACGTGTCGCTGTTTGCAGTGTAAATGCAAGGTTACAGTGTGTTTCATGGCTTGTGAGGACAAGCACAACGATGCCAGGGAAGTATGCTGTATTCAGAACAAACCACTCAACAGTCCTGATACTTAATCCACCTGACTAGTAACCATCGTAAGCTTACAATGGGTAGATGAATAGCTTGGGTGTCTGAGCGGGGCATAGGAAGTCCCTGTGGGAGAGTCCAGAGGGCCCATCCAGGGGTAGGCACCGGGATCTTTCCTCTCACTCCTGGCTCGGTGCCATTGTGCCCTGGACTGTCCCATTTTACCTTTCTCCAGTTACCTGCCTGTGAAAGCTAATTGGGTGGAGCGAGTTCTGGGAATGGTGAAGATATTATATAGGCGTGGAAGGGGATGGCGGGTCCAGACACTCACTCCCCAGAGCCTTCTAGGGCATGAGTACTGTATTTGCTCCCTGTTTTGTCAATGGGAGCCTCAAGATGAATGGGCTCGTTTGTCCTCAGACAGTGGGGATGGATTTGTCTGTCGGAGCAGGCAGGTAGGGTGCCTCAGCGCAGCAGAAAAATGCATGAATGAGATCTGAACACAACCTGTTCCAGGTGAACCTCCTGAATGCCCCTCGTCCCAGGTGAGATGGGACTGACCTAATTTTTCGGGCAAGTTGAGAGACAAGAGGGCCGTTCTGCATGTCCACGCCCTGTCTGTAACCGCTACCTTTTTAAGCTGATTACACACTCACTTATTTAGAAAAGAATGTATGAGCACGGTAGAGAGTGGGGACAGTCAGATGAATGATGTTAATTCATGAAGGTCTTAATTTGTATTGCTGCAAGTTCATGTGATTAGGCGAGCTGAATGCTTCATTTCAACGCGACTGTGTATAAAAAGAGGGCGCCAGACTGAGAGACTGAGTAACATCCTTTGAAATTGAGATTGACAAGTGGTTAACTCGTTTGAGACGGGAAGTTCATCAGGAACCATGAAAAAGTAGCTAAAAGTGTGTATTTCCATGCATCCCTAAACCGCGTTATTGCTAAGTTCCATGTAGAAATTGCTTTTTCAAACCAAAAAAAGGAGCAACAAGGTGAAATCCCCACCACCACTGGAAGCTCAATTCAGTATTAGAGACAATCAACTGCCTTCTTTTACCATTTCATTCTGCATTCTGCTCTAAATGTATGTATTTAAAATTCATTTTATGGCTTCTTCAGCCCTGAAAAAGCTTCTTGGATGAGAGGTAAAACATTTCCAAGAAACTAAACAAAGTTCATTTTCCACAAGAAGATCTGACTATTATAGACCATGACCTGAGAACCGTCACAGACGCAATCAATTTTACAATTTCTGGAATGTTTCTTTTCTACCTAATAGATGATAGAGCAACTAGTTTTTGTCATTATTATTGCCAAAATACCCTTAGATTTAATTGGTTATAGTTATCATCATGTGATCTCACCAAGTACAAGAAAAGCAAGCAGGATGAAATCTCCCAAGCAGGTTTCTTCTGACACCATTCAAACTTTTGCCCTCTTGTAATCAGTCTCTTACCACTGTCCCTCCCAAACCCCTTGTCTTAATTGGTGCTAATGCCACAATGTAAGTATTTCCTGTTCAAAGTCTCGCTTCCTGTTTTTCTCTCTTTAATTGCTTTGGAAACTCATGCCGTCAGTCAAAGAGGTGGTTTACTGACTGTAACCAGCACGTTGATGGAAAAAGGAATGCAAGATCTAAACACTTTTTCAAATTAATTTCTGACGTTTGAAGAGATCATCGGTGAGATTGGGTGTTCTGGCAGGTCAGGATGTGGTTGTATCCTGTCAGCGAAGGTCATCGCTGACAATCTGTCAACTCGGCTTCTATGAGTGTCCGTTGTTACTGTCAACGCTTACATTTCCTTTACATGCTATGGTTTATTACTAAAATATTAGATTTATTCTCGAGTACAATCCGAGGTTCCTTCCAAAAAAAGCTTTCAGCAGGTGTTTCGCTGAATTTTTCCCAGGAGACTCTTTTAATTCTCTGTATTTCTCTGAATTTGTCTTTTTTTTTATGAGTCCATAAAAGAATATGTTTATTTTTGGTTCCCATACAACTGCTCTGAATGTGACCTATTAAAACATTTTTAAACAACTCTTTCTACTCAGTTGGCTTCGTATATGAAATTGCCATACACGCAGACTTGATGTTAAATTGTGCGTGCAAGTAATTTAAGAACTTCTGTTGCATTCATCATTAATTTCCCAAGCATTGAGCTTGTTCTTTGGTAGAATCAAAATTAAAGAGTGCCCTAGAATACATTTAAAGACTAAAAACACAAAGCCAAATTGTGCCTCATGTGGGCAAATCTGAATTATGATAAACTGCCATACTTTGTAAAAACACAGAGAAAATATTATTTATTGATTGATTTTCATGATGTAGCACCAGTTGACTGCTGTTGTCCTAAAACTAGAAAGTAGAAAGTGCAGTCAGATCTGTTTAAATCATACATACAATATGCTATCATACCAAATGGGTTTGTAGCTCGCAATTAAAATGAGCAAGTGAAACTCGATGGATGAAATAAAATTCAAGTGTTTCAAATATGTATAATTTGAAATCAAGCGATGCATTAAACTTTGAAGAAATCCCTTTGAAGATGCAGACAGATGGTTTTGGTTCAGATGGAAACATTTCTTTTGATTTCACTGTGTGTGTGTGTGTGTGTGTGTGCGTGTGTGTGTGTGTGTGTGTGTGTGCGTGTGTGTGTGTGTGTGTATTTGGAGGAGGGAACAGAGTATTAAGTGCGATGATGATGATCTCTTGCCGTGCTTTTTGTGCTTTTCTGGCCCAGATATCCTGCTGATGACACTTGATTTTTTTTTCCCATATGAAAACTTTAAAAAGTAAAGAGGCGTTGTTTTCTTTTTGGTGCCGAGGCTTATTTCTTTCTCACTGTTTAACATTACCTTCAGTTTTTTTCTACCTTCGTCGAAAACACACCCCTCTAAAGTCTGCAGCTCTTCCACTTGGTTATTGGGGTATTTCGTAATGCTGATTGCAAATCGCCTGAGCTATGTGTCGAATTTAAGATCCAACCTCATCCATCAGCATACACCTCGGTGTAAGCACAAGCATTGCTGTCTCATTAATGCCAAACAGGATTTTCTGTCCCTGCATTGCTTTGTGTTCCGAACAAATACAGAAGAAAAACGAGATAAAAGTTATTCACGAGGACCAATAGGAAGAAACAAGCAACTAACTCCGTAACAGATAAACGCAGGAAAATATGTCAAGTGTTTATTTTATTTCAGGACTGTCCTGTCTTGCCGTGTTAATATCCTTCTAGGGGTCTTAGGGAAGAGTGATGCTTTTTTTAGTTAGGCCCAAGCAAAGGTCAACCCCCATTGCAACACACACACTAAGACCTGCATCTGAACTGCACTCCACTTCCTTTCATCTTCAGTGTCCCTCTCTCCCTAACTCAACTTTGTGAAGGAATGGTTGGGATACCTTTTGATTCCCCTAATTCAATTTAATGAAAAAACAAATACATTGGGGGAGTGGGAGACAAGGAAAGAGTGGGAGTAGCAGAGGGGTGTGTGGGGGGGGGGTGATGGTGCATTACATGGGGCTCAGCGAGGCAAGGAGAGATGGTGGTGGAAGGGTTGCAGAGGACAAACTCCAAAAAGGAGCGGGGAGGTGGTGGGGGGGTCTATGAGGGAGGGAGTCATGATGAGTCGAAACGTCCAGTTCCAGGTTGAAGTCGTAAACCTCTCCATGCTGTGATCTAGGTGGCCACCATGTTCACCCTGCTGCTGCATCTGGAGCTTCCCGCTTCATCTCTGCAATTGGACGTCTCTCTGATCGCAAAGATAAGAACCATTACAATTTATGGCTCTTTTTTTTTTTGTTGAGCATTATTCATAAGGTCAGTTTGAAAAGGATGTCATGTCCTCTGTGGTTGTTGATCTAATAATGATAGTTGCACATTATCCTCATATTACGGCATGTAAAAGCATCACCAATCTGAACAGATATTTATTTCAAGAGCAAATGTACATGTCATGTGGCTGGTACCTAATGTCTTCGCAGCCTTAGGAAATGAAATGCTGCCCCGCTTCCCGCAAACACAAACACTGCCTCTGTGTCAAACATGAGAGGCTTTGTCACACACACTGTCCTTGTTGGCGCGTACGTACACGTGCATGCTCATGTCTCTGGACGTGCGCGTTCAGGAGAAGGCAGCTCTGGGAGTCACTGGCCTGGCAGACTGCTATATTATTTTTGGGAGGACTGTTCTTTCCCTCTGGAGGGCCTCATTGAAGAGTGCTGGCTCTCTCTGTCCCCCCCTCTCGAGCTCCTGGAGTTTGGCCAAGCCCAGCTGAGCAGGCTCGCTGGCTGCAGCAGCCCACAACCCGCTGGAGCCGTGGCTTGCACACAGCACAGCCCTCACAGTGCTGCGCTGCACACGCAGAGCTAGCCTGCCTCTTGGCAGCTGAGTGTTTCATTTTCACTGGTGTTCAGTAAGTTGACGGAGGTGGGGGGGAGGGGGGGTTCCAAACCCCCCCACTCTAAAAAAAGGACACTGATATAGTCCACGAGTTGTAAGCACGCGTTCGCAGACTAACGGCGTATTGACTGATGAAGCTTTCGCTGACAACAAAGTTCTTGAGCCTGTCATGAAATAAAACAGTGCCTATAAAAATCCAGAAACAAACATTATTTCCAATTTGAAGTGATCAAGCCTCCGGGAATCCCGAGTAAATCGGCCTTCGCTGCAGTCCAGCAGATGTGAGTCGGGCGGAGGGTTCAGGGAGGGGTAGAAGTCGACTTTGGACTCTTTAATCGGATGGTTTGTTCTGTGGGTGTGTGAGGGCACGCTGAACTCAGTGATGATGACCTCAAATTGGCCCTAATCGAGCAGACTCATTAGTGTCTGGCTCTGTTTGAAATTTCTTCGACCCCTTTATTTTAGCGTAATTGTCCAAATGGGAGCGAAGGGGGAGGGGGGGGTTACCAGCAAAGAGGGAAAAGTATGGCGGACAGTAACAGAAAAATACAAGTGTTGAAAGAGAAAAAGTTGATGGTGGGAAAAGAATCGAAATAAAAACATAGAAAGAAAAAGGGATGAGGGAGAAACCAAGTCGACGCCTGCTTCCTGGCAGCCTCAGCTGCATGAACATCTGTGTGCAAAGGGTCTGAGCAGACCCCCACGTGTTTGCTCAGGTCGCCTGATTGCCTTTCCTTCCTCTTCTCTCTCCCGCTAAAGACCCGCTGTCCTTCCTCTCACTCCAATCACCGCAGCCAAGAGAGGCTGTAGACACAGGGACAACAACTCCCTCTGAACTTCACTCATGACTCAGTATTTGTAGCATTAAAAAAACTCTGGCTGGGAGATTAAAAAGGGGATGTTGTGTGCATTACTTGATGAAATAATGGTGTGAATTTGGCTTGGTTGTTTGTATTTTAGAGTAAGTGTGTGTGTGTGTGTGTGTGTGTGTGTGCGCGCAAGCATGCATGTGCGTGCACATGGGCATGCATAACTGCGGAGCCCATCGTTGGAGCCTGCTGTCTGGGTACAATAGTCCAGCCCGGGGCCTTTAGCTCTACAAAGAAGCCTTCTCTTAACAACGTGCCATCACAGATAGAGGAGGAGCCTTACCAAAGCATTTCCACGCTTTAAAGATCACAGAGCTATCCTTGATACATCTGATATCGCTTATGATTTTAATAATCAAGCACTCTTCATCATACGTTTGCCTGTGTCTATAATGCTGCTTTTCCGGTTTGTAGTACTGACCCCACTATACTCCCAACTTCCTATTTTTCTTTTTTTTTTTTAATTCAGGGAAAATTTTGGGTGATGTCCGGTACTTTTTATGGCCTCCCCCCTTTTTGTGTTCCAGGTAACTAAAAAAAAAAAAAAAAAACAGCACGGCCCAGTGATTGGTAAGAGAGCATCATCGCTGTTAGTCATTAAGTGTATCATTGTGTGTCATGAAGCCAAGTGGCTTTTTTATCCAGTCAATTAAATTGCTACCCTCAAAACCACCCCGTGGTCAGTTAAGTAGGTAAGACATTCGTCTGGACGGAGCTGCCAAGAAGCCGCTGAACTCTTGTGTGGATGCTTTTTAGGCAATTTCACACGGGGTCAATGGCACATCCAGACGGGGTTCTTTGTAAAATACAGCTACTTAATGGTTTTACATTTAGATGCAAAAAAGAAAAAAAGATTAAAAGGAGACGGACTAAGTAACAAGGCAGTGACAGGTTTTGCTTCAGTATTAAACTTTATTTTCTTTACTTCTGTGAGATGGAAAATGATAAAAACGTACAGCTCATGGACTTCTCATCTAGGATAGGTCAGTGTTTTTCCTTGCGTAATAACCATGAAATTGAATTCATAATAGTTTCCATGTGTTTTTGACGAAAGCTTAAAGAGTGAAAATAAATTATTGTAGCAATAATTATAACATCAAATATAAGAACAATAGCAATTAAGCATTTATAAACACTCTATTTACTGTGTCTTTTTTTTCCATAAAAGGCCATTATTAAAACCAGGTGAACATTTTGGTGGAGTACAATCCAGCATGAGGAGCGCACTGGTTTATGGGTACTGTAGTCTGGGTCCGCGGCTTTTCGGTGATCGCCCAGGCGTTCGACTTCCAGAGAGGAAGGTGTGTCCACAGCAGTTACAGCCCGAGGATGAACTGGGCGCGTGAATCCTCAAAATGAGATGAGGTGAAAAACAGAGGTTCTTTTTAAGCGCTCTCATGAGTCACCTGTAACAGGGTCAAAGAGAGGTGGGTACCAAAGTGACTTAGTAAAAATAAGCAAAAAAAAAAAAAAAAAAAAAAAAGGAATGACAACTGTGTCCGTTCACTCCATTCCTGGGCGGCCTTCATGGCATAAGCTCTTCACAGAGTCCACAGAAGGCCCGCCAGTTCCATCGCTCCATCACTGAAGTCGAGACTTGAAGCGGCCCCTCGGTTATTAAGTCCAACTGAAAGTTCCTCCCTTCCAACCACTGTACATGATGCAACAAGTCTGCACAGCTTCCGGCGCAATGTGGGGGCCATTTAATGCTAATGGCGACACGGCGAAAGTCATGGGGTCTAGGGGGGCCTCAGTGAGGCTCGGCCCAGACTGGTGAGCGATTGGAGTGGTGGGGGTGGGCGAATGAAGGGTGAATGGGCGTAGGAGTTGGCAGCATGTGTCCGGAGTGGCTGAAGGGGGGTAGATGACCCATGTGGGTCATGTGGCTCGTAAGGCCGGGGGCACCGCCGAACGGAGAGGTCTTGTCCTGCATGCACTTGGATAGCTCGTCGAAGCCGTCCCCCGAGCGCTTGTTCCTCTTGGATTTGCTGGACATTTTGCGGTTGCGTGTCTGGATGCCTTCTTTCTTCATGGTCAGCGGTCTGTTGACCTGCAGGGAGCAGCGCATTAGATCACGGCATCCTAGACAAAAGCGGCAACTCATGACACAAATATCTCTTTTTCGCGTTTCTTTAAGGTTTACTTTGCTGTGAATTCCAGTTCACTTATATCACCGGGAAAACAACGCACGTTTTCACTTTGTTCATTGTAACCCCCCCAAAATTCTAATTAGGACTGGGGCAAAATAGAAGCTATAAATGATAAGCAGCTGCTTTGCATATATGGCTGAATTATAAGGTGAGTCGGGGGGCGTTTTCGGCTTTTGTGTAATTTAGAAACCAAACACAGTGGCGGTGGTCAATATGAACACATGGGGATAAGGGCCTGGCTGGAACTGAAAGAACCAGCCTCAGACAAATCCCCCATCAGTGTAACTGACGCCGTTACCATGAATGAAAGTTGCACCCTGCAGCCTCTCCAGGGAGTAACGCCTCCCATTGAGGCAACGATGGATTAATGAATTATATATAAAAAAAAAAACAACAAGAAGACGGGGAGGGGGTTGGAGGGGTGGCGGTTGGTTCTGCTCCACAGGGTGAGCTGGCTTTGCTTTGACACTCTCACACTTGCTCCGCGTCTGAATCGATACGAGCTGTCCGCCCACTTGACCAGCTAAAGACCAGCACCGTGCACACACACACACACAAACCCCACAATACACACCCCACACACTCCTCCTTTCGGGCTACTTACGTTGTGCAGTTTGAAGTAAAGGCCGCAGGCGTTGCACACCGGGTCCCCGTTCCCGTTGCGCCTCCACAGGGTGGTGGTGGTGGTCTGGCAGTTTGCGCAGCAGGTGCCCGCGCGTCGTGCCGCGGACTGTGGAGTGGGAGTGGGTGTGGGAGTGGGGAGGGAGAAAAAACAAGAGGATGAAAAGCCGTTCAGACGCGTCGGGGTGTCACACTCGGCCACCTCCACACTCATCCGCGTGGAAAAGTAGAATTTAGTGCGTGTGTTTGTTTTTCGAGTGTATTTTATAGTCGAACTTAAACCACAGAACTGGTCAAGCTGAGGGGGGAGGGAGAAAAAAAACTTCAAAAGCGGCGAAACACGGACTGGAAAAAAATATTTAAATCAATTAGAAACGCAGACCGCCACTGCCATGATCGTATTTACTTATTTGTGCATTAAGATACGAGGACATTTCTTTTTTTTGTGCAGTCTGTCTGCGCCCGTCTGCTGTTAATAATTGTTTCTAATGAATTAAATAAGTACGCCAGTTTTAAACGTCCTATAATGCAGCCCTTGTATTAAAAAAAAAACAAAACTTCTCTGTTTTGTCGTGATCCGAGAAAACTGGGCTACAAGTCGTTGCAAAAAAAAGCCGGTGTCCTGCCTGGCAACGTGCTCCCGCGTCCATTACGGATCAATTCTTCACACATAATAAGAAACATTAACTTTACATGCAAGAACCCCCTCCTCTTCCTCCTCCTCCTTTTCCCTCTCTATCTCTCCCCACCCCCCGGGCTCTTATGCTTTCCGAGCGGCATCCAGGTTTTCTTTTGGCTTTTTTTCTGTTAATCAACTTCAGGTGGAGAAACGTTTACTCTGCGGGTCAGATGCAGTTGCGGCGGCGGCGGCGTCGTCGTGCGGGGACGAGAGACGGTGACGCGTGGAGCGAACGGGCGCGTCACGTGGTTCACCGGTGCGCCCGCAACGACGATAAAGTCAAACAAAACAGAGGAAAAGAAGAAAAAAAAAAAAAAGGGGAACATAAATCCATTTATTTTCCAATGGCCGCCCTCACGGTCTGTCTCTCCACAGCACATAAGCGGCTCCTCCAGTGTTGTGATAATCTCTTTACAGTATATGTCAGTCTGGCCATGGAGAATGCAGCGCGCTGGTTGAAGGCGGAAACAGCCGGGAGCCTGACTTCCTTATCTGGGCCGGGCAGATATCCGGATAGGAAACAACTGGATGCCCCTTTGAACACAACTCTGACAAACACTTGAGCTGCAAAATGCAAAAAGCTACAGGCGCACGCAGTCGAGCCAGTGGAAAAAAAAAATATATATGGACCTTTCGTGGAGCAGCAACGCAGTCAAAAAAAAAAAAAGTGTTCAAGGAACCAGGCTAAAGAATAATATGCAGGTTAATGTTTTCTTTTTAAAAAAAAATGCGTTTGACCTTCATTGTTTCAACCGTCAAGCCTGTAAATAACGAATTGGGAAAACAGGCAAATCACGGCCACGCCATTGACACCAACGAGCCCACACTTTGAGGTGTCCCAATCTGTCTAATTAAAAGAAATAATAATAAAATGATAACCTCAGATCTAATTATTACTTTATACTTATGACAATATTGTCTTTTTAGATTTTGTTGAGAAACACTGATTTATCAACCCCTATAATGAGCAACGATGAGCTTTTTGCTATTAAGTCTCTGTTTATAATATCAAATGGTTTTTTTTTCATATCCCATTCTTTCCCTCATATTTTAAATCTAAACACTGTTTATATATTTAGTTGAGTTTGATCGATTAGGTTAAAAACAACTATAATACATTTTGACCACATTATATGGAATCCATTCCGTCAGTAAGCCTTTGCCACACGGAAACGTGTCCGACCTCGGCGGGGTTAAAGGCAGAAGGGGCTGTGCATCAGCAACAGGAATGTTACGTGTCCATGCTTTTCATTTACTCGAGCGTGGTGTTAACTAAAGCAGCATGGGCATTGGTATCAGTGACAGTATCAGAAGTACCAGCAATAATGATAGCAGGAACAATGGCAATAGTAGCAGTATTGTAACAGGCCATGAAGGCGGATCATCAGGGGGTGAGAGGGACAAACAATTCCAGGAAGATCATAGGGAAAATATAACTTTCCTGGAATTGTGCTGCCGGCATCTGCTTTGTGCTCATATTTGGGTGCCTTCACCCAGAGCACAGGGATGGAGAGAGAAGTAGAACTCACCAGTCTGCGTTTGGGTTTGATAAGCGGCCGGTTCTGCCCGTTCATCTTGTGGTACAGTCCACAGGCGTTGCACAGGTAGTGGCCGGTACCATCCCTTCGCCACAGAGGGGTGGAGGTGGCACCGCAGTTTACACATTCACGGCCCTCTGCATATAATTCAAGAGGAGACAAGAGGAAATTTTATATAATTAAAAAATTCACTGAGGGTCAGCGGCGCCGCAGAAGCCGGACACAGAGGGATCACCTGGATGGTCCCGGATAAAAAGAGCACGTGCGCTGACCGCGTTCAGCAATGAGCATGGCGACCGTGGACAAAGACACCTATGTAAACTGATCCCGAGCGCGGAGGCCAGAACATGTCCAGAGGTGTCCAACAAGACGAATGAGACCCGCAATCAAATTAAAACTACATTATTTATCAGCTCAAGGGGGCCAAAAACGTGAAACCGAAGTTCACGTTGACATTAGGTGTCCCTGCAAATAACTCAACAATCATCGTGGCTTTAACTCCGACAATGTTTTGATTTTGATGGAATTTGTGGGGTTCCGAACGAAAAAACTGAAATGACATTTTAACACGGACTGTTCGTTTGTGGGATAAGTGGAAATAAAAAGGGGCTTTCTTTTTTTTAACCGTTCTCCCCCGGCCACCCCAGCCCCCGAAAGCCTGTTGCTAAACGGACCGTTTCATTTAATTCAAGTATCCCTCTCTCCCCTGAGCATCACCTCATTATTCCTGTTATAATGCCAGCGACACCCAAAGTCCCTCCCTTTGCTCCACAATAGAATCTGACCTGAGCAAAAAGCTATGTTCCTTTTGAAATGCACCTCAGCCCTTTTTTTTGTACCTCCCGTCTCTTCCTCCCGAGTCTTTTTGCGAATCTGGGAACCACATTAAGGCGTAAGCTATAATACTATAAATATTCATCACCAGCGGTGGGGGGAGGGAGGGTCATGTAATGTTAAGTGTTGAAATTTAATTTGGCAAAAAAAAAAAAAAGTGTGAAGATGAAAAGCTTTGTGAGAAAAGGGTAGAAGGAGAAGTTCTTGGTTCGGGGGGCTCAACAGGATGCGGCGCCACTGCAAGGTATATGTTGCTGACAGCTGAAATGTCATTGTGGCATTTTGTACAACAATCAATCACCATTACTAGCACTGGACATCACTTTGAGTGATAAGAGTCTTTTTTTTTTTATCACCGCGGCTGATATGTTTGTGTAACTGATTCGAGCGTAGTCTGGCCAGCTCCTTTCTAAATGTCACAGTCTAACATTTCTCTGCTTCAAAAGCTCCCATCAGTCTGAGGATCTGCCTGTGAGCGCTGCCCAGGTGTATTGGGCGGGTGGGCGGGGGCAACAACACTGGGACAATGGATGGCAGTTTTGATAACCGGGCCGCTAACATGGGGAGCAACTTGTCCGCTGTTCTGCTGGTGCATTTATTCAGCAGCTGCAACAATGTAGGAAAATTACAGCCATTTCCAGACAGAAATGTTTTTCAACCCCCCCACCCCCTCTCCTTCTAATGCCCCCCACCCTAACTCACAGTTCTATTGAATCAGGTGCTCGTCCAGACTGCTTTTTCTTTTAATCCTGTTTTTTTTTTTTTTAATTTTATTTGCATGTTTCTTTTTTTTAAGCTAAAAACAGTCGAGTTGGTGTTTTTTTTTTTTTTTTTTTTTTTTTTTCGATAGGACACGATGCTGAGTGTTCTCCTCCGCGGCCGGCGGTGCCTCCACTGTGGAGCGCCAAGGCCGGGGCTTAAGAACACAAACAGCGGGGCTCTGTCGCCTGCTCTTTGTTAGGACGGGCGGTGGGCGGGGGTGGAGGTCGTGATTTGTTCACTCGGAGGTATACAGGATATGGCAGGAGCCAGGGCGTCGTGACTCCGTGTGTGTGTGTGTGTGTGTGTGTGTGTGTGTGTGTGTGTGTGTGTGTGTGTGTGTGTTTAACTGCAATAAAGGCCACTTAAAAATGGAAGAAATGTGTGTACATGAGGTCACCGTGTTACATGATACCCCTTTTAAGTGATGAAACAAAAGTTTTATTATAGTTGTAATTTTGTTTTCATCTTTTGCCAAACACAATTTTTGTTTGCCAATATATATATATATTTTTTTTTCAAAGCCATGTTGCAATGAGTTTTTTTTCTCCTTATAAGAGAAAGTTGAGGTGAGTGTGAGGGAGAGCGCCCAACTCCAGTTTCATGTCGGTTTCGACTATATCTGAAGCCAAGGTGTTTACAGATGCGATCGCAGAGATAAAACAAATCAACAAGGCGAGTTTGGAAGGGGGAAGAAAAGGGCCATCTTGTTTTTTGTGTCCAAGGAGCAACAAGTTGCCCCCCTTCTAAGTTAGATGAACTTTCGAGAAGTATACATACATGTAGAGAAGAGGCAAAATAAGCTGGAGCAGAACCTTAACTTTAAAAACAAACAACCTACAATATATAATAATTTGGTAATTATTGTAAAAGTAAATTCTCTTTTAAATACAGATCTATTCACTTGTATTTAAATAAAAATACATGCAAAAAATGAACACGATGCACTCAAGTGAGACTCACCTGAGCTCGACCTGGCTTTGCTTTTGCATTTGGGCGTGAAACTGGAGGAAGACCCCCCCAGCAGGCTGCCCGGGTGGAAGAGGCTGCCGCTGTAGTCGTGGGGTGCGGGCAGGGGGTAGGCCGGATAGGTCGGGATGGGGTGATGCGTGGCCGGGGCCTGGCCGTTCATCGAGGCCAGGCCGCCGCGCAGGGGGCTGCAGCTCTCCATTTTCATGCCGTCCGCCAGCGGCACTTGGTACTTAATCGACTCCTTCTCGTCCATCCGGGTGGAGGTGGAGGTCGGGGAGGTAGGCCCCGGGTCCGGGGACACGTCTTTGGGCGGGGTGGGGGGGAAGCTGTAGAGGTGCGGGCTGGAGTGAGACGCCGGGGTGAGAGACGACACCGGAGCCGTGCCGGTGCTGCTGCTGCAGGGGTAGCCGGAGCCGGTGGGGTGGAGGCCGGGTTTGCTGAAGTGGCTCACCGCCCATGCGTTATGGTGGTGGGCCGCGGACAGGGCTGCTTTTCCGGGGTCCAGCCAGGGAATACCGGGGCTGTGGATAAGGTGTGGCCGGCAAACCTGGTTCCCAGCGAGGCGAGCTGGAATTAAAATAAAAAAAAACAACAAAAAAAAAAAAACAAAAGACGTTTTTGAATTTCACTTTTTCTTTCGTGAATCGCACCTTTCACAGCACGACGGGGAGGGAATACAAACGCATTTCTTACCGGAAAAAAGGCCAGAATCACCCAAGCCCGACATTTAACTTTCAACAAAATCCTAATTCTAAAAGACAGATACGGGTTTCCATGTGGAGGAGAAGCCTCGCACAGCCTTGTCAGTTTCGAGGAGATCAGATCCTCCAGAGAAACAGCTAAAGCAGCAAACTGTATCTGCAGGGCAGTAATTTCATCGGCAGCAGCTCCCCGAGTAAAGATTGTTATTAGTAAATTTGCGGTTTTTATTTTATATCCGGGAAGTGGCTCTCTCTCTCTCCCCTCTCTCTCCCCTGCAGAAACCCCTGCCCCAACAGAGAGGGGTTAAATGACACACTTCCTTTTCCTCGCGCTGTCATTTGCTAGAAATTCCTTTTTCATGTTTCAACTAGAAATGTCACTAAGGACATTTCGGGTAAATTATTTGCACATGGTGGAAATTGTGGGATAAATAAATTCAAAAAATAAATAAATCTGCACGTATTTTTTTTTTTAATGCACGTGCATTTTTGTAACTCCTATTATACTTTTTTTCATGCACAATAAGTTTATCTCGCAGTTTGATTCCGAGCCGCTGCTGCTGCAAAGACGTTTTAAAGCCTGTCTCACCGTGCGCTTGGCTGTAGGTGACCCTGGCCCGGGAGTTGGTGTAGTACGGGTTCCCTTGAGAGTCCAAGTGGTTCAGAAACATATCGACCTCGTCTTGGGGCAGCAGAGGTGCCATCGGTTCCATGTAGTTGTGGCTCAGGCCGTGGTGGTGGGAGTCCGGGTGCTGGCCGTTCAGCACGGCGTGGTGGTGCGCCATCCACCGGGACTGATCCGCCGCGACCTCCATGGCTGAGCTTCGGCCGCCTCCTTCCCTCTGAATGCCTCCTTCTGTGTCGGGCTTGTTTTTAGGCTGGTGTTTACCTCCGAAGGTGTGTGTGTGAGGTGGCGGCGGGGGGAGTTAAATCCTCCTTATAATACAGTCCCTTAGCTGCGTAAAGACTCGGCTTATTTACCGGAGAAATAAAATCCTCAAATAACCCGGTCTCCTCCTTTTCTCCTCGTCGATACCTGCAAAAGAAACGGAATTTTTTTTTTTAGAAGGATGTTAAAAGAGCGGCGTGTTCAACCCCCTCCCCTCCACACACACACACACACACACACACACACACACACACACTTCCACGGCAAAAGCCCGATCCTCCGTGTTTACATCTAACCAAATCGGAGACACGTGAGGTGAACTTTGTTTTTACGCACGTCGGGAGTCCCGGAACAGGCTGGTCTCGGCGGTTGCGCGTCTCAGCGTCGGAAGAAAAGCATCCCGGCAACAAGAAAAAAAAAAAAAAAAGACAAGGAGGGTAAAAAAAAAAATGCAAACGTTTCCTCCGGATACCTGTTGCGGTTTGGGGATCAGCTGACGCCGGGAGGGGGGTGAGAGAGGAGGAGGAGGAGAAAGAAGGAGGAGGAGGGAAGGAGAGAGGGAGGGGAGGAAAAAAAAGAGGCTGCTGCAGATCGGATGTGTAAAAACCTCCTGATCCGTGCGGTGCGAGAGCATTAATGAGATGTGGCGCAGACTGATGCGGCTGGCGCCAGTAAATTCCCATATCAAGCCACGGTGGGCGGGGCTTCAAGCTCAGCCAATCACAGCCAGGCTTGCTGCAATTGGCTCACCGCATCCTACTCTCCCTCTTTCTGCGTCTGGCCGCCTCCGCCGGAAAAAAAAAGAGAAAAAACTAAAAGACTTATCAATCAGCGGTGTAATTTCTCGGGCTTCTCTCATGAGGCTCACACTGAATGAGCAATCGGTCCGTGATAAACCCTTTTTTAACGGTTGAAGACTGATATTTTCCCCCGAGGAGGGGCTGCAGATTTCTGGGAAAAAAAACACCGCGTTGTGATATTTGATGTTAAATGTCGTATCTATCAGAACCCAACCATTAAAAAAAAAACAGGAATGTTAACTAATTTAGACTGGTATTGTTTGTGCATGTTTACGCACCAACATGCTTGTTTTCTTCTAAAGACTTTATTCGCTGATCGAGCCGCATTTTTTTCTATTGAAGGGGGGGGGTTGTTATGTAAATACAAGGCGTTTTATCAGCACCTCTTAAAACAACAGAGGAGGAGTCGATTTATGACCCCCAAATTTGGCCCGTCGGTCCTGGGAGCGCCTAATTGTCTTTAATTTGCGGCGGCGCATTCCTCCTGTGAAAACAGCGGGTTTTGTCTTGTGGACGCAGCCATCACGCACGGTTTGCATAAGAATACTATCCAAAAACCCACCCAGCCACTTTTTTCTTTTAGCTGGGCGAGGTGGAAGGGGGTTTGGGTGTGTGTGGGGGGGGCTCACCTGTATGGGAAAAAAAAAAATGTTCAAAGTGGTATTAATCCACCCAAAAACTTTCAACAGCGTTGTTTTAACATTGTGTTCCCATAGTTTATTGTTAATCCGAGCGCGACACGCACATTTTTACTGAAAGCGAAAATAATACTAGAATGTGAGTGTGTATGCGTTTGTGTGTGAGGGGGGGGGATCGCAGTGGTACATTTAATGTGTGTGTAAATTGTTGTTTTGGCGTGTGACAAACGGGGAATGCTCGGCGTGCGCCCCGGGCCTCCACGGGCGCCACGCCGTCGCCGGGATCCCGACGTCACAAGATGATCCACGGGGGGGGTGGAGTGTGTGTGTGTGTGTGTGGGGGGGGGGGGGGTTGGGAGGGGGTGGCGGGGATCCACGCCCTCTACGCTGTGCAGGTCTAATCCTGTGGCCGGTACCTGCACGGACTCCCGGTCGTAAAGTAGCTGTCACGTTGCCCCGGGCAACGGCTTGATGAGGTTGTCAACCTCTAAAATCAACAAATTAGCGCCTGTTAGTCTGCGGAGGACGGATTACCTGCGGAACGACACGGACCGCGCTCACATTAACGCGGGTTATTTATTCTCGCGTGGAAAAAAAAAACAAAAACCTTCCACGCTTAGTGCGACGAAAGGATGAACGAATGATGCTCTCCGTTTTGCGGGGGTTGCGGTGCTGTGGTCTCTTTCTTTCCTGTCAAACCTGCTACAACCCCCCCCCCTTTCTCCTCAGCAGCCCGCCGCGGTCAGCGTGCGTGTGTTGCGCACACCGCCGGGCCTTAGAGGCGCTGCAAGCGCGCCCCATTGTTGTTTGCATGTTTGCCAAATGGATTACTCAGCAGGATTTAGCTCTCTGTAATTTCTACCTTCATTAATCCCATTTGTATCTTCGCTCTTAACAAAAGACAGGAGAGGATGGAGTGTGTGTGTGTGTGTGTGTGTGTGTGTGTGTGTGTGTGCGGGGGGTGGGGGGGTATTTCGCTTTTCCTCGGTCTTTCTCAAGGACACAGCAGCATTGTTTGGTGCAGAGAGATGCTCTCCCAGTCTGGAGAACCAAGCCACCCCCCCCCACCCCCCACCCCTACCTCCTGCAGTGGGTGAGAACTGTGTGTAACAACTGTATCGCTGTGCAGCCACAGCGGCTAATGAACAACAAGATTATCATTCCGATCCATGCTGTTATTAAATGGGATTGGCTTTATCTACCTGTTTGTTCCCATTGGGCACGGTCATCCATCATTATCCAGAGTGAAGGTGTGTGACCGCGCGAATGCGTCTCATTGCGTGTGTGTGTGTGTTTGAGTCTTTGTGTGCACGAAGAGCCATGTGGGTCTTGTGAAGATAAGCAGAGCCAGGGAGAAGAGAATGACACAAACCAGCTGAAGCATTATTGTCCCCTTTACTCGCAGCTAATTAGATCGAACCCGGGCTCCAAGGGGCTTTGCAGCCACCGGCACCCAGACGCACGGCCATATATCTGCTGGGAGCGGTGGCTGGTGGCCGGTGGGGGCCTGGACGACGCCGCGACAGCCGCACTCACTTCCCATTTGGGGCAGTTTGTGCACAGAATAATAACATTTCGAGACAGGACGCAACATATCTCATGTCACGGAGATCCCTTGCTGATCCTGCACTTGAAAGGTTCGGCGCGGTTCGTAACACCACCCGGGTGCTTTAGAGGCTGGATATTCTGGAAAATTTATGATTATTATTTTTTTTCATCGTTATTATTTAGATTTTAACAGGCGGATTTGTGACATCACAACATTTTTTTCAGTGGGCTGATGTCCAGCTGATCAGGTGTTAAAATGAAAACACAGGCCTGGTATGTGACGTGACATTTTTTTTAAATCTTTTGGAAAATGTGGAGATGTTGGTGTTCATCCTTTTTGTGAAACCGCTCAAAAATGTCCACAAATCTCTTAGAAAGTACAGCTCTTATATACTGGTGTGTTATAACATATGTACTACAAATGGAAACTCAGTTTCTATAAATCCTGAATATTTAATTCAGTTCCCGGGCACTTTAAAAATCCCCAGCAATCACGCTGCTCCACTCCCCGGATGTCCTGCGTGATTTAAAGAATCCGCTCGCACTCACACTCCTCTCCCGCACACACACACACACATACACGGACACACACACGATCCAAAAGATGCAGACAGGAGAGCAGGTAAGAGAGGGGCGGGTTGGGTAGGAGGGTGGATGGGGGGTGACCCAGACCCAGACCCCCTCCACCCCACCCTCCGTGTCTGCTCCGCCATTGTACCGATGGCATTGCTCTCTCCGCCGATGAAAACGCATCGCCCCGGTCATTGTGCGTGTTTTTTTTTTTCTTAAACGTGACAGCCGAACCCCTGTGTCGTCACCAATATCACGCCGATGATACCCCAATAATCCATTTCTCCTCCGCGTGGGTCGGAGGCACCCCGCCCCACTCTTAAAACACATTATAAATAAATAATATATACATATACGGGTCTTTTAATTCCGGGGATGTCACATATATTCCCGAGTGTGCAAGTGAATAAAAACACGCGTCATTTACTGCTTAGTAATGTGATTTTTTTTTCCTTTTAGAATTATTATTATTATTATTATTTGTGTCTTAATCGAATCTTGAGAAAAATATTGAATCTAAAACGGATAAGAGGGGGGACAGCATCTGGCGAAAGTGGCAGAGCCTAATTCTTAATCTTAACGGATGGGATTAGCTATTCTTCTTGTTTTAAGCCACTTTTCGTTGGCTGAAGGTTTCGACTCTTCGTATCCAAATCGCCGTGAAAGTCCCGACTCTGAATTTAAATGCAGGCTGCGGTTTACTAACAAACGTGAAGCTGATATTGATCCTCTGCAAAACTCGGCGTGCACGATGGAAACACGCTGCTCTACAACTACCCGCATAAATAATACACTCGATTGGTCTTTTTCTTTTTTTTTTTGCAAAACGTTAAAAATATAAATAATGTAAAAAGAAATGTATATTCAGCGGAGCGGCTCTCTTACCTGTCCGGATGGGAGCGGAGCTGCTGCGCTTTCGGAGACCAACCAGACGTCGAGCCTCCATCCGATTCCCCTCCCTCCGAGGAAACGGCAAAATAAAAATAATTTTAAATAGAATAATAATTATCGAACGGAGCTTTTCTGATGGGTGGCGTTTCCTTTTTTTTTTTTTTTTTTTAAAAAAAAGACAAAACCGACACTGAGGATGGGGTGGTGTGTGTATGTGAGGGGGGGGGGGACCGCGCGTTGTAGTCTGGCGACGGTGCGTCCGGAACGGAGCCGCGGCAGCGCGCTTGTTTCCACGGCGCGCCTCCGCGTGGACGGAAAGTTGTGAGGCCACGTAACGGCACGTCAGCCAGCAGCCCTCCTTCCGGGTCCGAAGCAAACACACACGATCTGGCAGCAGGACACGTCCCACGGAGGTGATCGGAGAGACACCCCCACACCACCACCACCACCCCAACTTCCAACCCCCGTTTTTTTTTTTTCGCCCCCTCAGAATCACGCAGCTCTGCTGCAAATCCACATTTAATTTTCCAATCGTTATCACCGGGATTGCTTTGCGTGCACGACCCTGAAAGTACACGCACAGCAACTCCTCTGGCAAGAAGATACCCATCGTGCTGTGTGCGTTTTCAAGGTGGGAGGGGGCGGGGGCGGAGGGAGTAAAAAAAAAAAAAACGGGAAGAAATAACTTTGAACTTTTTTTTCTTTTTTAAATCCCTTAAACAGAATAAATTTTTATTCTTGATTTTTATTAATTGAACCTGTAGAAAAACAAATTTATTTGCATAAAGTGAGTGAGGTTTTGCAAAATGCCCCCCCCACTCTTCCTCCTGACGTTTTTTTTTTTTTGTCAACGTATTAAAGCGGAGGAAGACGGTTCCCTCCCTCTCTTTTGTGCCTTATATCCCCGCAGCGACAACTACTTTTCTTTCTTTTCTTTCATTCTTTCTCTTCTTCTTTTTTTTTTATATATTTAAAACATGCAAAGCCCCTGAAATCTCCTGCACGCGACCCGCGCTCGTGCGCGCTACCCGGGCCCAGGCAGGTGCAAGGGGCGCGAGGACCTCTGCTACCCGGGGCTCGTGCTCCCTAGAGTTTTCTTTAAAATAACGTTTTGGAGTTCTCGCGAGTTTTCCATAAGAAGAGAGGAAAAAAAAGAAAACAAAAACCAAACGAAATACCGTTTGACATGCGCCCCATGTTCAATACACTACCCCTGTGTGTGTGTGTGTGTGTGTGTGTGTGTGTGTGTGTGTGTGTGTGTGTCACGCAGTCATTTTCAAATCCGCAGTGTGATAGAATATGTTGTGTTTGTGGAAAAAGTTGATTATAAGCTACAGTGAATGTATATGTGTGTCCAACACACACACACACACACGCACACACACACACACACGCACACACACACACACACACACATCTCGCACCAGGTGAGAGATTTGTTTGTGTGTAATAATAGTGTTACTTCCACTAATACCGCGACTACTACTGCTACTTTTAATAGTATTATTTCCACTACAACCCAAAACAACCAATAGTAATAATAATAAATAAAATAACAGGCCCCTTGGTTTTCTTTGGTTATCAATTTTCTGCATGTTTCGCAGGAGGCTACCCGTGCGTGTGCACTGTTTTCATCTGGGATGATATTATATGCACAGTGCATTAGATGCCAGGGCCCTTCTTCTTCTGATTATTACCAGGGGTAATATTTCATCGGCACCACGCAATCTTTGTTCTCTGTGAAGATAATAAATGGCCTAATCGTTATCAGCAAACTGCTGGGGGTGTCAGCGCCGACCGAGGCTGGGAGCGGGGTCCAAAGTGCTGCTGAATAAATTGGTGTTCCTTATCTCTCCCTCCCAGATTATCGCCGCCTTTTCAAACTTGCACAACAAATACATTCAATGCATCTAATGCATCATTTGTGTGCGTGCGTGCATGTGCGTGTGTGTGTGTGTGTGTGTGTGTGTGTGTGTTTGGGGGGGGGGGGGGCAGATCCTGCAGGTTGATAGAAGCAGATATTTACACGTTTTACGCGCTGTGGCATCGCAGCCAATATGGGTCTCTATTTGGCATTATAGAGGGAGTTTATTGGCCAGACCATCGGTACACACACTTAACATATCAATACAAGCTATATTAAACATACATCACTGTGATATGATGCTTATCTCTTTGATTAGAGCCATCTCAGATTGGATGCGGCCATTTATGAAATTTAACCCCCCTCCTTTTTTTTTTGAGAAACGCTGCAAAAGCCAATTTCGAGTATTTATAGAATAACAGGGTATTTTCAGTTTTTTTTTTCCGAGTCACACTTAATTAAGCTTTACATATTGCATTTTTAAGCCCGTTTCTCAAATACAGAGCGAGTTGATAGAACCTTTGTCTGGCTGTTTGAAAAAAAAAAAAGTATATATATTTTAATCGACATATTTCCCCATGCAACGTTGATTTTCTCAGATTTCGCGTTGTTCCGGGCAGCGGGCCATTTCTGCAGATCGCCTGGGCCAGGAATCAGGCCCTGCACCGCTGGAGACAGAAATCTGTCTCGTAAAATTCAGATCTTGTACGTTTAGTTTAATTTTATGTCTTCCCATTGCTGACAGTTATACCAAGCATTGCATCCGCGCCCATCTTTTGCAAGATTTTTTTTTTATTAGACTTATATTTTTCATAAAATGCTGCTGGACAAAAAAAAAAAAGGTTGATCCACAGTGGAGCATGCGATATAATATAGTATGTATGAGTGACACTTATGACACATAAGGGAGAAAAAAAAAAACATTTTCTCAATGCACACACACACACACACACACACACATGCACACACTCCCTTTTAATACCGTGGCATCTTCGCCAGCCCCGGTGCTCTGATGGTCTCCTAGACAACCGAGATAACGGTGCAGCAGTTTTCCATATCGGTCCTGGAGTCTATTATAGCTCGGGATTAGCTCCCTTTCTGAAAAGGTCATACACAAAGTCACCAAACCTGCTCACCCCCCTCCCTGCAATCCCCCCCCCCCTCCTACGTGAAGACACATTCATACAAATGCATGTGCCATTTCATTTAATGCCATTAGACTAATAGCTCCGTGCGCTAAAACTACAAATATAAATAAGAGCAGATAGAGGAGCCCATGTGTCCCCCCCCCCATACCTCCCACCTCCCAGCAGCATCTAGGCGAGAGTTTCACACCGTGGCAGACAAGCGCTGCGACGCCTGGAAATTTGGAAATGGGCTGTTATGTAGCGACCCCTGGCGAGCAGAGGACGCAATAGCAGCAAACGACCCCCACCCCTCCACACACACACACACCTCCTATGTGCACATGCTATTTAGAAGATATACCCTAGGCATGATTGTGTCCAAAAGGGCTAAGCAAATTTTGATAATCGGAGTGTCAGCGTGAGAGAGGGAGGGAGGGAGGGAGGGAGCATTGCTCCACAGCTGGAATGTTCCAGCTGGGATTCCCGGTGGCTGGACAGGAAGTTAAAGGAGGTCTGACAGGAAGTGTGTTCTCATGGAGAGCCAGCATCAGGCAGAGGAGGGGGGGGGGTTGGGGAGGAGAGACGAAGATGTTTCCTGTTGGCTCGCCACATGTTTAAGCGCCTCGCTCGGGCTGACCGCACCACAATGTGTTTAGTTTGTACCCTCGGACAAGACCGTAGAAAAATGCGCTCGCAGGATTGAATCGTTGGCCCGGTGTCAGAGTGGCGAGTGAAGTCAGTAGAGCATATACACCGGGTGGGATTGTGTCACAGGACGCAGATGTCACCACATGAAATGAAACTTCCTGCTCATCAAAGCAGTCAGCGCTGGATTAATGGACTGGCAATCTGCGGCCCGCGACCGAAAGTTCGTATGTGTCCATGGAAATAAGGGATGAAGAATCAAGAGAGGTGGTGCGGGAGAGCAGGAGAGAGCAAGTGGGGAAGGGAGATTGTAAGAAGAGATGTGATGGAGCGATATGTGGATTGCAAGAGGAAAAATGTCTTTGTCTCTCCTGAGCTTGGTGGACAATCAAAGTTTCCTATCAGCTCTGAAGTAGGGGAAATTGGCTGCCCTGGGAAGGAGAGGGCCACTCTCACAGCCAATGGGAAGTGCCCCTGTCACTCTAATCAGGTCTGATAGAGAATGTAGGAAACGTGTGTGTGTGTGTGTGTGTGTGTTGCTGTGCACAGGCTCAGACAAGAGTACTTAACAGAGGGGAAGCTCTGTTTCTCTCGCCTTCATGTGATCCGAGATGATACAAAGTCTAAAGCAATGCTCAGACCTTCATCTGCCGCTTATCCTCTGCACTGAGGGACATATATGAGCCATGCGGGCATGTTTTTTTGGCAAAACTTGCCCTGAGAGGCATGACCATCGGTGCTTTGATGGAGCGCCATGTGGCAGAGATCAGTGGGTCTTAGTGGGAGCTGTGGACAGTTGCACACAAGGGCTACAAGGGAAGAGGATTACTGTCTCATCGATACAAATCCACACAGAGAGGGAGGTTGACATCAATATGCACACTGATATAGGCTTGGAGTAAACGTGTGTGATGTAAACATCCGCATTGGGAGGAACATGCCAGTTCACTTTGATGTGTGCCTTTTTTTTGTCATCTATCTTCCCCGCTCTCTGTCCCCACCTCTTCACTGCCAGACAAGAATGCATCTCTCTGCACCCAGGGCCCAATCCCCCCCGTTTGAAGTCCCATCTCCATCTCCGCACTCCCCACGCCGTCTTTCTCTTCCTCCGTCGGTCTGAACCGTCTTATCTGTCATCCCCGCTCCTCCCCGCCTCCTGCAGCTGCAACAAGGGCCACATACGCCCTCTTTGTCCTCCCCGTCCTCACCCTCACGCGCCTGGACCCGGGCGGATCACACCTGCCACCTGCGCTGGAGGCAGAGCGCCGCTACCTGAGCTGTAAGGCTTTCATCCGTCCCTCAGCTCGCCCTTCATAGCCTCTCATCCTCTCGTCCCGGCACTCTGTCAATGAGGAATGGCCGGTGCGGACGGCAGGGGCCGAGCGGCACACAGGCCCGCCGTTGTGAGGATGCGTGTTTCATGCGGAGCCAGAGGGAATGAATGTAGACCGGGGTTTACTTGAGGGCACATTGCGAGTCTGAATTCAGCTCATATTTCTCCTATTTGTTGACATCCTTTTATGCGGGACGAGAAGGATTGACTGGACTGCATGAATGTATGTCGCGACGGACGTGCACCTGAGCGTGTGCACGTGTATGTGTGTGTACGTGCGCGCACAATAACATGCTGACAGTGAGGGTGGTGGCTCTGTCTCAGTGATTTATGAGGGTGTGCTGTGAAGGGTCTTCTGAGCAGGATATTGTTCCCTGACTGGTGACTTCTGCCTCTGTGTGTATGTGTATATGTGTGTGTGTGTGTTTGTGTGTGTGTGTGTGTTGTATATTTTAGAGTGAGAAAGATTAAGAGGGAGAGTGGTGCAGGTGAGCCCTCAATGTAATCAATCACCACCACGTCGTGAGGTCTAGGACTTGAGCATTACCTTTCCAAATGATACATAGTTTTGCTCTATATTTTTGCATATTCATTATTTGGGGCAGATAGGGAAACAACACACTCTGCATCATTACTACACTTCAGGATAGGGAGATAATAATCTACTTCATGTATGCAGGGGGAGGGCCATGAAAACTCAACCACATGGCCCAACCAGACCAGCACCCTGTACAAATCCCCTCTTCTACCTCAAACGCGCACAAATGCACGTTTTGCCACATCAGGATACAGCGCTGCGCATGAATTCCGGTTTAAACAGAATTCTGCTCTGCTTATGCCAACAGATAAACCGCAGTTCTTCTGCGACTGGTAATCACATCCTGGGCCAGAGGACAAGGTTGGAACTGAAAAAACTGAAGGGCCTTAAATCAAAAAAAAAAAAAAAAAAACTGAAAGAAACACCAGTAGAACACACGATGAATCTATATCACTGTTAAAAGATATATTTTTAGGCAAAGTAATATAAGGCAGGGATTCCTTAAAAAACAGCAGCTATGAGATACAGATTAGTGTGGCACTATAAGATTATATTTTTTTTCAATAGTCAATAAAGTACATTAAGATAAAAAATTGTAAAATTAAAACAGTGAAATTTAGCAATTAATTTGATTTAACTCATTTGTTCACTTATTTTATTGATTTTTTTGTTTGACTTGATTGCTAGAATAGATAGATAGATAGATAGATAGATAGATAGATAGATAGATAGATAGATAGATAGATAGATAGATAGATAGATAGATAGATAGATAGATTTTTATTTTGTTGCATTTTCAATAAATGGGAAGGAAAAAATATATAAATTGTCGCACAGCATTCTCAGTGTTTTTGAATATAACATGTCATCTGTACGAATGCGATTGAGAGACATTAGAGAGATGGTTCATGGCCCAAATCACAACACAGAATGAAGTTGTTTTAGAGAAAAGTGTCTTCATGACCTTAATGTTACTCCAGTAAACTGATCGTAACAAAGTTAGTGGATCCTAAGACAGACATCTATTCAGTCTCATTAGTCTAAGTATTTCTAGAAGCCTGCAATTCACACCAAAATGGAGATGGGGATTATAAAGAGGAGTTGAGACAAGGGTGAACTTTTTTTTTTATAATTTTAAGTTTCATGAAATCACGAAAAGCAACTCTTAAATGTTAATAAGCTTTAACCTGTTAATAGTCAGAAAAGGAATAAATGATGTATACACTTATCCTCCATAATTATTGTTTTTAAGTACTCATATACTTTTTATAAATTTAATTTAAATTATTTTAAGTATTTGTGTATTTTGAAGATACAATCACCATTTCTTTTGCATTCTTTAGGCATTAACTTTTGATCCAGTGTGTATTATAAAGAAATATCGTACTAACTGTAAGTCGCTGGACAGGAGAAAATGACTACAGTTGGGAGCTCAGGCCTGCAAACTTCAAAATTGTGACATTGTTTCTGAAAGCATCACATCCTTAAAAATACCGCTCAATCAAATTAACCGATCGACAGAAGACGTGCCCATGTGCCGCAACGATATTTATGTGACATATGATTTGGGCCTTCCTTTTCCTTTCTGTATATTTTGGCACAGGCTCATCGAGGCTTCATCTGTCCCAGGATATTTTTTTTCTAAAGCGGAGAGAATAGGAGACCTTCCGTATTTACAGTCTTGATGCAGTGTCAGGATCTTAAGGCTTTAATAAAGTCGCACCTTCCCTCCTGACCTGGTCTCACTCACTTTTAATGACCTCCAGTATCAGGTTGCAAAAAAGTGCTCGGGCTGGATTGACCTTAAACTTTCAGCAAAGCTCAACATATTAAGATCCAAATTAGTTGCATGCAATTATTATAAGGCAATCCTAAATACCAAAGTAATTCACATTAAAACATCCAGAAGAATGGAGCTTTTATGCAGCCCCTAAGACATCTTTGGATGAAAATTTAAGAGCCACCTTACTGATTTGATCCAATAAGGTACAGACCCCTTTGGCATTGCTTAACACCCAGATTGTGGATTTGGCCACTCTACATCTTTTATCTACTCAATTTTCTTTTATAATGAGGAAAAGGCTGAACAAGTCATGAAGATGCTCAGCCAATTGAATGTCCAATTATACATGACAATGAGGCCCTGTTTGCGAAAATGACTGTGACTCCCAAAGGATTATTGCAATTTTGTTAAACATGTTGAGGCTTGAGTCCACACTTCTATCAATCAGTAATTGATTCATTTCACATTCCTTGTGGTAAAGATGCAAATCATAAAATCTGTGTTGCTTGGAAAACACTTATTGGCATAACTCTTTTTCTTTCAGTTTACAATCGTAGTGCATATGTTTAGGGTTCAGCGGGCTGCAATCTGTATCTGTTAACTCCATGTATCACATGTATGTTTATATTGAACATTTGTGGAAAAACATGTATAAGAGGTGGGTGCATGTCTATCCAAATCCAAAATAAGCTCCTTTTCAAATAGAAATCCCCCAAGTCAAACAACACAGTGTTGTTTTGAGCACTAGGTTTCATCTGGTGGAAAAAGAAGACATTTTGACTTTTTGCCACCCTGGCATTTTCATCAACGAATGGAAAATCTCACTTTGATTAAAATAGCTTTTTGACGTTTGTCAAATTTCTTTTCTCAGTATAAGTGTCCATTTTACGTTGATGCTATAATCAGTACCAAAAAATCCCCCATAGGGTGTGAATCATTGCACAAATGTTAAATTCATAGGCAGTTCTGTCGTGTCAGTCCGGCTTGCAGACTAACAGCGCGATAGCATCAGAGCGGAGTGGCAGACAGACGTGAGCTCAGTGGTTTGTTCGACAGGCTCGGGTGTCGAAATGGATGTGTGCAAGCGACAGCAATTTCGTCTGTGGCCCTGTGAGAATAAGACTCTCCAAACTCTCACTGCTGCAACATTTTCTCTCAAGCACAAACACACAAACAAAAATGCCATTGTGTGGTCTTTCACCAGCACCAAGCATCAGTGCTAACAGACATTGTCTGTACTTTCCCCCGCTGTGTACTTTCAGAATGATCATTGTATGGCACATACAATATGTTAACATTATCATTGTGAGTGGAAGGGGGCCTGTTGTTACGGAGCAGGAAATGACCTGCAAGGACCCCTGATGACCTCAGAGGGAAAGCAATAACCTCAGACTGACCCGCGTGTTTGTCCTGGGCCCCGACAGGTTGGCTGCTCCGTTGACTGGGAGGGTGGTTGATAGGTGGAGATACTCTGAAACAGGGAGAACAACAATGCGCTGGAAATTCCCTCTAAAGCTTTAAAAAGGAACGTTCGCTAAAACAAACGTTACTTATTTAGAATTTGGTTTTTATTTTGGTCGTGCAGATTATTTTGTTACTTTTGTCTGTCAAAATCAGAGCATTACCGTTTTGAACAAGACAGAAACCCAGACTCGAAGTAGTTTCTCGACACAAGTGCGCCCTCATTTGATAAAGGAAGGTTACTGCTGCGCGGTGGATTTCCAGCCTCCTATAAATTGTTGTATTTGCAATAATGCAGGACAAAAAAAATAAAATACAAGTACATGGCACTATTTCTCAAAACTTTTATTCATTTTTGAAAGCTTTCCATTTCATTGCCCATTCCCATGTCTTTTCACACACACAACCTAATCTCATGTCCTCACTAATCTCAGGGTCAAAACATTACCAAAACTAACAACATATCATTGAGGTACAGATAGTACAAAAAAAAAAAAAAAGACATTTTTTGGGGGGTGTGAGGGCCAGAGCTTCAGAATCGATCATTTACAAATGTCAATCAGGGGCACGTAGAAAAGTAAGTGCAAAAAGAGAAAAACAGTGGGAAAGAATAAGCAACTGCAGAAACACACAACAACCAGAGATGACCCACTCTTACAACTTGGCATCTGTGAATAGAGACATGAGAAGGAAAGCATTTGGGCCCTTCAGCTTTTAACGAATACTGAACCCTTCAGCAAACTCGTGAAAAAAAAAGTCAAGATTTAAACATGAAATGTGACCCCTTCGGCTAAAAAAAAAAAAAAAAAAGAAAAAATGCTGTCAGCGCTGGGCACGCAGTGACTTCAAGTTTATCACAAACCACAAAGGCACGAGTGTTTGGATAAACCCGTCACTACAATAAGATGAGTTGAGATAGTCCACATGGAGGTGATGGTAAAAAAAAAAATGTAAGCATTTTTCGATTCTCATACAAATAAGTAGTTGGTTGTAGCAGGTGAGTGTTAACATGCGTGTGGCAGCTCGATTAGAGGGCGTCCAGCAGACTGTCGATGCGGCTGACAAGCTCCTGTCTCTTGCCGGCCAGAGTCTTGTCGCTCTCAATGTAGGTCTCCTTCTTGACCTTGCCGGCCACCAGCCGTTCTGCCTCCTGGCAGGAACGACACACCAGCTCCTTCACCTGCACGTCCAGCTTTTGCACCTCCCCGACCTAAAAACATGGAGAGAGGGGCAAAACGTCAGCCTACCTACAAGCTTTACCTCCTCGGTGTCGGAGCATTCCCGCTTCACCTACTTTATCAGCCAAGTCGGAGCCTTCGGCTTTGAGGCGAGCCTGCAGGGTGGTGATCTCGTTGGTCAGCGCGCGATGATCGGCCTCCAGAGTCTTCCGGCCGCTATTCAGCGCCCCCATATCCCGAGATTGCTTGTAGCGGTTGACCACCTCGTCCATGTGTCGGTACAGACCCAAGCGCTTGTTGACCAAAGTCAGCACCTGCTCTGTTATTGACGCCACCTTCATGCGCACCTCGGCTGCAGGGTCCTGTGCTCAGAAACAAGACATTGGAAAGAGATTAAAACACAATTAGAGAAACTAAACATCTGTGTTTACATTATAAATCATGTGACTTGTTCCGTGCATCCCTCCTTCCTTCCTTGCTTGCTTGTCAATAGGTTACATGCTGCCTGTATATCACACATCGAACAATATCAAACAATAATAACCTGATACAAACAAAATGAATAAAAACTTTGGAGGAATCGTAAGATAAAGGAGCACTGAATTCTAAGAAAAAAAGTTGTGGAAAAATATTGAAGGTGCTTTCCATATTGCAAGCTGAAGTTCACTTAAGGTGGATGGCTTTTTACAGTTAGCTGTGCTAATGTTTGGAATAGTCTGAATTGTAACTCCTTTTGACTTTAACTCTCTTGGGTGTCTTCCTCTTTTGGATTCTCTTCTCCGTTCAACTCCGTATGTATCCAGTGGAAATCTTAGTGGCAGTGGGCCTTATCCCTCTTTGTCATAATATTCACACAACATCTCATTAACATAAAGTGTAACCTGCCTTGTTGTAAATGTTCAGGTATCAAAGTGTTTTGAAATTCTGAATAAGGAAAGGTCATTTCCTCAGATAGTGACTGCTTCCCCCTTCAGATTTGTCAGTCTTTTCTCAATTTCATTGGCAGTCTGCCTCGGGCGGTGTAATCTTGCCAAGGCATGAAGGTACTTTGAGATGAATCTTATTCAACTCATCCTCGATGGGTTTTAAAGAAGCTTCAAGTCCATTCGCTATCTCTTTGCACATTACTGTTCTCATGATTACGGCGAGCTCAGCTTTTTCCACGATGATCTTGGTGTGAAAGCATGGCCAATATGTTCTATCTAAAGTAATTCTAGAGTAGTCCAGGGTGAGATGCTTTACTTTCCAGACAGCTATGACTGATTCAAATGGAGATAGGATTCTGATTTACTTTCTTGTGCTGTGAAAATAGCAGTGTGTATCTCGCTAGAAGTCAACTTTTATAATTTTATAAGATAAAATTAGAGGTAATTTATTTACTAATTAATACACATTTGATTTAAATGATTTGCCATTTTTAGAAAATATCCCATCATTTTTAGCATAGCTCAGCTTTAAGATAATTTCTCTGGCATTTTTGACAATTTATAAGATAAGTCAGAAAAAAAAAAAAAGATGTTTTGTCCACTGTGCCAGGTCAGACGAAAAGTGCACTCTCGTCTGTTTTGGGGGGGCACGGTTTCATAGACTTGTTCTGATCAATTTCTCATCTTGAATATATAAATTGTCAGATTTTTGAATCCTGATGGGATTGGACCAAAGTACATTGTAACACCATCATCCTGACATACCTTAGTGATTGCAAAGTCCAAGCGAACATAGATGATGACGGTGAAGAAGAGGATGTAGAAGGCTCCTACAACCAAGAGAGGCTCCTGCAGCATTAGGATCTTGTTGAAGCTGTAATGCACCTGGTAATTACAAAACATTATCAATACTTAAAGTACATAAAAAAATAAAAAGTCTACAGTGCTATTCTATAAAATCTAACCATAAAAGTTCTTCTTACCACAACATCCTGAATGTGCTGCTCCACCAGGTTGTTCTTGGTGGCGACCAGCACCGGTCGGCCAAAAGTGTCCAGGTAAGTGTAGTGCAGTTGGTTTGGCATGCGATCAATTTTGTAAGGTGTATCCACGTGGATGTTTCTGATAAGAACAGATGACAGAAATTGGCACCACGTACCGAACCAAACCCTAACCTGCATCGAAGTTGTTGAACACACTTACTTAGCTCCCTCTGGCAGAATGATTTTTACAGTCATGGAGTCAATAACCTGGTCGTCATACACGTGGTCAATAAGCCGCATCTTGAGTGCATACTGGTCCCCTAAAAGGTAAAAGGACACTTGAGCAACCTGTCCGAAAATACATACACACACCCTCACACATACATATACTTCTCTATTGTTGCAATGAACACCTTCATTTCAGAGGGACCTTTGAGTACTGATATTAAAATATGAATACGTATGAATGACTAAACTCTTTCTAATTTCTTGATCCAGTATCAGACTTATAATTCCCTCTCAACGCACTGTAATTAGTGTAACATTTCTTAAATAATTAGCGTAACTATACTGGATATTTAATTTCTCACCCACTGATGATTGTAATTCAAGTGTAAAAGATGGATTTTTTTTCCTCAACAAAATGTGCCTCATCATTTAGTTAATTCTGAGCTATATACTTCAGAGAGGAATATAACTATGCCCTGAGGTTATGGAGAAACTGTGCAGTGTCAGTAAAATTCAGTGCCATCTGTTATATCAGGTAAAGCTTGGAGACTGCTGATGGTACATTTGGCTGGCAACTTGAAGCTACTATCACACTATCATACAAACAATTAAAACATAAACATCTTTGGACATGTACAGGGGCCCAATATCACATAGCACGTTCCCCATATTCATGATCTGTTTCTTAGATTGCCATAGAAAAAACCAACAGCAATCACTGAATTTAAATGGACATGTCAGGAGAACCGAGGGTTTTCAAAAAAACAACTTGTTGGTCATTTTGCACTGTAGAGGTGGTGTTGACACCAGCTGACTTTGTAAATACAGAGAAGAGCAGAGCCCTGAAAAATTTTATAAAGTCAAAATGGACCGACAACAAATATGGTGCAGCCAAAATTAGGGATCAAAAAAAAAAAAAGAACTCTACAGACTTGAGTTTTGAATGTATATATAAACAGACTCTCAGTTTATGAATTATAGGCGTTGTCACTATCTTATCGATGTACAACCAGGGGTAATTACATTCATGACTGCAGAGAAAGTAAAGAGTAAATAAAGAATACAATCCAAAAGGTACGCCGCTCCCATACAAATGCTTAAAAAAATCCCTCAAAAAAATGCAGCGCATGCATGAAAAGCAAAAAGCAGCTAAAATGAAGATAAATGTCTTCCTTTGTTTTGGGCACTTCAGAGGTTAACAGCTGCCAACTCACCCAGGGTGTAGAGGTACTCATAACTTGGCAGATTATATCCGATGATGTAGTGTGTCTTCCAGCCTCCAAACAATGGGAAGCGGGGCCTGACCTCCACCTCCACCGAGTCATCCAAAACTTGGAGGTGGGAAGTGGAAATGTTTCCAATCTCGTCCCTGTAGTAGACATCTTGTGCTGAGGCAGGAAGGATGGTCTGTAGTGGAGCAAGAAGTGATTGATCATTTTTGTTGTCGCATTTGCCCAAAAGTGACAAGGAGTCAGTCAGTATTTGAGGCTAATGTACCTTGAAGGACTTGACGGATGAGATGCCGCTGTCAGACTGACGTTGGTAGTCGTAACGTGAGAAGGGTCCCTTCAGTACGGCTCCTGTGTGCCTCAGATCAATGGTCTCCTCCACAGCAATGTTACCCCAGTGAGAAACCTCAATGGTGCGAACAATGCTGCTAATAGTGAGGAAGGGTGTGTTGTTTTCGTAGTGGATCTTCATTGTATCCTGAACGATAGAGAAAAATGCAGCATTTAGCATCCCTCTAACATCTTCGTCCAAACTTCACTCATACTGATCGGTTTTACCTCGCTAAATGGCGAAATGTCACGGAACGGTCCGTATTCGATGGCCTCGTCGTTCTTGCTGGGGTTGCCCAGCTTGGTGTAGCTCTCCACAGTCTTGGATGCCAGGCGAACACGAGTGGACTGAGTGCGGGTAGGGTAAGGGGAGTACAGGTAGTGGTTGCCTTGGAAGACCACGAGTTGGCGCTCGGCTTGCGTGATGTGTGTGGGGAAAGGTTTGAGCACGTGGCTGAGCGTCATCTCCACCTTCACCTTGAGCTGGGCACCGGCTGATAAACTGGAGGGTAGCTGCACTTTGAAAAAGTCCCCACTGTAAGAAGCAGATGACACTCGGGTAACACCTCAACTTCGCAGGTTTCGGAAAATGCGATCCTGAATATTTAGTAGTTTCTGAAAATAATCAAGTCCTAAAAGTGTTTTTATCATGTAACTGGCTGTGCCACTTTATATCCAAAAGGCTTTATTACGAAAATTTGTGGCATGGCACCATTTTTCCCAGATCGTCAATATGATTCAAGTATAGGCCCATTTGACCATTTTAGCATTTATTTCTGTGTTACAGAACAAAAGGATCTTCACAACATTCCAGTTGATTTACCCGGTGGTTAAATCCACCAAGTATTATTAGTACTAGATACACATATTATTTATTATAATTCTTCTAGCCCACTTTTAGATTATTAAATTTCTCAGTACTTTCTATAATATTACTTGCATCTGGAGTAACATTACACTATATACACACACACACACATATATATATATACACACACATACATAAAAATATAGATATATATCTTGTATGATTAAATTATATGAAGATGTACTCCCTCAGGGAAGAGGGTGAGTCAAATGGTAAGGAAAAGTGCAATGGTCGGAATAGACCCTGCCTCTCAAATACTGACATACTGTCTCATACTTTTACTGTGATATTATATGTTGAATGAGATTTTTTTTTCACTTTGGGATATTTTTACAGGAATTGTCTGAATACTGTGAAAATAGTTTTAGTCCCGATTCAACCGTTAAGAAGTATGTCTCTTTATTTCTGAATTTCAGTCGGCAACCTTTACCACAATCCTTGATTGAGATGCACCGTTAATGTTTGACTGTTTGGGTCGATGTAGTTTGTCAAGAATATTCAAAGGTGTCATGTAACGGGTTTGATCGCCCCCTACACACCACTTTCCTTTCCACCCCACTTCCTTATCCCTCCCCTGATCAAAGATTGCACTCCACTACTCCTGGATTTTCCTGCACAAACACACATGCTACCACATAACACCACATTAGTTTAGTAACCCTAGGCAGCTACTGTCCATATTTATTTCTGTCCATTTCAACAGTATTTTTGCATAACATTACTTATCATTGCTACAGTTCCTGTCTATAGTTGACTACATTGAATGCACATATTCACCTGTATAATATGTTTTAGTACCCTATCTGTAAATCAGTTGTAGTTTATTGACATACCACATACACACTGCTAACTTATTTATTATATCTGCACCTCCTGTTTTTTTCCACTTCTGGTTAAATACTAAGATGCACTTAATGCCGTGTAGTTGTTTCATGTGCAATGATACAGTTGAATCTAATCTAATTTCCTACCTTTGGGAGGGGATGGTTGTCTGCTGGAGCTCCAGCGTGCCATCTTCCTCCTCATCTCCTTTCACCTGCCAAAAAAAAAACATTCTCTTGAGCGCAGAGCCGTTTGAAAGGAACAGCTAAGAATACATGGGGGAAAAAATTGATCGTCTTTATCTTCAGGTACACTTGTGTGGTTTAGGATTGCGTGGGGGACGGCGTGTTGTAACGCCTGACTGGCAGTGGAAGGGGCGGGATTCTGCGCAGTCACTTGCGGAAGTTAGCTGCCCACAGCGCATACGTGTCATTCAGCCGGCGCGTGCACCGCTGCGGAAGTCAACGTCCCTGCTAGCCACATAGCAAGCCATTCAAACTTCATTTGTCCAGTTTTAGCATTAAAGTCCCCAAACATCATTGGTCACTGCGCGGCGAGAGACGTGCGCCCCGTATGACACCCGTATAAACGCCAGATCGGTGGCTAGCCGTGTGACTTCCGAGTCGCCAGAGCTCAACTGCTCGCCGGACGTCAGTGACACAAGTGGCTAGCATTAGCTTTAGCTCCAAACATTACTTGACCACGCTGTGTGGCAATAAATGGCACAAACTGATGCACCTAGTGACGATATGTTGATCCAAGCCTTCATAAATAACGTGCATAAGAGGGCATCGAGGATAGTTGGCGGTTATGTGCCGTTTGCCGTGCATGGCTAATCGGCTAAAGCTATCGAGGCGGCGACAAGCGCGCCCAGCAGACCTTGTTCTGCGGGCGTCTACTCACCGAGGCTCCGATGTACGCCAGGTGCGGGGCCAGGTCGGGCTCCACCGCCAATATGAAGCTGCTGACAGCGGAATGCCCCTGGTTGGAGAGCACAATTTCTGTGGTGATCTTAGCGAGATGGGTGCTCAGGTCCACGGTCCTCTTCACGTCTTCGTTCACCAAATTGTCCGCCGAAGCGTCCGAGCACAGGGCGGCCAGGAGCAGCAGGCAAGCGCCGAAGACCGACTGCCGGGTCATGACTGGGGAGGGGGAGGACAGAATCAATTTGATGTAACGGTAAGGGGGTACGAAATGTGGAGGGCAACGTAGAGCAGTGAAGAAAGGCCACCGTGCAGCTCTACATCGGGTAGGATGACGCTTCATTCAGTCCGACGTCATGACGTCATCAAGCGCTTTCAAAACAGGACCGACGTCTGATGCTGGCTGTCCGATATTTGACTCACTTTTTTATTGAACAGATACAGGAGTGTCTCAGAAAATTAGAATATTGTGATAAAGTTCTTTATCTTCTGTAATGCAATCGAAAAAAACAAAAACTAATTTTTCACGATATTCTAATATTTTGAGACAGGATTTTTGAGTTTTCTTAAGATGTAAGCCATACTTAAGAAGCAATACTAAAATAATAAAGGCTTGCAATATTTCAGTTGATTTGTAATGAATTCAGAATGTATGACATTTTTGTTTTTGTCATTGCATTACAGAAGATAAAGAACTTTATCAAAATACTCTAATTTTCTGAGACAGTCCTGTAAAGTATAAACAGACAAAACATGAACAAACAGGCTAAATAGAATCGAATATCAATGTTATATTAACAGGCATGAGGAAACATGAAGGACATTCATTTTGTATGCAATCAATTAACTGTCAGAGTAAAGAAGATTAAATTAATAAAAGGATTAAAGTGAGAAATGTTTAATTTTAGAAGTAAAGGGGGAAAATAAATTAGTATAATGAAATATATAATCATAATATGATAATAATAAAAAAATTAAGAATTAAAAAATATTAAGGAGCAAGGGGAATACAATATTATTTGACTAACTCTACTTTTCTATGGTAATTCCGTTATTCTTTCCCTTTTGCCTGCTCCTTTCAGGGGTCATCACAGCGAAGCGACCTCTCCATCTAAACCTATTCTCGGTATCCTCTTCTTTCACACTAAACAATTTAATGTCCTCTTTCACTACATCCAAACTTCTTCTCTTTGGTCATTCTCAAGACCTCCTGTCTGATAGTTCCAACCCCAGCATCCTTCTACCAACATATTCACAATTCCTCCTCTGTGCATTACCGCACAATCTCTGTCTGGCTTCTCTGACTTTCTCTCCGAAACATCTAACATGTGCTGTCTCTCTGATGGACTCATTCCTGATGGTCTCCATCCTCGTCATTCCACTGAGCCTGAGAGTTGCTATCGCTTAATTTCGTCGAACTCTGTGTTACGACAGTAAAAGTCTTGAATCCGTCTTCATCATTCTCAAAGAGAATCTCAACATCTTCATCTCTGCAACCTCCAGCTCTGCTTCCTGTCTTTTCATCAGTGCCACTGTCTCTAAACCATTCAGTATCATGCAATGGTTATTCAGTGATGTAAATAAATATCATATTGATACCAAAACTAGCTAATTTGGGATATGGTGTGTGTGTGTGTGTGTGTGTGTGTATCTGTGTGTGAGTCCTTCAATCTTCAAGCCTTCAGTTTCTGACTGTACATTCAACAAATGCCTAGATGTACAGAGGAGGGACGGTTTATAAATTGATAGAAGGATTCTGGGGTTGGAACTGTCAGGCAGGAGGTCTACAGTAGAAGACGACCAAAGAGAAGATGTATGGGTGTGTGAAAGAGGACATGAAGTTGTTTGGTGTGAGAGAAGAGGATACCGAGAATTGGGTTCGATGGAAGCGGTTGAATGACTGTGCAACCACTGAAAGGAATAGCCAAAACAAAAAGGATAACAAGTTTACAAATAATTTAAAAGTTTCCTCGATATTGAGTGGGCACACCATAACCAGCAACCAGAAAACAGCTGCTTATGTCGTCCCAAAGGATATTTTCTTTCAGGTCTTCTTAAAACTAAGAGAATGATAACAGTCTTGCTTAAACTGCTCACAGCATCGGAAAGGGGTTGGAGCATACATTAGTTTTCAGAATCAGTAAGCAGATCTAGAAGCCCAGTATCTACCAAAAAATGAAATGACAGACCTCCTACATAAGATATGGTCTATGTGCATAGTACTTTTGTGTTGTGGCTCTGGCAAGACTGGAATGTTGATCCTATCCCACAGAAATATTAAAGAGTTGCGAGTAAACTCGACAAGGTCAATTGTTTTAAAAAATATTTTTAAATGTTTGACTCCCAAAGAAAGATTCAAAGCATTAGTTGTCACCTGTACAGTGTAGAAACGAGTTTCCCCTGTACAGTTAAATTCCTACTTTGCTGTCCGCGGCGCATTGGGATATGTGCCAGTAAAACAGTGTAAACACTGTTATAAATATGATTATAGATACAGATAACTTTACTGGGTGGATGTTTGTTATCCAATTCACTTGGCATTGTCAATACAGACCTTATGTTTTGTAATATTGTGTGCAAGACTACTGATCTGCAGTGGATTTGCATCCTGGCCCCCGGAAGTTGACCTTTTATCAGGCAACCTCTGCTCTGAAGTATCAGTTTGAGTGTTTCTGCAGCCCTGACAGCAACTGCGGTTCCTATATTCCTGTATTGGGGTGGCATGGCACAGGAGGTAGAGCAGTTGTCATAGGAACTGAATATTCCTGGTGTGATTCCTGGCTGCTCCTATTGTGTCGAAGTGTCGTTGAGCAAGACACTGAGCCCCTGGTGCAGAGGAGCAGTTTATTACTCCCAGTGGGATTAGTAAAGGATAAATTATTATTATTTGGTTACATTTAGTCCTGCTGGAATCGATTGGTTTTATGTAGTGGGTTTACGTGCGATTATGTTATTCTAAGTATGCAGAATTTTATCACGTGGCATCTACATAAAATTTATTTGATTGCTATTTTCCATATGTTCTGGGCATTATTAAAAGTAGTCAGAATGGATTAGATAGATAAAAGAGTCATTTATTGAAGGAAAAGTTGTTTTTAACTGGAGAGGGAGAAAGAGAGTCTTACTTAAAGGCAACTTATTAAATACTGATTCATAAATCTGGGTTGTTTGGTTTGAATCTCGTTTAAGGATATTAATCATGTATTTAAATAGCTCAATGTAAACAGTGATTCAGACCATAGAATCCAGAGAGGATACAAGACAGAAGACATATTTTATCTAAAAGGAATATGCAATTTATGCCATTATATGATTTATTTTGCGTGTCTAATCACTGCCACCTTCACATTTTAGTGCAATATATATACATATATTTATGAAAACACAATTCACGCAGCAAACGACTGGCTAGAGGCAGATTTCAATTATTTTTACCTTCGTTATCTTAATCAATTGAGCGGTGCATTTATCTAAAACCACGTGACTAGCAAGATCAGAATAAAAAGAGAAAGAGGGGGTAGGAGAAAAAAAGGATTAAGCAAAATGTTTATTTGTTGCAGGTTGTTATTCCGGTCACCCCGGCCTGAGCGGCGGGGCAGGGCGTGGCCGCCGCGTGACGTCACCACCTTGTTTTGGAGGAAGTGGCTCGCCTGGCTAGTTGTTAGCACGTTAGCTTGACGGGAAAAAAAGCGAGCGTCAACGGCACAAGACGAAACCGATCGGGTTTTTTTTTTTACTGAATTGCGTGTTCTACCCGAGGGGGGAGGAATATAGATTAGCGTTGACAGTGGCATTTTCGACGAGTAGGAGCGGATGCGGGATCGGCTGTGTTGGGCGATTTTGTTGTCGACGCTTTAAACAGGTTTTTTGCCACTGTTAACATTCGGAGGAGCTGTTCGCCTGTTAGCCGGCTAGCGGGTTAGCTTACGCTTGAAAATCAAGTCAAGAGGAAAAGTCGATTTTTGACAGTTTCCAACCTCGGAATCGACGTCCAGGTCGGTTCGTATGTACTAAAATCAACTCTTATTTCTATATTAAACCTCAAGCATGTTGCTTCTGCCTGCAAAGTTGCATGTCTCGATGTATTTTGCTCTGCTAACAAATCGTACGCTAAGCTGAAATTAACTATGTTAATTGTCACTGGACACCGAAATGTTTTTTTAGAAAGGCTCTCAGCCAAACGATCGTGAGAAGTTTCTGTTTGGTTTTCGGCATCTCAAGATTCACATTACACCGTGTTTCAACGCTTGCCTGCAGAGGCTAGCTCTCTGAGCAACATTTTTTTTCCCAGCGCGTTAACAATACATAACACAGACACGTACACACACTCAAAACAGAGCAAGGACAGTGTGTACTATTTATAACGAGGTGTTGTTTACGAGTAGATAGACGGGTGTTTTTATTCCGATTGCTGGTATTTTTTTTCCTTTTTTAAAACCACGATCGTGTCAGAAGCCAAACTCGGTGCTAATCATGCCTGCCAAGTCATGGTTCCGTTAGTCGTGTGTTTTCAAACCATGTGATCAGTCCCTGACACACTGTCATGGGGTGCAGATTATAGCGCCGCACCGATAACGCTTTTAGCTCATGTTAATAAAAATGATTATTATAATAATAATTACGTCGATCGTTATTTTCTGAAGATTAGATTACATGTTGAAGGACGCAATCGATTTTTTTTGTGCCCCCCCCTTAAAAAAATAGGTCCGGCGTCGAACTCGAACCGTTCTGTTATTTAACGCAACAGAAATAAGAGTTTGGACTTTGGCCACCATGGCTGTAATCGCTGGTTTATTGTTGTTAAATAGGCAGCCTGCGTGATGGGATTTCCTAAACAGGCCCAAAGATGAGGATAACAAGAGAGTCTGTGAGGTTTTTTTTTTACACGGAGAGGGAGTTGAGTTCAAAATCCAAGCTCTTCAGGCCGTCATCTTAAAGATATGTGACTGTAGCGAAAGAGAAACTGGTTATCTCTCATTGTGTCGTTAGATTTGGAGGATTGGATTAGTGGAGTCGGCCGAATGCAATGCTAAATGCACAGATGTCTAATGATGACCAAATTTCCATGCCCCCCCATCCACTCTGCATGTTCTTTCTATTAAATATAAAGTTTTATACAACCCCTCTGTAAATGCTCCCCAGGACAATGCTGTTTTGTTCTATTGAATGGGTTTCAAAAGCTCAAATATCTCAAAATCAGTGTTTTTTTTTCCCCCCAACCCTCTAAAGAATTGACCGACTTTGGGGACAAAAATAGCAGATGTCACAGCGGCAGCATTGTTGAGCACATTTGTATTGTGAAAGTTTGTTTCACGAATTGTATTGAGATCCCTCGCATTTACCGGGCGCTATTATTGCATGCGTTCTTGTCGCAAAGAGGCTTCTCACTTGGTTTCACCGAAGGGTCAATTCAGAGAAACGCGCAGTAAAGAGTTCGACCCGCGTCGAGAGGTTCATCTGCGGGGACGAGGCAGAATCCTTTCGGTGACCATCGCAAGGGTGGACTTCAGCCCGACTTCTTATTCTCTCCCCTTCCTGGTGTCTTGCTTTCTCTCAGCAGCTGCGGCACAATGACATCAAGGAAGAAAGTACTACTGAAAGTCATCATCCTCGGAGACTCTGGGTGAGTGATGCTGGGCCAAAACCCCACGGCCCCGAAGTGCCGACTGACGTGTTAGAGGTTATTGTGGAGCTGAGACTTAATTAGATTCTTAGGTCGCTGTGATCAACCAAAGCACACACAGAGGCCCTTTTTATGCGTCTCTAATCATAGAGCAGGGTATTATGGGAGGGGGAATTTAATATGATAATATGATTTGATGTGTTCAGTGCGCATTTTTCAATATATTAGGTTTTGTGTGTGTGTGTGTGTGTGTGTGTGTGTGTGTGTGTGTGTGTGTGTGTGTGTGTGTGTGTGTGTGTGTGTGTGTGTGTGTGTGTGTGTGTGTGAAGTGCCTTGTTGTATGTACAAGCTCAAGCTGAATGTCAGAGGCAGGAATAGAAAGTAGACAGTATCATTAAAATAGCTTTTAAAAGTTCATCATTTTGCTAATTCAAAGCCCCCCCCCAATATGCTCATATTTTCTTAGTCATTGTTTTGCATACTGCTCGTAAATGGATTTGCTGGGGGTAAATTCCTGCTTGATGTCAAATAGATATCTGATAAGTTTGATGTAATTTTGTTTATGTTTTTCAAATTTCCAAGTGTCTCAACTGCCATGGCAGCGCTGGGTCAATTTGATGAAAAAAGTGATATGCAGATGAAGGGGATTTTTTTTTTCGCAAATTCTCCCAAAACCTTAATCTGCCTATGCCTATCAATTCCAGTATGAAAACAAAACCACAAAAAATTACACCATCCAAAAATATGGGATATTCATTACATTTGCTTGGCTACAACTATGGATATTTACAGAATATTTTCCCTCTTTTCTGTCTAGAGTCGGGAAGACCTCACTGATGAACCAGTATGTGAATAAGAAGTTCAGTAACCAATACAAAGCCACGATAGGCGCAGACTTCTTGACGAAAGAAGTCATGGTGGATGACAGGCTTGTCACGATGCAGGTATAGAGGAAACAAATTCCACTAGAACCCTGTGCTCATATTTTGCATTTCTCATCATTAACCAACTGTCAGATCCCGTAATTTTTACATTTCGGTCTCATTTTCGGTAGCCATGATTTGGATACAACTTCTAGACTCAGTGGTCAAAAACTGTGTGGTGACATTCTTTTCAGTCTTGACTTGACGAGTCAACAAGCACAAGCATCTAAATGTCACTGTTCATAGCTGTGGTTTCTGCTATTATCGTGACTCAAGTTTGGAGCAGATTTGATCATTAACTCTTTCGTGAAAACCTCCCCGATTGCAGCAAAACTTTATATATCATTCCCTCACCATGGTAACAACTTTACTGTTGTTTCTGCTCCCCATTTTTGAAGTTGATACAAAAATGATTTATTTTTTCAGACTGAGTCTTGTAAATTTCCTCAGTTTTTTCCCCAGGCAAGGTTGACATAGATTATTTGTCTGAACCCTATGTATGGCCTTTTAAAATTTTGAGCCTCTCTTGACCCTCAGATTTCATTTTAGAGAGTGAGATGAATCAAAGTAACCCCCCGCAATGCCAACATTACAGTGAGTGTTCGACCCCCTATAATTCAACATGAGCTGTAAAACACAGTTTGGGTGATCGTAACTGAGCTCCATTCATTGGAAAAAAAAATTGCAAAATTTGTTAGCTTTTTGTCTCAGCAACAGATAAATCAGAAATAAGTATTTTGCAAGAAACTGCATCATCTTTTTATCAACTTGGCATTAATGTTCTGGAGAGGATATTTTTCACGGGTGAACTGTGTAAAACAATGCGCTCAGTGGTTTTGTTAGAAAATAGATTTGTTTCTATTCTTTTAAATAGGGAAGCATGTCAACAGTGATTCATATCGCGGTGAACCTGTAAGATCTGTTTGAATGTACTTATTTTGACTGGAGGTTGGCCTCCTGTCCCATAGTCTGCCATCCATTGTGCTTTGGCTGATTAGCTGGATCAGGTTATCAAATTAGATACTGCCTGTAGAAGAAGGCATCTCTATTCATATTTTACTGTAAGGATTCTGTCTGATTCGCAAAACTCTGCATTCCCTTTGACATATACTTGATTCTGTGTCAGATTTGGGACACGGCGGGGCAGGAGAGGTTTCAGTCTCTCGGGGTTGCATTCTACCGTGGAGCCGACTGTTGCGTCCTGGTGTTTGACGTGACGGCACCCAACACCTTCAAGACTCTAGACAGCTGGAGGGATGAGTTCTTGATCCAGGCCAGCCCTCGAGACCCGGAGAATTTCCCTTTTGTGGTGCTCGGCAACAAGATTGACCTCGAGAACCGACAGGTTGGTTGAAGTAATCAGAATCACGTACCAAAAAACATTTTATTCTGTTGTCCTGCCGTGGGAAAAGTATGAAATCCAAAAATATCCTTGGAGTCTTTGAACTTTCATTTTAGATTTGTTGTAAATAACTTTCAAATGATCTGAAAATCAGGAATGACCTTTTCAAGCAATTACCTAAAATTTGGACCTGGAGGGACAAAGAGTTAGGAAGGTGAAGAGATATTAGAGACTTTTAGTAGCATTTGCTAGTTGTTACATGTGTTTGTTTTTCAAGAAAACATTGATTTCATTGTAACTAACAGCAGCTCCACTATTTTTCAGGTAACAACCAAGCGAGCACAGGCCTGGTGTCAGAGCAAGAACAACATCCCATATTTTGAAACCAGTGCCAAGGAGGCAATCAATGTGGAGCAGGCCTTTCAGACTATCGCACGCAATGCTCTAAAACAGGTAAGACAGATCGGCCGGGGTGAGCGGCGACACGGATTTTATTGTTTCAGGTCAGGGCCGTGGATTGAGACATTCTCTCCACGATGTTTCAGGAGACGGAGGTGGAGCTGTACAATGAGTTCCCGGAGCCGATCAAGCTGGACAGGAACGAACGAGCCAAGCCTTCAGCAGAGACCTGTAGCTGCTGAGGACTCTGAAGACCGCATTGCCCGCATCACCCTGTCTTGCCTTGTCTATATATATTTCCTCTTCCCCATGGCCCCCTGTGTTCAACCCCAATGCCCAATACCGCGGCATCCCACTCATAGAGTATACTACTACACAAATATGCTGCGCCCACCTCCCAATGGATAGGAAACACATTTTCTATAAAACATACAAGTCTCCAAGCCCAAAGAGCACCTTAAGGAAACCTTTTGGCATTGACATACGTGATGCTAATCACTTCCCAGTGTTTCTCCACCGATTAGTTCATGATGGTGGCTATTTTGGGGCGGTTGTCATTTTTCCCGGTTCTGTGTATTTTTTGCTGCTTTCACACCCAGTCTTGATTTCCCGACGCTTTTTATTTTTGGAATATTCTAAATCAAAGCATTACCTCTTTACATGATTGTGTTTGAGTAATTTGGACAAACTTTGTTTTGTTTTTTTTTCTTTTGTTTTTTTTTTAAATCAGTACCTTACACAATGGTGGTCTTACTTTAGTAGCCTGTCACTGCTCCATGAACAGAGGAAACACTGCTCCCCTCATTTTACTCATTTGTCTTGTGGCTTAAGTTAGTTCCCCTCTCAAAAACATTTGTTACGATTGTTTTACTTTTACCTCATGAAGCCGTGAAAAAAATAATTATCTGGGAATCAGTATGAAGTTGTGAAGGACCAGAATGTTTGGATTTCAGTAAGATGTTGCCTGCTGTTTGGCACATAGATAGGTGATTTGACAAGTACATCAAGTGTACAGGCTGTTCTTTTTTTGCACTTTGCTGTCACTTAAAATAATGGAAGATTTGCTCAGACATCTCATTTTGGAGCCACAAGAAATACAGTTGTAGCTCAGGTTAGTGTGAATCAAAAGTCAGCTCCTCAGTATAAGTGCTGTTCCTCTATTTGGAGAAATGAAATGAAGGGGTATCTCATAATCAGTGTCCTTTGGTACATTTGACACAGAAAATGAACCAAATTAAGATGGCATGTCTTCTACCTTGTAGTCCCGGAGAGGAGCAAGAGCTTAACTCTAAATATCAGTCGTAATAGTACTATTAGCTAGTACATTTCTTTTTACTGTCAAGTATTGCAAGACTTTGTATATTTGCAAGCCTCTCAAAACATTTGATGGGGAGTGCAGACGTTGTGTTGTAAATCTCCATATCTGACCGGCATTTGCTCGTGTTGGCAAAATCAAACAAGTGCTTGACTTTTCTTTTTAACCAATCAGATCTTTAACTGTCTGTTATGTTAAAACTTTGAAATGCATTCTAGACGACCACATAGCTTACATACTGTAACTTTGGAGAAAAAAAAATGTGTGTGGGGGGAGTAATGGCATTCATCATTATATTATTAATATGGTAAATACATAGCATCTACATTGTTTCAAAATATTTCAAGTAATAAGGGTAATAAAAAGTCTTGAATAAAGCATTTGGTTATTCCTGATATTCACTGTGCAACAGGATGGTTGTTTTATTTGAGAATTAGATTTTTATTCCAAATAACATTCAGAACACATAGCTAAGCGGTGTATAACTTGAAATGAACTTCAGCTCCAGTTCAGTCCACTTTTCATTTGATCCTTGGAATCTTGAATGCCTGAAGCCACTGCTGAAGTGGTCGTGCAGACTTTGACTGAGTCTCTGGCTTTGTCTCTTGCTCTTGACTGTCACACGTGTCTGGCTTCTTCCTCTTTGTAGCGGCGCCAGCCAGCCACGTCTTCATCATCTGGCTGCTGGCAGTGGGCTTTGGGCCCTGGGGGTCAAAGTCAGGTGTTATCAGCTCACACAGCATGAGGTGATCAGCAACAGAGTAAATCGCAAGTAAATCCACTACCTTCTTGCTGTTCACATCCAGTGGTTGAAGGCACTCTGGAGAGTTGTTGCGGCAGTTGTTGACAAACGAAGAAACTGGATGAAAAGTCAGTATGTTTTTTGACTGGAGCAGTTTTAAAGCATCGAGTGACTTCACCTCCCCAAAGTCAAGCCATCTTCTTACTTCTTCCTCTCCACTCAAGATGGCTGGCATCCTGAAACACAGTCAGTCATATGGACTGTCGTACAAACCTGTATCATAAAAGGAGAGTTGTCCTCTCAAGCTTCCATCCTTACCTGTCATGGATGCTTTGTAGGTTCGGGGAGGCGTCAACAGTGATCACGCTGTAGGTGTAAAGGGGTTCTCCACCACCTGGAGGTGTCCAGCAATCAAACAGTCCAGCCATTGTCAGCAGTCTCCAACCAGTCCATTCAGTATCTTCCTCGCTTTCCTAATATAAACAACAGGTAGAAAGTTATGGTCGAAGGTGGGACTAGAATGTTTATGTCAGTAGGGTTGAACATTGGTATAGAATCATTTGATAATCCTATGTTTAAAAACATGTAAACCTCAATTTAAACCAAAGCTTTAGTAAATTCTCAGCTAAATATCTTGTGTCTTTTAGATTAGGTATATTTAAACGATGTCTAATGTTTAAAGTCGTTATTTTAAACTTATTTGCGAACGTTTGACAGACTCATTGGAAGAAAAGCTAATTGCTAAATCCTCAAAAATGACCTTGAAAATCAGCTAAATGTTATAGCACCGGTCAAAAATTATCAACTAACATTTGAAAATATGACAAGAGATTTTAACATTCATAATAATAAAAAATTAAAGAATTTAAAAGCCAGCTCGGTCAGATAGCTGAATCCAGCACTGCAGAAACATTTTACAAGCACTCAAACACTAATGGGATTTTAATAAGCTGGAAAAAATTGTGTGTTGCATAGTTAATTACATCTTCCACACCTGTGCATGTAAAATCAATGTATTGTGATGTAATTTTTTCCAGATCACCCAGCCCGCTGTAATAACTTTTGTTTGACTGCAGGGAAGCAACAGCCAAGTCGGGCTTTGTGCTTCAGCTTTGAATTTGCGGAAGCACCTGGTGGACATCTGTACATTTTTGCTTTGGTCCTCACCGACAAAGGATATATTCTGCTGAGGTAACTCCTTTTACAATATTCTTAGAATTTGTTTCAAATCTAAGCAAGTATTTATGGCACAGGTGATATAAAGCAAACAAACAAAAAAGTACCTACCTCTTTCAAGGCTGGGGAGGCTCCTTCTGGATTGAACACCGTCTTAGAATGCCCATCGGCAGCTGAGGGCAGAGAGTCCTTCTGATCCTCTTCCTTCCCCTGACTGGATTCCAGAGTCTGAGGGAAATAGATGAAAAAGGGCTGCTTGTTTTTCTCCTGCCTCTTCCACTCATAAAAGCCATCAGCCAGGATGACACAGCGTTGTCCTTTTCTCAGGGGTTCCTGGAGGAAATAAGACAAAAATGGTCTGAGATGCTCCCATGTGCTGACACAGGAGCGCCAAACACCAAAAATTGAGACAAAACAGGAGTTTACTGCTCAGGAGCAACCCAAGGTGCACAAACCTTGTAAGATTTCTTCTGCAAAATGTTCTCACTACGGCAGTTGCTGGTGTTATAATGCATCTTATTTGGGTCATTCTCTTTGAACCAAGAAGGAACCAGACCCCATCGCATCGTAGCCAGAACACACTCATCCACAGCAGCATCCTACAAAGAGCAAGGGTGGACAAGAAGAAACATTTTCTGACTGTTCCAACTCTTTTAATGACATCGATGCAAATTCTCACAGTTCGTGCTGTGATGATGTATCTTTGACAGCCATCCAGATAGGATGCATGTTGTCAGTCAAAAATGGGAAATGGGGCAAAATGAGTGGTTTTGTGAAAATATAGAGCCAAAATCTCATGTCATATTTTTATACCAAAACTGTGATACTCATTACACACATGAATATTTTTAAAATCATGAAATATTACAAGGGCAAATAGGTGGTTAACTCAAATTCAGAAAGACGTTGGCAATATATCTCACATTAATTTCAAGTAGATAGTGTAATAAATATTGACATAAGTGACAAAGGTTATTGTTATTTTCCTTTTTCATTGCTATTTTTTAATAAACTATCTTCATGGGAGTAAGGGAAGCTGACAGTTAACATCATTGAGATGGTGAGAGGGCCAAGTCCAGTTTCTCACTTTATTACTCTGACACATTACAAATCGGTGCATTTAAAACAGTACATTAAAATACAACTTATATTCACACAAATACAAATCAAGTGTTTAATGATCAAGTTCGGTAAGAATTATCATTCTTATTAGCTGTAAATGAGAGGAATGGCTTGTTACCATGGTGAAGCCAGTGCTCTTGGGGGTTTACTGACAGAAAAGGATCCAGCTGAGAGGTCTCTTGAACTTTGATATATTGTGTGATGACCATCTGTTATCTCCTCAATATTCTACAATATTCCTAGGAGACAGAAGACCCTGCTCCATGATACCATGTAGGTCATAAGGATCTAAATTTGTCCAAATTTTGGCTTCCTTCCCAAAAGTCCCCAACTGACCTTAAAATGAGAGAACTTGGAAGGTGACCTTACTAAATGAGACATGCCTGCTAATTTGCTTATAATTTGCCAGAACCCAACTTTGCCGCCACTCTGGTTTAAAAAAAAAAGAAGGATGTGTAAATGGGGAAGTGCACATATCTCTGAGGATCAGTTAAATTAACTTGTTTGAATATGGTTTACCACCTCCTGTGTGTGTGTGTGTGTGTGTGCGCGCCTACCATCCTCTCATCTTCAGCATTTGTCAATGGCACGGAAGTCACAGCAATACTGGTCACCTGAATTCACACTAAATTCTATCATTCCTCCCACTCCTACCCTGCGCTCGTATCCCTTCTTCAATGCATGATAGTGCATGAAAGCCTGTAGGTTGTCTCATTTCACAGGATCCCAGATGGTGTGGCTTGATCTACTGCAGCATCCCACCAGGCGTCCACCTCATTTAATATCTCAATATTATAACAATTATTATATGTATTAGTAGAACCATGAAACTGTTAATGCTACTGTTTTAGTGAATATGAGATCATTTTTTGCCTGTCCATTCCAACCCTCACACCACCTCAGTCTCTATCACACTCTTGGTTTCTACCTGTTCTTCTCCTTGGCTGTCTCTCCTTCTGCCACAACCTGGTTGAGGCAGAAGCCCAGTAAAAGGCAGATGTTTCTTTGCCATTATCGCCAAGTGCTTTCTCATTGGGGAAATGTTTAGTTTCTGTAAATCATCTTAAGAGAGTGTGGTCCAGACCTGCTCTACATGGATGGTGTCATCAGGAAATTGGTGCCTTCTGATTAACATGCTCTTGACTTAATTAGATTAACAACACCCGCTAGCCCTCAGTGTTTACCAAAACAAATGCTGCCCACTAACACCGGTTCGATATTAAATTAATTAAAAAAAAACGACCCTTACCTTGTCGAAGTGTCTTTGGGAGAGGAGGACGGGGCTCATGGACTGGGGGCTCTTGTTGTACGAGGGTCGGTATTTGACCGCGTCCCCCTCCCTCCAGTCGGGCTGCCGACGCTGGCCGCTCCGGCTCCGGTACGAGCAGGCTCGGCTCACCTCGTCGGGAGCCAGGGTGCAAGCGGTTCTTCCACACATTTCGAGGGGCGGACGAGTTAAAACTGCCGACTTCTACCACGGGAACCGTTCAAAGGGTAAGAGAGCTAACTAGCTAGGTTTTAGCTAACCTCCGGCGCGGCACCGATGGGTAAATAGTCAGCGACCACTTACGGCAGCCGTTTTCCGGGGCTAGTGGAGGCTCTTCTCCGGTCTCCGCCCCCTCCCTGTCTGGAGGCTCGAGGACTTGTCCGAACACAGGCTGAGGGCGCGAGTGCACACGTGATCTGGTGACGTATAGCGGAACTAAGATGGCGGTGTCCCAGCTCAAGAGCATCATGAGTGCTACACTGTTGACTAATATTGAAAAAAAAAAAGAATAGTTTTAATAGGCGTTGGAGAGTATTTTAAATCTGCTATTACGGGGTTTACAATTAACAGCTATGAGGGGAAATTTTCAATAAGTTTGATCAAATTGTGTTATTAGCATTACTATTGTGCATCCTGTTCCTCTTCTCTCAGCTACTGCCTTCAGGGGTCACCACTGTGAATCATTTCCCTCCATCTAATGATGTTATCTGTATCCTCTTCTCCTGCAACAACTAACTTCATGCCCTCTTTTACAACATACACATGTCTCTTCACCCTGTGTTCACAGTAGCTCAATTTCCACTAGTGTCCCGTAGCACCAGTGGCGGTCAGTGTTCACCCGGGTGTCAAAAACTATTGTGCATTCGTTTTTAAAACATTGTATATGTCCATGTGTTCGGTGTATGTTGCTGTAATTGATGTCAAGGTGGTCGACAGCGCCTCAGGTGGTCGCCTTGGTAACAGAAACCAGGTCGAGGCGGGCTTCGTGATCACGCCTTTGAAACTCCATCCCCAACAATGTAAATTCTTACCGGTGAACGTCCGCCAGGAAAAGAGCCAAGACCTTACTTAAACATTAACAGCTTTTGTTTTTAAATGGTCTCAAGTTCACTGGAATATCAAGTTTCACAGGATGAGACATTGTGATACTTCACCAGATCATTTCTTTTTACAGAGAATGACAATGAGGAGGTTGTAGTTTGTTTTACAAGAGATGTGATCTCTGTTGGTGTCAAAATAAAACAAAGGTTACATGTGCTTTGGAAATTAAACAGTGTTGGATTTTGACCAAGGTGTGTTGTATTTCCAGTCCAACCGATGAAGGGAAACAAGAGTATCATTTGTTGGGTGAAGACTGGACAGGTGTAGCCAAGCCTCTCCTGTAAAGCAATTTGAGATAGTTTATTGTTCAACGCTTTTGATGACACCAGTCTAAGAGATGCATGGAAGTTGTAGTCCAATTAATTTTTGTTGTATCTGTGCCACTGCACACACCTTTATCAACGCTCGATGTCCTGAGGAACTCTCAACTGTGTCCCCTGCAGCAGTCAGTTGTGGACTGAGCCAAACATCTGAGGACTACCTTGATGGATGAGAGCTAGTGTTCTGATGGAGGTCACCGAGTCCAGGCAGTCTGCTGGAGGGACGACGGACTGCTGATTGATGCAGTCCAATGCACGTACACTGTGGTGAGAGAACCAGCATGGGTGACTTCATTGTCTGAGAGAAATTGCATAAATGTCAAATTTAAGTTAAAGAAACATTTTATAATATTAAAATGTATAATAATAATTTTAAAATATGGAATTGTGTGATGGTTAAGATTTGGTGGCTTGGAAAGTGGATTTTAAGTTCACAATACAGCATTGACATTCAGTTTTGTCAGCAACTTAAGTTTAGTAGTTCTTATTAGGTTTCATTGCATGGCTTCACATCCTTTATTTGACACAAAATCAACATCCAAACTCCGGTGACTGGATAGGAGCAAATTGATAAGCTCTGTTTTCATATAGGCTAACCTATATTTACATCTAACAGGCTATGGTTGGAAACAGAGGGAATAACACACATATTGTTATATCTGCCCTCTATCTCTTGATTTGAAATATATATGTGTTGAGATTTATGATCATCCTAAAACTGATGCTGAATGTTCTTAGATAGAACTAAGGAAGTCCTAATTCCACACTTCTTGCCATTCATAAACCAGCTCATTGACATTCTGAATTAACCATGAGATCACATTGATAATGGTTTACCAAATATTTGAATACAGACGCCGTTTATTACATTTTCATGGCCTGCTTTTTTGGCACCAAACTGAAGATGCTCTGCTTTAATCTGTACACATATAAAGTAAAGCCACTGAGTGCTAATTGAATAATTTAATCTTTTTTTTTCCTCCTACATTTTGATAAACTTGCAATTTGTGGACACCGCTTAGAGTTGCAAACCACATTTTATAATCATCTGTAATGGGGCAACACCATTCAGTAACTAAATGGTGACTAAATTTTAGTTGGTTTCATACTTGAAGGCCTCGTGCTCTGACCCAGCATTACAGTTAGCGTACCAAGCTTAATGACATCACAGTTTCCTCTTTCACAGAGTGCCGCCTCCTTTCACAGGTCCCCAGATGTGACCTCACGATTTCTTTTATGAAGGTGGTGCGCTGCTTGCATGAAGCACTGTATGTGTTGTTGCTGAGATGTCTGAGTTGCACAGTGCTATACGAGGTGCCTCTGCCTGTGAAATCACAGTGTCCTCTTTCACAGTAAATTCAAAGACATACACATATACATATTGATAGGAAATAATTTATCATAAGATTTGGGATCCCCCCTGTAATTATCTAAGCTTTACAAATCAGTGCTCTTGGTGATGATGCAGGAGATGCACAAGACCTGTCGAAGCCTCAGAAGGACACAGCTGTGGCCCAACAACGCAGCAAATATGAAATCGAAATCCGTCAAACCAGCGGACCCAACCTGCAAGTTGACAAGTGGTAGGCATCCCCAATGAGTTCTCCAACAACCACTTTTTAGAATCAAATTGTATTGTAATTGTTGAGTTGGTATTAGCAGACAGAGGCATATAATATTTGACATTTTGTGTGCATCTCAGCTTTTGAAGGCAAAAGCCGGCGACGAGCTATCAGCCTACCTGCTCTTACCGCAGAGAGACTGAGGACAGCCAAGGCCATTGTGGACAAAACTGTCAAGGTCACTTATGACAACTTAATCAAACCAAAAGTTGTTTTTTTTTTCTCAGCAAAAAGGTCATTCCTCATTACTGTCAGTGCTGTGTGTCATCTCAGATGCAGAAAGTGTTTTGTATCCGTGGTCCATACCCTGTCATCAGAGCAGCACTGAGGGCCAGAGGCTGGGTTGAGCAACGCCTGCACCGCCCAAACCAATCACATGTTCAACCTTGTAATGAGAGCAGAAGCAGCTATAATGATTCCGGTGACAGTGATTCAGATGATGGTGAGCCTAAACTTTTTTTTTATTCATTTCTTTATTATATCCCCCAAGTCATTCTTGAAATGTATATGCTGTAAAGCTATGTCATGAAAAAGCTTCATTCTAACATTACTTCTTTTGCTTAGACAACACAGATGATGTTGAAAAAGAGGAAGATCTAGAAGAACTGTATGATCTGATGGTAAAAAAAAAAACGTTATACTGGTTCTGGGTTATATTAGAATTCATTGTCATTATATTCATCTGATTTTTTTTCAGTTTTGTGTCTACATCATATCAGGATTGGTATCCGAAATCACAAGACCTTTTCAATAATAATACATTTCAAAGAAATCTCCTTTCATAGTCATATATTTTGATTTGCTATATTTTTTAGTGATTTGCTATCCTTTATATAATTAAATATAATTTAATATGTATACTTAGTTAGAAAACTCACTTTTTTATTATTGGAATATCTGTTACACTATCCAACCTATACAGTGACTAGGCCCTGTAAACTTTACATGTGTGTTACGCATGCCTACCTACGGTGTAAAGTCAGGCATGTGGTAATAGTTGATGCACTTATTACCATGCTGAAAATTGTGAAAGTTGCAAAATCTAGTTTTCTTCCTCCTCTCAGTCTCGACTGTTGCGGAATGAAAAGGTCAATTTCTACTGGACGAACAGTAGAAATGCCGTCAACAGTTATCACTTGCAAAAAGAGCAGATTATCAATCATTTTGCAAAAGCAGGCAGCTTCACCACCAAGGTACATTTACAGTGCATTCTCAGATGTATATTTTTAGCAAAAGACGCCTTTCCAGTTTCTCACATGTACTCTGTTTTACAGGCGGGACTGTGTGTGAACCTGAGGAGCCTGCACTGGTTTGATACAGCTGATCCAGATACCTTCTTCCCCCGTTGCTACCGACTAGGGATGAAGGATGAGAAGAATGCTTTCATAGGTTACTTGCTACGTTACTTATTCAGCACATTGAATGACTCTTAAACTGTATTCACACAGGATTATAATGCACGCACCTCATGTGATTATTTATGATAAGAGCGATTGTGATCTCACTCCTGTATTATTCTGCCATGCCCATAGTTTTCAAATTAAAACTCCCAACATATGTAACCTATGACATTTGCCAAATAGAGAGGTAATGTGATTTCACTGTTACTGTGTAAATTTGCATCTCAGGGGTGTTTTGCTTAAACATTTATCTGCCTCTTCTTGCATCTACCTCATTCTCCAGAGCCATGGAGGCTGCAGTAGAAATAATACATTCTTGCTCAAAAAACATTTTCAGTGCAAGTTTGACCGATTTACTTTCTTTGCAAGTAATGCACCATCTGCCTGGATGCAATTGGATCCTTTAGGTTTAGGGGAGGACATTGATGTTGTCCCAAACATATATACCAAATAGTTTGATTCACAGTGTCTTTGCACATCCCCATACAGTTGAGACTGTTACTTAGTGTCTTTTTCCAAGACCTTACACAAGTAAACCTGACTAGAATACAGACATTATCTATCCCTTGTCAATTTTCCGCTGCAACATAAATTATACCTGGGTGAAATCATATTGAAATCACGTGAGGTGAATCTTAGTTTTTATTCAGTCAGGCTTTAGGTGTTTAGCTGGATCTCTTCGCTGCTTCGTAAGAGGAATCTGAAAATATCTAATATCTCTATTTCTGTAGAGGACTACAGAAGGACTGCTTGCATCAGTCTTCTAAAGTACATAGTGGCGATGGAGAAGGATGCCGAGGCAATGGAAACAAGTAACAGCATTCAGCCCTTTCAACGAGAACAATTTCAACACATAGCTAAGTACTAAAGGTTTATAAATACAGATTTTTTTTTTCTCTTGGTTTTTCAGATCAAAGGGTGGAATGCACACAACCGTCAAGACCTGTAGTCTGTTCAAAATTGGTTGACAGGGCAATCAGAGTATGTCAGGAGTTCCTAGAATGTCTGGAACACACCGACATAGACATAGGCGTAGACACACCACAATTGCTGACTGAGGACGAGTGGACAGACTTTCTTGAATGTTACTACCTTGTTGTTCAGTGAGTAGCGTGTGTCTGTGAGAGGTGGGGCTAATGGATTTGTAAAATAAATTCCATCCTCATTGCAGTTCCACCTTTCCTGCTCTTTGTGTCTCAGTGATGGAGCCCAGATTGAGATGACTACGACTTTGGCCACCTGTTGTGAGAAAGTACTGCAGAGGCTTGCAGAAGTCAGGCCACAGCACGACATAGAGGGCATTTATAACATCTGGATCATCAAACCGGGAGCTAAGTCCAGGGGCAGAGGTGAGACTCTAGACCCAATCAGAAACAAGACCAGACAATAACATGACAGACCATCCTGCTTTCCTTCTCTCTTAGGCATCAAGTGTGCCAAGCGATTGGATCAGATCCTCAGGCTGGTGGACAGTGATCTAACCCTGATCAAAGATAGCAAGTGGGTGGTGCAGAAATACCTGGAGCAGCCCCTGCTGGTCCATGGCACCAAATTTGATGTGCGCCAGTGGTTTTTGGTCACAGACTGGAACCCTCTCACTGTGTGGTTCTACAAGAAGTGCTACTTACGCTTTGCTACACAGCCTTACTCACTCGACACACTAGACAGGTGAGAGAGCCGCAGGAAAACTAGAAACTAGATTGTCTAAATTGAGAGAATAAAATGTAGTCCAGAAATTATGAAATATCTCCATTCATTACCACTGTATTTGATGTTCTTCATTTACAAAAAAAAAAATCAAATTCACTGGAAGTCCTCCATGGGAGAGATTTTCAAAATGTGCTTTATGTTGATTTCCCCTGCTCATTTGGAATTGCAATGCATGCAATTGCTTTGGAATTCGTGGAATTCGGGTGCTGGACTAATGTCCCCACTTAAGCCTCCTCTTATACTGCACTTTTCGTCTGGGCGTTTTAAAAACTTGGCCTCACTTTGCATTTGCCTTGTTTTCCTCCTCATCCTGTAACACTTACTTTTTAGCTTTCTCTCCTCTTTTGTGGGGAATCCCCAGTCAGGCTTATCTGGATCACAAGTTAATATAATACAATTGTTTTTCACATACTGGATGCATTGTTATTGAGGACTAAAAAAGATAGAATTCTGGACATAATATTGCTGTATTTTCTACTGTAATGCTTGACCTGGTGTTCTTTTGGTGTCTTGGGAGGAAAGAAATAATACAATAAAATGGGGGAAAAAAGATAATGAAAATAAGAGAAAAGGAAAAGTCACTAACACTTTGAGTACTTACAGGAAGGTGTCATTTATTTCTAATACCAATCAAAAGTGTAATTCTATATCTTCATGTGACTAATAATTCTCCATGCTTTGCTTCAAATAATTCCATTTGTTCAGCTCTGTCCACCTGTGCAACAACTCCATCCAGAAACATCTGAGGCCTTCTCCACTGCGCCATCACATCATCCCAGCCGACAACATGTGGTCAGATGATCAGTTCAAGAAATTCCTGTCCAGTCAAGGTAAAAAGACACTGTGGGACACAGTGGTGGTCCCAGGGATGAAGAAGGCTGTCATCCATGCAGTACAAACAACACAGGATCTCGTGGATTCACGCAAAAACACCTTTGAACTCTATGGCGCTGACTTCATGTTAGGTACAAATGATAATGCAAACTTTTTAAAATCTGCCTTTTTCACAGCTTACTACTTACATACTAAAATGCCCTCTTTTTTGTTTGCATATTTACATTTTATATGAAAATGACCTCACTGGTAAGATCTCGCCCCTCCTCCTTAGGCTGTGACCTCCGACCATGGCTCCTTGAAATCAATGCCAGTCCTAGCATGGCTGCTTCAACGACCGTGACTGAACACCTCTGCGCAGCTGTGCAGGAGGACACACTCCGTGTTGTTCTGGACAGAAAAGCAGACCGCACTGCAAACACGGGAGACTTTCAGCTCATATACAAGCAGGTCAGGAGAACTTTTTCCTGTGTTATCATTGTTTTATATATTTCTCTGATTGAACAGATGACAATCAATCATGTTTCCAGGCTGCAATAGAAGCGCCACAGCAAACTGGAGTCAACTTACTGGTTGAGGGATTCCAGATCAAACATTCCTGCCCACTTCGTCCTCTGAAGTCATCCAATCGTCAAACGGCAAAACAGCTGGCTGATACCATCAAAAAAAAGGAGTCGTCAGCCCCAAAAGTCAAGCCCCTGCCAAAGATGGTGAAGAATGCCGAGACCAAAACCCAGGTGTTTTGGCACAAGAAGACACTTGAAATATCAAAGACAGTATCCGTGAAAGTCAAATCATGTTGATTCAAGGCAAACTGGCACCTTGATCACCCAAAGTCCTTTATATCACATATAATGTGATGATAGCTGCCATGTTGCATTTATTAGAGGTTGTGGTGATGAAACACATCGGGAATACATGACCAGATCATGCACATGTTCTTTTAGCCGAGATCTTTCTTTTGCAGTGTTTCTGGCCTACCTCAAAGTCTGAATTTAAATGCTTCCTTTGTATTTGTTTTGAGTTTTTTTTCCCTTACAGTTTGATTAAATGTGCAAAATGATAATGTTTTACTCAGACAGCTTTAATGAGATATGACAAATGTTTTCACATTAACTGCGTGTTTGGTGAAAGTCACCACATTAGTCAATCATTGACTCATGGGGAGTGGATTATCTGCTAAATGAATTAGAATTAAGAAATTGCAGTACTTCAGCCAAAAGAATAAATATCATCTGCATGTCTCTTCAGAGAGATCTTGTTGACTCCTTCAGTACTTGAAACAGCTCTGGATTATCATTTGATAACCTTGAGATATAAAAAGAAGTAAATATGAAACAGAAAAATTGTATCAAAAATTACTAAATATATATTGGCCTGTAACTATAATTTCAGAGCTACTGATTGAAACCCAGATGCTGGCAGCTATGTAAAGTCTGAGTGCAAATCTTCTTCAGCTGTAACCACTGCTGACTTTGGACCTGCTGGTATTCAATCAGACAAACCTCTCTCCTCCAGTCAAATGTATCCCGCTGTGCTTCGCCAGCTCCATATTTCAGAACCTGATTTTAACCTGAGTAAAGAAGTTGGAGGATTTCAGGTACTTGGGGTCAGCAGTCCAGAGCAACGGAGAGTTCAAGCAGGGTGGAATGGGTGGAGAAAAGTGTCAGGGGTACTATGTGATAGAAGACTATCAGCCGAAAGGAAAGGTGGACAAGACAGTAGTGGGACCAGTGAGGCTGTATGGACTAGAAACTGTTACAATGACGAAAAAGACAGGAGGCAGAGCTAGAGGTGGCAGAGATGAAGATGCTAAGGTTCTCTTTGGGAGTGACCAGGATGGATAAGATCAGGAATGAGTCCATCAGAGGGGCAGCACATGTTAGATGTTTTGGAGATGTTTTAATAGAGAAGGTCAGAGAAGCCAGACTGAGATGGTTTGGCTCATGTACAGAGGAGGGATAGTGAATATAGCAGATGGATGCTGGAATTGGAGCTCCCAGACAGGAGGTCTCAAGGAAGACCAAAGAGAAGATTTATGGATGTAGTGAGAGAGGATATGAAGGTAGTTAGTGTGAGAGAGGAGGATACAGAGAATGGGGTTAGATGGAGAAGGTTGATTCGCTGTGGCGACCCCTGAAGGGAAAAGCCGAAAGGAGAAGAAGATTTTAACCTGATTAAAATCAACAAGAGTCTATGTCACGTTGAACACGAAGGTCAACTCAGCTTAAAATAAAATCATGTTCCAAGAGCTTTAATTATACATAATTATTTTGAATCTTGGAAATAAGACCCCCAATTGCTCCTCAGGGACAAATAGTTTAATTCCAATTCTGATTACAGAGCCTCGACAGAAATCACCAGATCGGCAGCACTACTCGCATTAGTTTTCCTATTCATATATTTGAGATATTACAATCCAATTGTAATAAAATATACATGTTGAGTTCATAATTTTGAACACTTGGGGGCGGTCATTTTTTCTGGAGGGGAAAGAAACGCCAAAAAACTCGTCGAAGAAGAAGCGACTAGCGGCCGGCCGTCACTTACAAGCTCTCTGTAACCTGGACCTAAGAATGGCGGCGTCCGTGTGCCGAGTTGGGAGTACCGTGGGTCGAGTCCTCGCCAAGGCCCGTAATGTAAGAAACGGATGGATTGTTTTACATTTTATGCTTTCAAAGAAAGCGGCACATTCCACCGGTATCAGGGAGGCAAAACGCTTGTTTCCTAGTCGTCGCCCTTACCTACTGTAAAGTAAAAGGGCTAATCTGTTAGCATCATTAGCTAGCAGGGAATGCAAGGTCAACCGACATATAAGGCAATGGTTATTGTCTTTGTTTTCGCTGTACTTTACTTTATATTAATAACTTGCTCTTTATTTTATCTAATGGAGGTTAGCGGCTGTGACATCATCTTGCCATCGTTTGCCCTCCCGGAGCAGCTAAGATGTCCTGGACAACAGCGTTAGCATAGGGAGTTTATCCAATAATCGCTAGTCATAGGTATCCCAGGTATACAAGTAAGAGTTTGCCAATCATTTTGCCTTCATTCAACAAGTTTATAGTATTAAATTCTTGCTGGACACTGAAGAGTGTTTAATGGTTAGCTTGCATGTAAAGCTGAAAGCAGTCAGGGTTGCTTCTGACCTGGAGAAAATACTGTCGTTCAACAGTACACGTATGAATCCGGTTTATAATCGATAACAATCAGAAAAAATGTGAGCCGTGTACCTGTAAATGTCATTGATTATTATGTCTATTATACTTAAAATAAACTGTGGCATTGCTCATTCAGACATGAATTAAATCAGAGTTTGAGGTAATACAGCCAAATTAAAAGGTTTCAAACATAGTTAATCAAAAGTGCTAGTTTTGGAGAAATAAGTTTAGCCCTGTTAAAGGGCCCCTGGTTCTCATACATTTATTAATAGAACATTCCCAATTCAATTGTTACAAATTTGAAACCAGGTGTATCATAGTACCCCACCATGATCTTCATCTCATTTTTAAAAAAAGTAGGAAGGTACTTTACCTCCCCTGAGCTTGAAATGTGACTGAAATTTGCTGTAGCCTGTTGTGTAGTTTTGTTTTATTGAAGCTAGCTTGGAATTCTCTGTGCAAACATCTGGTAAGAGGTTAAATGCAAGACCAGTTAAAAAAATCTGTCTTGTTATGCAATGCACTCATTGTATGTTGTTGACAAATCCTTTAAGCATGCAAACAACTGCTTTGAGTCCAGATAGATCCAAGCAATGAGATCAATGATGTTTCAGACAAGTCTATAAGACCATGAACAATCCTCGATGCCTCGGTGTGGATGAAATAAGTTATTTCACCTCTAATTATATATGACATCTCTGTTGTGCTTGGCCAATTCTAAAATCAGCAGATTTTAATGTCATTCATAATGTTGTATGTTCAGTTCCAAGATTTTGCCTCATATTTTGAGGAACAAGCAGTGTGTTTGTCTATTAATGCCTAGAATTAAAATCTTTATTAATAACAAAAGTACTGACTAGCCTTAAGCAAAACTTGATACTACTTTATATGTGCAGATTGAATGATTCTTGTTCTCTTTCCACATGTAGCCCATCCTGCTGTCTCTGAGGCGTGGGCAGACCTCGGTCAGCTATGCCCAGTCCCTGTTGGGAGCCCCTGAAACTCGCCTGACGGCATTAGACAATGGTTTAAGGGTTGCATCTGAGGAGACAGGGCATGCCACTTGCACTGTAAGAACTCCTCATTGAAATTCTGCTCAATCAATACTTAATTATACCACCATCTCCTCTCCTTTCTTAGGACAGCACAATGTGCTGGAGTTTTCTACTTTTACATATTCCCCAATCACTGCACATCACTTCTTTACTGTAGGTTGGACTGTGGATCAGTGCTGGGAGTCGCTATGAGAGTGAGAAGAACAACGGTGCAGGCTTTTTCCTTGAGCACATGGCTTTCAAGGTAGATCCCTATTATACCATTCACCATCTTGGTAGTCCCAATGATTTACATGTTTAAGATGTCTGACCTCTGACCTTGTGACCTCCTATCTTTTATTATTCTTAAGGGAACCAAAAAGTACCCTCAGACTGCGTTGGAGCAGCAGGTGGAGTCCATGGGCGCCCACTTGAGTGCATATACCTCCCGTGAACACACTGCATACTACATGAAGACCCTGACTAAAGATCTGCCCAAAGGTAATAGGTTATTACCCTCTCAGAAAGTTGAAATAAGGTGAATTGATGTGTTTGTTCACAAATGTTAACAATTAGCTAATTTGTAACATTCCTGGAAAATGAGATCTGTTCTGTCAGAAAAGGTCTTAAGGCCCAGATTTGAAATTTTCCTCACGTCTGTTCTCAGCTGTGGAGCTCCTGGCTGAGGTGGTTCAGAGTTGCTCATTGATTGAGTCAGAGATTGAGCAGCAGCGGGGTGTTTTGCTCCGTGAGCTAGAGGAAGTGGAAGGCAACCTGCAGGATGTGTGTCTGGACCTGCTACATGCCACAGCCTTCCAGGGCACCCCACTGGGGCACAGTGTTCTCGGACCCTCTAACAATGCCAGGTAGAAACAACTTCAATTTTCAATTTTCAAAAAAAAAAAAAAACAATTGCTTAGTAAAAGTATAGAGCTATAACTTGACTTATATGGCAGTCTCTAAATTTTCCTGTGATAACCCTTTCCTGATTACCAGAATTGTCACTATCATTTCATACTTATGCTTGTTTATAATCTGCCAGGACTCTGAACCGCCAGGACCTAGTGGATTACATCAACAGCCACTACAAGGCCCCCCGCATGGTTCTTGCTGCCGCAGGAGGTTGGTCCTTTTTTCATGCTGGACGTTGTGGAGTGGCTTTCAAATAGTATGTTTTTGACTGTCATGGGCCATTTATCTGATGTTTAACCTGCACAGGTGTGAGCCACGACGAGCTGGTCAGCCTGGCTAAAACTCATTTTAGTGGAGTGTCTTTTGAGTATGAGGGAGACGCTGTTCCTCTCTTGTCACCTTGCAGATTTACAGGCAGTGAGGTGAGATCCATTGTGATTGTTTAGAAAGATCATTGCCTTTTTTGTTACTGTTTTTTGTGATTTCACATTTGACATTGACCGATTCACCCTTTATCCCGTTGTTTCATGGATTTACCCATGAGACAACCTCCGATGTCTGAGAATAGAACATAATCCAGACGGGGCTCGTAGTTTCACTGTCTTGGTTTCACATCTCATCAGATCCGTATGCGTGATGATGGTTTACCACTGGCACACATTGCCATTGCTGTGGAGGGACCCAGTGCCTCAAGTCCAGACATCGTGCCAATCATGGTGGCCAACGCAATCATTGGGAGCTATGACATTACCTATGGTGGTGGAAAGGTTTGTGACTGAAATTTCTCTCACTAGTTTATCATTAACCCATGTCAGCTAAATATTAAGAAATATAAACATCAACCCAATTAAAGGAGATGATTTATTTGAAGTTTGAAACATCCTTAATATCAGAAAATTGTACGTCTAAGACGCCTGAAAAAGAGGGTGCTTAATAAATATTGGTGTTTCTTTCACATGTAGCATTTGAGCAGCCGCCTGGCTCGACTCGCAGTGGAGGAAAAATTGTGTCACAGCTTCCAGGCTTTCCACTCCTCCTACAGCGACACTGGCTTGCTGGGTATTTACTTTGTGGCTGACAAGCATCATATTGAGGACATGATGCACTGGTCCCAGAACGCCTGGTCAGTCACGACTCCTGCACAGAGTCGTACACGCAAAACGCTGAAAATTCATTTCTCCTTTCCAAAGCATAGCACAATATAAACTTTCTTCTCTTACTTATTTGCAGGATGAACCTTTGCACCACCGTGACAGAGAGTGATGTGGCTCGGGGAAAGAATGCTGTAAAGGCCAGCCTGGTTGGACAGCTCAACGGTAAGTAATCAGTCAGGAAGAATGAACACACAAGCATAAAAACGCAAGATCCAAACATGACAAATGTATACGTTTCGATTTAGGAACAACACCGGTTTGTGATGACATTGGCCGTCACATTCTGAATTACGGGCGCCGTATTCCTCTGGCTGAATGGGACGCGCGAATTGATGTAAGTGTTCATTTTCATCGATTTGATGTTATGAATGCTTCAGAAATTGGCAACTCAGTAAGTAAATGTCAGTTTCACTGTCTTTTCAGGCTGTGACTCCCAGAATGGTGCGTGACATCTGCTCCAAATACATCTATGACAAGTGTCCTGCTGTGGCAGGTGTAGGTGAGTTCTGCTCAAGTTTATGTCTTGTTAGAGTTCAGTGTCCCTGTCAGATATTTTCAGGAGAATGTCGCGAGTCCTTCCATGTCAATTTTCCCAACCGATCTTTATTTTTCTTCTCCATCAGGCCCCGTTGAGCAGCTACCTGATTACAACAGAATGCGCAGCGCCATGTACTGGTTGAGGTTTTAAAGTACATTATGGTGATTCTCCACTTTGCCCTCCTTGACTTCCCTCTGGGTTTGTTTCCCCCCTTATATGTAAGAATCATCATCTGAGGGTCCCCCTCACACACACACACACACACACACACACACACACACACACACACGCACACACACAAACCCCCAACATCTCAAGTTTAAAATGGCCATGAGGGGTGGCAGCTAGTCTGCACATTCTCAGTTTTCAACATACAGACCAGATACCAACCCGACGACGTGGTTCTCACACAGCAACACATTGCAGCCTGAGCTCAACACAACCAACGTGGATGAAGAGTATATTTATAATGTCTGTAAGATTTCATTTTGTTGTCTATTGTACATAACAGAAGCTCTCATTCCAAGGAAAAATAAAAACATAAAACATTGGCCTTAGGTCTTGTTTAATTGAAAAGTGGTATTTTGTGAGGTACACTGCACTTTTTAAACCACCGTTTTGACAAATTTAAGCTTTGTTCTATGAGAGAAAAGGATATTGAAACTTAATCACAAGCTCATTATTTGAATATCACTTGCTCAATTTGAGCAATTATTTGAAAACATGAATTGGATTTTCAAGTTTTCATTTGTATTTCTAAATGTCAATTATCATATTCAGTATAATAGTTCATTTTATTTAAGTAAATTCAAGTTAGACAGCTGGGATAGGTTCCAGCATCCCCCGCGACGCTGAATGCAGGATAAGCGGCAGACGGTCAGATGGATGGATTGATGCAATTCAAATTAAGTGAAGGTAACGCAAGAATAGATTCATCATCCCTGAACAGAACCTTATATGGCATCAAATTTCTCTCTCCTTTGCTTTTATATAGAACAAGGAAAATAAAAAACCAAGGCAGCGCAGTGATTCGCGTTGCTTATGACGTGATGTAAGTAGGGGATATTTGTTTCTTGTTACTATGTGTGCTCTCAGCTATCTGGCAGTAGGTCTTATTTTACTCACTAATCTCCATGATACTGTGTGTTTTCCTTTTTAATTACAGCCATCATTGATTGTATCTCTCACTCGTGTCAGTTTCCTCGGATCAAAGCAATTGTGTTGAGATGCTCTCCACCGTTTCTTCGTCTCGAGCCTGCGTCACGGCTGTTTGGATGATAATCAGCGACCTGCCTTGGCACAGACGGCATTAGATAGCGTCTTGAATCACGAGTGCTGACATCATCTCATATTAACATGTAGTCATGCGGTACATGAGCTAATGATGCAACTGGTATGAAATGGAATATTTGTCCCTGGCTTGACGTTTGTATGATCCGAGTTTGTTTATCTGTGGGTATCAAATATGAAGCCCGTTTCGTTGAAGCCCCGAGGGCCCGACTATAATCATTAGAACATTCATATCATTAGTCGCATAAGCATCGGTCCCGTGATGAGCCGGACTTGAGGTGAGTCAGGATGTGAGGTAGTTCTTGTTCAGAGTTCCACTTGGGTCTGACATCCCCTTCCTCCTTGTATCCAGAGGGCTTCATTGCTCCTCCTCTCCCCTGTGTGTTCTGTAAATAGACCTAGACAATTATGTATCCTAGCAGAACCTTTTTTTTTTTTTTTTCCACCAAAACAACAATGCTCATTGTCTATATTGTTTTGGATGTTACACAAGGAGACACTGGAAAAGTGGAACACAATCACAGCTCCTCAATTCACAGAGGCACTGTGGAGTCCTGAGTCTCGAAGGACATTTTAACATCCTCTTACTAGTCTCATGCACTAGATTGTGGTTTGCCTACATATATCTGATTTGTTGGTTCTCAGGCCCTTCCTGACTCGTAATCAAAAAACGGAATGCAGTTTTCGGTCATTGTCATTCCCACAACTAGCATAAGTGTAAACCCCATGGATACTCTTGAGCCCTCAGCTCACACTAATGAATGCTTGAATACATCACTTTTATGTTTTTTTTTCCTCAGTATATTCTTTCGCTTCCTCTGTGTTTCTGTCTACCCCATCTGGTCATTCCCCCGCTCAATAGTCTTTGAATCCCTAGATTACCATTTTTCTATTGGAGTTAATCCAGTTTATGTTATGCTGGTTGTTCTCAGGTTATAATTCTGTTTAAATCCAGCCTATTTTTTTTTTTTTTTTTTTTACAAAAGAACTCACTAAATGGTTTCACGAAAGAAGTGTTCTTTATTGGAATCCTTGGCCTAGTATGTGAATGGTGACCCCAAGATTGTCAGATTGTTGGCACAAGCAAGGAGGCAATGCAGTCTTAGCTGGCCTTTCTCGAAGTGAAGGTAACACAAGAATAGATTCATCATCCCCGATTTTCATCCCTATTTTGTCGTCCACCCATCACATTGCTTCTTAGCTGGTTAGCCTTCATGGCAGAGACTTGTGTGTGGTTTAAGATTCAGGTACGTCCATTAAAGGCTTGAGAGTCAGTCTGGAATTTCACTGCTGCTTGTCGCCTTGAACTCGTCCGGCTTGCAGCATTCAGTTGTCCATTGTATCTGTCTCGCCTCCGTACTGTTCACCTGAACAGTTCTGCTTCTTTCACCCAATGACCTTTCCCTGTATCTCCCCCCGACCCGGCCCAAGGACTCCGGCCCCGCATTAGGGTCCTTTTGCCTCGAGCCCTTTGACAAACTGCACTTTGAAACACTTCTGCAACATTGTCGCCGTTACTTGAAATTTGTTTTTGAAAACTTGGGAGGATGCCAAAGTTGTTATTGTATTGGACAGGGCCATTGTTAAACTCCGTGTGTTGTCAAATACAATTGAAGAGGTAACAACTGTTTTTTTTTTATAAATGGCTGACCTGAAAACTTACTAGTAGATATGAGGTCTGGGATCATTCTTATGAGACATGAGTTATTTTCATTATATGAGAAATTTTTCAATTAAATAGACACACAGGCCTGCCTCTACTTGTAGCACCAGGTTTCATAACCTTATAACTCTGTCTATTCTTACTTTTGTGGTAGTAGTAGTATTAGGAATAGCCACTGTACTCGGCAAAATGCACCTTGTTAATTTTATCAACGTCATACTGATGTCAAAGAACTCTGTCCTGCTCCGTCATGTAGAATTTCCTTTTTTGGGAGCTGTGTGACATGCACGGCTTATTTTAGGTTAGATTGTTTTGGGTCTGTGTAGCCTTTGCTTGCGATACTTTGTCCTTGAAGCACAACCTGGTAGAAGTTGTAGGAATTTATATTTTGTTCAGTAAAGCTATGTGTCTGAATAACATTTAATCGTGAAATCTGGCCTCATGCATGGCTTGTTGGCTTGTTCATGACAGAAGGCACGACTGGTCAACATTTTTTGTTTAACAATAATAATGCTTCATTGTATGTTTATAGAAGAAACAGAAGTATCTTCTTATTAGAAATCATGCACACAAAAATCCCCATGCGATGTTGCAAACATGTCATATCCCTTTTTATACAGGATGATGCCCCTCGTGAAGAGAAACCCTATCTAAAAATTATAAATGACATCAATATGTTAATACTGTAATGAGAAGGGTAACCATTTGGTGTTATGAATCTAGATCTTAATCGAGTACATTTTGTTGTTTATTGCGACTGAATGGTAATGGTCTGGCCACAGACCGGGGTGACTGTCCAATTCATTAAAGAAAAACTATTGTGATTGCTGTTGTTATTTTTAGACAGAGAAAGATAGCAATGAGGGAGGAAATGAGATTAAATAAGGGGAGGGTGAAACCGATAAAGAGAGAAGGGAAGGGGTTGAGTTACGGCTAAGACCGACGTGGATGAGGATCGGGATGTGAAGGAGCAGGCAGTTGAAAGTCCGACTGCGTGGCATTCAGCTCATTCTTTCAGGAGCCGGAGAGGACGGAGAAAGAAGGCGCATATCACAAGTCCAACGGATCATCACAAGACCACGAGGAGTTGAAGTGCCTTTTTATCAAGTTGCAAACCGTCCACACTGGTGACATTGAGTAAGTATCTATTAAAATGATGAAACTTTAAAAAAATGATGCCTCAAGTTTATTGTTTCAAATGTCAGACTATTACATAATTTTGTTATTGACTACAGGAGACCCCAAAGGAAGACTTGACTCAGATTTATGAGCTTATTACTTGCATTTAAAATAGCTTTCAGTGCTTTTTTTTTTTTTCATTGTGAGTAATATGCTCAATTTAATGGGGATTCATCGTATTAATTAGATCTTTATTCTTTCCAAATGCTATCATGAATCATCTTGAGTATTCAAGCCTGTGTTTTCTCTCTCTCTCTCTCTCTCTCTCTGAAATATATAATTGTTTGAACAATCTTTGGTGTTGCATTATGGACTTATTGATTGTGATCCTCTCCTGCAGAGTCTTGACCATGAGAGGTGTGTCCTTCTGCCTGCTTCTGCTGCTGTCCTGGTGCGTCCAGGCTCAGAGGAGCCGTCACGCTCTCGGCCAGTTTAACGAAGACACACGGAGGAACACGCTGGCTGTCAACATACTGAACCGCAGCGGAGTGTTGAACTCAGTCCTCGGCTCGGAGCATCACACTGTCCTCCGGCATGTGCGAGCCCCCCGCCCGGCCTCCCAGGTACCCAAGAGAGCCCAGCAAGGGTCCCGCTTTGCCTTGTCCCTCGATGTTCCTACCAGCATCCTCAGTGTGCTCATAGATCTGGCCAAGAATCAGGACATGAGGACCAAGGCGGCAGCCAATGCAGAACTGATGGCACGAATTGGCAGAAGGAAATAAAGCCCCTGGGAGTGTTGAGTGCACCCGCTGGATGAACAACTCCATTGTGGAGTTAATCTGCACATCCATAAGAGACAATGTTAGATCAGGTGAAAAGAGTGGCTGTGGTCACATATATTCCTTTAGAAAATATAGGTCTGCTTTAATTTTATACTTGTGTGATCATAATTTGGTTCGAAATCTGTTGTGAAAAATTAAAGAAAAAATAGAACATGTGAAGTGAAGCAACACGAAGCTGGTCTATTGTTTCTTTAAGTTGCAGCTCAGAAACCGATCGGCTCCCGAAATCTGTTTATTTCCCCATGTCTTGAATTCAAAGAAAGGTTACTCAAATGAAATCCAATATAATAATCATATTTTTCCCCAACATCCATTTCAGTTCACTCCGCAGTGACATCAGGCATTCGGGGTATAATTAAAAGCATCAGAAACCCGTAAAGCGCAAATGATTGCGTCTGAGTCCAATGAGCTCGAGTCCGCCACGGCACAGCGTGACAGGTGATAAAAGGACAAAGGCTTGAACAGGAAATTGACCTCAGAAAGGAGAGCAGAGATAATCTGTGAACCTTTGCTTGTTTTTAATTGATAAATTTGGCAAACAAGTCTCGGCTATATTAAGTCTGATGATGTACGCGCTTTGCAGTAGACTGCCACATGAGGCATGATTCATCTGTGCCCCTGCACTGAGCATGAAATGAAATGCAACGGAGTGAAATAAACTGCTCATCTGATTTATATTGGACTTTTTTTCTGTTTTAACTCTGGTCATGACCCTGACAAAATCATTTAAAGATTATAAAGAATCTTTAATAATAGAACTGGCGCTGTGCAACTTTCATATTGCAAACCGACTTACTGTGATTTAAATTTAACTCTATATAATATTATGAAACCAGGAAACCTCTAATGCATTACTGAACTCTACAGGCTTCAGGGATGGCATTTTTTAATCCCAAGGAAAATCTCACAAGATTGTGCAAATTCATATTAAGTCTCTTCAACTGACCCGTGGTCTACAGCTGAGCACACTTGAAATATTGAAGCAAGCGATAAGAAAAAAAGAAAAATACCCGTCATCATTTCTCCTCCCTCCAAGGTAGATAGTGAAAATGTATCACAATGTTCTCTTTTTCTGTAGACTTGGGTTAGGATTTATATGCAGAATATGCAACACATTTAAACAGTCTGTGCCAAGCATGTTGAATAGTTTCATTCTGCATTTATATCTTCAAATATTTTATTTAGATTAAATAAATCCGACACAGAATCACTGATCTGACCAACAGCATCTATGATATTCTGATTTTTTTTGGTTGCTAATTTTTAGGCAACTGTCTGATTATTTTTCTTTCTTATTATCAGGTAATTTCTTGATGATTTGTGAAATTGTTTTTTTTTTTTTTTTATTGAAAAGACCACATTACAAAATAAAAGTTGGATAATGTAGAGTATGAATTATTATGGTGAGCAACCCTCCTCTTACCTCTGCTGATCCGTTCATTTCCCCGTACCTGCTACAGTCGGGATGGATGTTTTAGAGCCGTGGATGTGAAAGGGTTTCCAAGGGCACAGCATCTAATTGCTTGTTGCAAAGGTTACGGCCGACTCCTTCAGAAAAGAGAACAAACTCAAACTAACTTTAGAAATACCAGTGTTTCTTGAGTCTCCTGTGTCTGGGCCAAAATGACGCACTTGACCATCATGCACAGACCTTCATGAGCATAGAAATGTTAGGATAAACACTGCAATCTTTTCAAGCATTTTTTTTTCTCACCACTTTAAGTCAGCGTTGTAAAATCACTTATTCCAATGGAAAATATGCCAAATGAAAGAGAAAATGACGATTTGGAGAAATGGGAGCTGAAAAGTAATTTTGCTATTTGAGGCGATTTCTCTCATAGGTGACCTTCCGTGTTGATTCAATATACAGAAGGGGACGAAAACTGCTGAAAAAGATGAATCCATGCTGACGTGTGGGATGACCCACAAACACAACGGGGCAATAAACATCCACCACTGGTCCGTCGGTGTCCGACAGTGTCTGAAGCAAATTGGAGAGAAACTGATATACAGAAGGCCTTCTAAATGGCAGGACATTGTAAACAGGTGCAAAATTAGCCTTTTTGACAAACAGGAATCCAAATTTTTGTACTTTCTGAATGTATATTATATGAAAATGTTACTATTGGAAAATTTTACAAAAATCAGAATAAATCAGTACCACCATTCAAATATATTATAAAAAGTGTTAAAAGATAGCAAACTCATTATTGAAGATTACATTTAAAGTTTCTGCCATTCTGTGACAGGTTGTTCACAGAACCTTGATTAGATAAGGAATAGTTGTGATGTTAAAGATAGGTTGCGATGCCTTGATAGGTTATCTCTGCATGATTTATTTAGATGGGTTTTCTTTTTCATTCATAGTTTATCATACTAATGATGATATTTAATAATGGAAATATTAAATTACATTTTAATGTTGAATACATTATAAAATATATAACTAATCCTACTACTATCATAACCGCAACAACATCATATTTCATTGTCATAGATCATCATAATTGGACTGGTGAAAGTGAACCGGAAAATAAAAGTGTATGAGAAAGACCAATTGAAATAAAATAAAATAAAATAAAATAAAATAAAATAAAATAAAATAAAATAAAATAAAATGAAAAACTTCGTCATCAGTGTCACGTGCATTTGGAAGTGGCAAGCGCGTGTGAGTGTGAGATTCCCGGAAGTCCCTGTGAGGCTGTGGTCTGAGCACAGGTGAGTCCTGCGATTTTTACCCCGCGGTTTTTAATGAAATACCGTTATTGAGCCTCCTCATTATCAATACTCGTGTTTTGTTCAGTATTTCTCCTCAAGACGTTTCTCTCCATCCTCCCTCTGACTCATTGCGAAACACTTGGTGTTTACAGCCTGTGTGTGTGTGTGTGTGTGTGTGTGTGTGTGTGTGTGTGTGTGTGTGTGTGTGTGTGTGTGTGTGTGTGTGTGTGTGTGTGTGTGTGTGTGTGTTTAACGCCCGCAGACCAGAATCCTCTGGGCTGCAAGTTATCTCTAAAATGACACATTTCATTCTCCCAAGTCTGTTTCTCTAGAAGTGTCTCTGCTTCACCTCACAACCTCCACTGGCAAATACTTATTTTGATCATCAAAACATTGACATCAGATATGCGTCATAGATAATTTCTTTATATATATATATATATATATATATATATATATATATATATATATATAGTACATACCATGACAACTTCTCTTATCAGATGTGCGTTGCTATGTTGATTATTTCCCCACTTTCACTTGACTATGCATCAGAGTCACTGGCAGTGACTGAGCTAGTCATTCTTAAAAATCCTAAAGAAATGGCTTTTAAGCAATCCAAAGTATACATGGAAAAATCATTTAAAGTTTGCTGTTTTGAAAAAATATAAACAATTGCTCGTGAGGGGGGGAAAAAAGATTTGTAGGCGCTGCTGAGCAAATGCTAAATGGCCTCCTCTTATCTTGGGCTTTCAACACCTTGTACTTTCAATGCGCACACACATACACACACATACATTTATACATATCCTGAATTTCCCCTATGGGGCTCAATAAGAGTATTATCTTATCTCAAACGGTAGTAGAGCTGCCATGAAAGTGCTAACTTGGGGTTCAGTGTCTTGCCCAAGGACACTATGGGAATGCAGACAAAAGGAGCGAGGGATCGAACCGTCGAGACCTTGCACAACAAATTGAGCCAGAGCCGAGGTCCCGACAGAAAACGACCAAAAAAAGATCAGACATGGTGGGACGGAGCTTTGGTATTTTCGAAGACTGGATCTCAATTCAAAATCTTAGCAACGGTAATGTCAGATTTTTCATTTTAATCCTTTCAGTCTCGAATTCACTGCACAGATGTGGCCTGCTAGGTCATCCATCCCATACAAATGATGGGCTAGGATTTGTATAGGATGGATTTTCTTCATCTCAACAGTTATTATGATATAAACGTATCCCCAAAATTTTATAGTGCTTGTTTCCCCTGTATCACCTTGAGCCAGCTTCTATCTGTGAAGGATAATATGTTATGTGCTGCCCTTGGTGACCTCATAGCAACATGCCGTTGTGTAACGTGTCATGATAAGTGCAGGCGGTTTCAGCACTCCCAGTCTGTGCTCCAGCACGGGGAGACCCTTGACCTAATTTACGCTTTGAGTATTCAATTTTTTAGCCAAACTCTCATTTTGTCCTTGTGAAAGAATACTTTGCGTAATGCTACAGCTTTGTCATGATCCATACCTCATGTTGTAGCTGATAAAAACACATTTTCAGTGGAAGTAATTTCTTATATAGTTGATTATTTCTATCAGGTTTATATTCATATTTTGCAAAAGTATTTTCAAACAGTGCCTTTTAAAACACTCGTAGAATAACGGAAAAGTCACCCCAGTGAAAATTGCTTTGGCAACAGAAAAATTGAGATCTGAGTGGTTAGATCTCGATGAAATACATGTTCTCGGTGTGTAAAGGCTAAGATTTGACGAACTGATGCTCAATGCAGGGCATTCCTGTGGAAGGCGGGTGGGTGTGTTCATGGCGAATTGCTCAATAATGGGGAGATCCAGCGAGCGCAACAGTCAGCAGCACAAAGTTCAGAGAAGGAGTGGTGAAAGAAACAGTAAAACAGGGAGAAGGGTTTTATCAACAGCAAAAAGGTTGTTGTTTTTTTGTTTTGTTTTGGTAGAGAAGCTACTTTACCTGTGAGGTCACTGGTAAGTCTCTCTGTTTTTTAACATGTATCTATTTGAGTACTGAAAGTCTGCATTTCTGTGTTTGTTCCCGAAAAGCGACTTTACAGATTAGTTGCCATGTATTTATGCAAGATAGTCAACTATGATTAATTGTTTGAATAAAGTTACCCAATTTAGTTTCTTTGCAGTGAAATTAATGAAAAACCTTCCCAACGCAGGTGTGGGATCTCTGATGGATTATGCCATAAAATCTCTCAACCTAATTACTCCATCGTCCATCTCAAAGTAAGAGCTAAATTTAGGCAGTCGTTTGTCAATAACAGTTTGCAAAATGCCTAACTATATTTCATGTTGTTCCCTTTCTTTCCTTTTTTTTTTTTTTTTTTTTTTTTTTGGTAATTTCATTTAGGTGTGTGACCACCAGCATATCAGCCAGTGCGCTCATGACCCAGCAGCTCCTGTCTGGAAGACCTCCTCAGCCAAAGCCTTTCCGGGTCACGAATGCTGACCGCAACGTGAAGAAGGGTATCATGGCAGAGGGGTTGGAAGACTTGATCCAAAAGGTAAGACAGGAGGTAGAAAGCAAACTCGGAAGCAGGGCGTCGTGTCCCCGTGTAGAGAATGGAAACAACTACAAACTCTGTATGACTAGTGCTGGGCGATACGCGAGGCATAAATGTCACAATATTTAAAAGTCATCTTTGAGATATAAATATTTCACAATGTTGACTTAGGTGGTGATTACATACCAGATGTGCAGTGCATAGGTTATACCCTGTTCCTTTTTCATTTATCGCAGTTATTTCGCTGTCATCGGAAGCCTTTCACAAATGTTTGGAGTCTTGACAGTTTAGATTTAATCTTGACAGCTCAGATGTATCAGTAAGTTGAAGTCTTTGAATAATGTTTGATTGTCAGCTCTCTCACGTGGATCCAAATTTAAACATTTTTTTTTCTCTTGCAGACCTTCCAATTGTGATTTTTAATGTCATATTTTTGAAGCACTTTCTGAATATTTTAAAATTGACTACCCCTCCCCCCCCATTTACACCAGGTATTTCCTGTGTCACAGCTTTGTATAGATATATACCGCTTACACCTATGACACTTTTCATCCAGAGAGCTGCAACGTCATCCGCAGACCAAATGTTTATTTGGTTTTATAGGTGAGCGACTCATTTAATGTGCAGTGTGTGGCCGCTCTGGTGCTGGATGAGGACGGCACTGGTGTGGACACTGAGGAGTTCTTCCAGACACTACCTGAAAACACAGTCTTCATGGTCCTGGAGAAGGAACAGAAATGGACCCCACGTCTGGTATGGTGCAACATCAGCCACGAGATGGAGCTGCTGATCAGCCGTCTTGCGTATCGATGCTCATAGTCATGATTAACATTGAAAATCCTCTTTATACAACCTTTGTTGTCAGTGAGTCCACGCTTGGCTTGTCATATACAATGTTCATACATATTAATGGTACACAGGCCTGTTTACCAAAGAATAATACACCCATTCAGTGGATTCAGCAAATATTCTGTCTGTCAAAATGAATACGGGAGTCATTTGTCAACTGATGGGCAAAAGCAGAAATTGCAGGGAACCGCAGATTGGTTTCAGTCCCCTTCATTTATTTTTGACAAAAACTAGATGTTTGGTTGAAAATTAATGAGCCCCAGAGGTATCATCAGCTTCACCGAAAACCAATTAATTCTCATTTAAATTTATGCGTGTAATATTTTGTATCCGCCTCATGAATGCCTGTTCTGACCCGGAGTTGGCCTCATAATGTCCTGTTTCCATTGTGGGTTGTAGGGGCCGCATCAGTCCGTAATCAGCTCGACTGCTAGCAATGCGCGGTACAGTTGTGATCATATGAAAGAAAAGAAAAATGTCTACACTCCTCTGACCCGATCCACATTTCTCCAGGACAGCTCAACCAGAGATCAGCTCAGTAAGTGCAGGCCGCAGCATCGGACAGATGTGGCCAGGCTCACACTGGACCTCTACAAGAACAACCCCAAGGATTTTATTGGCTGCCTGAATGTGAAAGCAACCCTTTATGGTGCTTATTCAGTGTCCTATGACCTGCGCTGTTATGCTGCCAAAAGCATGTTGAAGTGAGTGAAAGTGCCTCTTGAGGCAGTACAATATTTTTACACTTTTGTTATCTAACATGTGGACTTTTTCCACCTTATGGGCAGCTTTACTGTTCCCCTTCCTATACGCTTGATTTCGGTTGCGGACATAAATTGTTTTGACCTCCTCCCTACTTGAGTAATCAGCTATTCGATTCATTATAAAGCAGTTCTCTTCTATCAGCTCCTCTGCATCAGTTTAAATTTCTTTTGTAGTATTTCTCCGCAAGTAGAATAGAAAATTTGTGTTGGCGGCAGTTGTAAATAGGCTGATATTACTGAGGGTGAATTTGGGAGGGTTATGTCATCACTGGTAAGATCCACAGATTTTCACTTTTGGCCCACAGCTTCTGCCAGAGATGGTTTACCGACTTAATTGACTTAGATTTCTGTGTTTTAGTAAAAAGGGTTAGCTGTTAAAAGTTTTTTTTTTAATTTTTTTTATCTGAGGTGTGTGCCATCCTCTTGATGTGAGAAATGACCATCTGAGGCTGTGATTTTTTTTTTTTTTTTTCTTAATTTTAAATGTATTTATTTGTCAGATGAGAGAAGACAGGATCAGTCAAGCCTGCCCCCCTTACAAGTTATTTTTGTAAGGCTGGCCAACATATTGCCAAATAATGCATATCTCTGAAACGGTATATTGTCTTGTTTTTATTTCTCCTAATTGTGTTAGGTCTTATCTCCAACCACAGCTGCATGAAGTTGGCAATGTGTCTTAGATTACTTACAAATGTGCAAATATTTGCTTCAACATAGGCGCTTATACGAACTCACTTGCATTAATAACTGTATCTTGATATCAATATTGTGGTGTCTGGGTGGTGATATTTCCTTTTCTCTATACCTGCCGTCCCCGCTCACACGTGTTTCCGTCCACAGTGGATTCTCCTTCGCCGGAATCTTGACCGATCCTGTTTCCTTTCTGTTCCATGCTGGCAGGGAGGCACTAAGATGGACCATCTTCTCCATGCAGGCGACCGGACACATCTTGTTGGGCTCCTCCTGCTACATCGAGCAGCTGCTGGAAGATGAGGAGCCAGCCGAGAAGAGCCCGACGCTGCCGCTGGAGAGCCGGCTCCGGCAGCTGCAGAGCATGCTTCTCGGTAAACCCTCCCACTGATGGAGTTGTAGGGAGCTCGTTGTCCACACTTAGATAATGAACAAAGGGCAGAGATCATCGGAGAAACAAGGCGCCTACTTGCTCCGTTGTTTTAGTCTCTCCTTTCAGCTTCTCTCTCGCTGTTACATTTTAATGTTTTTCACGCAGAACCTGCAACATTGTTCATCATAAAGAACTTTCTCTTTATTGTTTCTAACCATTTTTTTCCCCCGATGGAGATGAAAAAATAAACATAATTTCCCTCTTCATCAAAATGAAACCCATGTTCATCAGGAAGTGGGCATACATGTGCTGTGTGGTCCCATTAGGCCGGCTTGTGTGAGGCGCCTGGTCACAGTCCTGGTAATTGGCAACAGGTCCAGCTGTCTCTCCCATGCTTCCCTAATTGTCCTGCTTCCTACACCGTCCTGTCAGCTGCACCCAACTTCTCCCTCGGAAAAAAAAAACAGAGGAAGAGCAAGCAGCTGCAGGGACGGATGAAGGCTACAGCTCGCTGCACAAGTGCCACTTTGGGTGACTTGTCCAAGAAAGAAACAGTAAAAAAAAAAAAAAAAAAAAAAAAGGCTTGGCCAAATTGCCTGATATATTCTGAAGAGTGTAAATGCCTGATGGAGTTTCTGCAGGTCAGAAGTCAGGCTGCGACTCATCTGCAGGTTTCTCTCTGTCAGGATTTACACCTACTATCGGGGGCAGAAAAGACTGACCTGATGAAATCAGCAGCTTTATTTGCTGATGTCATGGAGGGCAGCAGTTAGAAATGTCACAGAGGGAAGAGGAGGATTTCCCATTTTTGATTGCCTCGTAGTATCAATTCATCTGTCCGTCCTCCATGAAATGAACAGTTATTTAAATACCCTTTTTTTTGTATGTGCACTGATGTTACACATTTATAAAAAAGGAAATATTTCTCGTGGGTTTTAAATATATCCCTTTTTTCATATATAATCCTAGGTCACTTAGAACTTTTAAAAACTAAACAAATGTGCAAATTACTCCTCTAAAGACACATATTACTCCTTGACCTTCACAATGGGAGAAAGAGGATCCCGAAACAATGAGCGCTTGAACACAAAATCCCTTTAAGCAAATCTAAATTGTGCTGATATTGTTTATGGCCTTTTAGAGTCATGAGCCGAGGGTTCAAGCGGCATCTTGGCTGAATCCCTGCATTCTGCATGAACTAACCGATTCATGTCACCATGGCAACGTTTAACCTGGAGCCTCCCGTTTGATCGAGATCAGCTGATTGTGTGTGTGTGTGTGTTAGTGTGTTCAGTGATCGGACTGGTGTGGATCAGCTTATGTCACTGCTACGTTCAAAGAGTAAAAGAAAAACAGATTTCTCAGTTTCCTTAATGGAAATTGAATGTGACTCTAAGCACACACGCACACACACACGCACACGGAGGAGGAGGGAAGGGGGGGGGGTTCCTCCACGACCTGCCACGCACAAGCACACACGCCATAGACGCCGACCACTTAACGCGGAGGATCCGTTTGGCGCCACCCCTCCCTCCGCCTCAGTCCGCCGGAGACGTCCTGAGAGCGGACACCTGGCGCGCCGTGCCCGCGGAGCCGTCCGTCCGTCCCGGAGCCGCTGCTCGGCGGCGCCCCGGCGCTGCTCTGGTCTGGAGGAGACGCCGCTCCACGTTTTACGCGCACGGATGGCCGAGCGCACGGCACCGACGCACCGACCGCGGGGTAAGTGTGCGCTTCTTCTATCCGATCCCCGTGGAAATGTACGTGTGATTTTATAGATGTATAATTTTGTTTTTAATTCACGCACAAAACGAAGGAATATTTAACTTTTACTATCACTTGGGTCTCTTGTGCGGGGTGATGTTGATCCAGATGTGCGTGTGGGGGATAAAACACCGTAGCTTTCAGAAGCACGAAATTGTTTACTTTTGCACAAAAAGCCAACTTTCTGTAATTGATCCTCCCTCCAAGGCTGATTTCCTGCGGGTCCGGAGCGAACCGCCCGCACGGATCAACTACACCCGCAACGTATCGATTCGCGCAAAAAGACATCTTTTTTTTTTAATATTATTATTATTTTTGCATCCTGCGGGCTGTGCGTGGGAGTAGGTGCTTGACACAGTTGCAGACTCCGAGGCTGTGCGTGTGCGTTTGTTTTCTCCCACGCTCCTAAGGGAGTCGTCGGCGCAGCTGCATCTCGCAAATGCGCACACGCACCCGCCGAGTGCGCTCCTCCGCTCGGAGGAGTAACATTTTGTACTTGCGTCCATCCCTTCCTGGGAGAAAACAACCCCTCGTATCTCGAACGGTCCGCCGGGGCCCCTGCTTTTGCGCTTTTATGGGTTTTACAGACTTCGGCGTGATAAGATTTCCAATTCGGCCTTAATTTCCCACTTTAAAACGATTCTGTGCTCAGTAAGAAATGCGAGTATGGGATTTTACTCACTTTGCAAGATGCTATCTAATGTGTCTGTAAATGAGATGAAGTGGCAAAATGTCAGACAACCAAGCGATAATAGTCACTATCCCCTTGTTTGACCTGTAACAAAACTGGAATAAATGTATTCTGATTCAGCTTCACCACTCAAAAGAAACAAGTGAAAGTTCTATGAAGTTGATTGTACAAGTCCTATCTATCTATCTATCTATCTATCTATCTATCTATCTATCTATCTATCTATCTATCTATCTATCTATCTATCTATCTATCTATCTATCTATCTATCTATCTATCTATCTATCTATCTATCTATCTATCTATCTATCTATCTATCTATCTATCTATCTATCTATCTATGGGGAGTATTGGTCAATCAAGATGGGAAAAGTTTCCTATAAATGTTCAAACAGGGGGGACACACACACACAAACACACAGCAGCTGAACAAATCCCAAAACAGATGCGTTTAAGTCCTACAATCTCTATTTTTTGGTTTATTTGTTAGAATTATCAATGAATCTAATCCTCTGAGTTTCAATTAGTTCTTTTCTACCGCTGGAGTTGTCTTTTTCCCCCTTTCCCAAAGGCTTTGTGTTGACAAATGACAGGCTCAGAAGGAAAAAAGTAACATTTACTCTGCTTATAATCTGTTATTCCTTAGCAACATTCAAAAAAACAAAATCAAACACAGCTTAAAAGGTGTGTGTGTGTGTTGGGGGGGCGGGGGGTTGTTGAGAGATAGAGGTGTAATGAAAAGCGGACACAGCAGGCGAGATGAGTTGTAATGAACACGAGAGGGTTTGGTCGCATCGGTGTGGAGGTGGAGGAACGCAAAGACCTGATGAAAGCGCTGGGGTCTGAGCTCCGCCGCTGGCACCCCGACTCTGTCTTCCACAGTGGGTGCCTTTGATTGTCAACATGAAGGAGGTAAATCAAATCCTTGTGGACAAATGAAAGAAGTAGTGTGTGTTTGTGTGTGTTGGGACTCTATCATCATCCCCTCCCCGTCCTAGTGCCACCATCTGGCCATGTATATTAATTGTCTTCTAATTGCCTCCTCCATCACGTGAATAACCTCATCGTTTTCCACAGTGTCTGTCTCTCTCTGTCTAGCGTCTCTCGGCTGCAACATGTGCCTTCCCTTCCTCCTTTCTTCTTCTCTCGGCCTCTTACCTCTCCTTCTTCTCCTCCGCCGCGTTCCCACGTGCATCCGTGCGATGGCGGGCTATTTCGGCCGAGAAATAAATAATTCAGGTAGCAGTACAACAGCAAACCATCCAGGTCCTCTGCGAGACCTCAAACCCGAGTTTTCTAGGCGCCCGTACCTGAGCAATGAATCCATTTCCCATTTACTTTAATGGCTCGGGCGGAAAGTGGTGCCATTCGTCCCCCGTATTCCTATCCAGCTGCAGATACGTACAAGATTAAATTAAGATTTTTACTCTCTTGTTCCACGATCCACGTCTTTCCTCCTCAGCGTACTGTGTTTCCCTTAATTTTGTGCAAACCCCCCTACGATGCAGCCAACTGCTCCCCCCCCCCCCCCCCCCCCCCATTACGAAACGACTTAAAAATATGATTGACGGACATGATCACTGTGTGTCTGCATATGCTTGCAGTTTGAAGAGTAGATACAATTAAGGGCTGTAAAAATCCAGGATGGATTAGCCAATCAGGCGGAGGCAGAGTCGTGACCCTGCTTGTGCTTTCGCTGCATCTGTTCAGCCGGAGATGAAAGTAAAGGACAGTATTTCAATTTTTAAATGTGAAAATATGCACGAAGAGGAGCTCGGAATTCATAACCCGATATTTCAGCATAAACAAGCGAACTTCTAATGTGGAACGTTGCTTTTTCTGTCAGGCTCAGTCTTTACTTGCGCATCCTCTCTCTCTCTCTCTCTCTCTCTCTCTCTCCAGGGTGCTTCCCCGTCTGTGTGCTCGTAGTTTTGGTTTGACAGCACTCCGTCCACATTGTGCACAACCCCAGCAGGGCCCCCATCCCCGGCCCTACCGGAGCCCCGAGCAGAAATACGTTACGGTGTCTCTGCTAAAAGATTATAAACCCAGGCATGAAATCCATAATGTAAGCCGCACTATGTTTTGATCAGAATCTTAATAGTCAGCAGCTGACAACATCATAGAAAGGATCTGTGTGTGTGTGCGTGCGTGAGCATGTGACTGAAGTCTTGCTCTGAAACCTCAGGGGAGGAGACAATGTGTGTTTGTGTAACCATCCAAGGAGAGCAGAATTGAGTGAAGGTTCTGCAGTAACATCACAGAAACCGAGCAATTTTTTTTTTATATCAAAAGGCGAGAAAACATTGGTTGTTCTTTGCACCCTCCTGTGATTGTGTGTAAAAGTCACACATGGCATTTAACAATATTTGCATTTATTTCAAAGTAAAGGGTTTGTATCTTACTCGTTGTTTAATCTCCTGAGATCACAAAGCCTGGCAGACATCATTATTTGGGACTATTATAATATTATTATACTATTTAACAATATATATTTAGCTACCTGCATGTTCCCAAACATAGAAGTAATGGCCTCTGCAATAGTTGCATCCCAATCTGATTAACTGCATGAGGTGTAGAAAAATTAAGATTAAGTCAATGAGGGGATCGTTTCACTCAGTTGGAGTGGAACGCCAGTTTTTTCTCGTGATGAAAGCAGATACCGCAGCCGCCCGCTAAAACGTGACTGGTTAACACTATACCGCTTGTTTGTAGTGGAAAAAAATTCACTTTGCACAAATGCACTTTGGGGAGGATTTAGAAATTAGACATGCATTGGGTAGATGAAAGATATATAACACACATTTACATGACAGATCTATCCATTCGTCCATCTATCCGTCCAGAAATTCGACATGCATTGCTGAAATGAAAGATACATATTTACATGACAGATCCGTCCATTCATCAACCAACCAATCGATCAACTGATTTATCCATCGATCGACCAACTGATCATCCGTCCTTCCATCCATCTAGAAATTTGACACGCATTGTTTAAATGAAAGCTGCATCATATACACATTTTCATGACAGATCCATCCATCCATCCATCAACCAACCAATCGATTAATCAACCGATTGATCGATTGACCAAACAATCACCCATCCAGACATTTGACACGCATTGTGTAAATGAAAGATTCATCACATATCTATATGTAAATGTCGATGCATTTTTTATCCTTGGAAGATCAGTTCTTCTCATTTAGAGTAGGATGAGACTTGGTCCCTTGTGCATACTTACCTGTGCTGCACGCACCCCGGACTCGGAGGCTGCCGTGTCGCACGACAAGCTGCGTGGCGAGTTCACCTACGAATGAAACGGCATGCGGATCTCCGCCGGACAGACTGCTTGACAGTGACATGAGTGTTTTGCCATGACATGACAATTGTCGGGGACCGCCAGAGAGCTTTGACGCTCGAACTTGACATCTTGAAAGGGTGCTGATTACATGTTAAGTGTGCTCTTACTAATTCTATCTGCTCTGTTTTGTCACTCTCTTGAGTCCTGTCATTGCTATTCTTGTGCACAGTATTGTCTAAGTAACGCCGTGTTAGATTTAGTGCCGAGCTTTGAGGTGGAATCGTCGTGACAAGTGACAGATGCTCTCGTCTCGGCTCAGCCTTACGGAGGCTTGGGGAGAGACTTTGGCGTATTTATATCTCCTCTATAGTATCTTGTTGAAAAATCAGCTCACACACTTAAATCGGGGACCACCCGTCCTGATCCCTCACGTGTATCTTTCCTGCAACAGCGACATTTGATTCTCTAAACAACGGGACCTGGCAGATTCCCTCTGAGGCTTCCCTGCTTTCAGATGACGGTCCGATTATTTCTTTAGACGTAAAGTTTTGCATCGTAAGGAGGGGGGAAAAAAACAAACATCGTCAATCAGACTGCTTGAATCTCTCAATGGCTTCGAATGATGTCTTCATCATTTCCACACATTCTTCAATAAGTCTGTTTTGTAAATGTAATTATCAGTGTCATTAGTGAACGTGCTAAATTAACACCAGATGGGGAATAGTTGATTGCCATGATAAGCGAGCAAAAATTGTGGCTCCAGAGTGAAGCTTAACAAATCTAATAACTTCTGAGAGATCACGCAAATAATGAATCAAACACGATGAGAGACTCTTGGCTGAGTCGCTCATTTTATTTCCGCAGTCTATGCGATGAACAGATCCTCCCCTCAGTGGAAGAAATACTATTCTTTACTAATGGAACTGAATTCCACCTGAGGCCGCGGCTGCAAGGCTGATTATGTGTGTGTGAAGTGTGTGAAACTGTATTTTTCCACAATCTCCACTTGTCTGGAATATGACCTATCTACTTTCACACGTAACTGAACCGAATGACTCTGATTTCTTAGACGTTTGCTTGCAACCTTGTGGTCATTGGCAGATTTTAAACATATTTCGAATCAAATAATTGGGGGAAAAAAATGAGACGGAGATTTTCCAGGAGATTTCCAGCCATGTGGATCCCCATTGCAATGAGGTGACAATATCTGAGCACTGGGGAAAGAGATGTAAGACACATAACGGCAGGTAAAACCTCCCGGCGGATTCAGACCAGCCATTTTGTTCCTTCTTTTGAAAAAAAGATGCCATCCCAAACCATCAGCTCCCTTTATCATCAGGTGTTATTTCTAATATCGTCTAATTTATGAAGATTCATTTGCCTTTGAAAAGAAATTCGGGTTGTTTTTTTATTTTTTTTCATCCGCATTTATATTTTTGCTGCCTTTATTAGCAAATATATCAGGTTTGAATCCAATATGCTTGGGTCAGGGCCAGGCTGGACAGTTTTTATTTAGGGTTAGATTCAATTATATACCTAGGCAGGGTTTGCGCACAGCAGAGCGCCCCTATAGATTTCATAGAGCTGATTGATAAAAAATTACATTTTCTATCACATTTAAATAAAGATGTGGCGTTGAAATGTATTTCTCATCTGTATTCATGTGCTTTTCTTCAGTGTTTGAGTCTTCTCACTGTATCTCATCTTGACAACCTGTTAGATCCAGCCGGTCTCAGAGGAATAGCAAGATTATCCTCTGCCATTCATTTTTCCCGTCTCCTCTGCCGCTAGTGGGGAAACGCTGATGTAACCCTATCCGTTCAATTATAGATGTTATACAGTCTCCCTTCACACACTTTTTGGCATCACACACTAAAGGAGGAAAGGTTGTAGAGCATCATTTAGATTTCTTGGAAAAGTGGCTCTGGATGCCGGGTGCCACGTTATAAGTTCACCCCCCACTGAGGTTTCGATGGGCCATTAAATTGAAAATGTACCCATTATATCACACTATCAAGATGGCAGCCATGCATTACGATTAGATGTGTTTAATTTCAAACAAATTGAGCTGAGATAATACACTCCTTTGAATGCCTTTTACAGCCACGGCTGGCTCAGGATGGACGTTTGTCAGTCGTGATGTTTGTCAGAGATTCCTGAAGGAAATTAATGGGAACTTTTATTTTCTTCTAACATCACAAAGCATATTAGAAATACTTAAATAGGTTACGTGAAGCTCAACTCATATAAACCCATTAATAATATATCATAAAAGTAGAAAGCATATTAATAACAAGCAAATCACAGATTGTCCTATGAAATAAATCTAAAAAGATTAGAGAATAATCTCTGCTTCTATACAATGTTGTGCAGAATTAAATACATCTATTTACATGCCTCACGTGTGTATTGTCTTTGGATTTCAATACCGAAAACATCAGATATCAGTTCAGAGTCAGACACAAACAGGGAGATTAACGGCGATGAACAATGAATTTGCGCCTGTCTCGTTCTCCCCGTCATGTCCCAGTTAAATTATGAACAATGAAATTGACTCCGGTCCCAGAGGGATCTCGTGATCCAGGATTCCCCGGTAATCTGCATACAATATCTTGAAGTTTTTGTATTGCTGTCTGCATGTTTGATGAAACACGCATTGTTCATGCATTTATATGTTTATATATACATATTTCTGTGTGAGGGTAAACAACACACCTGCACTGATGAGCTGCAGATTGTATGATTGTTCCTTATAAATCAGTGGTAAATTGATCAATGAAGCTGACGCACAAATCGAACCATTTTAATAACATGTATCATCAAAGTAAGGGAGTGCAGAGAGAAAAGCAGCTGTTGGTGGTGTTTGACTCTTATGTTTTAAAAGGAAGGTTAATATTTGTGGAAAAAAAAACACAAATGAAACTTCAGCTATTTGCAGATGTTTCCTTGGAAACATGCAGATAAGATGTAAATGACTATATAATTGCATGGCTGATGAAGTGCTATTTAGAATGTGATGTCTCTACTTTAACTTTAAATGACCCGTAAAGGAACTCTGGTGTAATGAAGTATGTGAACCCTTTCTGAAAAGTATGGGCTGGTGAAAGCATACAATGGCGACTGAGCATTGAACACGGCACGCTGTGTTCCTGCATACTGGCATAAATATTTGTATTAATTTTCACAACGTGCCATCTGGTTCCTATGAAATATGCAAAGGTACAGAACTCCATCACTATGACAGGATGAGCATATGGAAAGCAGTGGGGCCTTGTCGTATCGCTCGGGTCATTTTCCCAGCCACCTTGATGTGACCTGCAGGAAGAACTAGTTCATTTTGGAGAAATCCACCATGATCTCACCTTGGAGGTCCGAATGTTTCTAATAGTTCCTGCTCAAATGTTTCCCCTTTGAAAAAAGGTACCTCGGCTTCATCGCACACTGCAAAATTGTTTTTCGAGATGAGCTTGAATGCACCCGTTCTCAGTGGATATCATCGCTCGACACGTGGTCCAAATCATGTCTGTGGTTATGAGGAGATGACGGCTTTGCCAAGCTATTAGGGATAAATTTAGCTGGCCTGGAAAGAAAGAGAAAATCAAAACGGCAGTCTTTCCTTTTTCCACCTATCAAACCCACAGTAAATGGAGTGAAAGCTTCAAATTGACTTATTTGGTTTCTCTTGAAGGTTTGCCTGTATTTAACTAAACCCATAAGAAGGGAAATGCATTCAAATTGGGAAAAAAAGAAGACACCCTTCAATATTCGACAGAATAAAAATCCTATTATCCAAAGTCATGTCAAGCTGACCTCTCTTTGGGTTCATTTGACGTTTATAGATAAACTGAATGCAGACCGCTGTATGTAAGTGTCCAGACACACAAATGTAGTCTTGTTAAGGTCGGCGTTCAGCGGCGGTTGGAAAGGAGGGTTCAACCGCACTCAGACATGAAACAAACATTTGTGTCTGCGCAAGGAGAAGCTGTTTGGACTTTAATTACAAAAAAGCAACGCCGTTCGACAGAACGTATCAGTTTCTTCGCTCACTTGTTTACGTGTTATCGGAGGCAGTGAGGCTGCGCCATGTGAAGGGTTTATCTGGAAGTGGAGACGGACAACGCCGGACCAACCTCGGTGTTCCCTGAGGTTCAGGGGTTTTTTTTTTTCAAAGATAGCGGGAAATACTTAATAACACAGGTTGCGTGTAATGGTGCGATGGGAATGTGCTCCCTCTGCTCAGATATGAACCACCGGGTCAAAGAGGGGTCATAACGATTGATTTTTCCCATCCCACCCTTTTCACACTTTGCATCTGCCTTTCAACCTTCCACTTATAGAAATGTTAAATGGAAGCTTTGCGAAAAAACGGGTGTGATTTAACACGCATTAAACTATGGAGCAGAACAATCCCACCGTAGAAACTCTGCAAACCGTCACCCGCTTTACTTTAAACCTTTCCTGATGCCATTTTAAGATGACCTGTAACTGTTTACCTTTTCTGTGTGAAACTTTCAGTGTAGCCAACGTGCAGCTTTTCACAAAGGCAATCATAAGGGAGTCTTCTGGGAATTCAGGCGCTCTTTTGGGGCCTAGAGGAAACCAGGGAACCAGAGGCTGTAAAGGGAAGGTGGAAAAAAAAATAGAAATCTCCCTGCTCAGAGCGGAAAAAAAAACTCCCAGTGTTTGTTACCCGGGATATGTTGTTTACCGGCACGTCGGGCTCCCTCGTCTTTTTCTGCTTCCACCTCACTTGCTCATTTTTGCTTGGGCTCAGCTGACATTTCACACCCTCTAGGAATTTCCGAGGATGTGCAACTTCCAAGTGATTCTCACAAGACCGCCTGGAAATCAACATTAGAATTTCTCCTCAGGCCCCTTGCCATATCATCCCCTCCAACTAACGTGCGCTCTCCTGCAGCCCGCAGGGCTCGGATTCACTGTCCGTTCATCATGCACTGTTTTTCTGCCCCCCTTGTTTTTATGCAGTGCCACTTTCCCCCCCCACGCTCAGCCCAACTGACGCCCCCACCATGCCAAAAAGTCCCATCTCCTTTCACACCAGTGTCACAGAAAGATGCCTGTTGTTTTTTTTTGAAGAAGTGCATAATTTTTCTTATCTGAGCAGACTTTCATTTCCTCGCACTTTCTCCTGTAAACATTGGCCGGGAGGGGGAACTGACAGGCGCGGCAATATGCATTATGAGGGGCAATATTCCATACATCAGCTGCAGACAGTTTTATCATCACGCTTTTCCCTGTTGACATTTTGAATCACAACTGGAGAAAGTAGTGTCAAGTCTCTTTTTGTCTTCCTTCTATTTTCACTCGGCAGTGTAACATGTTCAGAGGTCCCCGACTGCGGAGTTGAAGGATTTCTAAAACATTGCAGTCTCACTGTCACAAGACTGTCACCATAGCACCTGGTGTCAAACGCTTAAATACTATAGCACCTGTGCCTTCATTAATCTAGACCCTTGCAGCATGGTTACCCTGGCAACCAAGGAAGGGAGGAAAATTGAGTTGCTCAGAGGTTAATAGTTAAGAGTTGCTATCTGCACGCCTCACTTATGGTTCCTACATCAAGTGCTTTAAATAATGGCTCAGGAGGTTAAGCTAAAAAAAAACACAAAACAAACCGTAATTTTTGGTCAATCAGCTCCAAATTGATTTCCTAATTGATGTTCCTCTCTTGACTGGAGAACACACACTAACAAATACGGAGCGCTTTGGGTTTAGTGTGAAGTGTCGCTCTCAGAAATGCATGACGGTGTTTAATAGCAAATGTTCATTAAAGTCATATTACATCAGACAGGCTGAGAAACAACTATGCAAATGAGTACTGTGCTCACCGGGGGTCCACTGTAACTGCTGGTCTCTGATCGCAACACTGCGTCTGCAGTACAGCGGGCAGACGATCGGCAAAACAAAGGCTATTTATGATGCCTTATACATCATAAATATGTCACAGAAACATCATCCCCAGCAATCTGTATGTTTTAATCATGGTTCTACATTTGGTGTTGTTTAGCTAAATACACGGGGATGTTACATCAAGTTTTTTTTTTTGTCTTTTTTTTTTATAATTTTTACTATTTAAACAAAACAAAAAAACAGCTCATTTCATAGCAGAATTGCAGCTTTACAACTGTAAAATTGCACAAATACAAAACCCATTCGAAAGGAAAGAAGAAATCAAAGAAAATAAGAAACCTGTATGATAGTAGTAGACCATGTCAAATAAAATAATCTCAATAAAAAAAAAGTAAGATTAGTTAAAGAAATAAACAAAGTAAAATAAAATAATAAAAATGTGTAATAAACACACTTGATATTACTATAAAAAAGATAATAACAAGACAAAAGAAAACCTATAGAATCCACATATGAATTAAAATATTTGAAAGTATTCATTTTAAGCTTTGGACACGAGCTTCTGTTTTTTTGCCCGCCTATCCTCGGTAGTATAATTGTGTAGCTTTTTCTGGAGCCTCTCAATATTGGATGGATAATGTTGCTTTTGTAGACCTTTAAATACAATTATGTGATGTACTACACTTGAAAGGGCCGATATCATAACCGATGGTCTATAAATTGCCGAATATGTTATTTTTACCGACCCTAGAAGCAGGCAGTTAATTGCCGGTGGGCCTAAATTCTTTGCTTCATTCAATTTTCTTGTTTCCCCGGAGCTCCAGCACACATTAGTGAAGGCCCATTGTGGCGGTATGCCGCCCTGTGCAGGTCTCAGTCTGCGGCAGAGGCAAATGCTAATCAGAAGTACTGATTTGAGACAGATTAAAAGCTTGACGGATTTATAATACAGAACCTTTCCAAGCTTCAGAATTCAGGGCTCGGTCTTTGCGTTTGAGATGGATGGACAGAGAAAATGATCATCAGGCTGACCACTTATTTCCTATTTAACGTCTGTTTAAGACACCAGTTCATGCATTGAAGCGGTAGGCTTTCATTTCAGTTTGATTACATATGCAGGACAAATGATTGATAGAGAACGCTTAAAAACTTGAGAGAGAATAATGTGTTTTGATTCTTTCCACTACAGTTCATTTCTCATCTGTCTGCTTTGTGTTCCCATCTCCCCAGCACTGTCACCAAGCTGTTATTCATCCCTTCATGATGGAAGCTCAGCCTGGTGTATCATGGGAACTCATCAACTGCATGACAGCTACAATATATGAGGACTGAGACGTGGCCATGGAGACTGACAGCTACACTTCGAGACCAGTCACTACAGACTGGGCCGGCCTGGACGGTTTGGGAGTTCTGCCGGAGCAAGGAGGAGAGGGTGGGCCCGGCGGCGCTGCGTCATGGTACACGCCGTACTCCTTCAGCTTCCAGGTGTCCCTCACCGCCTTCCTCATGCTGGAGTTGGTGCTGGGTTTCAGCAGCAACCTGACGGTGTTGGTGCTTTACTGCTCGCAGTCCAATTTAGTGGACTCGGTGAGCAACATGGTGACAGTCAACCTGCACGTTTTGGATGTGGTGGTGTGTGTTTTGTGCTTGCCCCTCACCCTGGTGGTAGTGCTGCTGCCACCGGGACCGACCTTAGCCCTGCTCTGCTGCTTTCACGAGGCTTGCGTGACCTTCGCCAGCATCGCAACAGCAATCAACATCCTAGTTATAAGCTTGGACCGATATGACATTTCGGTGCGGCCGGCAAACAGGCTGCTGACAACACAGAGGGCGACGCTCCTCCTGGCCGCTGTCTGGATTACCTCAGTAGCTGTGTTTTTCATCCCCTTCCTGGAGGGTCAGTTTTCCACCGGCGAGGTGGCCGAGGAGACCGGACAGGTGACACCCCTATCTTTGTCCTCCCAGGTCGTCGGCGCCCAAGCGGTGCCAGCCTGGCGTAACCGGACACAGCTGTGCATCGGCGGGCAGCGCTATCACATAGGCCTGGGGATGTACTACCATCTCATCCTGCAGGTGCCCATATTCTTTACCACTGTGGCGGTCATGCTGTTTACCTACTCCAGAATTCTAAGAGCTTTAAACATCCGCATTGGCACCCACATGAAGAAAAACCAGAGGTTCATGGGACCCTCGTGCAGGGCGCCCCATAAGAGACAGAAAAAGAAAAAGATGGGGCTCAGGATGATCAACAGTACAGAGGCACAGGGGGAGCAGTGCACTGAAGACGGTGTGAAACGGCTCAGCCACCCACCTCTCATACCATCTCCGTCCCCAACTCCGACAGCTACCTCTCCGCCCGCCTTGTCCTCTCCCGCTCCCCTCGTCACCGCCGACACCGCCGCTCCCGTTCCGCCAACCATGGGTGTGCAGGCCTCCGTCTCGGCGATCATCGCCCTACGACGGGCCGTGCGGCGCCACCGGGATCGGCGCGAGCGCCAGCGCCGGGTTTTCAAAATGTCGCTTATCATCATCACCACGTTCTTAGGCTGCTGGGCTCCTCTGTCCGTCACCAACGTGCTCATCCTCTGCATCGGCCCCAGTGACGCTCTGGTCAGCTTGCGCCTCTGGTTCTTAGCCCTCGCCTACGGAACCACCGTCTCGCACCCTCTGCTTTATGCCTTCACTCGACAAAAGTTGAGGCGGGCCCTCCGCGCCAAGGTGAAGAAGAGGGTGGTTTCTTTGCTTCAGGTAGACCCTTCGCCGGGTGGAACTGTCATACACAACTCATGGGTGGAAAACAGAAAAAACATCCGCCAGGTGCGACTGGAGGCGAGCGAAGGAACTGACCGCTGCCTGGCAGAGGCCCTGTGAGGCTATCATGACACACAAGGTCGATTAGTGTAATTTAAAAAAAAAAAAAAAAACCCGAGCCACGGGTGTTTTCCATCATGATGCTCGCTGGAGTGAAACCTGGAAAAAAAAAAAAAAAACATGTTTTCACTCGCAGGAGATGTTTTAATTTCACCACCAGCAGGAAGCTCGTGCGAGGAGCAGAAAACACTCACCTCAGGCGGCAGCGGAGGCAGGAAGCCGCTGTCACTTGGACGCACTCGGCCTCCGCTGAAAAGAATCATGGGACAAACTCACACGTGTATATAACATGCACTCCGTCAAAACACTGTTTACATATGGAGTTGTATGATAGCACGCTCTCACAGCGGCGATTGCATAACTGCTCCTAAGAATGTGTTTAACCAACAGACGATCTGATCTGCCACCCACTCAGATGCTTCGAGGCAGCTTTTAAGAATGTTGATACACTTAAATGATCGCATAAATCTTTTAGGTCTCTCTGGACGTGTTTAATATTATCTCGGCCTAAATTCTGCCGTGTGGAACCAAATGGGATCATTTTGACGTGATGAAATGTGATGCCGAGGAACAAATGTGCAAGGTTTTTAGGGGGATTTACGCCAAAGAGGTACAAGACCGGGAAACAAAGCAGAGAACAATGCTCGGCGGGTGTGACATCTTAAATACAGTTCAAGCTGTTATTGTGCATTCTAATTTGAAGTTTTAATGTTTTAAAGCTCCCTTATGTAAATGCACATCTTTTTGCTAACAAGGTTTTATCAAATGGTGAATTACTTTCATTTTGTGATGTTAGAATTTAAGTGATAAGCAGAGGAATGGTGAAAAGGACATGCGGAATAAACGCATTCACTTTCCCGTGAGTCTTGGTGATAAGTTTCTAGCTCCCACCAGCACAGTAATACAGCAAAGCTTGGCAAATAGAAAATGTGCAACCTGGCCCAGGGATAAAGGTAACAAATTTGACTTAGTCAGAAAATCAATACGATGCGAAGGCAGATAAAAATAAACTATCTTATTTACAGTGCAGAGAGAGAAGAGGTGTACTTTTTATGATTTTATTTTTTGGGCTGAAAATAATTATAGGTAGGTTTCAGGTGTCTTTTCATGCACGATTCATTGTGGACGGCGACGAATATACTCACTCACACCTGGTATTAGAACGTGGCCCCACATGTTGTGACCCATCACTCCACACTATCAAATTTTTAGGTTCTAGGTACAGTCTTTTAAATCACAAGGATAGCAATCCCTCTAGCTTCCAGGGCTTCCATACTAATTGCTATGTGTTTTTGCAACATTTCAGATTGTGTGTTGTAATAATTTTTTTTTTTTTGATAGATAGCTTGCCGAAGAGCCCGCTGGGCCCACGTTGCGGTCTTGTTCATGCTGCCAGAAGAATATAGCAAGAGGTACCGAAATCCTTGCAATCAGATCCCTTCAACCTGTGTTCACATCATTACTTTTGAACATGTGACTAGTGTTAATGCCAGGTCTGAACTAAAATGAGCAGCTTTTGGTATCATGCAATGACAGTGGAACCTTGAACTACATTTCATCATGCACTTATTAATGAATTAAAACGGGGTTGTACTGTCACCTTTCTTACACATTGTCAACAAAACCAAATGCTTGTGAAAAGTAATTTTCATTACAGGTTTGTGTTTTTTTTTCGGGGGGGGGGGGTCATTTGTAGCTCATTTTGATGGTTTTGTCATGCTGAGAGCATGCTGATGACTTTGGATATAACACTGCTAATGTACATGTGTATATAAGAAACAGATCTAAATGTGAATATACATTCTTAATCACTTGAAATGATCATGGGCTCGCTTTCAAGAGGAGTGCTTGAGTTGCAGCTGGCTGGTCTCCGTGTCAGCGTCCAGACATCTGGTCCCACGGCTCCACTCAAACACAGGAGAATGACTGTCGCTGCAGCTGAGCACTGACAGACTGATGGGTTTATTAATACCACTGGTTTGTGCCCTTTGTTGTACCTGCTTGTGTGTGCACTCCTAATGCTTTCCACACACCAGGGCTCATTAAACATGCCCGTGTGAGTTTTCACACACACACACACACACACACACACACACACACACACACACACACGCACACACACACACACACACACACACACACACGATAAATGCATTCCTGAATGTACACACATTTAAAAAGATATATTTGCGCACCAATAGTATCTCGTCTGAAAATTTTGCCCTCTGTGTTGATTTCATGTGAATGTATCACTGAATGTTGAATCCTAACAATAAACAGCAGCTACTGTGGTGTAGGTTCATTGCCTTTCCTCAGACGAAGAATTGATTTGCTGAGTGTCGAGAAGGAGCCGTGCAAGGGGTGAGGAAAGTTCAGCTTCATATAAATGCAAAGAAGAAGCACTGATGATTCGCATTTTTATTTAAAGAAAAATATCTGTGCTGCGCCATAGGAACTCACAGGAAACAAAGTGTCAAACACTCAGTGTAAGGGAAAATGATGCAGCCTGCATGTTGAGCTGTATTTGGAGGAGGCAGCCTACCAGTCACTGCCTACACAATAGACACATCAGTTGTGTGAGAGCTAAATGAGTTCTGTATGCACAATCCAATACCTCAAAACGGCTTTAACGTTATGTATTGTATTCAAAAATGCATCAAGTGAGCTGAAAACAACAACTTAAAAGTCCCAATACCCGTTAATGCACTGCTTTTTGAAAAATTTTTCCTTTATATTTGAATTTCTATCTAACAAGCACATGCAAAAGGCGCTAAAAGTACTGCTCTAGGTACACAGGAAATGTTTTTGTCCTCATAGAGGCAGCAGGCTCCTGGGCTTCATCTAAGCCCCCCACAACCCCAAGGGTGGAGAGTTAATTACTGATTTCTTTCAAACAATTGGACTTAAGAGGAAACCTGCTATGTGGGGAGCAACACGGGGACAGAGTGCAGCTCTGTCTGCTGCTCACGGCGTTTACTCCCAGAGTGTCTCAGACAAGCATAAAGAGGAACTATCACCTACTTTTAATGTAAACTACAGTAGCGTGGATAGAATCATGCTATGCATTGCTCTGATAGCAAAGATACGGTTTCAACCACAATGTCTGGCAGGCTGTGTAAAATTGAATTTTACACAATCTTTTTTTTTTTTTACAGATTTTTAAAACAGATAATTAAAACTTGTCTGTGTAAAATTGAATTTTACACAGACAAGTTTTAATTATTTTTCTTTCATTAAAACTTGATAAAAGAAAAAAGTTTCATTAAAAAACAAACAGAAAAATTTAATCTGATATAAAAATTAATACAACTGAAAAAATCGTAATAATAATATTTGGAGTATGTTCTTATCTCCTGTATTGAAGATTTTACTGATACTGGCGGTTGGCCCTGGTTGGGCCCGTGGGTTGATTTTGTGACTCTTCAAATGAGGGTAGGAGGTTTTAGCAGTGACAACAACCCAAGCTAAATGCGTTGGTTAGCTGAGCTGTTTCAACCAGACCAGCTTAGCGTAGGGACTTTAATCATAGTGATCTAAAGGTCCATCATCCTTCCACACATTTTGACTGCCTTTCTATCAGACTTTATGCAAATAATGAATTTTCTTTGTATTTGAGCTCACTTCACCCAGAACAATCCCGGAGTAGATCAGCAATGTGGCTGCTCCTATTTATTACCACATAATTTAAGCATCATTTAACATCATTGTCGAGGTGGAAACATGATTCCTCATGGCAAGGCATGTTTTACCATTTGAGTGGAGGCGCCCCTGGGTGCCTGCCTGCCCTGAGCATCTAATGCATCGACCCCTGCTGGAGTCACACTCCTCCCGGTGAACTATACTGCAAACACTCTTGCTCAGAAGTTGCCATCATTCTGTTTAAAGACTTTGCGTGGGATTCGGGTTGCGTGGGGTGGAGGTGCTCCAGACCTCAACACTATAGGAAAAATAAGGTCATGCAAGTGGGATGAAGCCTGCAAGGCGATCAGTCATCAACACTTAAACATACCCTGAACAACCATGCAGCTGCTAGGAATAATTTTGCCTGAAACCAAACCCAGTATATAAACTATAATAGTGAAAATAATTAGCAGTTAAGACCGATGTATATTTAATCATAAATAAAGTTTTCCAATGTGCTATGGACATACTAATGTATTCCATCACCGCCAGAGAACATCTGGTCCTTAGTGTAAGCCACTATATTAAACAATTGAAGAAAACTAATTCTAGAGATCTCACCCTGGTATGTTTTTTTGAAAATATATACTTTGAATTGATTGTCTGCAGAGCATTCTCTTTCCATTTCCCACGTTACAAAGATCTCTATGAATATCAGTCAAATGGAAACAAACATTTCGTTTTTGGTGGGGAAACATTTTATTTCTTCCGTGATGTGCACGTTGAGTCGACTGAAATGTGTATGTGCAGAGGAAACACTGTATGTGAGGGACGCAGCCAGCTCTGCACTTCATTCTGCATAGAGAGGGGGGGGAGCAGCGGGGTTCATGTAAGGATTGTTTAAAAGAAAAGCAATGATCTAAACAGTAAATGTGTTTGAAATCAGAGGCTCAATTGAGAGAACAACCACTGCTTAGCTCTCCATTAAAACTTTACCTGATGTCCAAGATAGTGAAAACTCCTCAGAGAACAAGTAAACCATCACAGCTTGGCAACCAAATCAGGATGTGTTTGTTTTTCTGTTATCCCAACTAGTCTCTAAGGAACATGGAAAAAAGGTGAAGATGAGGAACTGCATGTAGATTTGAGGGGTCTTCATTTAGTAGCAGACATCATATTACCATAGCATCCAGTTTTCTGGATTTATATTTTAATTGATACAACAAAAGACTCGTATTTCTCTTCATTCTTGCACACTTGGCTAGAGTGTTAATATAACAGACAAATAATAGATTGGATTTGAACAGTGGTAGAGATAAAGCTGTGAGACAATGCGTTCTGCTTACTAATGAAGCTATTTAATCTCAAACCAATTCATGTAAATAGGCATGAAACAGCTTCAGGTAAAGATGTGAGTACATATCAGGGGAAAGGAAAAAAAGACAGTTCTTCGCTGATGTAGCATGTTTCGCTTTGTGGGCATGCATAATATTCACGCAGAATGGTGAAGAGGCACAAGAGGGACTAAGAACAGGGAAGCCTGCTGCGAGGCAAAGAGCGTGATGATAATACACAGTGCAGAACATTGTTGCTCATATGATGATGCATCAGCTGAAAGGAGACTGAGCAGATCCTGGTGCTGATCTGAACACTCGCACAACCAGATATTGTTGTCCGACTCGCTCTTATGTAACTTTATCGCTTTAAGAATAACATCCGCTCAAACCAGCAGTGACTAGTAAAAAAAAATCCTAGCAGCACAGTGAGTCCCTCTGCCCCTATTTGGCCCAAAGGCTGTTTTACTATCACTCTGCACCCTCACTTCTACACCCTATTCTGAATTCCCTGCACCCTGCGATTTGAACCCTTCTGGATTTTAAAGACTTTTCACTCGCGTTGACTACTTGCACGATAAGAGCAGGAGGAGAGCTCCGCTGAATTGAATGTGCGGTGAAAGTGTATTGATCACGACCCATTCTTGTTCAAAAAACATGAATCGAAACACAGTTAATTCAAGAAATCACAGGAAGGCACCTGGAAATTATATTTTTATCATGGAAACTGTCTTACCTCATTTATTCACATGAAGACCATTATAGCTGCATGCACTGTACTATATACATAAGCATACATAAACCCAAATCAGGGAGAGACATATGAATATCATTTAAATTTTCTTTGGGCAGTATATACTCGCCGAAATAGCTCAGTTGGGAGAGCGTTAGACTGAAGATCTAAAGGTCCCTGGTTCGATCCCGGGTTTCGGCAGTAAAACAGGGTGCATTTTGATGACGTAGTTTGTAAACAGAAAGAGCTGGGAGAGACACGTGTCCGTCCTAATGCGTGGCTTGTTAATGCTGACACCGGTTCCGTCATGACGTCACAGACCCGGTAAACATGCGAGACGTAATGAAATTGTTTAAGAAAAGAAGCTTTAACATTCATCATAATTGTTTTGGAAGATCGAGTATAATTCAACGACCCGGCTAATAATAATAGAATGAAGGCCATTTAATCTATATTTAAGGTAATCTGTCTTTCTCCTGTCCCCCGGTGGTTGGTGGAGAGTGTAGGAGGCGGGCGTCTGGAGCAACGGGCGGGAAGATCGAGGTTAGCTATGTTGTGGGTGTCGCTAAGCCCGGTGAAGGTTATGGGCGTACTTCAAAAAGCTGATCAAGTTAAACGACGACAATTTGAGTTAAGTCCTCGTTTCAAGCCTCTGTAGTGAAACGTTACACTATTGTCAGCAGTGACTTCGGACAAGAGAGGGCGTCCTGGTGGACTGTTTTTGACGTTTTTTTTTTTTTTTTCTCTTCGAGTTAGCCTGTTAGCTGTCGCGGAGTCATGGACGCGGTCGTGAGAGGAAAGTGAAGTTGGAGGTGAGGACCCACGAAGCGGACGGCGGGGTTTTCGGCCAGTTGGAGGAGATGGCCGGAGAGTTCGAGAGAGCTACACACCAAGCCAAGGACTGGGTGAGAGATTGGGAAGTTGGCTAACGAATCCGGTCTGACGCCATCATAAGAGATTCGCGTACCGGAAGTGACTGTCAGGCAGAGAATGATAGCGGAGGTCAGACCCAAGTTCTCCGGTAGGTCAGACTGGGAAGCTTTCTTGGGCCTGTTTGGACTGTTAGCCCATGCAGAGGGTTGGTTAGCGGGCAAGACAGCGCCGCAGCATGCTCTGTCTCACCGATGCGCGGTACTGTTTTCTGCCGCTCAGCCCCAGTGACAGGCGGGAGTTTGGAGCATTGATGGTGGCACTACATCGGCGGTTCGGACAGTGATCGGGGCAGAAGGTACGTTGAGCCGCTGCGGGGTTTGGCCAACGCGATAGAAAGCCTAACACTGAGGGCTTATATGCCTCCGAGTATACAGAATGAGTTGGCCCGGGATCAGTTTATCTCAGTTCTTCGCCTGTTGGAGCTACGTGTTCAGGTGCAGCTGCAACACCCTCAGACCCTGCGGGCAGCCTTGGTGAGGGAGATTGGGTGGTAGGGCTCATATGAGCTGTCAAGATGAGAACTCTCCTGCTGTAAAGGCTGCAGTAGTGAGAGAGGCCGGCACGGGTTAATGAAGTTACTGAACTGCTGAGGGCTGTGTCACTGCAGACAACATGCAGGATGTGCCTAGGGCCAAGAGTTTGCTGGGGGTATGGCCAAACTGGACATTTGGTCAGAGAGTGCCCCAGCTCATGCCAGGCTCAGGGTCTTCGTGCCCCCACAGGTTCCCCACTCAGGCTGGGAGCCGGTCGTCGGCCCTCCAACCACCTGGCCACCTGCAGGAAGCTCCAGGTTTCCAACATCACCTTGGAACAACGGGCTACTGCAGGCCACGCATAAACTGATTCTCACTCACGTTGATGCTCACTCACGCTGACCATGTGCAGCTGACGGTTGCCACTACTGTGAGAAAAAAAGGAGGCAAGACAGAGAGATATGTTGGTTGAGGAGGAAGAGGGGTTCTCTGGGTGGCTGGGGGAGGACACAGCAGAGTAGAGACAGCAATCCTGTTCTGCAATCGGGGCGAGCTGAGCAGCGACCACCGTGGGAAGATGTGGCTGCGTGCTCCAAAACGACCAAAGGACTGCGGTCCACGTTTGGCATTGTGCCTGCACCACGCATGCTGCAGTGGACGTGGAAATTGGCTGCAACCAGAGAGGGGCATGATGGCAGATGGTGGTCCCCAAGGGGCTGTAGGAAGGGGTACTTAAGGCCATGCGTGGAGCCACAGGGTCCAGGCACTTTTGAGTTCAGAAAACTCTTCCCACACCTCCGCCAGGGGAAGGGCCAGATGACAGCCGAAACCCTTTCCCAGTTTGCGTCTCCACCCTCACCCCAATTTTTGCCCCCACCCCCTTCCTCACCCTTCACTCCCCCTCCCCATCCGCCACTCCCTGGCTGGAGACAGAACCGACAGTTCCCCTGCCCCAATATCCACATACAGCTCGTCCACAGAGGCAGAGGAGAGCTCCTTATGTGGCTCAGAGACTTTGTTGAAAAATAAACAAGAAATAGAAATAAGTAGTATAAACAATAAACTGTATAATTATGTGCACATGTGGTACCTGGCAACAACAATGCTGACAGCAGCTATACCTAATAATAATAATAATAATAATAATAATAATAACCTAAAAATAATGATAATACAAGATTGGATTCATATTGATAGCTTTGTTTAGGATTGAACACAGTAGATAGTATGAAGTTAAAGATAGTATGTGTTAAAGTGTCTTGGGCATGGGTTGGGAGTAATAAATGAGGTAAATTCATTCCTTTTCACGGGCCCATTAAGCATAATGGTTGGTACTTAAATTGACTGGCTTTTTGCACAGAATACCACAGGACTTCAGCAGCATTGTTACTGTAACTGTGAATCTGTCTAACAATTTCAATGCCAGTTTTTGCAAAGCCTTTCATACCTGCTAGTTAAGAAACTGTAAACTGTTGGGTGAGATCAGCTCTGCAGCGAAACGTGGATGGGCAGACTCAGGATGAAGAGGAAAGAAAAAGCAGGATGAAGAAGATAGACTTTTTTTTTTGTTATGAGGCTAGATAACATAGTCCTTTAGAAGAAGATTATTATTAGTTCCACTGGGGGGGATTCAATTATTAACGGAATTGCATTGAAAAGATGGGGAGATATATTTTGTTGAAGTGGGATTTTCTAATACAGAAGAGGTAATATTTAACATTGTTTATTTTTCTAATTTTATCCAGGAGGACTTGGAAAAAAAAGCTGTTTTTTACGAGTCAATATTTTTATCATAATTCATTAAACAGATTAAATGTTGTTTTTAGACTTTTTAAAAACAGCTTTTGAAATAATAATAATAATAATAATAATAATGAATGTTGAATAACCTCTCTTACTTTGTGTCTTTGGTTGGAAAGAGACATTATTTTGTTGTATCACTGAATTTTATATCCATACAGAAGAGGGGATTCTTGAGATATTTAAAAGTTATAAGGTATCTTTGAGTAATTCCAGCAACTCGATGAATAATCCATCTATAGTCTGATTTTCAGAGTTTTGAAGCGAGTTTCTGTAGTAGCATATTATATCAAGTAGATGGCAGTGTTGTCGCAGAGTTTCAGCTTGCTAGACCATGATGGGCTCATATCCATCAATAATGCATTTGACCAGAATAATTGTACTTGACTGACACACCGGCAAGAAGACAAAATCACGTGATAAACTATGACTATCTAATATGCCTGTAGCATATTGAAGGCCAAATCTTTTTTTTGTTGTGTAATTGTCAAATTCAGGGCCTTGAAATCTATATTTGATGATTGAATATTTTAAAGGGCATTTTCCCCTCTCATGCCTGCGAGCAACCAACAAAACCCAAAGATGGCTATTTATAGGCGTCTTACATTTTGGACCATTCTAGTTCCCCCCCTCCTCCCTTCTTTTTGAAAAGTGCTGTTTTTCTCAGTGTATGACTGCACGTGGATGCAAATCTGAGCCTGCAAGGCTCTTGTTTTTCTACTCCCTCACTCTATAACTCACCCTATAACAAATGCATAATGAAAAGTATAGAAAATGTGAGTTTCTTCAAAATGCAGGTATACATAATATAAACTATTGCATTGTTTCTAGAAATGCTTTCGTTTATTAGTCATTACTGCAGTAATATTAATTTGTCAGTCCTGTGCAGTCATTTTCAAATGGACGAAATTACATGACGCCAAGAAAACTGTATCCAAATGAATAAAAAAATGAATGGATGGATATTTGTGTTTGTATGTGTTGACACATGCATGAACAGTATATGGGTGTGATTCAACCTCTTACTGAGAAAACAGAGGTGGTGAGCCTCTGCCACCTTGATTATGGGGGTCATGACATGACCCCCATAAGTAGAACCAAATATTGCGGGGCGGTGACAACAGGGGGGGATATGAAAGCAGGGGCAGGTTAAGGAAGTAACAGGCGATAACATGGCTCAGCAGGTTTCTGTCGGGTCCAGCTGAGACACTTTGATGCAAAGAATTCACATCAGAAACAAAGCACTCATTGTGTGTTGTATTTAGAAAACAAACATCATATCATACCAGGAGAACGGCAGCATCAGTGGGGCAGATTTGAATGACCTCCCATGGTCACATTTAATGATTTTGGCCTGTCCTCGGCTGTTCCGTGCCAGTAGAGGCATGCGGAGGCAAAAGAGCCACAGTCAAACAGAGCAGGTCCAGGCTGCAGGGCCACCAAACGGGACAGGGATTTGCGTCATTCTCATTGAAAGCGGAATGAATAGCCAACTGGCTCTCTGGTGATGTACTAATCAACAGTGCATTGATAATGAACAGGGAGAAAGTGTTTCACAGAACTTTCATCGTTATAGAGTGACAGGAGGGACTGAAAAGGTGGTGCAAAGTGTTCTGGTGTGGCACAATTCTGCAAGGCCTTTGTGTTTGTGACTAAACACAATGCCTCATTTACAAAAGCCAACCATGATGGGAAGAAAAAATGGAAAGGTATTAATATCAGACAAAATCTGACTATACTTGCATGCTGATTACGATGCATATAATAATATATCAGCAGAAATATACAACAGTGTTATTAAAAAATGATTGTAGTTGCAATGATTTCATAGACGATTCTTTCAGCATCATATTATTATTATAATTTGTTGATTTTGGCCGAAGCTGATCTGGAATTCTCTAGAATTAAATAACTCAGGACAGTAACAGGAAATGTTGAGCATTTATTAAAATGTCAAATTACTAAACAGCGATAACTGACTTTTTCATAGCCTCTTTCCCCACTTCGTAGGAACATGTGATTTAAAGATTGAGAGATTAAGGCTCCCAACCCTCAACTCAAATAAATACCAACTGTTCAAAGAGTAAAGAATTTAAAGCCAGTAGTGATTAGAGTGAATAGAGTCTGTAGAATTGAGTGTGAAGGGAATGGTGTTTTACTTTATGTCTTGTAAATTTACGCTCATGCCTGTATTCTTAAAAGTAGCTCAGATTTCACAGCAATCTTGTGCCTTTTTCTCAAAGGATGTGCTGTTTTCTAATTCGCTGCTTATTCCCTGAGCTATAGGTTATACAAGATCTAGCTGTATTCCCACCGTGGCAGCTACATTGTCTTTCCATTGCTACACTTCGGTTTCCTGGTGGATTAGTTCCCGCTGCTTCTGGAGTGCAACAAAGAATGTCTCGGGATGCCAGTCAAGCTATGAACCAATTCACTGTGGTGGTTGAATGCAGCCTGCAGGTGGAGAGCGGTCCAACAGGCAAGCCAATGTGCAGAGAGGATGTTTTTGCTCTAATTAATCAAGGCCCTTTTCAATTCAGTCCCACTTTCAAGCAGTCGACTTGGTGTGGGTTCAAAAGTTGCGTAACTGAAGCAGCAGTGACTTGTAGTGACGTCTCTGCCTCCAACGCTGAAACTGTCCCTTTTTGTCCCATCTTATCTGGTTGAACTCCAAGTGTCAAGTGATGGTTGGTGTCATATTACCTGTCCATGCTGTAGATTATACCATACAGTCATGTTTGTGGTACTATTGAACATGTAAACAATAGCCATCCCAGAACAGCACGGTTCATTTAGTCGCAAGGCTAGAATGTGTATGTGCTGTATGTTTGACTAAGTAAATGTGACAGTGTTACGAAAGTGCTCCAAGTAGTCAGTAGACTAGAAAAGTATTACATAATTATAGTCCATTTAATGTGAAATAAGTACCAGGAGAAGCATTTCTATCTAATGCATATAATTGTAATTCTCCAAACAATGACATTAAGACACAATTAATAGCACCATGGATAAATGTATAATTTATGTTATTTTGTGACAAAAATACTATCAGATGGATTACTCTCATATATATGTGTGTGTTTTGCAATAATCCAAACAATTACATTAAGAAACAAGTCACATCACTATGAATAAATGTATACATTTACATATTTTGCTGCAAAAATACTATCATACGAATTTCACATCGATATTTATGCAAATATCTATATGCGCATGTGTGTGTGTGTGTGTGTGTGTGTGTGTGTGTGTGTATATACATCTATGAGTGGCCTTATGATTTGACCACCGGTCCAGGGTGTAACATGCTCCTTGCTTTATGTCAGCTGAGATTAACTTTAGCCACCTCCCAACCTTGTGGGTTTTTCTAGCCCTTATTTGTGTTGATAAAGAGTTGGTACATATTTGGCTGCACACATGTTCTTTGAGTCATGCAGGTCACGCATCCAGTGCAGCCGATGAATGTTGTGATGTAGCGGTGACATGTTGATGACAGGTGAAGGTTGAAGACTTGTAAATGGACATGTTCTATTATTGACTGGAGAACGCCAGATTGTATTAACCTCATGAAAAATATAATTGAGTAAGAGAATTTAGCCTATCAACGCTGAAAGAAACACATTGAATATTCAGCGATCACCGTATAACTCAAGGAACTGAATTCTAATTTTGATCCTCTGTCCAGCAGAGGTCAGGTACTCCAGTTGTATTAGTTAGCATGTCCTCATGGAAACCTACTGTGTGCCTCTGTGTTTTCAAACTTTTTATCAACTATTTGCATGACTTTTCTGTTTATTGCCCAACCCCTACAACAACCAGCAGTTGCACTCAGAATTCAGAGAAAATGGATGCGTTGAAAACAATATAACAAAGGTACCCATGGCCTTGAAGGATTGAATAGAAGCATTGTTTTCCTTTCCATATCCTAAACACTTTTACTGCAAGGCAGAGGTTCACATTCCTGAATTCATGATTCCAATTTCCGAGATGACTGTGCCAGTGTATCTACTCGTAAAGGCACCGGAGCCAGCATTAAACTTGTGGTTTTATCACAAGTCTGTGAGTTTCAAAAGCAATACAATGAGGACTTGCATCAAGCGCCAAACCTGCATCAAGTTTAATCAATGTTCTAGACCCAGAGCTCCATTCCATTGCACTCGTCCATGTCTGATTCCTTTTTCCCCCAAGCACTTTGCACAATGGATGGATCCCATATATCAGGGGAAGCATTAGTGTGACTTTTGTGGGGCACAAGAACAATACGGTAAATTAAGCCATGAAGTCAAACATGACTCCCTGGTTCAGACAATGCCGTCCTGGCTAAAAGCATTGTGATGAATATTCATTATCTGTTGTGTATCTCCAAGAAGCATGTTGCCATTTCAGAAGATTGGACCCACAGAGAAGTATGCCAACATTTTTCCAAGACGGATCTATTGTTTTGGGTTTTGTGACATAACACAGAAATATGTGTAGGGTCCAAATGTGACAAGGAAAGGTTGTTGAGTAGAACACAGTATGACCTCGCCTTTGTCCTTTGAGATAAAAGAAGACATTGTCTTTCTGGACTGACTAAGTAGAAAGTAACGAACCCACCCACAGTTCCATGAACTGGCTGTGTTGACAGTAGGGAGGGTTGTTTCTCGAAGTAATCTGTGGAGATGTTGTTCAGATTGGTGTCTCTCTCTGTGTTGCACTGAGCTGACCTTTGCGAATGCCTGCGCCATGGTTTACGTCACTAAATGAAAACTGTAACTGAGAGAACGACCCAATGACTGCTCTTGTTTTGGTCACTGAATAATGCTGCTGAAATGGCATTTGAGCTTTGCTTGGGTTGATAAATTTTACAAGACTTGTTGACATTTAAGCTCGGACTGTTATGCAATTGCCAATTGCAATTGACTTTCTTTGTTTCACAAATTGTCATGCAGATGTTCTATGTTGTCAATCAGAACACCTGTAGTCAACCAACTGCGGCCAATCACTGTGCGCTGACTTTTTTAAAGACGGACACGACCATTCAAGGTGTCGGCTGATGTGCAGCACGCCAAGAGGAAATGCTGTGTGTTAACTGTGTGTTGTTTGTATGCCCAACTGGTGTCAAAAGTAAATATTGTGAGAGTGCTGGGGTTGCTGACTCTGATGCATTTGCTTCTCCTCCTGTTTCAGGAAGTGCAGAATTTGTTTCCCTTGTTCAACCTGCAGACATCAGGCCAATGAGTTCATATGAGGATTCTCTTTGTTTTGCTAATTTAGAGCAGTAGCCAACCCGCCCCTTTTCCTTTATAATTGCGTCCCTCACTCTCTTTTCCAGACTTTCAAAAAGTTTTGTTTGTATAAACTACACCTGGTTTGATGTCGCTCAGGGCTGGGACACAACAGCTATTGTCACTACCCTTCAAATCCACTTAAAAATTGAAAGTGGCTGTAAAAGGTTCATGAGACGTAAAGCAAAAATTGAGTTGTTTCTCAAACTTCCCCCAGCTTTCCATTAAGTTTGTTTCACAGAATTTCATTATCCCCCCTCCCCCCACTCCACTCCGAATGTTTATGTGCAATTTACTGACCCTGTGACCTGCATGTTCCAAGCCTTAAACAGATCGGTGACATTCACTGGAGATTGACACTACCAGATGTACCAGTCCAGTTTGCGTGCTCTCTGTGGGACGTTGCACATTCTCTCAACTCTGTTGCACACACAATTCCTGCTCCTTCCCTTTTGACTCGTAGAGGGCACACAGGTTAATAGTTGAGTTATGGTAGCTACTCAGTGCCCACACGTGTCAGCAAAGACACTGTGCTTTACAAAGTATCAGGAATCCTGTAAGTTGTTTCTCATTTAATGGTTAAAATGCGTGTATTATGGCCATGGTGTTTTTTTGTTTTGTTTTGTTTTTCCTTCTCTCCCCTCACCTGAGCTGCCGCATACCCGTCTGCCACGAAGCCAGTAAATCAAGTAATCAAAAATAGAGGCTACTTAATTCATCATAAGGCAGCAACTGAGATGAGAAGTAGTTGAAGCCGGACTGGGTCCAGAAACTAATCGCTTTTGCATGCAGTGAAAGTTTCACCTCACTTGCTAAAACACACACACATTAACTGCAAATCCTGCTGGCATGATTGGGTGTCCCTCTGAAGCATTTGTCTATTGATATCAGTCTAGAGCCTGCACGCAAGCCTACCCTGTCCCCTCCCCACACCCTCTGCAGACACACAGTTGCTGACCTCTTATGCAACGAGTCTCTTCCAGCCTAGTAGATCTGATAGCACAGACAAACCCAACACGTGTCCATTTTACTTTTTCTGTCAAAAAAAAGCTTCTTAACTTGAGACCAAAGATGGCTTTCAACAGTGCAACTCAAATTCAAGCAACCACTTGCAAATTGGTGGATTTTTTTTGCTTCATACACATTAACAATAACAAGCAGATTTTCAAAATCTTCTCATGCTTTGAAAGTTAATTTATATTGCAAATGCAATTTTCAAGAAGTTTTCTGGGTATGTCGTATCAAGGGAATGTCGCAGTTGTTTTTGCATCTTTGCACTTTATTTAGTGTCTGTTATATCAGTTAACTGCCTTTCCCACTAAATTTGCACAACTTTCATCACTGTTTATTAAGATGGCTGGTGTTTACAACTACAACTGAGTCACTTGTGAGTGATTTGATATCAGTGTAAGGCAGCAGATTTTTAAGTTATTGCGGTAATTAATGACATAAAACAACAATGATAGTTTTATGTCATCACTTGAGGATAATTTCTTACCCAGAGATGGGTTGACATCGAAGCAACTTTTCCTGCTGGATTTTAAATAATTCCAGGTGAAATGCAAGAGTCTTTGACTATTCAACTCAAATTGGATATGGTTTTGCTCTCACCTGCTAATTATGGCTATTTCAGAAATGTGGCCTATGTCTCGAAAGGTTTGGTTACGGACTTCCAAAAGGAAGCAAGTGTGCTGATTGCTTGAAAGACATAAAGCACAAGCTGGGAAAACTTCCATTTGTGGATTAGCTGATTTTGGCAGGAAATGTTTCCCTAGCCAAAAGGCACAATAAGAACAGGAATGCATATCCATTCCCACAGCTTTGTAGGTTGCACAATATTTTTAATGATGGTTAAGTCCAGTGAATATTAAGATTTAAAAACACAATCTCACACAGACATGTTTCACCCAAATACATTTGCTTTACAACCACATCAACAACTGAAAAGCCTGGTTGCCATAGCACCCAAACAGCTCCGTTTGGCATTTGAATTCGCCCGTCAAAGTCAACTACAAAACCTGCAGTGATAAGCATGCTGAATTTTAATTAAAGATTTATCTGATCAGGTAATTGCACATCACTTAGCTATGTTCCGAAATACAACACGAATATGTAAAACATTTCTCTGGACATCGTACGGCTTTAGCACATCATCAGTATCTGTATCCCATTACAGCTTAAATCAGTCTCCACCCAAAGTGTCTGTCCTCAGTCTAGAACTGTTGAATATATTAATTACAGATTTATGCTCAGTAATATGAAACATAGAAAAGCAACCGCAGTCACTCGGATTGTTGCATCACATCAAGAAAGTTCCAGAATTGAACCTGTCAGTCAGCTGGGGTGAATGTTTGCACGTAATTGGGACCAATACAAGCTTTACCCTGCCTCTTGCCCAGTGTCAGCTGGGATTGGCTGCAACCTCTTATGCCCCTGTGAGCAATAATGGATGGATATAAAAAATGGCTTGATGGATGGATGGAAATGCAGAAACACATCACACTTGAGATAAAGAAATAAAGATGATTTATCTCCCTTTCAGATGATAACTTTTCTTTTAGCTCATTATGCACTTTTTCCAAAGAAGTCAGAAGCTTGAATTTCACAGAGCAGATCACATGTGGGCAACACGGTTTCATTAAGAATAATTGAGCCTAATGTGTTTTTAGAAAGAACTCCATTTTTGTATGTCACATGATTACAAGTCCCAATGTTCCCCTAATGAGTGGGACTGATCTGTAGCCCTCACACAATACCGTATAAGGAAGGGATTCCCCCACATGCCAGAGGCTTGTGACTGGCTCTCCTGCCCAACTCCACGCAGTGATAGTATTCAGTGTCAGTGGAAACTAAGGCCAGCTGCGTGTATAGATGATGACAGGCTAACATCTTGTTGAAGATGCTTTCCAGCACCACGAATCTCTTTGGCCTTCCCCTTTTTCTGTCGCATGCCCTGTCGTATTTCGGTGAAATCTGTGTTATTCTCTTAGCCCTGCCTATAAATTTGATGTAATTGGCAGTAAATATAGTCATGACATCACAATTCTATAAATAGACTTTAAAATTTCAAAATCTTCTGCAACATTACCTAAATATTTGGAATTTGGATTTCTATGAGCAGGGAAAATCTTTTAAAAATTAGTTTCTCCATCTCTTGATGAAGTCAGTCACCGAGCGTGATGCATATTTCCTAGAATTCTTAAATGCGTTTGCTTATTTATATCAGAGGAAGCGCTCACTTAACCTGTGTTTCTTCCACGCGTCACACTCTGGAAAGTAAGCTTTACTAGTGTGTTGTCGGGTCCAGAATTCCATATCATAAACTTGACAGTTTTCCAGGATATTGTTGGGAGCTCAATTTTATGCAACAAATTATGAACAGTTAGCGGTTCACATGCATTTTTTTGAAATGCAAAGTGATGAATTAAGTATTAGCATGAACTGCATACACACCTGAAAACATAGATATGAGAAAATGCATTGAAGATGGGTGACCAGTAACTGAATTTCTCAATGTCAAAGCCATTACGGCGGCTAAGCTTTGGCGGGGCCTATTCTCATTCTGTCACCGTCTAAAGCCTGAAGCCCCGTGGCTTCTTGCCCTCCATCATTCAGTCCCTGTTAATCTCACAAAACCTCTGATCTGACATAATCAGACCAACTTCCATTTTTGCTGGCATTGTGCTTACTGGGATTTGGAGGCTTAGGCAAGCTTGAAAAACAGCCAAACCAGTGCTTTTAATAGAGGGACCTGCTTTATGAGTAAAGGCAACCACATTTCTCACCCTCTGAGTGTCACAGAAACATGGACACATACCTTTATTTTGAGTCTAGGCATATGAACGACTGCAATTAGTTGAGCAATGGAAACATTGTTGGAAGGTAGGGGTCATTCTGCATGAATATAGATCCTCCTCCTTTTACTTTATAGGTCAGCCCGCGTCGCTACACCACCACAGAAGGATTTCCCTCTGAGATCAAAATACAAATGGTCACTTGATACTGGTTATGAGTGATGAAACTTTATCTGCGTTATGTCAGGGAGAGAAAGTAACACCATGCCGGCGCCTAAGTTGAGGCCCAATGCATGATTTCGGTCTTAAGCTATCAGCACATCCAAGACATTACGTTGCTCCCGCAGGGCTACGCTCCAGGTTCTGGTTCATATTCGAGGCTGGGACTTAGCACTTTAGCCACCTCCTCTCAGCCATGGAAAGTGTGACAAGTTTTAATCCCAAGATTGTACATGATTATCTCCTCACTGGCTTTATTTTTCTGATTAGTAGCTGTGATTCGATTTTCAAAGCAGAAGCATAAGGTCAGTACAGGGCTGGCTTGTTGTTTTATACCCTGGAAGCACGTGGTGAGCAAGAGACGATGCCAAAGTCCGTCTGCGCAAATATAATTGATTTTTAAATTGGCAAAAAAGATGAGTTAAAATAAAATTTTTCTTTCAATAATTTCTGAGGTCTTGTGACAAATACTTTTATTTATCTTGTTCCAGTATTTTAACCATCAGTTAATTCAACCAGCATATAACTGTGTATAAACGTGTGAATGTTTTTCAGATTGCAAGAGATAAAATACCTCTGGATGTTGACCCCCCCCCCCCCCCCCCCCCCAATTTCTTTTCTTTTGCACCTGGTTTATATTAGCGCCGCAGCCGAAACCGTACATCAGCTGTGTCGTGTCAAAGCAGCCTCAAGATTTGTCTCGTGTGTTGGAGAAGAATGAATGAATGAAATACATAGCTGTGTGTTTTTCGCACCATCTATGCATTCATGGTTTGAGCAGATGCATTTATCATGCAATCGGCGCTGTGATAGATGTTCCACATCTCCTCTGCATTCCCTCATGGGGTTTGTGTCATTTAAAAGGCTTCTAGGTTCACCGTGGATGACCTTCTCTGTAGCACCGTCGTGGACCCCACCAGCTACCTCCTGCCATCCAAGAACAGTCTCATTAAATTCTGCTTTGTTGGGGGATTACTGAGTTTTATATTTAACCTCTAACAATCTTTGGACTGTCCAAGCAGTTGTCCGCTCTACCACCACATGAATGATCCATAACTGTTCATCGGAGTCCCTCCTGCTGGTCCAGATTTTCAGCCCGTCTACCAACCCCCATGCACAGGAGCCGCTCTCCTTCAATATGCTCTATTTATTTATTCCTGTTACTTTACTACTTTAATCTATTTCTGCCAATTCAGGACCCGGTCCCTCCCTGTGGACTTGAGCCGCGGTTCATATGCCTCGGTGTTCCCGTTATTGTACTTCTAATTAGTTAGACATCATTTTAAAACCTCTCCCCGACTGAACTCAGAACAAATGTGTGTGTGTGTGTGTGTGTGTGTGTGTGTGTGTGTGTGTGTGTGTGTGTGTATATATCAATGTCAGTGTGTGTCCTCTTATGACTTTTCTGGCACTCTTCAAGCATGGGTGTGTCCGGGGCCTTTGGTGTGTTTGAGGGAACATGCCGTTCCCGTTCGACGGAATAAGAAAAAGTTACCCAGAGAAAACGTTAATTTGTGGGTGCCTTTCTAAGAATGCAGATGTTAACTTTGTCCTTTGCAGAAATGCATGGGCTTTGGAGGACTTTGCCAAAATCACATTCAGGACAAAAGAGGTCAATGGCATGGAAACAAATTCTATTTTAGGACTTGGGGTTTTTGTTTGTTTGTGCCTGAGTGTGTGTTTTACCCCGTTGACCTTTCACTGAGCAGCATACAGACAGTGGTGTCTCTGATGTGGTTTTGTATGTTAAACAAGAATGTCAGCAGGTTTTGATTTAAATCTCTTTTAAATGTACTTTTAGAATGCCTGTACTCCCAAAAGGCCCATGTTCTACCTTCTCCTCAGTCCCAAACACACTCTCAGGTGTGGCGTAACTTGGCCAGGTCATGCTGGTGTTATGTAAGTATTATTTGGACTCGGGTACACAACAGCTGCCATATGCATAGCTCTGGATGAAAATATCATCTGAATGCGTATTCCTAGTTATCGCTCCGGCTCCAGGCTGAACATTACAGGTGGCTTAAAGACGAAAACTTGGTATGCCTCACTTAAGGATGGATATAAATGCCTCGCAAAGAAGTCATCAGAGCGACAGACTCTGTGTTACTTAAAAACTAAAGCCGCATGACCTTGGGTTCCACCAGCACATCTACGTTTCATAACACGCTTGTTGACGCTTGTTTTATGTGTACATTGACATCACAGGTGGTGATTATAATGAATCCCATGGTCTAAAGCTCTCTCTGCTTGCTGTATCACAATTTGGTAGTTTCTACCAATTCCATTCAACTTTCTTAAATCTTGATGCAAAATAGGATTAAAAAAAAAAAAAAAAATCGGTGACTTGAATGTATTTCAAAGTGAACCAGTGATTCTCAATCCTAATCAAACTCTGTAAAATGGATTATAAAAAATAATTCCATATATATGATGACTTGGGTCAGGCATTCCATAACAAATTGGATTCAACGAAATGTCGATACAATTTATATCTCTTTTAAATATTAATCCTTTTTGAATAATATGTAATATATACATTTGGTAAATTCTCAAAGGGAGAGCAACATTTATGGTCACTTTATTGCTGGATGTTTCCCAGCTCTCACAGTTTTAAATATTTATTGAAAATAAATCTGCATTCTGCCAGTAGCGGCGGTGCAGAAAAATTCAGAGATGACGACTCATTTGTCTTCTTTCCCAACACTTGAAACCTCAACTTTTTGAAGACTTAGTTTTTATTTTTTTGCAATTGCAGTCACCTGTGATGCGGCTGATCTTTGTAGCCATACCACATTAAACTACTGGGACTGCATTTTTTAATGTTCCCATAAGAATTTTTTTCCAACTCACCACACCTGCAGTTTGGATTCATAAAACGACAAAAAAAAATCCTAGCATCAGTAGATCAGCTGAGATCATTTTCTTTATGATTTCTCATGAATAATCTCATGAGTAATTCCTCTAGACTGTGTCTTACTCCGTTTCCAGAGCTGCACGTGTAATCAGAGCCTTTGGAAAGCACGGCCCAAGTATGGTTTTTGCAGCCCCATCTAGCAGCAAGAGACGTTTATGCACAGTAGGGGGAACAGGGGCACAGAAAAGTGGAGATCACCTCCAGACTGATGGATGACCGCTGATGAAGGTAGCAGGACCCTCTACCAGAGCTCATATTATTATCCTTATTCACCTGATGTTTGTAAAGTTCTAACTTCTCAGCTTGGTAGCACTTTAAAACGTGAAATACCTTCAACTCTGACAGATATTCTGCTACTTTTCCCTCTGTTTGATAGTCTGACAGATGAGCTGGCTATAGGAAAACTCAAAGAACTGCTGTTTATGGTAATCATTGGTGCACAGCAGCAACGTCACAATGGCTAAACATGGCGTGTGAGCACTTAGTTGCGATCCCTCTTTTTGAAAAAAAATACCGTTTAACGTAAACACGAAACAGAGAATTTGAAATTGAGAATGTGCTTGTGCCACGCAGGCTGGATTTTATTTTAATTAGGGAACTAAACATTATGAGGAAATGAGAGTAAAACTATTTCCTCAATAAAATAGCACTGCCGTGTAGACATGCACTCCTCTGATGACTCCAATGACAGCCATGGCGGAAAGTATCACATCCTGAGGTCTGACTCAGCCATCCACTTTGTTTCAAGGATGACTTTGTTTGATTTTTCTGCAAAAAAACACAAGGTTGCTGCTGACTCAGGAAGCATTCTTTTGGCTCTGGCCTGGGCATTAATTCACTGACTATGACAAAATACTGCACAGATGTCTAACAGGATGAAGAGATTACTTTTTGAGGCGCTGACATCATAATGTGTTGTGCAGCCTTGAACACGTTAAGAGGAATAAGAGGTTGATTTTTTTTTTTTTTTTGGATTAAATGTCCAGACAATATTCCTGAATTAGAAAAATTGACTGAATACCTCACTCAACCTGTTCATAGAATAACATAAATTACAATTCTGGTCTTGTGCACAGATTATGCAAAGGGTTATGGTGAAATGCCTTTGTTACACCAACAAACAGAATTGAATCTTCCTCAACTGCTTCTTGCAATTTTCTTAGCCTAAAATCACGTCAGTACAACAAACCTCGTCAACATTTGCACTGTATCATGTTGCAATAGAATATCAGTTTTCTAAAGTTGGCATTACTCATTGAAAAAAAGTCTCTAATTTCCATCATTTAAAAAAAAAAAAACTGTAATTTTAAAACGTTTAAAACGACACAATATAGAAAAAGACCAAAAACACCCATCTCTAGAGAAAAAAACAATGTCTTGCATAAACCAAGAACGTAACAAAGTTGTAGCTATAGTGGAGGCCAGTGCCCCAAACCAGCATCGCATTTTGGTCCTCTGTGGAATAAAAACATAGACAATGACCGCAAAGCCAAAAGCTATACTTAGTAACACACAGTTAATCCCTAGTGCTGCACAAAAAAGAGTGGGACACTTGTTGTGCTCGTCAGCCTCGCTACACATGTTCGCCATCATACCTGATAGACTTTCCAATTCCATGTGGAGAGATTTTCCCATCATTTGATTCAAGTAATGCAGAAACGCTGCTGTAATTGAATATTTTTCCAACTCATTTTGGGGAGTGAACCCACCAGAGTGAATTAACATTATCTGTTTTGTTCAGTGAGATAAAAAATGTTTGCACATTATACTCATTGATTTGTAAACATTTGCTAAACCACTTGGCATTTGAATAAAATATTGTACAATTATTACAGTAGCACTGATAAAATCCCACCAATGTCTCACACCACACACTCCAATGTGGTGAAGCATTTGTGTGTTTTGGCCAGGATATAGGCTAAATATTGGAAAAGGCCTATGTTTGTTTTTTTTTTTATTCATAATATGGAGTCAGAGGAAAGATGGATAGATGGATAGATAGATAGATAGATAGATGCATAGATATTTATTAGCAACTTTAGCATTAGATTATGAAATCCATGATAGACATGGAGACTTCCACCCCAGCAGGTTGGGTAAAACAGGCCCTGGTACATTTCCACTGTCTTTTCTCTCTGTCTCTGTTGGCCTTCAGTGTCCTGCCACTGGAACAACACCAAGCTTCCCCATTGTCACCCACTCAGAAACTATCATTTTGGCCCAACACCCCAAACTCCAAGAGCCCCCTGCCCTCCCCGCACCGCGGCTTATCTATCACCATCACTGTCCGCTGTCCAACCACAGGAATCTGTTTCCCCCGATAAAAGAGACATGATGAGGGAATCTGAATTCTACGCAGCTGGGAGATAAGGGGTTAATATGCCGCAGATGGCGGGCCGTGTATAGAAAAAGTACACCTTCAGGCCATAGTCGGCCCAGAAAGGGAAGATGCAAAAGAACTAAATGTGAGATGTAGAGGACTCTCCATGTTGACTGATGGCTAAATTACTTCAGATTGCCGGGTAGACAGGCAGTTCGAGGGGACGAAGTGCCTATTATGGCGGATAAATTCAGTTATTCAGGGGAAAGAGGATTCCAGGACTGGATGTTCATTTGACAAAGAGATGAAAAGAACTGAGGAACTGCATTAGTGTATCAAGGGGTGTAGATTTGTCTAAAAAGGAAGTTGGCGAGGGTGGGGTGGGGGTCCTCACTGGTGGATATGTGGATGGACTCTAATCCTCTGCCATGTGCGCTCTTCCTCACGTGCACACACAAGCACTGCAGTGCAGAGCTGTCTATGGGACAGAAACAGGCTGCACTGCACTGCTGCCAAAGCGTCGTTTTTTTTTTTTTCTTAATCAGCCAAAGTCTCTGCTAACTCGGTAAACACATTAGATCTTTCATCAGGCTTCTCTGCTAGTCTCCCTGACGATCTCTCATCTGAGCTCCCGCTGAGCATAAATAAGATTGCACTACCCTCTAAATGTGGTGGGTGGTCACAGGAGCAGATTAATGACATATATTTCAACATTTTCCACAAATACTGTACCGTAGATCAACTTCTATTTGGAAAATGTTACAGCTGAATTTGCATGTTTGCACTTCGCAAATAAATCAATTAACAGTTGGAGAGTCGGTGAGTGTAACAGATATTTCATTTCTGAAAGCCCACAAAGAGGAGGGACCAGATCATCTTTCTATGGAAGGTACACTTCAGGCATTTCTGAACTTGCAAACCATATTACAAGAATTTTAGCTTGTTTTAAAACATAAGCCGATGAATATTCTATACGAGTCACGCTGTAATGTTAAGTTAACATTTGCAAACTTGCAAATTCCCCACAATGCTTGCATAATTCCCTTAAGTCTTTTTTATGAAGTGATTTTTAGATTTAAGGATAAGGTGAACTCATTATAGATGAAAATATCTGATGGTTTATTAGATTTCTGCTGGCATGGAGAAGCTTTAATGCAAAAATGCTATTAATAAAGTCACTATCCGAATCACGTGACGGATCTGTGTTATCATGAATTTTTTCACACACGGATATTTAGGTTTGGTTTTTTTTTTTGCAACGGTGGTTTCAGTATTCATGCAGGGATATTTTCGGCAGGTCTTACTGACTTACAACACTTTCAAGCAGTTGCTGTTCCTCACCTTGGTCACAGGTCTGTTTTATGATCCTCATGGTAAGATGAGTTCAGATGCAGCCTGCCAGGAGAGATGACTTGTGATTTGTGTGGGAGTACCTGAGTATGTTTGTGTAAAGAGCACGGGCACATTTCGGAGATCGGTCTAAGCCCAGCGTCTTAGTTTCTGTAGCCGTTCTCAATCTTAGGGACTAATATTACAGTATTATGTTCCTGCACGTGTGTGGGATTTTTCCAGGGATTAATATTCATCTGGCCGGGAGGCAGAGGCAGGGACTGGTCGCCTTCTGCTTGCTGAATTGATTAACAGTATTGGGTGTCGAAGACGAAGCAGTTTCTCTTCGTTTAACTGCAATGCTCAAATTTCTTATAAAATGATGGTCAGGTTTCGAGTCGCGGCTTCACGTTACCCGCATGACCTATCGTCCCTGTTGGTTCTTTAACTATGCAAACGCTCTCCACTGTGCTAGTACTCTATAGGCAATCGCTCTACATTCAATTCCCTTCATATAATATCATCTGAACAATCTGGCCGAACAGAGGTATTTATATTGTGACATATGCTGTCCCTACTGCAAAGGCATTTCCTTTTGGGGTAAGAAATAGCTGCATACCATCCTGTTTGCCTTTGCACATCAGTGCGAATATCAGGAAAGAGTATAGGTCTGGACGGTCACACTTCAGCCATGCCAGTGTGTTTAGGTCAATTCCCAGCTTTTAATAGTGTGTGATAAGGTGCGTGTGTGCCGTTGTTTATGGCGGGCAAGGAGAGTGTATTTATATTTGATGTGAGAGATGCTCAAGTACATGCACAGCCTCGTCCAGTCAGCTCACGTGGACGGGAGGCTGGCGAGACTTGACACACTCTGGAGAGCTGCAGAAATGCCAAGGATACAGTCACACATTCTCTCTCTGTCTCTTCATCGCTCCCCGTCTCTCTCTCTCTCTCTCTCTCTCTCTCTCTCTCTCTTTCTCTTTCTCTTTCTCTTTCTCTTTCTCTCTCTCCCCGGTGAATCTCTAGAGTGGAATTAACTGCAAAAAAAAGCACTTTTTAAAAACATTGTCTCCACTTGGCATTGCAATCAACCCTCCCCATACTGCCATAGTTTCTGCCTGTGTGAAGCAGGGGAGGTTTTATTCGCAGATAAGGTTTAAATCCCAATCAATAGGAAGCGATCATGAACTTCAGCATTGCCTCCATATATCAGGTTTGTGTATTTTTACTGTTTAGAGTATTTGATTCCATTGCATGACCATATATCTGTTAACAAAAAACATTAACGGCCCATATGTGTGTTTTTGTTGTTTATTTTTCATAAAAGCAGCTCATCCAAGCTATTTCAAAGTTGAACTTTCATTATGTATGCACTGCAAACCCTAAATGATCCCGAAATACCCAGAGGATCTAAATGAAAATGTCCAAATCCACGTCAGATTACATATTAAATGGTCTTTAAACTGCAAGCTCTCTCGTGACTAAATTGGTGTAATCTCCAGCTGCACCCATGTTTGACACAGCGGGATCATTGAAAAGACGATATCATCAGAGACACCAAAATATTTCAGCTTCTGTCTGTGATTGTTGATGCAAAAGTCATCCCACATTTTAAGGGAACACCAAAATATGGTACAGCCACAAGGGTTCAGAAAAACTAAAAACGGTAAAAAGACTCCCGTCTGAATGAAGTGGAATGAGGCAAAACAAGTCTGTAAAAGGCAGCACGGGACTCAAGTTAGTTCAGACACCTTCAGTCCTTTTGTATTAAGAGTCCTGTCTTGCCTCCTGCAGGCATTACCTAGTTACCATAAACCGTTGTATTTACTGTATACGGGAGGATGTCTTACAGAAGGAGAATCTCCTGATTTCTGCTCCATATGTCGAAGGGAAACTCTGGAGCTTGATGAGAAGTGATCATCCATTCATCCGCTCAATCGTCTCCAGCACACATGTGATCAGGCTTTGGTCTGTGGAGCAGATATATCACTGAGTTCTGTGTGATGACTTTGTTAATTGCATCTCAATTTGCATATCTCTTTGTATGCATTTTTACTTGATACTCTATTCATGACATTGGGCGTTGAGTGAGGCTCCATCACATGAACAGCATACCTCGGCTGCCAACAAGGCCTCACCACGAAAAAACGCACAAGAGTCCCAGATAGGGGATGTATTTGTGTCTAATCCTGGATGCTGTTGGCACAAATGCCCCAGTTACAGCACTTGAAAGTGAATTGTCGTCCAGACTTTCTCCAAATGCGATGATCGCAAAATAACCGGGGCCAGACAGGGGCCGTGGAAGGTGGACCATTGGCTCAGTTTAGGCAGACATAACAAATCAACAACATCAGTCAAGGCCAAATAAGGCGGATGAGACATCTGACCTTTATATAGAAGTGGGCAACATTTAGGCCAACAATTCAAGGCTATGTGGCGAGTCAGTCAAAATAGAGTTTTATGACTTTAAAAGTGTAACAATTGGCGCCACGGTAGTCTGTTCCAAACACTGCTGGATAAAATATAGAAATAGATGTGAATAAAAACTGGTGTTGCTGTGCATTGATGTGACGGAGGTGCGAGTGCGACAGATTGCAAAGTAACTCTTCTCGCCAACACCAACGCCGTCATATTTAAAGTGCAGGTTAAATTTACCAAAAAAACCTACTCTGCTCTAAGTTAGTAGTTGTAAAAGATTGCTACTTGTCTCCAAAGTTGTTGAAATATATTGGTAGTTTCCTGTTAATTAGTTACTGAATATGAAACACAGGTGCTCTTGTGGTCAAAAACAGCTTCCTTGAACCATCATCGAAATCACTCTGGAACTGTATTTTGTAGTTGATGTATAAGAGGGTTACATCAAGCGACACTTCCTAATGTAAGCCATTCGTTTAGGGACTCTTTATGTGCGCTGAAAACGCTGTGTGCTGTCTTTTTTTATAGCAGCTGCCATCATCTGTAATAGCATGTACTCTATGTGTTAGTGAGTATGTTGGTGTTAATGGGGTCCCTGGCTGTTGCTATTGAATGCTGGAGGGAGGAGGTGGATCAAATCATCTCAGTCTAGACTACATCCCTGAGACCGAAGTTATGTCATAGCAGGCAAGTAATTTAAGTTTGGCAATGGCAGGCTTGGTATCAGCTGCAAGTGGGTACAGGCCATTTAACGTCTGCTAAGTCATTTGCGTGTATGTTTAAATGTATGTTAACCAAGACGTATTTTGCAGACGCTTTGCATCAGCTTTTAAGGAAGTAATTTGTTACGTGAAAAGTGATAATGATATTTAATGTAAAAGTAAGTAATACAAAAATCTAAATACAACTATAAATATCCCTAGAAAAGCTTAAACACCGAAACAATACATCATTCACAAGTCTGTCTACCTGTCAAATTTTGAAATTTTGACTTGACAAACAAAAATTAAGAAGACACACGTGTCAGATCTGGCTGTGATTGGTCAGCAGCTATCCGAAAATGCGTTCGAACTTAATGCTAAGACAGAGAGATTTATTGACTTTTATTTGGGCATTGGTGTCTGACAAATATGTTACAAGATCAGTTTCATCTGGTCATAAATCCATGACTTCCGTTTTCCTTTAGAGTAGCGTGTATTGGCTCCTAAAGCAGTGTCTGATCAACGCGCATGTGTGTGTTTGCAACGTGCGTGTGTTTGTGTTTTTTTTTTTTCCAAATTTTTTTTGTCATCTGCCTCCATCTAACCCTAGTCTATATATATATATATATATATATATATATATATATATATATATTAAAAACGCGTGACCACCCCACTATATTTTATGTTTATTTTCAATGAGATGAGGTTTGAGGTTAGTAACTTTTAGGAAAATTGCAATTCTGTCTCACTCAATTACTCCTTTTGATTTTATTCCTGGATGAAGATGGATGTCTATGTTTTTATCAGCAGCACAGCTGTTTAACAAACGTGACAACCAAAAATCAGTTCTTGTTTTGCTTCGAAATGGAATGAAGTCTGAGTGTCCAGAGGAATTCGTCAGCCAGGTCATAATGCTGTCAGAGGAGAAAAACTGCTCCGCCGTCCTATCTATGCGCCTTCCTAGAAAATGAACCAAAGTGTGTGGGTGAGCCAATGCCCCCTGACCCTCCTCAGCTGCAGAGAAGGAAGCCAGCCAAATGGCCATGGAAAGAGTCCAGCACAGGCCTGCATGAAGAGAGTCCAAGGACCAAAACAACTTTGGAGTTTAATGTCACTGTAAGAGCTCGGCTTTCCCAGCTAATGAAAATATAATAAACAGATGATATATATTAAATGGTGATGAACACAGATGTGTAGCTATCAGCGAGACAGTAATTAAGGATTTCTTAATATATCTATTAGCTGTTTAACGCACGTGTGGTCGGAGAAGATTTTTTTTAGTGGTATACTTTTATTGCCATTCTCCTACATACTCCGTTTTATTCCCTTCAGATGTTTGCTTTCATTTCCTTCAACATCACCATGGTTTCAAACTGATTGACATACCTAATGTAACATAACAACATACATAACATAAAACAGCCTATTTTCTGTTTAGTCAGATTGAGAAGATGTATCTTCTATATTTTTTGTGCTTTGTAAGGTCAAACAACTAAACTAAATATTTAAGTAAACAAATGCTGAAAGCTTATTCCAGTCTTTTAAGTAATAAAATGTTGAGGATGAGTGGATTTTAATTTTGCAGACTTTCTCTCTGTGGGTTTCAGTGAGAGCAAAACATTTTACACTTGAGTGGATCCAGAAGCAGAGGCCATACAAGGACTGAGTAAATAAATAGACAAGAATGCTTTCTCTGGGACTGTTCTTCAAGCGGTGCATTGTTGAGTTGAAGCAATTTCATGATTTGTAAAGGAGTCCATAAATATTTTTATAAAAGCTCTTTTTAAATTTTATGAGAATATGGTGAGCCAGCTATGCACATATAACGCACAGTTTTTTGCATTTGAGCTGGTGCACAGTGAATGAAAACTGAACCGTAACTATTGGCTATTTTGTTGAACAGCGAAGACTATTTGAAAGTGTGATCTGAGTTGCTTTTGTATTTTGGGAGACTTCAAGTCAGTTTCAGTGATGGAGAAACATGGAAGGAATTGACTGGAGGAAACATTCCTGCCTAATTCACTCCCCCCAAAAAAAATGTTTTTTTCGTTGTCATGTTTGGACGTCTCTGGTAGCCAAAGACCGGTCATAATGTTTAAGCTTAAGAATACCCACACATTTATATGATACCAGGACACTTAAGGCCAAAGGTCAATGATCAACTTGGCAATAAAGATAATTGGATCTATAGCAGCATATATTGGATACTTGATTGAAGAGGTGTCAAATAATCACCACCTGCTTAGCAGCTGGATCAGGAGGTGGGGAAATCTGCCAGACAGACCAGGCAAATTGGGAATGTTTGGCAAAGAACCCTGTCAACATTGTCTTATTAAGTAACACCTCCGGTTTAGTTTTCCCTGCATTCTGGAGGAGGTGACATGGAATCCAAACAGGCCATTTTCAAGCCTCACTGGTATCCCAGAGCAGCGTGCTCATTGATGTGGCAATCCGAGGGGGTATTGGTCCACAAAGATGGTGAAGGTGGCCACTGGGCAAAGGAAGGAGGCCTCTTGGGCCTTGTTGGCTTACGTTGTTGTCATGACTTCTGGGTAGAGAATAAAAAATGTAGATCATAGATACAAAAAGGCTAAAAATTTTCCTCTGCAAGCTGGCCGCACTTAGCTTCAGACATACCATCAGAAGCACAGATGTCTTTCGGTAGACTAGAGTGCCACTGCTCCCTTGCGCCGAAAGGAGTCACTAGAGAATGCTGAGCATCTCTTAAGGATGGAATTTGGGATCTTTCCAACTGGCAGGAGGCCCTGTTGTCAAACCAGAACATACTTCTCTAGATTTGGAGTGCCCTGGGGTTCCCCCTGAGACTGGAGGTAAGGCTTGGGACAGAAGCAACCTGGTCAACCTGACCAGACAAGCAGATGGCAATCTGGGTGGATGGACTTTTCTCCTCTCCCTTTTCTGCCCTGTCCCATATCAAGTCATACTTGAATGTATTGCAAATGTTTCCGATAATCTATAAAAGCCAGTCTGTGGATGTTTCGAAAGACGCCTTTGGTTTAATGTAGAGCCTTAACCCAACAAGAAAACATTGGATAAGACATTAAAAAAAATCCAGAACCAATTTGTACTTCCCTAGTTCACGACTGGATTAGGTGGCTGGACTGTGTCAATGGACCTCACACAGCTAAGACTATAATGATTCTAAGAAATGTAGACAGTTCACGTGTGTGGAAATCCCAGATCCAGGAAGTGTTTGATGTCAACAGTCTTGTGGCTTCATTAAGACTCCCTTAATTCACTGACTTGCTATTCAGTCTCACAATGTGGCAGTACGACAGGATTATTGGATTCCAGAAACTTGTTACAGTGCAAGAGGAAAAAAGACCGATCTTATTTAAATATAACTTTTCTCCTTCAAAACAGGGGGGGTTGTGATTTTGTAATTTATTATTTGCATTACCCATCTAGAGCAGTATTTATATTTTCTTCACAATTTCCTATAACTACATAATTTGAATGTTGTCATGAAATAGGCCACGAAAATAACAACTATCATATAATGTAATAGACAACATATGACATACATTTGCAGATCTAATATATTGCCCTTCAGTTTCATGTTGTCAGACATTAGCCAACACATCTGAACAAATTCAGGTGAGCTTTATCCAGTTCTCTTCAGAGTTCTCTTTGTAATCCATCACCCTGACCCAGAGGGTTCGTGGGAATTCCATTTCCACTAATTTTATCCTTCCGGTACCTTTCACACAAATGTTTGAGAGCAATGTAAAAGTTTGAGAACACTGGCCTCCAGACTCTTGTTAAAGGTGGACTCTTTTTTTTTTCATTTTCAAAGCAGGAACACAAGCAGTGCTCAGTTTGTGGTGCCAAAAAAAACCTTTGCCAGTGGCTTGGCAAACACAGTGGGCCTGTTTTTGGTCTGGGTAATAGGTTATGGGTAAATAAATCTTGGATTAAAATGTTACTAGTTTTTGTTGGTTTCTTCATTCTTTCACCATGTCTGTCAGCAAGCAGCATTGGGCTGTGTTGTAGATGCAGCAATACAACTACACGGCAAAGTGACACACATTAAGAAAAATGGTCTCAATTCATATTGCGCTTAACACTAGATAGCGATCACAAACGGTCACATATCGATGGCTGCAGAACTGCAGTACAATTCTCCAACCAGATTATTGGGAGCAACTGGGGGTTCAGTGTCCCAAGACTTGGACTGACCAAGGACTGAACCCAGGGACACTTTGGCATGCAGATAGGAGCTGGGAATCAAACCGCCAATCTTCCAATTGGAAAGGCATTCGCTCTACCAACTGAGGTGCAGTCACCCGAAGTGGTGGCCAGTTTTCCAAATACATCTTATCCACGTTCCTTCTTATCTTACATTGTAAACCAGTCTGTTCCAAAACTTGAAGTAGCAACAGTGGTAACAAAAGGTCAGTGACTCCAAGACTTGTTCTCTGGGAAAACAGTTCTGTTCCCCAAATTGCTTTTTGTAACAAAAGCCCAAAATGTAACATTTTGCCAATAAACACCCAGTGATTCTATAATCAAATGTATACACGGTTTCTTTGTTATGCCCTGTTCTCTACTGATAGAACTGACATCTCAGCTGATCAGCAAATTTGCCAGTCTTGAAAGCTCATCCATCAACCGCACAGATAAATCCTGTCATTGGTGCACATGGCTGTGGTTCTTCGCAGATAGGCTCCAAATATCAAGGTGCCAGATACCTGGAATTGCTTGGCCAGGTGTCGGTGAGTCCTGTGGCTCACTTGGTTGGGCGGTTCACACGTAGCACCACCCCAGCCTATTTGTGTGCGCGGGGCAAACACAGATCTACCTCTGATCTGGGGCCGTTGTTGGTGAGCTGCTTCAATCCGTCTGTGGCGGCTGAAATCATGTACTGTAGACCTGACAACTGAAAAAAGAACCACGTCCCTGGCTGTATCTGATATCTTGCTTTGCAATTTACTGTGAGATACAGTACAAGATCCTTAACTAAATGTTGTGAAAAATCTGCAGTTAATGATTTGCTAACAACAATAGATAATTTTAATACTTCTCATTAAGGAATCAATTTATGTTGATTGCCAAACCAGAATCATAATTCATATTTTTAATCGTCATCCCCCGTCTACTTTGCCTCATCACACAAGATTAGAACGAGTGTGTCTTTTTTTTTTTTTTGTATGTATAACCTCCCTGTTCGGGAAGTGACCAATGTAAGACAGGAAATAACTTCAGGAAGGGTGGGCTTGAGGACAAGAAGACCTCACTGCTGACACGTACACACATCGTTGTCAGTTCATAGTTTTTCCGTGTTTGGTGTTGATGTACAAGGATTACTGCAATAATTAGCACCTGAGTGCACAAGCATGTGACATCTGTTTCTTTCATAGTGGCCAGTGGCGGCAGCCAGTGAATTGTTTCCCCTCTATGATGGCTGCGTTTATGTGTCTCTTATATGTGGCATGAAACCGACTGTGGGTATTAATAGCCTCCCTGCCACCTGAATTGCCAAGAGCATGTGGTATTATTAGTGGGGACTTAGGTGTTTGGTGACCCATGAGGATTTGGTTCAAGGGTTTATCCTGTGTGATGTGACGTGAGGTGATCAGTGTTTAGAAAATAGACTGCAAATGACCATTCAGGTGAGATCATTCATTGTGCATTCGGTTTAGAAGGTCGAGGGTGTTTTGTGCAGCTTGTTTCTGCACAGTTTATGCACATATGTTGCTTTTTCTTTGAAAACACTTATTCCCTGCACAAGAACACAAACTATATTTGACAAGTTGTCTCTTTGCCGTGCATAAATACGTTCAAGTACATCAACTCATACCAACTCATTCAGGTTATTTCCCTCATCCTAAATCTCTGGGGGGTCTTGCATTGATAGCACTGTGTATTTCATGACCTTTAGGTTCCCCTCAAGTCACCTTATGTCTTCCATCTCTCGTGTACCTCGGTTCACTTAGCACCTCTATATCGGCCTTCCGCTTTTTGCTCTCACGTCTGCACAAGGGCGGAAGACGAACATCACATACTTTTTCTTTAGCTTCCCCGCTTCCCCACCGCCCGTCCGTGTCCTTTCCATTCACAGACACATCTGTCATTCACATTTCTGGGACACCTGAACGTGCTGCAAAGCCCGTTGAAGTGGCGGCAGCCTCAACTCAATAAAAACACCGACCCACTTTATAACATCAGTGACATACCTGCCCTCTCTCCGTTCCCCTTGCAATACTTTTTTAAGCACCCAGATTAAGTTTGTTATATGAGCATGTCGCAAAGCATGTGTTTCATAGTGAGGATGTGAAGACAGTTGTCTGCATGACTTTAAGTCTGCTTAACATCACACACTTACCAGGAGTTAATGAGGCTGAGGGTATAAAATTGAGCTTGAGGAGCCAAGCTTTTATCTTCCTTCGCTAGGTATTTCTTTTAACCTTGTCAAAAAGAGGGCAATGCGATATTTGTATCAAGCATTTTGAAGTTATCTTGTCACAAACTCTGCGTGAGAGCAGAACCTTCCTTTTGGATTTACCTCTTAATTAGTGAGATTTATAAATGCATTGCAGTATATTTAGATGTTTTAACTCCACGCTACAGTTTCAGATAAGGAGTTGAAATGCTTGCAAAAATTGCAAAATTCCAACAAGAGATGGAGAGCTAGTGGGGGACTACTCCGGAAATAACCACCCACTGCGCAAGTCACCGGTCCACACCGGCTCCATAGTTTAAAATGTAGATGAAAGAGCAAACAGCAGCCGGCCAACATTCTCCTGTGCCTTCATCCACATACTATTCAAGATGTGAAGGAGAGCAGCTTCTGCTATCGAAACTAATGAATATTCATTTTGCAAAACACGGTTGTGATCTGCTCATATTACTTACTTATTTATTTATTTCCTGCCCTTGCGTACAACTTGTAAATGTGCCCGCTATTTTAGGGTAGTGATGGATCAAGGTTTGCTTTGTTTCTGTGTGGTTGAATAACAGCTTGTTTGCATTCAGAGGGCACATGACTAGAAAACAGAGTGGTTGATTATGGAGAGCGCAGCAGTACCGCCAGACAAAGACACTTTTCAAAACAGATGGAGGTAAGATGTCAAGGGGGCAAGTGGAAGTTTTCACATAACTAGCAAGGTCTGGAAAGTGATGTTTGTGAAATAAACCTCTGCAGGATCGCAGTCTGAGGCAGGAGAGAGGAAATGCCCCTTTGACATAAAATTAAAGAAACTTTTTGGAGTCTTTCAATATTATTAAAGGATATTGAAAAGATAATGGGCATGTTAAGAAACATTATCCCTTTAGGCAAGTTAAAATCTGTCACTGAATTTTATTCAGGCTAGAAGAGCTCTGCTTTTGCAGGAGGTACTCTTCTAAATGAATAGCTATTGTGCACCTTGTGGAAATGTGGGGCTAGAATCCAGCTTCCTGTTGGCTGCACATCCCGGCATCCCTGTTTGCGACTGGCACACGCCACAGCGGGATTGTGAAAAGCCCCCCGTGCTGCGCTCGGCCCATTTCTGTCAAGGTCATGGCTTTCGCTTTCCTTTCCCTCCTCGTCTTCTGTTGGTTTCTATGCTGTTTCCTCTGCATAATGTTCAGTCACTTTCTCCTGGGCTACAGCATTTGATTGTTTGCCTGTTCAATTCCCCTACGAGATTTATTACTGAGAGGTAAAACTTTTAAACTTTTGATGAATTTTCTGATTTTGATTAATACCCCGAGTACTTGATTTTTCTAGTTCTTTCTTACATGCATTTGAAGTGCGCATTTAGAATGCATTGATTCTACAGCCAGTAATTACATTTTAATTCAGATTATCCTTATTTACTCGGACTCTCATCACTAAAGTTTTTACCTTTTATTTAGAAGAACATGCGATAAAACCATATTAGTATTGTGAAAAAAACAAGTGTGACATTAATTATAGTCATTGTCCAAATTATAGTATCTGACACACCTTGTTGCTCATGGAAACATTCCTGAAAAGGGAAGTACTTTGTGCGACATGGGCTCGGGAAAGTCAAGATCTACCACATTTCTTTTTCTGCTATTCTAAGCATTTCGTGTTCCTGGCTAAGACATGATATGTTCAAATTTAACTGCGTCTATTTTGTACTTTGTTTATTGTGGCCTATCCTTTTGCTGTGTTCCAGAGGCAGGATTACAGGGATTAGTCTCCCACATAAGTAGTCGGTGACCACCTTTAATGTGTCAGACATACAGTCACAACCAGACTCCATATGTTCCACAGTGCTATTTAATACAATGACCTTGTCTGACTGACGCTCAGTGGTGGACACACTCGACCGGAGGCAGCTTTGAGAGACTGTCTTAATCAGATGTTATTTTGACCTGGACAATAATCTGTGTCAAGACGGGTGAGATGCGGATTATAGTTTCCACTCTGGCAACAGCACTAGAACTTAGCATCACTTGTCGTTCCCACGCCGACCGTGTCACACTACATCTTAACCTGTCGCTACATCCACCTTGTACTCTCTTTACTCTGTTTTCAAATTTACATTTCAGCTACAGGAGTCTGAAAGCATGAGCAAAGAGACTTGCAAACAGTTATTTTTCCCACAGACTCCCACAGAAGCTGTCAGACTCCTGAACTCTCCCCACACAACAAACATTCACTGACTGCCAGCACTGCACAAGAGCCACTTTACTCCCTCTCCTTAATTTATGATAGTTAGTATTTCTTTTTCTTAGTATTTATTACTTACTCAAATTATTACCGTGCAATAATTTGCTTCCCGCTTGTACTGTTTCTTTTAGTGCGGCCCTGTAAGCTGTCTCCCACACTGATGTTGTCACACCGTCCAGTGTTACAGTGGAGTTATTGTCTCTATTGCGATTCGTCTGGTGTGAAGGGAGTGTACAAAGTAAGAATTTTATTGCACTGTCTCAATCACCATATTCTTACTATGTATATGACAAAAAAACATCCTGAATTAAATTGGAGGAATTCATTTATCATTTTAGTTTCATACACAAAAAACATTGGTGCATAATTGCCACCTCACGAATACTGTGCGAAGGCGCCATCAAGTCAACACGCACTATTAAGTATGCTTGGGTAAATATAAATTGTTATACAAATACTAAAATCCAATACACGCGGATCTGACTTTGTAAAATTGAAGTGAGAATTGTCGAGTTTTAAAACTGATTTTTCTCCCTTCAGCAGATCCTTCAGCAGATTTGATCTTCCAAATTTGCAGCTAATGTCAACGCTGCACCACAAGTCAACAGATGTTTGGAGAAAATGTCCATTCAATGTTTTATTCAGCGTTTCCCCTGACCTTCTGATGCACTGCAGAAGTCAGAATCAGAAGCAGAATACTTTATTGATCCCCAAGGGAGCTATTGCTCAATGAATGTGAATGTCCTGGGCCTCATCAATAAGGCCCGGGATCTCCATTGGCACCATTTCGACCCCTGCGCTCTTGCACTACTTTTCCATTACTTTGCATCACTTGCTCATTTGCACTACCAACTACCCTTATCATGATTCACTTTTCTTCATTTAACGATTATCCCTTGTATTTGGAAAATACTTGGCGATGAGATAATTTCCGATTCCGTTGTGATATCAAAATGTGACTGTGTCAGTCAACACCTGCACTGGATTGAGGTGACTCCCGCTGCACCTCGATTCTTTCCGTGTTAGGCTGTTGAACCCCACTGTCACGCACAGAAAAATGTCACGCACAGAAAATCAGCTGTGTTCAGCTTCACCCCCTCCCCCTTGTTATTCTCCTCTGCTCTGCCCGCCTCCTCCTCCTCCCCCCTGCCTTTGTTTGCCTGATCCTTTTCCCTCGAAGGGTTACCACCCAACAACCTGTTTTAGACGCCGCTGATTGGCTGATTCCCTGCGAAAGTGGGCGGGGCCTGATATCAGGCTCGCCGGAGGTTTTAGAAAGGCTGGAGCGGCAGCTGAGCTGTCAGTCTGCTCTCTCTCTCCGTCGGCTCCGGAGCGTCGTGGAGGAACCGACCGCATCGCTTCACTTCCCCCCCCCCCAATCCCTCGCTGCGCCAAAATAAACAGCCGGGAGACATGAAGGAGCCTTCGGTTCTGCTCAGCGCGAGAAACCGGACGCGGAAATAAAATAACAGATTAGTCGAAATCAATATTTTCTTTCTTGTCGCCCCCCCCAACCCACCCACCACCGTCCTTTTGTTTGCGCTCGGCGCAGGGACCGCATCGTGGGGAATAACTTGCACGGATCTGCAATCGTTGCGCAAAAAAAAAACCCCAGCAGGATTAGCCCTTCTTCTACATCCAGGTGCATCTGCAGTGCGTGAGTAATCGAGCGTGTGCGCGTCCCCCTCCAACCGCCACCCCACCAGGAGAGGGCCCCTAGCACATTTTGTGTGTCTGCGTGAGGAGGCTAATGCCTGCGGTAGTGCCGTCAGGCCCAGAGGAGGATGAGTCCGGCTGTGGAGGCTCAGGCCCAAGAGGCCATGGATGCAGAGCAAAAGCAAAAGCAGCAGCAACAGCAGCAGCAGCAGTGTTACTTGGAGAAAGGGGTGATGCTTGAGCCCTTCGTGCACCAGGTTGGGGGGCATTCCTGCGTCCTGCGCTTCGGAGAGCAGACCATCTGCAAGCCCCTCATCCCCCGGGAACATCAGTTCTACAAGAGCCTGCCTGCTGCAATGAGGAAATTTACCCCCCAATACAGAGGTAACCTGTTTGTTTAATTCTGTTTTGTCACATGCTTGTGTGCATCTCTTTGTTTATAGGCATGCATAGGCTTGTAGTTTGCAGAATTGTGGGCCAAATCCAAAGTCTGCAAAGGATGTTTTTCAAGTGTCTATTTAGTGGCTCCCCATGGCAGCCCTTCCCACAGGAGGGTGCTGCAGAGGAGAATGCAAATGGGCCTCCTGCAAACAGGACGCTGCTTTCACCCTGTCCTGTTTGCAGGAGGGCTGCACTGACACAGGTACATCGAATGAGGCCATGGAAGCTCCTGTTTCACTTCTTGGCACAGAGCCTCCCGATGAAAACCACACTGCTTGATGGGCTACAGAAATCAAACAAGCTGCTGACTCCAGACAACCTAAAAAAGGCCTATGTCACTAATATTAACCCCCGTGGACTCACTCCAACCACACCCACTGTAGGATCCTTGAAAGTGAATGCAGAATGAGTAACAGCCGCAAGCACCGTGGAGCTGCTTGATGCAAAACAAGCTCTTCAGGTTTTTACGTGTGAGGGATATTTAATTCCGCTTCATGCTAGTAGCGCGGAGCCACGGCCTGGTATTTATTTAGAGGACAACAGGCAAATTGTGGAGCTCTTCTTCCGCGGTGTCCTTATCCTACTTGTCTGCTTCGATCCATCTTTCCTATCTGTCCAAAATGCCAAATTCAAAACTCTAAGGTACTCTAAGGGTGTGATCACGGGACAGCATGAAACTCGGGCCTCATCTCCTCTTTCTTCTCTCTGTCACACTGCCAGCAATGCTTGTTGGCCCTTCTTTCCTGCTTAGCCTTCTTTTCATCATTTTTTAAAATCTTTTCTTTGATTTAGAGCCCCCCTTTGCTTGTCTTGGCATCTACATACGCCATATTATTTGACACTGCTAGGAGGGATCAGTGTTAATGTTTATGATACAAGCAATAGTTCTTCATGTAAATATGCTGTGGGAGTCATTGTAGAGACTTTGGAGGTGTTATAGAAATGTGCAGAATATTAGTGTTTGTTGGGTCCAGAGGCCAGCTTGTTACCATGATATATGAAACCAATATTTCTGTATGAGTGCAATGGCGCTTTTTGACTTCTTTGTTGTATACCTACACAAAAACGAATTTGTGTTAATTGATGTTTTTTTTTTTTACAATAAACGGTGATCTGACTTCATTTTCTTATTCTTGTGTCATTTGTGTTTGGGCTCCTACTTTCATCACTTCATTTCATTCCATCAGGATTCGCGATGCATATTTAGTTTCTCACTATTCTTCCTGCTTTGGTCTTCAATGCTATTATTTTGTGTATTTCTATATATCTGCCACATTTTTGTGGCTGACTATTTAGGAAATAAGAAAAAACATGAACATATCTGCAACTGTAACAGCTTCAGACACAAACAAGATAGGTGGAATAGATCGACAAGTTCACCTTTCGATAATATGAAAGACTCAGAGGTGTTTCTCTCTCTTCTTGTTTGCAGGCGTGGTGTCTGTTAGCTTTGAGGAAGACGAAGAAGGGAACCTTTGCCTCATCGCTTACCCCCTCCACAGTGACCCAGCGGCTGACTTGGAGAACAAGGACCCCTCAGCTGATTGTGAGCCCAAGAGCAAGATGGTCAAGTGGAGCAAAGCCATGGCATCCTCGGTATTGGTGGAGAGTGAAAACTACAGCACAGATGGCCGAAGCCGCCAGTCTCGCAAAGATAAAGACAAGAGGTGAGATGATAATAAACAGGTTATTTTTGTATTGACATCGATACTCTTGCGAGGAGTCAAGGTTCGAGAGTGATGATGACCGACCGATATGGTGCTGTTACCATTTGTTGCATAACTGGGACTTTATATTTATATGTAGTGACGTGTTTTTCATTTGAGCGGTCAATCTTTAGACTTGCATTAATCAGGCAGATGACGCACACATTGACTTAACATAACCTGAGGCCAAAAAAAAGGTCCTAAATACTGCAAACAGCTGATCCACAGCCTTGGCAGTCATCAGGGGTATCACAGGCTCTGGATTAGATAACTATAGTGTTGCATGTTGCGTATACACTCAGTCTGCCTGAGCAGGGCTGCAGTGAGTGAGGAATGCTCCAAGTTTTGTTGAATATGATGGGTTACATACAAAAAACGTGCAAACATAAACAGACGTCTAATATTTGTCCTTCTCTTTAAAGTGTTCAGGATCGTGTGTTTAACTGGCCGTCTCACTTTCACTCACTCTGACAAACAGTGTTCACAAGCTGCAGGAAGATGTGGAGTTTGAGTGGCTGCAGCAGGCTGAGGTTCTGTACTACCGCCTGGAGCGTGGCCACAGCAATGCCGTACCACAACTCAAACACAACCCTTGGAGCCTCAAGTGTCACCAGCAGCATCTGCAGAGGATGAAGGAAAACGCCAAGCACCGCAATCAATACAGTATCCTTTATCTCAGAATGCCCTGTTTCATAGCCTGCAAAAACCATCATAAATGGTATCGCATTGTTTGAGGCCAGGCCAGCTAAGCGATGCAAACTCCCTGACACCTGAGACACAATGAAACATGTGCATGTCTGTCACGTGGCCGTGCCCAAGTCTTGTCATCTAACACAATGACTAGCTATCAATATCTTTTTCCTGCCGAACCGCCTTTCTGATAGACTTCCATTTGTGACTCAAATTGTCTGAATATCTTAGAGTTAGGCTGAAAGATGAAAAAAATTATTATGTGTGACTGTCCTTCGGGGGGCTGTTCGTGAGCTAATTTTTAGAATTTATATTATACTCCTATAATTAGCTGCCTCCCAGAATTAAACTCTGTAAATAATTAACCACACTCCTAAATGACAGGCAGAGCTGTGTAGCCCAGTTAGCTATGTAAACTACACCAGGGAAACAAAGCAAGAGGAGGGAGCTTCATCACGCGTTTCTGGAATGTATGACTGCTTCACAGATCATGCAAAGCATTTCATCAAATGCAGCAAGCCTTCTTAGAGCTATGCTATTAGTGTAGCCTTAAGATCGGCCCGGTAACCCACACCATAGGAACACAAGTGATGGACAGCGCCTTCATTTGATATGGTTCTTGAATACGTCACTGCTGCTTGGCTCAAAAAAGCGAATTTGTCTCTAGTCAATGATTGTAGGGCTGACACGGGCCAGTTGGAAAATTGTTTGACCAAAAAATGTCAACAGCACACTCACACACAGATGCACAGTGTTTAAGAGGGAAAAGCCATCTTGCACACTGATTTTTGGTCCGAGCCAATTTGGTTTGGCTCCTCCATCTACTTTGTGTATCAAAAAAGTAGCCATTTCTTCCTCTATTTTCTCTTTGACTCTGTATCTCAGAATTTATCCTGCTTGAAAATCTAACATGGCGGCACACAGTCCCCTGTGTGTTGGATCTGAAAATGGGCACGCGGCAGCACGGAGACGACGCCACAGAGGAAAAGAAGGCGATGCAGATCCGAAAGTGCCAACAGAGCACATCATCCTCCATTGGTGTGCGTCTCTGTGGCATGCAGGTGTGTTCCATTGCTGCCTTTGCCTTTTCTTTTACCAGAGAATACAAATTGCTTTTTACAATTAGATTGCTACGGTTCTTTTAATGACATGTTTGTGAATGAAAGAAAGAAAGAGGTCCCAGTGAGCTGATTTTTGTGCATCAAAATCACACTCCTTATGTTTTTTTTTTTGTTTTTTTTTTCTAATGCATCCCTCATTGTCACTCTTTCAGGTGTATCAGTCAGATACAGGCCAGTTGATGTTCATGAACAAGTACCACGGCCGCAAGCTTACCCTACCAGGCTTTAAGGAAGCTTTGTTCCAGTTCTTCCACAGTGGATGTCGCCTGAGACATGAACTCCTCTCCCCGGTGCTGCGGAGGCTTCAGGACATGCAAGCTGCCCTGGAGTCCTGTGAATCTTACCGCTTTTACTCAAGTTCCCTGCTTATCATCTATGACGGGGCTCCTCACCGAAAACATACACGTCGACACACTGAGAGCGGCCTCTCAGAGGAGGATGAGGATGAGGAGGCATTAGCTGAACCGGATATGGAGGAGGAGGAGGAGGAGGAGGAGGAGGAGGAGGAGGAGGAAGAACCAGAAGAAGAAGAAGTGGAGGAGGGGGGAGTTGCAGGTACACTTAGTTTTTCACTCAGCCCCTCCACATCTTGTGAAAGTAGGAGCAGCTGTTCCAGCAGCAGTAGCGGCCATGGCAGCGGGGGCTCCGGCCAAGGTTGCCTGTCCCACTCGGACCCAGTGGTAGATGTGCGGATGATAGACTTTGCCCACACTACCTGCAGACATTACAGAGAGGATAGCGTGGTCCATGAGGGCCAGGATAGCGGATATATCTTTGGTCTCCAGAACCTGATCGCTATCATCTCTGAATTGGAGCACAGGCTTGACTGAAGAGTGACATGAAGCATTCTTTCTATGAGGCACAAAAACACTCTGACCTTTTGAAGGAGAAGGACTGGACTAAGGGAACGGAGAGAGATCAAATTCTCTCCTCTTCACCCCCTTTGTTTCCGACGTCGGTGCTTCACAGTGTCTCTGTTGTACGTCCGTGTCTGTCTTCAGGTTTGAAACAGCCCTACACGTAACATAGCGGCGCCATCTGTGTAACTGATGCAGTGATTTGTTGTTATCATTCTGTTTTAACCCACCTCAATGATGGAAAAAAGGGTAGGCAGCGACTGAGAGCAGCTCGAACTCTGAGACAATAGCGAGATGGCTTGTTTCTGATTCCAAAGAACGTGTCTGCATTTTGCACGAAGAAAAAATGCACTTAAAAAAAAAACCATTCAGCTCAAGGACTGTGTTAAGGCTGAGAGAGGGCTATATGGGAGAATGTATGAGGACTGAGATGATGGGAAGAGATTTCTCTTTAGCCTGGTCACTCTGCCATCCTCTTCCTGTTTATTTCCACTCAGAGACTTTATTCATAAATGAATCGGAAACAGATGATAGAGTATTATTTATTTATTTTACCTGTTTCATCAAATAAACTAATAGCTCAAGATGTATGTGAGTAGAGAGTACTACATTCCATATTATTAATGTTACAATAATGATATTGATTAATATTGTTATTTGACATGTTTGGATACCTCTATCTTGTATATCTGTGTCTGCATTTTGTTGGGAAAGAAATTAAAGACTTTGCTTTGTGCTAATCCGTGTGCTTGTCCACATTTGCTTAGGTCCGGAGCTTTTCCATCTTAAGGTCAGTAAAAGACTCGTCATGTCTATGATTCATTGTACGAGGAACACGCCAGGCCAATGTGAACACATGATGCAAGATTAAAATCTCTACCAATACTCTGGAAAATATGATCGGAGTGCAACTCAATATGAGCAGGCGTTCTGGGCCCGCTCCCACCACCTGCTATATAGACAAATGACGGGAGTATCTGCCAGTTCTGAGCAGGGCCTCCTGTTTTCATTTCAGGCTGTGGCCACGTTGAAGTGTTGTAACCAAGATAAGATTCCCTGAACATAAGATTTGTTTTAGTCTCGAAGAGCCTATCTGTTTCAGAAAAAAAAGAGCTGGCTTGTCTGGCGGGCGGACGGTGACGACACTGAGCAGAGTCAGCTAGTCTCGGTTGCCTCCAACCAGTCTGGGGCAGATAGAGATGTACGTCATTGAGTCACTGGCTATGTGTGGAGCACCAGCAGTCTACTTGGAGAGGACCTATAAAGCAGACACGAGCTTATGTCAACAGACTGCGTAGGCCATTATCAATTTACTGTTCTCTGTCCTGAATGCCCTGTTCCATCGGGCCTCAAATCCATAGGACATCCACTTATGAAATCAGCTGGAAAGGGGAGGGTTACTTCTGGATGTTATTTTCAGCCGTGCTGTTATGTTTAATAGAGTTTTGTTCAATTGCAGCAAGGCATACCGTCATTTCGGTAAAACACGTCCGAGGCTTTCGGCCCCCTTCTTGTTTACTGGAGCGCATCCCATAGTGAATCCTGACTGCTAGTTTCAGTTCATTCTGAAAATTGTCACCTGCTGCAACTCTCCATCTGTCACACGCTTGCTGGTTTTGGAACAGTGTGGCAGATTTAATCTTTTACCAATTGTCTAAAAAAAACAAAACAACAAGAAACAGGACAGATCAATAATTTTATACATTGTAACACAAGACATGAAAAAAATGTACTTTGTTTTTTCATTCATATTCAATATTATATTTTCCCAGTGGTTTGTTTTTATGTTTCTCGTGATCTGACCTGTTAAATCTGTTGGATTACATCCTGCAAAATAACAGTTTTACTTGTCGTACCTCCTCGTAGGTGTTTTACCCCAGGAGGGCAGAACACCCACATTTGTTTTTTGCCTATTATTGCCACGGTAATGCCAATTATCAAAAAGTGTAAGCTATACCTCATGACATTGTTAAATTTGGTGTGTAAAAACTACGAGAGAGAAGCACGCTGGGGATGCCTACGCTTTCTAATTTCAAAGTAGAGCATTAGGATTAGACTTGCAAATATGGCCATGAATCATTGATAGTTTGTCCAAAAAAAAAATGTGTGGCTATTTTTACAGAGCTGTAGAAAAATGTCCGTGCTGTTTTTCAATGGACTCAGTTATGGGAGCGCACTTGAATCTGCATACCTGCTAAATGCAGAAATATATTAAGTCCCCTTTTTTTTTTTTTTTTTTTTTTTTTTTGCACATCCAGGTCAGCGTTGGACTGTGCATTAAAAGGCCAGAACATTTACTTTAACTTAGTAAATGGCTTAACGAAGCAGACAGAAGCTTAAAGCTCGAAGAGTCTAGGTCAGAGCAGCTTTTCCAACGCACATTACTCACATCATGTCACAGATCTGCATCAGTAGGGCATGAGCTAAATGTTTTGGTGCCATGTGACAAGAATAGACCAAACGACCGCCAGCAGGAAACGATAAGCTCTTCCATCAATACTCTACAGGGAAGCAGGAATAGGAACGGTAGCTACTGTTATATAACAGCCAGGGTCTATGAGCTGATTCAACCATCAAAACGATCCCATTCTATCAAAAGATTAAAATATGCACGGGTCTCTGTATATATACGTAATATATAAATATATATGCACACGCTGCATGCAGTATTTTGCAGTATTTCAATTCCAGCATCACTGAGCAAGGTGGGGGTGCATGTGTTCTCGCTGCTTTGTGATGACTGTCACTGCAACTAGAGCAGTTGCATAAGCGTTTGAGATCACTATGGCAACAGCACCCTTTGTTGGGAATGAAACAGTGTCATAGCTTCTTTGCCAACTTAAGTGTTCATTATGTTATTGATATACTTTCTGCTGGTATTGTGGTCATTCATTGAATATTATTTATATCTGTCTCTCTTTATCGTGACTGTAAATGCAGTATATCAATCTGAGCGGTCACACACCTTCCTCTCCACATCGCTATACAGTTCACATTCACTTGAAAATTGTTAATTCATAATAGCTTGACATTTTCCTTTTCTCTCTTGTCTTATGTTACATGACATACAAACTAAAGCAGAAAACTTGCAGACCTTCTTTTTTCTATTTCTGGGTACGTTCACAATTTTGGCTCGGTCTATGTGCTTCGCTATGTCTGCACAAGTGTATCTGCTTTAAATGTTCTACTCCACTGCACATTTGAAAATCATCTTTAAACATGCTACAATTCAAGCTTGATTCCGCTTGCATAATGACACCCATGTCTCTTTTGTAGCACTGTCTTAGCTCTTACAATATAAATACGAGCATCAATCACATGTGATCCCCGGCACTCTCTCACAGTATCCTTTCAATGCCATCTCAGAATTGTTTCCTTGTCTGTCTCGCAATTTACAGTTCAAGCCTGACACGCAATATGTTGCTGCTCTTGGCAGCTGCAAAAGAATGGGTCACACATGTCACACACGTCTGTATGTTTTTGTTTTTCACGAGCGAACGCAATCTAATCTCTGTATGTAAAATGCTCTGTCGAACTTCTGTGATTGGAAATTAAATTTTAATCTTTTATATTTATACTGCCGCTACCACTGACAGCTTGCTGCATGATAGCATCCAATTTTTATAACAGGACCCGACTGCACCCGTTTCAAATAGTGGATCAGGAAAGGGGAAAAGACATGACTTTAGATGAAAAGAGAGAACCTGTTATTTCCTAGCAGAAAATTAGAGCTGGGATACAAATAAATCAGTGCCAGACTGGTTTGACAGGGGTTAGAATTGTGTTTACACTCTCTGCAGGCATTACTGAACATACACCCTTATCTAATATGATAAGGAAGATGAAAGACAAAGACTTCCTTTTACAGCATAATATAAAAACATGATTGTGATAGTCATGGAATTGCTTATCAATGCCTGTCTGTACTTAAACATAAAAATATGAACAAATGCGTGCGAGCGTGTGCGTGCAACGAATCTGGTTTTGGGGTTTAGTTTGGTAGAGATCATCCGATTGGGCTGTGGCGAGACGAAATGACGGCATCAGGAATTACACAAATCAACAGCACTCCAGGAAGAAGCCTTGGGAGTGACAGCTGTGTGTAGCACCTGCCGGTTTGAATATTCACAGCCAGATTTTCACTGCTTGTTTTAAAGTATGATGAAATTACAAAAAAATCCTTGCTGAATTATGATATTTTAATGATGTACGTTTTACTAACTTGTTATTATTTTACAGGTCATAATATTTCTGTCAGTAAGAAATGAATCACCCTCATGGTTTTGTTATTTTCAAAATGTCACACCTGGCTTTTAAGGAGGAAAGGCATGAATAATTATGAAAGGGGTATGAATACTGGGGAAAAAATCCTGTGATTTTCTTTCCTTTGCATTCATTTTCCCTCAGAAAAAAAAACACTCAAAAGATAACATACTTGGCGCGAGCTGGAGAGTTACATAAGGATGTCAGTGATGCTGTCCGCCAGGTGTCAGGCCTCGAGCTGGCCCGAGGAGCCTGTCATACCCTGCTCATTTACACTCACCTCCTAATTACGATAATGAACCATCAACACCGAACACACTTTGTATGAGCTTAGGGATGGAGGTCAAAACAAGGAAGACTGGCCTCTAGCATCGGCCGCTGAGTGTTATTCTGGCTTCTGTTAAACTGCCAAGCATCAATTGGATTAGTCGGGGATTATAGCAGTTTGAGGTTTGAATTGAAAACCATTGTGAAATTGGTGGTGGTTTTGTCTTAGACACAGATCCTCCAAATGTTTGACACAGTCGAACAACTGAAAATGCATTATTATATGATTTTTTTCTAATTTCTCTGTTGTTTGACCTTTTCTGTGCAAAGCTGTCCTCCAATTTCCATAAGCCCTTTCATACAGTCTGTTTACGTGTGTCTGTTAAAGGACAGTACCAGCTGGTAAAGAGGACTGATGTAACCCCGAGAGATCTGATGAATAGCCAGAGATATGACATAAACAGAGTTCAACTCAAAATGTTGTATTAATAGAACGTCACTCTATGGATAAAGAATACAGATGGATAATGTTCGGACAGAAGCTAATGTGAAATCTCATTTGTGAAAGCCCAAATGAAAATGGCTAACCGCTTTTGCAATTTCATTACATTTTTTTTACATTACAATAGTCATTTGGCAGACGCTTTTATCCAAAGCGACTTACCAAAAGTGCAATCCAGTCACCGAAGATCCGAAGTACCAGTCAGAAGTGACCATTCTACCAAATAGCCATCACAAAACCATATACATACATATATTCATCTCTTCTTTTTTTTTTTTTGGGCAGGAGGTTGGGGGCCAAGTGCGATTAGTGGTATAGTGCTTGGTGAAGAGATATGTTTTCAGCTTTTTTCACTGTACTTGTCACTGCCATTTTAGTCGCTTTCAGAAAAACAGTGCTTTTCAGTAGGGGGGGGTCGATCGTGCTTTGCTCAAGAATGTAAACAAATATTGCTGTTCGAGTGCAACTGAAGACATCATAGCTAAATCTACGCCGACCAATGTGACCCTTTACTGTTAAACTTTGTCAGACAGGAATTTGAACTCTGAAAGTACTTACCATTATGGCAGCGGGGCTTCCAGAAGCCAACGCAGGATTCAATACACCCAGGACCCCTCCTCAATCCCTTAATAACTAGATTTGGGGTTAAAAGCCCCCAGAAATGTGTCCAGACGATGTATGCCAGGCCTAAAGCTGCAGGTATCGGAGTTCCCCAGCATAACTTGGCCGGCGGGGCTGATACACCCATGCCTGCAAGACCTGTGGACACTTTTAGCAGTTCTAAGTCACAAGAATAAACAAAAACACAAAATAAATCGATGCAGAGCCGACATGAATTGCTTTGAATTATCTTTACATGTTGCTCATGTATGTTTCATGCATAGAAATGACACTTGGAAACAAAAGAAGCGGCTGGATGACATTGAGCGCCAAAGAACACCCGACTTGGACTTCCCTTTGGCTGGACGGTGATCTACTGCTACCCTGTGACCAAAATGGTGTATTGCAAGAAATACTGTCTTGTGAAACAAGCACGGATATCAAAAATATACAACCCTTTTAAAATTTAGAATAAATAACCTCCTCAGCCAACATGCTGGGGTTTGTACTATGATGGAAGAGGGTGGCGATTTCACAATATTCCCTTCAATTGTACTAATTGTAATATTGTAATAATTCACATTGCATTGAGCTGGGTTCAAACATTTGTGTTGCAAGAAGTTCTGCTCTCTTTCCCCTCTTTTAGATTCAAAAGATTTCACAAAACTGTATTGAGAAATAGAAAAAAAGACTTTGATAGCAATGACAGCCCCCTCAAAGCCAGGAAAAAAATACTATAAGTGGATTAGAGTGATGCTTTTAAGACTGTTGGAATGGAATTTTGTTGATCTCTCAGTAGGTCCCAGAAATAAAATGTGGATTAATGACTTTTTGACCAACCAAAGTCAGCAGGTAAGGTTTAATTAAGTTTTCACATCATTCAAATCCACAAACATCTTTGTTAACAAAGGCTGTTTTGTTTCTGGTCTTCTATACTCTTATATACTGTTCATACTTTAAATTAGAGGATGACACCACATTACTTTGACTTCAAATATCTCTACCTCTCTGTCATTCATCTGCAAAGAGTTTTTAAATTGAGAATATTTTATTTTGTGTCCTCAAATAATTTTCATGGAAGAAATTGCTGAAGCCCTGCTATCAGCACATTTTCACACTGACCAAAAATGTTTTATAATTTGTAATTATTTAATTTATAATTTTTTATAATGTCGACCAATCATATTTGTCACTTTGTAGTTTATTGCCTGTAATTTTTGTCTCAGAAATGTTTTATTCCACATTTTTCAAATTCTAATTGTCTTTTCTACTCTTCACCAATTGTGAAATTACAGATATTTGGTACGCATTATGTAAAAGTCCTTAAAAATGGCCCAATTTGACTTTACAAAAAGGCAGATTCGACAAAAATATCTATCAACAATGGTGACAGTTTGTATTTGAAAACAACTGAATACAAGTAAAACATTTAAAAGACAGAAATTGAGAGTTGTACATAATAAATGACAGTCTTAACACATTTAACAATGAAAAGCAACATAAGGTTTCAACATGAAAATATTTTGATAATCGAAGATGCGTGTCTATTTGAGCTTAACGAACTCAGCTGAGACTCCATAAGAGCCGTAAAGACAGAGTCCTGCATGCAGAGGCTCTGTGAACGTGGTCTGGCATGTGTGAAGGAGAGTCATGGTCTCACACACACTGTAGAAGGAAAGAACCCCTGCACTGCAATCCAGAAACACTCCTATCCTGGAGGACGGAGGCCCTGAGATGTCAGATGAAACATTGTTATGCTGAAACACAAAACTTTGTGAATTACTGTACAGAGCCCAAGATGTGTCATTCCATCCAAAAATGCATTCACTCCAAGTCTTGCTGACATTTTTGTATGCGACTGCTATATCAACAGCACCCCCTTCTTTCCACTCCACCTCCCAATAACAACGTCCAGTTAGAATGTCCTTACTCAGGACCTGAGAGTCAAAACTGAATCTGTCCGGGTGATGGGAGGAGAGTTGGTGTTCTTGTGTGTACGTTGCTTTTCTGTCACCATCGGTTAATACCAGATTTGCACCAGCGGTGTCCCCATCGAGTCGGATCTTACGATAGTATTTTAGAAATTCATCTCTATTCACTGGCTGTGAAGAATCCGTCAGGGTGCTGGAAGTGTCTGTGGATGGACTGAGGTGTGAAAGTGAGGAATCACTCTCTAAGGATTGGCTCAGGGCCTCATTGTTTGACAGCTGCACCATCTCAGTGCACTTGAGCTTAATAAACTCGGCTGAGGCTCCATAAGAGCCATAAAGACAGAATCCGGCATACAGGGGCTGAGTGAATTTGGCCTTGACTCTGTGGAGAAGAGTCAGGGTTTCAGAAACGTTGTAGAAAGCAAGAAAACCTGCACTGTGATCCAGATACACTCCTACCCTCGAGGACCGAGGCCCTGAAACTAAAGATGAGGCCTTGTTGTGCCGAAATGTATACATTTGTTTGTTACAATACAAAGCCCAAGATTTGTCATTCCAACCGAATACACATTCGCTCCAACTGCGGCTGATATTCTTGTATGCAACTGCTATACAAACTCTTCCGCATTTCCACTCCACTTCCCAGTAACATCGTCCAGTCAGACCGTCGCCACTCAGGACCTGACACCCATCAGTGAATCTTTCTGGATTATGAGGATAATGCTGTTTCTCATGTGTGTATGTTGCTTTTCTGTTCCCGTGGGATAACATCAGCTGCGTGTCTGCTGTCTTTGGATCCAATGTGATTTCAGATGAATATTTTAAGAAATCAGCTCTGATCTCTTGCAGCACTCCATCCGCTTGGATACTGGATGCGTCCATGGATGGACGTGTTTCTGACTGCGGTGGAGAATCGGTGTGGTCCTCAATTTGTGACACCAGCTTCGGCTCTTCGTATTTGGGCTGAATGAACTCAGCCGTCGCTCCGTAGGAACCGAAAAAACAAAGGCCGGCGTATAAAGGCTGCGTGAACGTGGTCTGGACTTTGTGCAGGAGATCCATGGTGTCCGAGACGGCGTAGAAGGACACAGCACCTGCACTGTGATCCAGGTACACTCCCATCGTAGAAGACCGAGGACCCGAGACATCGGATGGGACCCTGTTGTGCCGAAAGGTATAGCTTTGTTTGTTGCAATATAAAGCCCAAGATTTGTCATTCCATCCAAAAACACAATCACTCCAGGTTCTGCTAATATTTTTGTATGCAACCGCTACGCAAACCCCTCCCTCCTTTCCTTTCCACTCCACTTCCCAGTAACATTGTCCCGTCAGACCCTCTCCACTCAGCACCTGACAGCCATCGGTGAACCTGTCTGGGTGATGACTGTAGAGCTGCTCCTCTTGTGTGTATGTCGCTTTTTGGTTCCGCTTCGATAATATAAGCTGCGTGTCTGCGGTGTTTGGATCCAAGGTGATTTTATGATAGTACTTCAGGAATTCCGCTCTGGTTTCTGGCTGCAGCTCGTCCCTCGGAGTGCTTGATAGGTCTGTGGATGGGCCATGATCCTCGGCGAGCGACAACTCCTTTGGCCCGGCACATTTGAGGACGATGAACTCGGCCGTCGCGCCGTAAGAACCGTGAAGACACAATCCGGCATGAAGAGGCTGAGTGAACGTGGTCTCCACCGTGTGCAGGAGAGTCATGGTTTCTGAGACGCTGTAGAAAGACAGAACGCCGGTGCCGTGATCCAGATAAACTCCCACTTTGGTGGACCAAGGACCCGAGACCAAAGACGAGCTCTTATTATGACAAAATACATAACTGTGTTTATAGCTATATAATACCCAAGATTTGTCATTCCAGCCAAAAAAACATTCAGTTAAAGTTCTGGAGATACTGTTGTATGCAACTGCTACATTGGCTTGTCCCCCTGACCACTCCACTTCCCAGTAACAACGTCCAGTCAGACTCCTTTTACTCAGGACCTGATGGCCTTCAGTAAATCTGTCTGGGTGATGAGAGTAAGGCTGTTCCTCTTGTGTGTATGTCGCTTTTCTTCCCCCTTCAGATAATATCAGCATTGTTCCTGCCGTGTTTGGATCCAGTGATATTTCCAGGTAGTATTTTAAGAATTCAGCCCTGGTCTTTGGCTGTGCCAGGGAGGCATCTCCTTGGTTGCTGGATGAGTCTGTAGAAGTCTGATCCATTTCACCTTTCAGCTGCAGTGACACTGAGAATTTCAATTTCTTGGAACATAAAAAGGTTTGAGCTGTGATATGAAACCTTTGTTTCTGTATAGGCTGGACATCTCTGCTGTTAATTAAATTACATTTACAAAATGCAAGTGCATTTCTCTTTCACAGTCAATGGGCTTTTCCTGTGTGACATCACAACTTCTTCCCCCCAACTCTTCCTGGAAGCCACATAGACCCACAGGGATATCTATGGGAGTAAAACTAGTGGAGCAAACTGATATTAACATCAAAACTCTTCCTTTTCTATAAGGTTTTACAGTGGCAGACATCCCTGGACTTGTATTACCAGCTCCTTCTAGTCTTGTCTCCTGTCGCTCCCATCGCAGCTTTGCTTTTCCATAAGGTGCAAGGAGGGAGGAAACGCCATGCTACTCGGTCACCTTTGTGACATCACACACATGTTCACAGGGGCCCCTTGCACTTGTCATATCAAAATGCTTCTCCTTTGTGACAACACAGTGTGGGATGGACGGGGCTGCTTGATAAACCTGAGATTATTTTTACTAAATAGTGAGCAAATGCATAATCTACTTTGCAGCTGCAGTCTAGAAATAAGAAGCATGCTTTTGAAGAGTTCTCTTTTTGCAATTTTTCCTGTAAGATTTGTGGCCTGCGGAATAAGAAGCAGAGGGTTCTCAAGCCGTAAGAACTCCTCTTCCACTTTTGTTGAGCCTCTTGCAAACTATAGAATGAGATTTGACCTAATTTACCTTTTGCCACATTACTGCAGCAAAACCATGGGTCATATTCAAGAGGGGGTTTTACACTGCATTCATGGTGAGACTCACCATGGAAAGTCAGGAACATAAATTTCATAAATTAATTTTTTGTGTGTGGGGGGGGGGGGGGGGGGGGGGGGGCAAGATGAAAAATCCAAATTTCTTCCGTGAGGAAACATACATTAATATATCATTAATATATATATATATGTATATATGTATGTATATATATATATATTTATCGATTTTGAATTGTCACGATTCCGCAGGTCCCTGGACCAGCGGCATCGTGATCACTGCAGTGATCCTCCGCACCTGGAGGCCACGCTGCACCTGAGGGGAATTATCTCATCAGCCGGAGAGTATTTAAAGCCGACGCATGGTTTCAGTTGGCGTCCGGTCTTGTTTGAGAAACTTGAAATAAACCAACCTGCAGTTCCAAGTACCTGTGTCTGGCCTCCTAGGGATACTGTAACATGAATATTCAACTTCTTACATAACTTAAGATACAAATCAGAAATACTGATCCTGGAGGAAATCGTATAATCCCAGATGCTACATACAGAAAGAAATTAAAATAAATAAGATGAGATGAGATGAACTGAAATAATAAGATAAGGATAAAAGAAATGCAACTGTTTTTTTCACTAGGTTTGACACCATTATGGGTGTAAGATAAATAAGTTAGAACAAAATACTGCCAAATGGAGAATGAGATAAGATGAGATATTACCACTTTGTCACTTTTATTGTTTTCATTTTCTTTGTTTCTTTTAAATCTGAGTTTTTTGTATACATCTGTGCAATGTCCTTGAGTGTCGAGCAAGGCGCCTTTAGGAAAATGTATTATATTATTATTGTTATTGTGATGGTATTACTGCACCAAGTGAAACAGTCTGATTTAAGCAGTCTTTAAACATTTAGTTTATTCTGAATATTGTATACATTTTCCTTTGTTTTCCTTTTCTTCCACATTATTCATGCAGCTTTCACACATTTTTTTTTTAATTACAATCCCATTTTACTCGATTATCTACGATATCTTTGTAACAGTGACAATGACGAAAAGACAGGAGGCAGAACTGGTGGTCGCAGAGATGAAAATGTTGAGGTTTTCTTTGGGAGTGACGAAGACGGATAGGATCAGCACATGATAGATGTTTTGTAGAGAAGGTCAGAGAGAGTCGGAGAATCACGTACAGAGCAGGGATAGTGAATATATCGGTAAAAGGATGCTGGAATTGGAGCTGCCAGACAGAAGGTTGAGAGCAGGGGTCGGCAGCCCGCGGCTTCATCCTTACACTGCGGCTCTGAGTGGCTTGGAAAAATGAATTATATTTATAAAATAAATGATAAATATTTTATTATATATTATAAATATTTAAATAAAAATGTATTTAAATATAAATTTAATTTATTCAATTTATTTATTTAATCTATCTAAATATAAATATTTAATTGAAGTGTATTGAAGTGTATTTCATGTGTGTTAGTTCCTTTTTTTATTTTAGTTCTAAGTTGGAAGGTTATTGTGATCTTGACATATTAAAATAAAATCATATTTATTATTTTTCGCCATTCAAAATAAACATCACACTCGCTGAAGCCGGTATACCCGCCAGCCGGTATAGTCCCGATTGGCAGATGCTGTGGGCAGAAGTTCAGGAGCAGAAGTCCCATTAACCAGGTGAAATAAATATTTATGAAGACATTTTCCAAATATTTATTTTTTATTGTTTACTGACACAGTGATTTTTTTTCCCAGTTTATTTTTAAAATTCAGGTCAAGGCTACGCTACACGCTCTGAAAGCCCAAAGCTCAAAATGTTCAAAATGTGTTCATTCCACAAATGAAATTTAATTTTCTCTGTAGCACTTTGTGGATTTCATAAGCAACACACTACACACTTGTTTATACAAAGTGTAAAGGTAATGAAAAGCAATATATACAGTGGCACCTTTATTTTAGATGTCAAAAATTATTTGCGCCCGCATTGTTTTCTTTTCCATGGAAACCGGGTCCAAATGGCTCTTTGGGTGTTAAAGGTGTAGAGGAAGACCAAAGAGAAGATTGTTTGGACACAGTTAGAGAGGATATGAAGGTAGTAAACAGAGAATAGAGAACACAGAGAATAGGGTTCGGTCGAAAAGGTTGTGGGGATCCCTGAAGGGAAAGGCCAGAAGGGGAAGAACATTTATGATATCTTTGTAAAGAAAATGCAATATTATTTGATGTATTTTTTTAAAAAGGCCTTGGGAGTGGCCAAAGATTTGGGTCAAGCATGGAGAAGTGGTGCGCCTCCTGCTGGCCTGGGGATATCATAATTTATAAAAAAAAAAGACTTATAATGTAAGTTTAGCTATAAGCTCTCTCTCTCTCTCTCTCTCTCTCTCTCTCTCTCTCTCTCTCTCTGTCTCTCTGTGCTTGTGCGCGTTCATGTGTGTGCTCGTGTCCGCGCACGTCCCGGGAGTAGTGACGTGTAATAGCGGCTTCTCTGGTGACGTGTCTCTCTTGCTCGCTCTTTTCTTACGGAGCGGCTGGATGGATCCACATTGACTCCTCTGAACACTTAAACTGATATCAGTAACACGACGGGAGCCGGTCTAACGACACCATGGGGAGTAAGTGACACTATTTTCTCGTTTTGCATGTTTTGCGGGGGATATAATTCACCTGCTACGCGACTGATCTGGAATCTTTTTGTTCTTAAACACTCGTATGTAAAGCGAATTAAGGTTAGCTAACCTTGGTTCGGGTATGTGGCAACTTGAGCTAGCATGTAACGGGGGCTAATTTGAAGTTTCCACGGGAGATTTTTCACGTCTTTATCAGTCGTTTTTCCGGATGCACTGTTTTGCCTTCTCGTTTGAAGGGAATACTTCCCCGTTCCGATTTTAAATGTCCTTCACTGTCTCACAAAACCAAACAATACAGTGTCAGTCAGAGCCCTACAATGCTAGCCCAAACGCTAATGTTAGTTGATCAGGAAAACTGCTCGTCTCCGGAGTTGAGATAAAATGAGCTATGTTTCTTCGATTCATATCGCCCTATTTTACATGTATTTTTTCACTGTAGCCCATATCTTAATTTTTTTTAGGCCCGATTATAATTCACTGACATCTGTGCAGTCACTAGCTGTCAAAGCTAATTTCATTGATTGGCACAGCTGATCAACACAGTTTCAGCCGTGCTGCAGGGCAGTCTTGCAGTGGAATAGAAACGGCAGCCTAGGCCAGTTATTGCCATTCCTGTTCACGTTTTCATGTGCATGCATACACAGCCATATAGTCGATATTTCTTTAAGTTGACTCGCTATGATAGCACGCTAGTTGTTAGTGATGACGTTGCTTCTAAGATAACGAGCGATTCGACGTTATAGGCGTTTGCCACTGCAAGCAGTGGGTCTCAGGTTGTGTTTTTTTGTTTTGGTTTTTAACTTGTTCACCTCTTTTTTTTTTCACAGTTAAATTTTTGGAGGTCATTAAACCGTTCTGTGCGGTCTTACCAGAAATCCAGAAACCAGAAAGAAAGGTATGATTGCATAGAGCTGTATTGTGTTATGTCTATGAATGTGCAGAGAAATGACACTCTCTTTTTATAATCCTCACAGATTCAGTTTAGGGAAAAAGTACTATGGACTGCCATTACACTATTCATCTTCCTTGTGTGCTGCCAGGTTCGTATGTTTTAACAACCAGTTTTAAGCTGCACAAAATCATTCAAATGACAGTGATCAAGGTCAATGTAAGTGATTAGCTTTGTTATTGATAGCTTTGGTTTGTGGCTTACAGTTTGTTTTCTTTGATTCAGATTCCCCTCTTTGGTATCATGTCATCGGACTCAGCAGATCCCTTCTACTGGATGAGAGTTATTCTGGCTTCCAACAGAGGTGTTTACACTCAATACATTCAAAGACTTGCAATCACTCAATTCTCTTTATGCCTTGAGGTAATCTTGTTCCAGTGTTGTTATCAGGAGAGAGATTGTCTCAGTATTATCACATGTGATAAGTCAAAAGTTAACTGGTTTAGGGGTATATGCATGACTTTTTTCCCATTTTCTTTTGCTGTTGTAACTGACTATAAAACCAGGTTGGGCTTTGTTTTTCAGGTACCCTGATGGAACTGGGTATCTCACCTATTGTCACATCCGGGCTCATCATGCAGCTTCTTGCTGGTGCCAAGATTATTGAGGTGGGAGACACTCCAAAGGACAGAGCTCTCTTCAATGGTGCTCAGAAATGTAGGTGTCATTACTGTCTGCATTTGTTATTTTAAGACCTTATCAGATACCTTTTGTTAGTGTTGATGTCTAATTCTTTGAATATTGCACCCTCATTACAGTGTTTACTTGAACAAGACATTTGTCTGAAGGATTTTTTTTGACAGGGTTGACAGTTTTGTTTTTTTATGCATCTTTTTGCAGTGTTTGGAATGATCATTACCATTGGACAGGCCATAGTATATGTCATGACTGGCATGTATGGAGATCCATCAGAGATGGGTGCTGGCATATGCTTACTTATCATCATACAGGTAAATAAAACTACCTAGTTGCTTTCACTGAAATGCATTTGTGCTTTGCCCCCTGCTTTCTTGTTAGCAGAAAATTTGAAATGTAGGTCCACTGTTTCAAGTCTTAATGAATAGAGTGACATTTTTAAAAATACATTTGAGCAGCATTTTATATCACCGGTCTGAAATACTTGATGTGTATTTTTGGAAAATGGCCATTTATGTGAAACCTGCCTGGTTATTCCAGCTCTTTGTTGCAGGTCTGATTGTCTTGCTTTTGGATGAGCTGCTCCAAAAAGGCTATGGTCTGGGCTCGGGTATCTCTCTCTTCATTGCAACCAACATCTGTGAAACCATCGTCTGGAAAGCCTTCAGCCCCACCACTGTCAACACTGGCAGAGGTGTGGACACCAATTTCAAACTGTTTTCGAATTAGCAATGTGTGCTCTGCTTTACAAAAATTAACCCTGCGGTTTCCTCAGGTACTGAGTTTGAAGGAGCTATCATTGCACTCTTTCATTTGCTGGCAACCCGCACGGACAAGGTACGGGCCCTGAAAGAAGCCTTCTACAGACAAAACCTCCCCAACCTCATGAACCTCATCGCCACCGTCTTTGTTTTTGCAGTGGTCATATACTTTCAGGTGAGCAGACTTCTAAATCTAGTGATCAGACATCCTAATGTTTGGGTCACAAACTTGATTTACCCAAATCCCAGTGTCTGAAATGTGTTACGTGTCCCATCTGGGTAGATTTTCTGTTGGAAATGTAGATACAACAAATTGGTTGCTATTAATGGAAGTGAATGATGAAATTGATAGAGTAGCTACAGCAAAAAATGCAGTGTTATTTACTGGTCTGTTCTGGGTTGGTTCAGTATTGGCTATTATTGTTGATAGCAAAAGCTATTTTGAACCGTTCTTGTTAATTATGCACTGAATAAATGTTTGTCTTTCATGTCTCTTTGCCATGTATGTATGTGTTGCATTTTGCAGCCTTGAAATATATTAGACGGAATTATCTCAACACTTGATTTTATCACCTTATCAGGGCTTCAGGGTGGATCTTCCAATCAAGTCAGCACGCTACCGTGGTCAATATAATACCTACCCCATCAAACTGTTCTACACTTCCAACATCCCCATCATTCTACAATCGGCCCTCGTCTCCAATCTCTACGTAATTTCCCAGATGCTCTCGACACGTTTTAGTGGAAACTTCCTGGTCAACCTCCTTGGAACCTGGTCTGTAAGTATAGAATTGATGGTTCTTTTCCTACATCCAGTCCAACTGGTACAGCAGGTGCCTCCAGTGAGAAATCTTGATTTGTTCATTTTCTTTTATTTAAAAAACAAAACATATATTATTTATTTATTTTCACATTATTTATTTATGTATTTATTTTGCTAACTATAAGCAGTCATTTTCCTTTTTTGTCAGTCTTGCACACACGTACTTCATCTCATGTACAAATGCTTTGTTTTAGGACACATCGAGTGGTGGACCGGCTCGAGCCTATCCAGTGGGTGGTCTGTGCTACTACCTGTCTCCCCCAGAGTCCTTTGGTTCTGTCCTCGATGACCCGGTTCATGCTGTAATCTACATTGTCTTCATGCTGGGTTCCTGTGCCTTCTTTTCTAAGACCTGGATTGAAGTTTCAGGATCTTCTGCCAAAGATGTAAGACCTGCCCAAATGCATTCTTTGTTTTATTTTTTAGCAAATTCTGTAATCGATTTTTCACCTATGTTTGACATTTTGTGTCTCAGGTGGCAAAACAGCTTAAGGAGCAGCAGATGGTAATGAGGGGACACAGAGAGACCTCTATGGTTCACGAGCTAAACAGGTACAAAGCAGAAATGGTCTGCCAGGTGCTTTCTCTTTGCTGCTTTTAGGATAAGTCAATAGTCTGCACTGGTGAATATGGCACAAAATTGTGAAACAGATAGATATTACTCTCTTCATATATATTATCATGACATCTGCTAAGTACAGCACATGTAAAATCCCATGTGATCTACATAAACTACTTAGTCAAACATCTAGGTTTGACACTTATTCAAAAGCAATGCTAAGGGTATGATATTTACATCCTCAAGATAAGAGTTTTGGCCTTTATCTATTTATAGGATATTATAAATTGGGATTTACTGGCAATTGATCCATAAACAGTGTCCCATGATTTTGGGGAATGAAAACAGTGAGCTAAATTTAATGCAAAATGAGTTCTATATCACATTGTATTCTCTGTATATGTGTTTGTGTAATATTGACCAGCACTCGTAATGACATTTTTTTTTTTTTTTTTTTTTTGCAGGTACATCCCCACAGCAGCTGCCTTCGGTGGTCTCTGTATAGGAGGACTTTCTGTCATGGCTGACTTCCTTGGAGCCATTGGTTCAGGAACAGGAATCCTCCTGGCTGTGACCATCATCTATCAGTACTTTGAAATCTTTGTGAAGGAGCAGAGCGAAGTGGGAAGCATGGGTGCGCTGCTCTTCTAAAAGAACAAGCCAACTTTGCAACCCACATTAGACACAGAGCATCCACCATGACTTTTGTTTCATTTTGCTTTACTTTGCTTGTTTGACAGCTGGTTTTGGTGATTTTACTCAAGTCACCTTTTCTAGCATGCCAATACAAAGAGAACTGTTCTGGTTCCTCCCAGGGTTGAGCGTACGATTTTCTCTTCAGTTATTTTACTTCAATAGCTGTTACCCATCTATCAGCAGGCTGCCTAAGTCTCCTCTGACTATTGTAAAAAGGCCTAAAAGCACACTGGTTGTAAGGTGCTGTCTTTGACTCGCCTCTAGCTTTTAGTCACAGGAGCATGTTTAAGGAACAGCAAAACACTGTTTTCAAACTGATGCCACTGAACATTTCTGGAGAGGTGAAAGAAAGCCATGTCATGTCATCATGCTCAACACTGATTGAAATAATGCCGGAGAATAATAGGAGCCTACGGTAGTATGCTAAAAGTATGAAAATACTTTAAATCATACGATAGGTTCTGTTTATCTCTGCGAGCCGTCAGTGGTATAATTACCTTTTATATTGATATTTTAAATGGCGGAAAATGTTTATATTCACTCTGGTCTTATGTAGGGCTTAGTGTTTGTCCTTCATCTCTGGGTTGTACAGGAAAGTGTCGGTCTGCGTCCACGTGCTCTTATTCCTTGACTGAATCACAACACTAAACTGCCAAGGTAGTTGGTATAAGGGTGGGTTTGATACGGACAAAAAAGGGGTTTCATTTTGGTTTTTACTGTTATGTATCAGACATAATTGTGTTATTAAAAAATATTTTTTTCCAACACTTGGAAACTCATTTTTATTGTCTCATTTTTGTACTTAAACTTGTGATGGTGTGTACACTAATTTCTATCCCTTAAATAATCAAGACAAGTTCACAGCAACAGGCACGGATGATGCCAAATTGCGGTTTCACATAAACTCTGTAAAGTTTAAGTGCTCTCATCAGAGATGCGCGGGTTGTAGTCACATCTAGTACAAGCTTATGTGCTCCCATCTATCCCACAGACCTGGGAAATAAGTTCTACCTTTCGAATTGTGCTGCACGCTTTCCTGCACTTCCCTAGATTGCCAATAGAGGTTGCTGTATGAGGCAACCATAATGTAGGCAATTCCCCCCCGTGTGGCTGTGATATAAGTTTTTGAAACGTTATCACAAAATGCAGAGAAACCCCGCTGGAATGCCCTGATTGTGACACGTTTCAATTGTTATTCATCTTAAACTATGACTATTTTCCAGTTACCACAAGACGCAAACCTTGTCATTGAAAACAACTTTTTCAAGGAAACTTCACTTGGTTGGAAACACTTATTAGAAGGATTACTTTTTGGAAGAATATTTCTTAAAACTTTCAAAAAAATGTAAGAGTATTTCTTAAAACTTTCAATAATCAAATATATATAGCCGAGTTTTCTCCTATGTGACGTCATCAAACTGCGCCCGCGCGTGGGTAGGTCAAGGGGTAATGGAGCTGCCTGTCAAATTAAACCCCAGAAGTTGAGTCAATTCGTCGAGGTTTAGCATCTTTCAGTAGAGCAGAGGCATCTTGAGGGACAAAAAACTGGCAACGATGTCGTACTGCAGACAAGAGGGTAAATACTAATCGTCTTTCATTCATTTTAATTCTGTGTCTTGGGCAATGTCATCGCGCTAGCCTTCATGCTAGGCTAGCTACCGGGGAACATAGACAAGTTTCGGTCCGTTATCCAACTGGCTCAGCGGCTGTTGTGTTACGCCGAGATGAGCCTCAAGTAACTGGAAGCCTTATTTGAGGAATGTGTTACATGTTGGCGATTTATTTAACTGATATATTATCAGTGGACACGTCGGAAAGGCTATCCGGCGGCTAATGTTAGCACTGATGCTTTTGGAAATGCAATCACTCTAGTCGACGCTTATGTCAGCGTCCGTCCTGAGGGCTAACGGCTAACAGAAAGTGCATTCACGTTGGAAATTTATATATACGCAAAAATCTGGACCTGCGTCTGGCGTTATTTAGCCCATGTCTTTGTTCCTGTCTTCTTGAAGGCAAAGATCGGATCATCTTTGTGACCAAGGAAGACCACGAGACGCCCAGCAATGCTGAGCTCATCGCAGATGATCCTAATGATCCTTATGAGGAGCAAGGTTTGTCATATACTGCATGTAGATCTTGGTTCTGACATGGCTTGTTTTGATATTGTTTGAGACCAATTATAAAGATTTGCAGGAAATGCAAAGGGAGTGATGCTTTTCTTATTTTTTGATACTTGTCAAGGGCAGAAGGTCAAATCACATACTCACAGATAGGCCCCTTCGTCTACTTCATATTGAACTTTAGAGAGTTGTTGTCTGAGGCCACAAAAGCCTTGTATAACTGTTCTCTACAATCTTTTAGCATATAAATTGAGACTCTTTTTTATTTAGAAACTTATTACTACAGACTGACAAATAATGAGGAAAAACATGGTTACCAATAGGGCCTCCCTGTGTCTGTGTGGGTTTCCTCTGGGGTCTCCAGTTTCCTCCCACAGTCCAAATACATTCAGAAGGGTAATTGGAAAATAAATGAGAAAATTGCCCTAGTGTGTGAATTTATAGATGAATGGTTGTTTGTCTCTAAATGCGATCAACCGACAACCGGTCCAGGGTGTACACCACTTCTCGACCGATGACCGCTGGAATAGGCTCCAGCATCCACTGTGACCCCAAGCATAGGGCAAGAGGTAGATAATGGAGGGCTTCAAAGTTTTCTGTGCTGAATATGAAAATTATAGTAAGCAAAGGCAAGGGACAAAGTATTTTGTAAAAGATTTCACATACGATGCATCACATGCCAAACCAATAGGCTTTGGAATACTTTGAAAATAATCCTCCCCTTAGCGCTGTATGATAATTTGATTTCAACACAGTTTGAAAGCCTATAGAAAGGTGTAAACTGAGTTTCCTCCACACGACACCACTGTAGCTAATTCACCAACTTTAGAAACATAATTGGGAACAGTTGAAGGTTCTGTTTCTGATAAAAGTCTAGGGGCGTGCTCGTGCAATTAAGTTTTTCCTTATGGTAGCCCCAACACTTAACATATTGATATTGAGTTTTTACTCCTGTGTGTGTCCATTGAGATTCATTTAATAAACCCAGCACGGATTGGGTTGATACAGTGAGCTGTTGCCATCTTGTTTTATTATTTTTTTTTTTTTTAGGCTTGATCTTGCCAAATGGAGATATCAACTGGAACTGCCCATGTCTTGGGGGCATGGCCAGTGGACCATGTGGCTCTCAGTTCAAGGAGGCATTTTCGTGCTTTCACTACAGCAAGGAGGAGGTGAAGGGCTCAGAGTGTATCGAGAATTTTCGTAACATGCAAGAGTGCATGCAGAGATACCCAGAGCTCTACCCTCAGGAAGAAGATAAAGAAAGCTCTGCTCAGGAAGAGCCCAAGGCCGCCTCTGACTCACCCCTCGAAACAGACTCTGCAGCCACCACTTCATCTATAGACAGGCAGACTGACAGCTAAGATCAGTCATAGTCATCCACAGGCTCGTGTTCTCTTTGTGCAAGCACTGCCCAGTATAAATGACTCTCCATGAGTAGCACCAACTGACCTACTGTCCTGTTTAAGCCCACAGAGAGGGCTTGAGTGACGCAACTGCAACTGTCATGGGTGGTATCTCTAAGTCTTCAGCGAAGGACTGTGAATGCAGAGACACACAGCGCAGTAGAAGTGCTGGCTGCTTGTTTAATGACAGCAGACCAAGATTTTATTGCTGCACAGACATCGGCTGAAACATCTGCTTTTAGTGGTCAAGGAAATCAATGTTCTGCATGTTGTCCAATGGCATCCATAATGTATGTGTTTTAAATGTGAAAAGGTTCTTGCTGCTTAGCTCTGAGTTGTCATAAATTTGATTGGTGTGAACACAGCTACCACTAGTCTGCGGTTTCAGAAACGCTGATACGTTTTTTTCCATAATTAACCTTGACTTAAGACACTTGGCACTCCAAAAAGATTAGCTCTTTACTTTCAATCACTTGAGACCAAAACAAAGGCAACTTGTAAGAAGTGAAGGTGAATTTTGCACCCTCCAAACCACATGCTGTGGGTGTTGGATTTCACAGTGTTTCCACCTATATAAATCTCTAGGGTCCCCATCTGTATGTGCTGCTGTTTTAAACAGTAGTCTAATTTTTTTGACACTTGCTTGCCTTGACCAAAGTGGATTGTCAGGTTTTATGTCTCTACTCTGACGTTTTTGTCTCCTTACTGTCCCGGAGTTCCCAGTAAGATGTCATACAGGCCTTAAAAGTCTTGATCGTAACTCTCAATCACGTTCAGATTAAATCAGTTGTGGAACCATATCCTGTTTTCTCTGTGTTCCTCTAAAGGCCTTTGTTTCTTCGGTCCTCCCCTCATGTACCGCTCATCACAAAACATTATAGATCACCAGTGTTATGCGTAGTGATTGGCAGGATCATGTCCTACTTATTGGAAACAAGCTTTGGCCTGGTACCTTGTAAAACCTGCACAACAGGCACAAGGCCTATATCAGCAGTCAAGTCTGAAATGCAGATGGAATAATACATTTTTTTATTCAGTATCTGCCATATCAATCATATGAACTGACTTGCATTTTCAGGACAGATTAATGTTTTCTGAAACCTCCAAATGTTTCCCTTGGTTCAGGACTTTTTCCTGCAGTCCTTTTCCTCTCATGGCTAAAGCACTTTTTATATGATCTTTGTCTACTTGCTTTGGCTCACAAACTTCACAGCATTGTCACCTTCTTCAACTTTGGGTGAACATACTGGAGTCATCACCCCACCCTTATTTTTTTTCAATGCGTATGCAATATGTTCTTGCCATAATAATCCTTTTCAGCTATTTATACAGTTTCACATACACACCTCTGACCTGTCTTACTAATATTGATGGCTTTTTTGTTTTTCTTGTACTAGAAAGGTATTTTCTTGAGCGCTTTTCAGCTCATTAAATCACCTCCTACAATTTATAAGCACAATTTCACCTTGTATACACAAAGCTTGGATATCCAAAAATAGTGGTCTCTCCATATCCTGTGAATATTTGTTGATAAATCCTTTTTTGTTTTTTTAAATAGTGTCTGACTTACCAGACTGGCACAGCGGGGAGCTGGAGTTTCTACCACAAACTTATTTGCTCAGCTGGAAGGTCAGTCAGATGTGGGTGTTTCATTGAAAGAGTTGCATCCCTGCTACCATCATTTTTTTGTAGGAAAAGATTGTTCCACAATTACTCTGGTACTACAAAATTCATTTTTCAAGAAACATCTGCACTTGGGCGGTTCTTGCGAGGGGGTGCGAATGGGGGCAGTTGTGATGTCACAAAGGGGAAGTGCACAGGTTGTGATGTCACTGTGAATGTGGAAGAGAGAGAAGTGATGTATGGACCTGTGGCCCCATAGTAGGTTGAAGCAGCTGTAAAGTCAGTGCAGTGAAATAAACAGAATAATGCCTCTCTGTGAAATGTTAAGGGTAGAGTAAAGTAAAAACTATCAGTATAAAACCAAGATACCCAGTAGAGTGGTAACGTTATTTGATAGAGGAGCATCAAGTTTCATTCTCACCCGTGCTTGCGTTAGAAGAGTATCTCAGTTCTCTCCTGTCAACAATTGTGTTGATGCGACTGGGTATGTTTGGAGGAATCGTGCGTCTTCGTCTCCATGACAACGGCTGCCTCTTCCAGCCTTGCCGAAAGTAAACTGAGATTTCCGAAGTTCATTTTGGCATCACAATTCCCCGGTGAAGAAAACTGACAAGCGTGAGTTTCAACTGTTCCCGAAGAAGTGAAGAAAACAACTTGGGTTCGGAGCTGAGATAAAACAAAAACGAAAATAAAGGTATGTACTAAATTAAATGTTAGCTAAAATTCAATTGAATGTTAGCTAGCCCGGCTTCGGCATCATGCAGCCTTTGGAGTCATAAAGTTTAGTCGTAGGATTGCATTCGGGATTGTGACCTTTCAAAATAACTGTCATTATGTTTTGAATAATTATTAGCATTATTATTTTAATTAATACATCTTTAAGCTCTTTCGCTGGCGATGCTAATTATAGTAATACGCGCCATATTGGTTTAGCATCGACAAGTGCACAAATGTAGATTGGCAATTGTCAATCACGTTCCCATACCTGTTCCAATCCTGATCTCTGTTTTTATGATGTTTTTTTTTTAATTTTATTTGTTTGTATTATTTTATTTTATTCTATTTTGTTTTATACTTTTTCAGAATTACAAATAGATATCAAGATGGAGGGCCGGCGTTCGCCCCTCAAACCTTCAGAACGTGAGTCTACACGTCTGACCAGAGACTGCCCTATGAAGCAGAGGGGCTTTTACTCAGATATCATCACTAATGTAAGGTTTCAAATAAAAGTGCGTATTATACTGCAATGAAATTCTTTGCATGTTTAATAAATGCATTCAAATTCCCTTATCCTTGTTACTGATCAACTGCTTTGCTTGACCGAAAGACAAACTGTTTACTGATTGTAGCCCTGTGTAGAGGAGCCTCTCCCCCAGCAGAAGTCAGTGTGCCAGTTTGATGACATGGAATACAAGGCACCTTCTTCACAGCAGTTGGATTTTTCTTACTTCTGCCAAGGAGCAGATACACCTAAAGTTCAGATGCCCTACAAAACAGCTACTGGCAAGATCCCTCGCAAGCTAGAGATAGAGAGGTGCTTTTTCTGTGCGGTGGTCTCCTCATCTAATACATTTGTAGTTGTAGATTTACTGTTAGATACTCAAACGTGACTTGCGTCTACACTTGTGTGTTGTTTCTCTTCCAAAAAGACGACGAAGGGAATACTTGAGTGTTGATTTTGATGAGCTCCTGGCGGAAAAAGGCATAGATTGTAATCTTCTGATGCAAAGTCATGATGAACATGTGACCACCTCAGACAGCCGCCCACCAAACCTCTCTCTGGAAGTGAGCTCAGTATTCAGCTGTTTCATCTTCCTCTTTTATGTTTTACTTTGTTCAAAACCAGTTCTAATTCTAAACTTTCTCTGACCCACCCTGTATGATCTGTCTGTCTGCATGGTCTTTTGAATGTAAAAATCTGAAAGCTCCTTGTAATGAAAACCGCTTTGTTGGGATTACAAATAAGACAGAGATAACTGCGCTCAGTCTTCATCCTGCTGTTCTCTGTTTTCAGAAAATGAATATGGCCTGTTCTTTTATTTTGAGCATTGCCAGAATTCTCTTGGACGCATATGAAAGGGGTGCTTTTGTCTTGACTTTATAACGGCTTTATGTGGAATGTCATATTTTGGAATATAATGGCTCACTTTCCTGTACAATACTTCCCATAGCTATTTGACAACGATGATTTTGACTGCCGGACTCCTGATGACTGGCTTGCCCTGGGCAAAGCTGAAGATTCACCTGATCGAAAACCTATTCCAGCAAAAGCTCTGTTGCCCACAGGTGATTAGATGTGATCTGGAGAAGCATTCTCAAAATTAATACTTGTTAACAAAATGAAAGATTACAGTTTTGTTGACCACTTATTTATGTACTGCAGAGGACTCAAAGGATTCCAATCTGGTGTACAGCTGGCATTTAGTCGGAGTTCTTGACTATGATAAGGACAAATGTCTATACCTGGTAGAGAAGGTTTTCCAAAGTAGTGAACCGGCAGAAGAAAATCCTCTTGCTGAAAACAAAATAAGTTCCCCGCCTGGTAAGTGTTGCTATTCTTTGTAAAAATTACGCAATGGTGCTCATTGTCACAGCATGTTAATCGTGCATTTATGTGCCTGTGTATTTCTGTTAGGCGTACACCCTGTGGTAACAGGCAGTAAGCACTGGGTGCCCAGAATCAGATTGTTATTCAGAGCAGAGGACCCACGTCTTTTTGTGCAGCGTCTCCAGTTTGCCATGCGCTGGAGAGAGAACACGCAGGCCCTCTTACTCTACCATTTATCTATTGATAGCATGCCCATCAAAGAACAAACACCATCTCTCAATGCACACAGTCTCGAACGCATCAAAAGAAATGTTTTCTCAACTCCACACCTCAGTCAGGAAATGTGAGTGCTCTAGTTAATTCTGTGATTTGTCTCTTGCCTCCTTTTCATGATAATCTATATGTGAAAATTATTGAGGGTGTTTTGATGAGTGGAATATTATGTTTTCAGTGTAGAGGAGTGTGCAGAGGAGTTGGAGAAGGACTTAAAACAGAAATATCTACATGCTATGAATCGGATAATGTTTGAAAAAATATTGATGAGCCACCCAGATGACTTTTCACACATCACTCTGCCCCAGAGAGAACCTGAATATGTTCCACATAAAGGTTTGACATTCTGACTTGGGATCAAGAAAAACATTTCCAGCTATTCACCCTAATATTCGTTACACGGAGCACTGTATTGTTTGACCTGTTCACAGGGTTCGCAGTTCCTTACTTTGGCTATAAGAAGAACCGCTATGCATTTCTCTTTAGTTCCCTGCTAACAAAGCCGGAGGTGATCTATGCGTTATCTGAAATAAAACCCGAGTGCAACAAAGTGCTAACAATGAGACTGTTCAACACGGCCTTGTTCAAACCACTGCGACTAGATGAGTTTGAGGTGATCCAGTCTCAAGTGCATACTCAGGTATTGTGGGACTTAAATTACCTTTCAGATGTCCAAAATTGTATGTTTGACATTTGTTTTCACGTAAAGGTCTTTAGGTCAATAACATTACCTTTCAGATGTCCATAATTGTATGTTTGACATTTGTTTTCACGTAACAGTCTGTTGGTCTATAACATGTTCACTGATGATTTTACTTTAGAGCATGCATTTTTCCCTTGTTGACATTGACCAGCTCTTGCCAGGGTATTAAAGACCAAAGTAAATATTGCGATAATGAAGAGTCTGTGCATCTTTTCATTGTCCCTTAGATAAGCTTGTTTCTTCGAGAGGCATGGGTGGGCTCACTGAGCGGCAGTATCCGATCCAACCTGGGCAGCACTGGCAAAGGCACATTCAACATTAACGAGTCTTGCTGGGAAATGTACAGGATATCTAAGCTGCACAGCCTGATGACCGTGGTTCGCTATAACATGCAGGACTGCCTGCGTTGTCTCGTGCTGGACTCACTGGTCAGCCTGGGTGAGCTGATGCAGGAGGCCTGTCACAGTGTGCTGACATGTACCGAAGACATGGTTTGGAAGGATGACCTCATCACGAGCCCCTTCAAGTAGGATAGCAGGCACACAATATTTCACAACTATTGAGTATTGGATTTCTTACTTAAAAAGACATAGTTACATTTTTTTTTCTGTAAGATGAAGATGCAAGCCGTGTATTTCTTACGTTATATATTGATGTATGCTGATGCACACATTTATGGCTGCAGCTCAACTCCAACACTGTGTGTAAGATTTGTAATATAAACAATGAATCAATGAATTAATTAATAGTCAGTGTCAGGAATATGATCATGAAAAGACTAATGGGGAAATTACCTGTAATGATTTATAAAAATTAAATTGTCTTTTTCCCTTTTTCTGTCATCTTGATACTTCCTTAATGCTTGTTTCTAGGCCAAAGAATAACCCTCCTTTCCTGGTGGACTTGGTTCTGGATCAGACTGGTGTTCACTACAGCACGCCATTGGAAAATTTTGAGACGTCTGTTGTTGACCTGATCAATAAGGGCATAATAGCCACACACCATGTCCCTCAGCTTGATAAGGTAGAATAACATCTCCTGTCAGCCAAAGTCAGTGACTATTGAAAACAAAAGTGCGGGAATGCAGACCTTGTTGGGTTAACCTTAACAGTGGTAGAAATAGTAACCAGAAATAATGATGCTTGAGGATTTAAACATTCTTTTCTTCCCATTGTAGCTTGTAATGCATGAGCTGTTCATTGGTGACAATCCAGAACTTGAGTCAGTGCCATTGTGGGAACCTGAAGTAACAGAAATGAGAGAGAAGATTCGCATAGCTCTCATTAAAGCTATTATACCTCTCAAGGCTTATGCGGCTAAATATACAAAATATTTAGGGGTACACAACTTGGACATAGAAACCCATATTCAGTAAGTTTGTCTTCAGATTTCCTTTTTCACCGCACCGCACTGGCAGAATAATGTGGAATATTTTCTATTTAGTCTTTCAATTTTCATTGATACTGTTTTTTTTTTTTGGCTGACAGATCCTGTACCGAGGTGGAGAAGTCCCCATTGGAAGTACAGATAGAGGTGCAACAAAATCTTGATGACGTGGAAATTCTCACGTGCACACTGCCTTGCTCTATTCTTATTGGGCCATTTATTGTAAATGTTGAAACTGTCCGTCAGACTCTCTTAAACAAGAGAAAGGCTTTAGCCACTGCATGGCTGGACTATCTTGCTATGAATCTGCGCAAGCAGGTTGACAAAGTAGGTCATTTGTTTAGAGGCTGGGAAATATTTAAATGCACCTTTATTTAGCACTATGCATTGTAGAGCTTGGATTGTTTCTGCATGAAGGGTTAACATTTACTACCAGACACACTCTTCAATGGTTTCACTTTCTTGTATTTGTGCATCCAGGTATGTGAGGAGTGTAACATTATTAGTAAAAAGCTGAACGAGAAGCCCAACAGCATTGAAGAACTGACTGAAAAGAGGGACTGGATGAAAACAATTCCAGATCAGATGCAGGATTGTAAGGTACTTATAAAAGGCGTGAAAGAGATAGTTCTGACATATGATGGGGTACTTTATCCTCAACCTTTTTTTTTTTTCCTTTGAATTTGTCCTCACCAGGAATGTATTACAAATACTTTGGCAGGCTATGAGATAACTGAAGATTTTTTCTACAGTATTTCAGATGAGGATTTCAAGGAAAAGTAAGCGTCTGCCTGTATATTGTCAAATAATCAAACTTAAATTTGTGTGTTGTCATGTAAAGGTGAGATTTATTTGGTGGGTTTAAAATCAGACGTGTAGATGTGTAAGTGATTTTTTTTTCTTATTTTAATAACCCTCTCCAGGCAGATGTTGCAGATTTGCGACAGCCAAATATCAGATTTTTCCTGCAACTACAACTTAATTTGAGCCTGAGAGGATTAATAATGATTTTATTTCTTATCTGCAAAGGTGGACAGCTATTAGGTGGCCTCAGAGGATACTCAGTCTGATGGAAACCGTCATTGCCCAACATGTTGAGGATGAGGAGCGTTTTTACAACATACAGGTAGCTGAACTGAACAGCTTTGAGGAGACCCTGGACTCTCTAAAGGTCGGTCAAAGCCCTAAGATTTATTCAATTTGTAATCGAATGGCTCATGAGTCTGAAATGATTCCCGGATATATCTTTTGGAAATGTTTCTCATTCTAACAACAATGATGCTTTCTATTTCTAATGCTTTCTATTTTCATCGTTGTGACTCTACTCTTGTTGTGTTCTTTCCTTCTTAAACTTGTGTCATGAATCTCTCTATCTATGTACTCAAGATTCATGTTTGTGGGCTGATGTTTTTCAAATCACAAGTTAAAATAAATATCACCTCATTTGTGTTTGTAGATGCAGGTCAGTGGATTCAACAGCCATGAGGACATTAATCATGCCAGTGAAATCGCCGATAAGGCGAGAAATTTGAACACACAACTGAAACAGTGTTGTGCCAAGGCCGATCTCTATAACAACAGAGAAAAACTTTTTGGTGTTCCAATCACAAATGTGAGTGAAAAGGAATCTTGTTATTCCAATAGCTAGATGTTTCTGTCATGTTTTAATCTGTTTTACACTGAAATGTAAATGTGCGTTGCAGTTTGACAATCTGAAAAAGCTCCTTCATGACTTCCAACCATATAAGGACCTATGGATCACCACCTCGAATTGGCTTCGTTTGCATGGCAACTGGCTCAATGACCCACTAACTAATATTGATGCTGAACAGCTTGAGCTCATGGTGAAAAACTCCCTTGTGACCATACGCAAGTGTGTTCAACACTTCAATGATGTTCCCGGTGGGTGATCTGTATGTTGCTGTTTATTCCTGAGAGTTTTTTTTATTACTATTTTTATTTATTATTATCTTACATAATTGACACCAGAAAGTCTGAACGTGGCATCCGTGATCCACGGCAAGATTGAAGACTTCCGTCCCCACATCCCTCTGATCAAGGGCCTGAAGAGCCTCGGAATGAAGATCAGCCTCTGGGACAAGCTTTCAGATCGTATCAAGATTAAACTCAAACCCAAACCCAACCTCAACTTCTCTCGCTGCCTGGAGCTCGGCTTACAGGACCACATAGATGATGTAGCTCATGTGGTTGAGCAGGATGCAAAAGAACAAATTGAGGAGGTAGCTCATTCTTTTACAGTGCTTTATGAAAAGCATTTAATTATATCGAGAATAGTGTTTGTTGCTCAGATTAGATTGGATTTGAAGATTATGTATTGAAAAAAATGAGAATGTTGTAGCACAGACTTTTTTGAGAGGGTGCTAGATTTCCTTAAATTCTATTTCTTTTTCAAGGCCCTGGAAATCATGGAGCTAGAGTGGTCAGATGTCCTCTTTGATTTGCTGCCCTACAAGGACACCTACCTTATGCAAACCCCATCTAAAGTAGTCAAGATGCTGGATGAACACATCGTGACCACACGGAGAATAGCCGCGCCCCTGGGGACCATATTCGAGGGCAACAACATCAACACATGGGAGCACAAACTCAGAAAAGCCCAAGTACATATGTACACTCACAGTGATGGTGTTCACTATTCCACCAGTATCAGCTTGCTGGGATGTCTTATGTTGTGTTGCTGCCCTCCTCTGGTCACTTGCAGGACGTGGTAAGGGAGTGGGAGAAATGCCAGGCAGCATGGCTCTACCTCAAAATGAACTTTACCTCTGAAGATCTCAATCGGCTGGTTGAGGGTGAACACTTATACCGACAGATAAATGACTCATGGAGAGAAATCATTCAGAAGGCCCTTAATAACCCTAAGGTGAGTTTTTTTACAAGACAGGGAAGAGGCTTGGGGCTTACAGAAGAGTGTGAGATGATCAGTCTCAAATTCAATACAATTGAGAAACGATTCGATATTTTAAGTCAATCTGCATGATAAATTCCAGGACATCAACCAGGATTGCTTTCACTCTTGCAGGTAAAATCTTAAAAGTTTGTTGTTTTTTGACAACTCATTCATTTACTTTTTATCACAGAGAATCAAAGTCAAAAGTCAAAGTCATGGTCAGCATTATTGTCAATTTTTCCACGTGTCAGACATACAGAGGAATCGAGAAGACGTTTCTTGTAATCCCACAGTGTCAGAATAAAAATGCATAGCACAAAAACATATCCGAACAGAAATAAGTAAACCGTAATTAAACTACGACTTTTCGCAGTACATTTGAGCATTTATTGAAAAAAGAAAAGAATAGCTGAAGAATAGCAGCCTAATCTGCATAGGTGCTTTAAAATCCTGAAAAAATTGGGGGTGTTTGCCTGAGATGTTTAAGAACTCCTTTCTCAGAGTAAGGGGATAGGAATGTTTGTGTTAAAGTGGGTTTCCATGTTTATTTCTAGGTGATTGAAATGTGTCAGGAGGACTGTCTACTACCCAAAATGAGACAGATGAACACCTGGTTAGAAAATGTCAGAGCCTGTTTAGAATGTTGAATACATGGAGACAGAGTAAGGCTCCTTCCTGAGGTAAGCCCCCTGCTCAAATTGTTTCAAGACACCATGGCAACAGGTTCCTTGGCTGCACCGATGACAGATTTATTAGTTACTCAAATTAGCGCAGTTTTAACTGTTGAAATGTTGAACAGCATATAAATGAGAAAGTGTCCATGCCAGTTGTTTTTTTCAGTTTACTCATCATCCTCAACCTCCAAGGGACTAATTTTTAACATCATCAAAACACAACTGTGCCTAGTGAATGGATGCATGCATTGTTGTATAACTGCTATAATCGGATGTTCTAGTGTAGAATCCAGCAATCAAATGCAGATCTTAGGCATCATTTACATTTTATTTTCTTCATTAATTTTTGTTTTCTCCTGTCATCTTGTGTTAAGTGCTTGGGGTACTGGATGCTTTTCTGCAGAACCTCTGCTCCTCACCGGGAAATTGACCAGGGCTTGACCGGCTCCTTCAGAAGGTCAAGTTTTCTTATGGCTTCTTACCACTAGGGGCAATGACAGACTTGGGAATAACAACTCTGTCGCCTTGTCAAGTTTTGTAAACATGTAAAGTCACTGCTTACGACCTTTCATCCCGGATCACCTCATCATGAGATCGGAATAATGGATCCAATTGATTATGATTTACTGACATTTCCAAACCCTTTTAGTTTCTGTGCCTCAAACACATAACATAACACATTACAACCTTGGCCTCTAATATCATTTGTTCAATGAAATGCATAATTGCCGCACCTTTTATTATACATCAGAGTAGTTTTTTTTTATTAAGGGTTGTGTCCATTATATGTTGTCGAGCAGCAGATTATTATTGCAATTAGTTTTACAAACCATTCATTTGTGAGCAAGTATCATGAAGCTGCTCCTGTCACAGCAAAGCACTGTAGTGCTGATATCAACAGGCATTGTATGTCTACCAATAATATTTTCAATCATAATATTATTTCTATGTGACTTTTGAAAAATATAAACCCAGTTATTAACATCAGTTAAACTTCAGAGAACTCAAATAAAACTTGTGATATTAAAGAAATTGAAAATAAAAACAAACAGCTCTATTTGAAGCCCGGTGCAAGTTGTGAAATGGTTATTTTGACCATGCGGCATTTGATTTGTAAACTCCTAGACCCAGAGTATGGAAACAATCAGCTGATCATAAGGGATGCCAAACTGAGGCAAGAACAGGAAGAAAGATGAGATCCTGTTCAGATTCATGCCAAAATTATGCACAAAAGCATTGTTTCTTGGACAGGGAGGTTCACTTGTGATTCATGAGACGTCACATAATCATGCATAAACACTTGGCAAAAGGCCCACACCATTAATATTTCCTGAAAGCTGTAGAAATGTTTTGATGATTATATTGCTTTTGCAAATGCCTGTCTTATCTGCAAATATCACATTGTAATGAGTGTTTGCAACGCTGCAGCCGGTATAGGCTTTTGGATTGTCTACTAAGAATTCAGCTGTAGGGAAGTGCCATGCCCTTTTACCAGAAAACCTCTTTCCCAAGACAAACTCATCAGTTAAGGAATTTGATATAGGAAACTGTACAAGGCAACAAGGCAACTGTTTGAAAATAAACTGAAGACTTTTTTTGAAAGTCACTAGTGAGGTGGTGTTTTTTTATGTGTGTGTACATTTAAGCATCTCTATGTTTTAATGAAGGCATTTTTTATCCCTCTTGTTTTTAAGCTCATCCTATGGGTGCACAATAGAAAATAATCACAACTGTAGAGCTAGTGATGCTTTGCAAATTATCCCACATTAAATAACAATTGAAAGTGAAAAGCTTTGCTGACATAACAGTTATCAAAATAAATAAATAAAACAGCACTGAGCCGGGAGTTTTGTCCCAGCCAAGTGTTTTATCGCTCCAGGCCTGCTGTTAAATGCCTTCCCACAGAACCAGTTAATTCTCATTTATGTCAAGAGGCAAATGCAAGTTGAAAAAATTTCACACTGAAAATTTTTCACTCTGTTTCTGACCCGGGGCCATTGTGTCATATGACTTCGAACAGCGCCACATGGTATAAAATTAAATGAGCTTGGAAGCGAACCACGAAAGCACCATACTAAGGTTTTCAAATTTAGTTAGGCTCACTTGTCAACAAACACATTTTTCCCTGCAACATTCCAAGATTCTGCCTCACATTGTACTGCTGGCAACCCTGCCGTCTTTTCTCCGGCTGCACTGACTGGACACGAAGATTCGCCGTTAAAATTTTTAGTCACACAGGGTAACAAGGATAGACCTCTAAAGTTGTGTGAACTTAGAATGACTTAACATTTTATAAAGGCTAATAAAATTTTGTCTAAACATTCCTCAGCCTACCCCTAGGCCCCTTGCTTACAGTTGGTTTTACACACACCGGCTGTTTTTAAACCCTGTTGCTTTTGGTGTTAAGTTCACTGATGAGCAAAAAACTTCTTTATTGGAAAGTACAAATTGTTACTCTCAAAGTACCAGTACATGTTGTATGAGGTGACAATGTAATCTGCAATATAGTCACAATAGTTATAGTTCATATTCACACTGGCTCAGTTCCTATCTAGATACAGTTTTCTTAATTCTAGCTTTTCTGTCCCTTCTGTTGTTGTCAAGGCTATGATAAGAGCAGCAAATTAAACTTTCTCTGCATCACTACAAAAACAAATTATAGTTTGGTTTTAAGTGCTCAGACGTAGACAAAAACATGCATAAAAACTTCAATTGGCTCGAAACCACAGCACCTAACAAAATGGTCTGTCACAAATCACTCTCACATAGTTTTCTCCATTCTTCTCTTCACAAACAAGGAAATGCAATTGTTGTTCCTGCAAGTGTCTAACAATGCATGATTGATTTTGTTGCATCACTAACAATGTAGGTGTAGCCTGAATGAGTTGAGACATGCAAAAGCCTTGCACAATAATGCACACATGGTCAATTAGTTACCAATTAATAATAATAAAAGTTTTATGATGATAGTTAAGGTATAACATATCCCTAAAGCCTGGTCGTTTCATGAAAAGTTTAAAGCTAATGCAACACAATATTGGGCTAATTTTCATTTTACCCAATTGGAGACTCAGATTTTTTTTTGTTTTGACAGTGATTATTTTGTTTAATTAATGTCCAAACACAAACAATGCATCAGTTGCAGCAATCGATTTACAAAGCTGACAAACCACAAGCTATCTGTTGTTTAGAGTGTTTGCATCAGTATTACATGTCTGGTCTGGTTTGCACGTCTCAGACACCGGAGTTGCACAACAATGTAATTTTTAAGGCTCTTAAGAGATTAGTGGTGATGTCATCAATATTACTCATTGTAAAACACCATACGAACCCAGCAGTTACATGGAACGTCACACTTTCTGCTAAACATTTATTGTAATAATTCAATAACAGCAGTGCTAGATGACCCATTTGTTTTTTTTGTTGTTTTTTTTTTCCGCTCACCTTGGGGACATTCTGTCTAAACATAACTCCATCCTGCTGAATGTGTGTCATTCTTTGACACATATGTACATACATATATATATATTTACATATGTGTGTGCGTGTGTGTGTGTGTGTGAATATATATATACGCACACATTTCAAATGTATTTGAAATGCAATGAAAAGTCACAATCTTCTCGAACCTTTGGGGTGCACTAGTAGTTAAGAAGTAACTGGGTTTGCGTTGAGACCTATATTTTAACATCCATTCATTATCTATACCACTTATTCGGCACTCAGGTTCATGGAGGCGCTAGATAAGTGCTGGAGCCAATCTCAACTGTCATTGGCTGAGAGCCGGCCCAGTCCATCACGGGGGCCACCTTAGAAGCATACAACCATTCACCATCTCTTTCACACATCTAGGTAATGTAGGATCTCCAATTGACCTGCATGTAATTTGTTGGAGGCACCCGGGGGGAGGCAAATGTGGGGAGACCCAGCAAACCTCATGCTGAAAGGCCCCCTTGTCCGAATCGAACAAGGGACCTTCTTGCTGTGAGGCGGAAGTGCAAACCATCACACCTTTTCAATCAAGATGAGATGAAATGTGATGTGCACTTAAAGGGAGGTTCACTTAAATTCTGATCCCCATTCCCCCTGTCGGCCTCTGCCCCCCCCCCCCCCCCCCCCCCCCCCCAGGGCTCAGAGGATCCATTAAACACACACTGTGCGTGAATTTCTAATCACTTCTTATTTTCCTCTACAGGAACCCTCTAGAATTATTTGTCAAACCTCTGGAGATTCATGATGTCAGTAAAGTAATCCTGGCCTGCTGAGCTGTTTTATGGCCTGTAGGTGACAGTGTGATGAGCCTCACGTATGCTCGGATCTCTTCGCCTCGCTTTTATTAATCACCCGATTTAGACTCCAGCCAGTGTCCCATTTCACAAAGCTTCTGAAAGCTCAGTATTTTCCACCCACAGGGTTGTGCCAGTGCATCCTGCCAGCACGCAGCGCCCTGGATGGAAACTCGACCGAAAACAACTTATTATCAACCAGGTTCCAGTATGAAATTTTCTTTGGACGACAGCGCGAGACGCTGTGTCTGCGATGGGAGAAAACACAACTGCCTGTCTCCCAAAGACTCTTTTCACACTTTGAACATTTCCGCATCATTATTTCCACACAATACGGCCGAGTGAGATCATTTGGGTTTCATAGAATCCTTGTATATTCATCTTTTTCTTTGTTTTTATGAGTAGTCTCATAAACTAAATGATGAATCCTAACTTCACGACCCTTGAACTTTTTCATCCTCTGGACTAATTTTGCATAGTTTTCAATTCACACACAGTGTGTGTGTGTGTGTGTGTGTGTGTGTGTGTGTGTGTGTGTGTGTGTGTGTGTGTGTGTGTGTGTGTGTGTGTGTGTGTGTGTGTGTGTGTGCATATGTCTGTTTAATCAGCTTATTTCATCTAAAAGTGCGGTGTCACTTTATATAGTAACACACACACATACACACACTCATATATACATATATATGTGTGTGTATATATATATGTATATATAATAAATTTGATTTTGTTTTTGCTTTTTATATTTTCAACATATTTGTTGTTTGCACTGCATCGCGTAAGGTATGTATATATATATATATATGTATATATATATATATGTGTGTGTGTGTATCTGTTTAATGAGCCTATCCCATCTTAAAGGGCTGTCACTACTGTGTATCACACTATATACACAGTATACTGTATATATATATATATGTATATGTATATATGGTTTTTTGCTTTGCATTTTTAGTTTGTTGTTTGCACGGTGTGGCGTAAGATACAGTGTATAAGGTATATATATATATATATATATATATATACACATCATTGATTTGATTAATTTTTGGGGGTCTATTGTTTTATATTTTTTGAGCATGTTTGTTGTTTTTACGGTGTAAGGTATGTATGTAGGTATGTAAGGTACATATATATATATATGTATATATGTGTGTGAGTGTATTCATATATATACATATATACATGCGTCTGTCTGTCTTTTTACATCATCCATTCACTGATGTGTTTTTCTGTATGACATTTTCCGTAAAGTCTCATGACAAGTGGATAAAACCATGTAATGACTGGGCTGAACCCGCTGACTGGACTTCGGGAGGTGGCGCTTCGAGGAACCGGCCATGTGCGAAGGATGAGTCTACCGGAACCTGAACGCATCACAGGCGAGGCGGTCAGTTTACGGTCACTTATTCCTACCGGGAATGGCAGTGTTTTGTTCAGTCGAGTGGAAGTCTCCAACACTGGCTGCCAAAAACTTGAAATAATCCGTCTGTTTCTTTTTTAGAGCCATAGGAGACAGAGATGTTTAATTTCTGACCCCACCCTCCGAGGAGGGGACTGGAGCCCGGGACCGACCGGCGGACGTGCCGCAGCCGATCAAGGACCCCGCTCAGGCGGACACATTTACCGGGTGTCCCCCGCCCCCTCCGGTGACTCAGTCCCGGCGAGCATCGCAGACCGGGACACGCAGGGACATGGAGGAGCCGGTGCAAGCTCCGCTGGCGGAGTCCGAACCGGACTCCCCGAGAGTGCAGCCGCCGGGGTCCGCCTCCTCCGCCGCCGCAGCCGGCGCCGGGCTGTGGGGTCCGGACCTCCCGCAGCCCGTCCACCCCAGACCGGACATGAAGAGAAACGCGGTGACCGACGACTATAACATCTCCAGGCAGGTTCTGGGCTCCGGGATTAACGGCAAAGTCCTGGAGTGTTTTGATAAGAAGACCGGAGAGAAGTGTGCGCTGAAGGTACCAGCAGCTGGACCCCCCCACTGCATGAACACCCACAGGATTATCAATCAAATATATTGGCTGATCAGAACTAATAAGGACAGCTTGCAGAACATATAAAATATATACATTTTTTTCCGTTTTGCATGTGAGATGGATATGATGATGTGTGCTCATTTGCAAAACACTCAAGAAGTTTTATTTAAATTATATATATATATATATTTTTTTTTTCCACTCCCAGGTGTAGATTTACCAGAAATGATTCAAAAGTCTGCACAGATCTGTTTCCTCAAAAAAAAATGCACTACATTCATTGTTGACCCAAAAATGCTCTGACCTCAGACCTGGTAGTTTATCTGTCGGACATTGCCCATTCTTAAAATAATCGCCTAAGTAAGTTTTTCACGTTTTTGAGAAAACAGTGATATGTTGGGTTGATTTAGGCCAAAAAAAAACTATCTGTCAGTTTTAAGAGATGATATGCGGATGAGAGAGTGAATGGTTGCATGTCTGTATGTGGCTCTGTCATTGACCGGCGAGCGGTTCAGGGTGAACCCTGCTTTTTGCCCAATGACAGCTGGGATAGCCTGCAGCCACACAGCCCTGAGTGCACCATAAACTGTACAGATCATGAATGAATGAATGAATGAATGGGATGGCCCATCTGTGTCCCATGTATCGGTTGTATTACAGTCAGACAGGACTAATCTTCAATTCAAGTCCTAATGTGACTAAAATTTCAAGGTTTCGAATGCATGTTAATGAGAAGACTCATTGCGTCAGAGACAATTTTGGTCTGTTTGTCTGAGATGTGATTTACATCTCCACCATCTCAATATCCAAACAGGCTCCTGGACGGTGTATATTTTTTTCTTCCTCATTTTCAATTGAGATATTGAGTCCTGCGTGTCGGTGCGTTTAGTGCGCGCTTTGGTCCGACATGCACTTGGCATCATCCACGCAGCCTCACGTGTGGAAGGCGTGGTCTCTCGGCTCATCACCAGCTCATATGAAAGTAAAGGAGCAGGTGGTCGCTCATGTACCAGAACATGATCTGCCGCTGCAAAATCGCACATGGATTCCGAGACACTCTATTCTTAGAGCGAAAGGTGGGCTGTGTGTAGGTCATACTCACATACAAACACACACACACACTCATACACACAGGGTTCATCAGGCTGTCACCACCGGATCACAGACTTTGGAGATTTTGTGGCTTACAGTAATCTAGATCTGAACTGCCAGCACAAGCGGGGCTGCTGCTCTAGCGCCCGAGGCCTGCAACGACATGGAAGATAAAGAGAAACTAAAAATAGAATGTTAAAAAAAAAGTTCAAAAATAACAACGCTTGATGGCTTTGTGTAAACTGGAGGAGGGAGTAAAGAAATAACTTGAGGCCTTTTTTTTTTAATTCAGTGTGAAATTTCAATCTGTGTCACCCCCAACGATCACTAGCTTTTTTAACCCACATATCCATAACCTCGCTTATCTCACAAGCTAATCTGGATCATTGCGTGTAATTTCATCTCGTCGCGTTTTTCTTTTCTACGTTACTTTCCCACCGAAGCTAATTTATAGAACAGAATAGACTATTCTTTTAATCATCCCACAGTGAGGAAATTTCAATGACTTAAATCTATCTTTTTTTTTTTCAATCTCTGAATGAATAAAGAGCTTTTGATTTGTCTGTGATGAGTTAACCGGCTCACCAGGGTTTTAATGAAGTCTTCCTGCGAGCACTAAACATTATAATGGGTGTAGCTTTAATCCACTTCACGGGAGATCTGGACAAGGGCCATCCTCTCTAAGTAATTCTGTTAGAGTCATCAGGGCTCCTTTAACTTGGATTTGTGTAACTAATGAGAGGCGACGGGGCCCCGGGGGCCCCGTGTCCAGGGTCATCATGAGCTCCACCATCACACCTTAATGCTGTTAAAGCCAGGTAATTGTCCAGCAATGGGCTCATTTTAGAGCCTGACATTATTCATAATCTAAATCTTCCCTTCGGCGCATTCTAATCTGCTCACCTGGCTGGATTTAAGGGTTCGAGTTACCATGGTTGCTGGAGGTCCTCTCAGATTTTTTCAAAGAAAAGGTTTATTTTTCTAATGGCTGATCAGCATCATAATAATCTGATTTATGTATACATATTTATATACACATTGTTTCTCATTAAGCAGTTTGGACACAACATGCAAGCACTGAGTGAAATACTGATCAGGCTATCTTAACAATTAGAATTTTGTGTGACTTTTTATTATATTTTAGATCATTTCTCCTTGCAAAATTTTCCTGCTAATTTTTTGGATAATTTGATTCCGGCAATGTTTTTAATTTTGCTGACTTCTGTGGGGGTGGCACAGTGGTGGCAATGTCTGATAATGGTTCTATATGAGGCCCTATTATTGCCTGTTCTATGGTCCTCTAGTGGAAGAAAAGCCGTATAGAAAATGAAGGAATTATGTTGTTGACCCTGATCCTATTTCCAACAATAGTCTGCTTTACATTTTTCCCCATGATTTCAAAAACATATGATATTGTCACCTTCAAAATAATTGCCCAAGTCATTTTTTTGTATAAATCTCCTCCTTAATCAATATATGGCTCATTTTTTTATGTTTTCTAAAAAACTTTCTAAATAAAAAAAAGACTGGCGATTATTTTAAGAAGGCACCAGTATGAAATTAAGTATGAAAGTATGATAAACTCATGTCTTGACATTTACTTTGCAACAAATGATTTGGACAATAGATTTACATAAAATAGAAAAAAAATGTATTATAAGACAATATGATTTTCACCGTAGGATATATTGATCAGGTCAATTTCATTGCCAATTAACTAATTTTGTTTCTCATTCTGCCATGCTCTCTGATAAGATTCAGGTTGCAAAGCTCTCATGTTCAGTGCCAAGCTGAGTAACTCAGACTTGTGTTGGATTAGATCAATAAGACACTTGAAACAGTGTCAGCCTTCGCTTTGACATCCATATCAACACAGGCAACACAGAAAGTAAATTAATACCAGCTGACAAATGCCCAGTCAGCTGTGTCTGTCATACATACACTCATGTTTTGATCAGGGGTTGTTTTTTTGCAGCAGGTGACTTTAGAATCCAAAAATACATTCTAACTGAAGACGTGCACTATGTCAAGGCCTGCCACCTGCTGCCACTGCACGTGTGTTTGCACGCGTGTATATTTCTCCATATCATTAACATACGATGTACATCTTGACCTGCAAACAGCTTATCCATTGAAGTGAATGCAGTCAAAAATGTATAGCAAAGTTATATATTATATTATTATATATAATAGAGCCTGACAGATGCATCAGTCAGCTGATCGGCAAGTATCTGCCTCTTGTAGACATATTTTTATCAGTGTATTAGTTGGCAGATATGAAAGCTTTGCAGATCGGTGTGTGATATGTCAAAAAAATTGTAAGTTTCACATAAGAATTTAAAGCAAAACCAGCTTGCAAGCCAGTGCCGTTGTGATGTTAATAAGTGATTGGCTGCTGGTTGTGTTATGGGATGTCCGATCCCAGCTGTTTGAGTTATGATACATACTGACAGCAGCCGGTGTGGATACTGGCTCCTTTTTGAGTTTCCTCTCCAATGTGAAATCAGCATCGTTTTAATCTTTAACTGATATGTATTACGGACAAATCAACACAACTGAGTGCTGAATGACCTAATTTAAATGTAGCTCAAATTTCATCCAATTTAACAGTGGAATTACTTATCAGTCACTTATTTGTTCCTTATGAAGGTTGTGTTTATTTAACAGGGAAACACTTTTAAGACGCATGTAAAGAAAAGAAATAGTGAGTTATATATATTTGCTAATTCTAAAAGGTTTTGAAAATCAAATTTAAATATTTATGTTGGTCATTTTTGTTGTAAATAGACTAATCCCTTTTTTTTTTTTAGATCATGAGATAATGTCTTCCTAGGAATGAAAAATCAGAAAGCCAAGAATACTTGAACTATAGTTTGTGTTAAAAAAACCTTAAAGTAACAGGGGACTCTCCGCTTAAAAGTATAAGGAACGCTCTTGCTTCAAATTCAAATAGGCTTATAAACTATACTGTATGGCCACCCCTGCTTTACTGTTACACGTGTACTAATGACTTTTTCTTCCCAGATCCTCTCTGACAACCCCAAAGCCAGACGGGAGGTGGAGATTCACTGGTGTGTGTCCGGGGGGCCGCATATCGTTCGCATCCTCAACCTGTACCAGAACATGTATCATGGAAGGAAGTGCCTGCTCATTATCATGGAATGGTAGTCTCCTTCTCTTTTTCTACTAGCCCTAGATGTATACACATGTATACACATTTCCTGTGTGATGTGAAGCACATGACAATAAATCATGATAAAAATATTATCAATACAATTTATACTTCAGAGGTGGATAGTTGAGAACTATGGGAGTTTAACGCCCTAACAGATTTCTATTTGTGCCGGAAAAGGTAGTTAATAGGAAGGAGCTTTAAACACAACATTTTAAACAATTCTTCCTGTTGCATATATTTCCGTTTGTATCTTATGACATCATTGAATACTACTTAAAGGAATTCAGGCTGTTACTCGGTCTTTACCTTAATTACTTACTTTCAGTAAATATGATTCATTAAAGAAGAATCAAATTTAGAAAAGTATTTTATGAAATTGAAACTCATTTGTCTAAGCTGCAACAATAAATTCTCGTACTTTTACATGTAATCAATAAATATGTTTTAAGAGCATCTTAATTTAGAGCAGTCATTTCCACATGTGTTTGTGGACTGATGTGTGTGTGTGTGTGTGTGTGTGTGTGTGTGTGTGTGTGTGTTGACAGCATGGAGGGGGGTGAGCTGTTCAGCCGAATTGAGGCGAGAGGAGATCAGGCCTTCACTGAGAATGGTGAGACCTGACGAAGGCCTGAGGGTGATGTGGTAGCAGTGGAACAACCACCTTCGGCCAGAATAAACGCAAGCTCTCTACGGAACATTGATTTTGTCCGCTGCTTTCTTTTCGCTTAAATCTTAGAACTACTTCTTATTTGAGAGAATCTTGTTTTTCCACTTCTATCCCAGAGGCATCCAAAATAATGAGGGACATCGGCACGGCCACTGAGTTCCTCCACAACATAAACATTGCACACAGAGACATCAAGGTGAGCAGGTTAGCAGATAAGCTCGACAAAATCTGCGTATTTCAATGAAAGTGTATCATTTGACCTCTTCTGCAGCCAGAGAATCTGCTGTACACCACGAAAGACAAAGACGGAGTTCTCAAGCTGACGGACTTTGGCTTTGCTAAAAAAACATCGCTGCACAGCCCTTTGCAGACACCCTGCTTCACATCCTACTATGTGGGTGAGTTAGTGAGATATTCATACTAACAGTGAAATCAGTTAAGATCATGCACTTTCCAATGTTATTCTAAACCCCTGATGTACAGTATATGTGTGTGTGTGTGTCTCTTTTGTGTTTGCCTCTGACAAGCTCCTGAGATTCTGAGTCAGGAGAAATATGACAAGTCGTGTGACATGTGGTCACTGGGTGTTGTCATGTACATTTTGTGAGTATTACATGATCGTTGCTGCACGGATATAAACACATTATTTTTATTTTTTATTTTTTTTAATTTGTGTGATGAGGTAGGTACCTAATAATATATATTATGGTATTAAAGGTGTATTTACCTCCGTAGGTTGTGTGGCTACCCTCCCTTTCACTCCACAACAGGACAGTCCATTTCTCCCGGGATGAAGAGGAGGATCATGATGGGTCAATATGAATTCCCTGACCCGGAGTGGGCTGACGTATCACAGGAAGGTGAGAAACACCAAACAGGCCCTTATTACAGACATTACACACATTTGACAGTACATACTTTGGCCCATTCACATACTTGTACAAAGTTTGTCGTTCTCAAAATGATAGAGGACGCTTTTAAAAATTTGACGGTGATGGTGAGCAAGCAAAATCAGCACGACCAACAATGACTGCTATGGGCCTCCTCAATCTGCCATCAGATCCCACCATGCTCTATACCCTAGGCAGAGTCCCGGAGGGGGCATGGGAGTTTGCCCAACCATTCCACACTCGGCGGTTGAACGGTTCACGGCCGAGTGTGAAACGGCCAGGATGAGGATCGGCACCTCCGAATCCGAGACCATGGTGCTCAACAGGAAACTGGTGGAAGACGTCCTGCCCCAAGTGAAAGAGTTCAAGTATCTCGGGGTCTTGTTCACGGGTGAGGGAAAGATGGTGCGGGAGATCGACAGGTGGATCCGTGTGGCATCTGCAGCGATGCAGACTCTATACTGGTCTGTTGTGGTTAAGAGGGAGCTGGGCCAAAAGGCGAAGCTCTCGATTTACCAGTCGATCTACGTTACCACAAATGCTCATGAGCTGTGGGTAGTGACCGAAAGAACGAGATCGGGTATACAAGTGGCCGAAATGAGTTTCCTCTGCAGGGTGGGCGGACTGTCCCTTAGAGATAGGGTGAAAAGCTCAGTCAACCAGGAGGAGCTCGGAGTAGAGTCGCAGCTCCTCCGCATAGAGAGGAGCCAGATGAGGTGGCTCGGACATCCAGGATGCCTCTTGGACGTCTCCCGGGGAAGGTATTCCGGGCATGTCTATCTGGGAGGAGACCACGGGAAGACCCAGGACACGCTGGAGAGACTATGTCTCCCAGGCTGGGAAGGACTTGGGGTCCCCCTAGAGGAGCTGGACCAGGTGGCGTGGGAGAGGGAGGTCTGGGCCTCTGGATAAGCAGGAGAGGATGGATGGATGGATGGATGGATGGATGGATGACTCTAATATCACTGATGACTCTTACTGCATAAGACTACTTTCTTTTGCCTTTAAATCCCAGTGTGCACTCATGCGTTTCCTCATTTTAGATGTAACAAGAAGCAACTACACCGCAGAAAAACTGCAATCACAGCTTATATGTTTAAGTAGAAGTTCATACTGGCAGGAACTTGGTAATGAAATCAGGGTGCAGAAATCTGTAGTAATGAAATCTTGCATAATGAGGCAGACCATGCATTGTGGTTTGTGGTTCACCATTACATGAGGCCTCTATTGGATCCACAAGTAGCGACGTAGGTTTCATCACCGAGGTGTCATCCCATTCAGTCACAGACTCATTGTCTCACTAAATCTGCAATGCACTACCTCAACAACACCTACTTATGTGAGGACTCTCATCCATATTCTTCATCCGCTCAAGCTTTTTCTAAAGCAATGGATTCATGTGCAGGTTATAATACATCTCCACATCCATGCATAAAGTTGCTTTTCTCTCCCTCAAAAAGAAATGGCCTCAGACCCACGCTTTCCATTCCTCTCACCCGAGATGTGATGTCTTGGTGATAGACCCTTCAGTTTCAAAAAGGAAACAAAAAAATATTGTTTACCAAGGCCTTCGACCTCTGCTAAATCACTCAAACTTGGCAATCATTGCTTTTGATATTTGCAGTTCTTGTTTTGACCTTGGCCGGCCTGTTTTCTGAAGTGACCTTGGGTCTCTTGGGAAATGTGACTGGAGAAATACAAACTTCTCTTATTATTTCTATATGCAAAAGCCAGTGTGGACACCCATTGTATGTTACTGTCATACATTTGAAAAGAGTTGTTTATTTTGGGCATGTAAGGCTGCGCTGTTTATATTCGGTATTTGTAATTGTTATGTATTTGTCCGGGCTGGGGGCACTACCGATGTGAACAGGTCTCTTGGGTATCTTTTACACATCTCAATAAGGGGTTTAAACTAATTGTAAATTGGTTGGTAATGTACCCTGCAAAAGACACCCTTAATAAACAAAATAAAGATCTAGATATACGTGTATGAAAAGAAAAAAAAAGTAGATATTTACCTGTCCATGACTATTTAAGCCACCATCGTGTATGTTATTGGGCTTCCCCGTCTCTGGAATCAAGCAGAGTAAATAAACCGTCATGTTATTTCTTTTGCTCTACCAGGAAAAGATTTGATCCATCAGTTACTAAAGACAGACCCTAATGAGAGAATGACCGTCACCCAATTCATGAACCACCCCTGGATTAGCGTAAGTATGTGTGTGTACGTGTGTGTGTGCACGATTCAAAGAAATACGTGCAGTTTGTCTGTTTATCTATTGGTTTATCTGCATACAGATGTTTACACTCTGCAGCAATCCAAGGCTGTTCCCTCCACTCCGCTCCACACCACCCGCGTGCTGACTCAAGACAAAGAGATATGGGGGGATGTGAAGGTCAGAAGCACAGTGACGCGGAGCTCCTCTGTTTATTGGTTGTTATCACAGCATGCTGTTTTCTTAGATGTAAATCTTAAGCTTGCCGTGTGTTTTCTAGGTGATAATAACAGAATAGCATGATATTTTGAAAAAAAAAAAAGGTATAGTTAAATACAGAACCTGGCTTGCTATTTCTCAGGGCATTGAGAATCTGTGTTCTCTGGGTATCTAGTATTGAGGATGTAAGATTCCAAGGAAATATAACCAAATCAGCGGCCTTAAACGTGTTGCACAGAAAATATAGATGGTATACAACCAAGTTTAATCATCCTTGTGACGATTGAAATTGCTCCTATAGATCTAAAGAGGGCCCCATACATGAAATGATGATTACAATTAGAGGAAAAAATAAAACTGTCATCAAAAAATAGTGAAATGGATTCCGGATTTGTATTTTTCTGATTGTTGACCAGCCACCAGGGGGAAGCAGTTCTCACTGTGTGCTCAAGACAAGGAGATATTTAAGTTTAACCAATTCAAACCTGGACACAAAGAAATCATTTGTGCAATGCCTTCTGAACTGCTTTCTCTGTGTCTGAATGAAGAATTGTATTTGTAGAACAGAAAATCTGTTTCATCACACCAAGACATTGTGGGTTTAGGTCTCTGGTGCCAGATAAAAATTTCTCAATTTGGCCATTGCATATCACGCCAGATATCATCCGTGATTCTGAATGAGTAAAGAAATCACGGATGTATTGCAACCGGTCCCCTTCAGCTGCTGAGTGCGCAACTTGGAGGTGATAAGGTGTGAAAATTCATGCTTTGTAAATGAAGCACAGGATTGTTCAACTCACAACAGGATTGCATAGTATGTATGCTGGATAAAAAAATTATCTCAATGCACGAAACAAGCACTTTACAAAGTGCAGAGATTACATGGAATTTTTAGATCAGTCGTCTAACATGTTGGGGTTAATGAGGCTCCAGTTGCACCAAAAGAGAGTCCGGAAAACATTTGCTTTCGCAGATTCATCTGTATTTACTTCTGTAAGTTTATTTACTTCCCTTATTTACATTATTTACTTCAATGCAGGTGACCCACCTGCATTGACAGTTTGCTTATTTCTCATTCGCTGCCATGGCAAAATGTTTGTCTGGGTATGTTGTGTGCCAAAGAGTGGCACATAACAGTTTGCTTTTCCGTTTGCTTTTCAGTCTTTATGCCTCTGAATGTGAAACATTTACGCAACAGTCAGTGAGAATAAGACATCCTGCACTTTAAATAATTCATAAAATGTATTGCTTCATAATTGAAAGGCCCCCGGTCCTCAAAGTTGACATTTTCAACATTTTAACATATAAATATCTACTTCAAAATGCATGGCAAGCCTCTAAAATACACCAGCAATTTGTGTTTAGTGCATTTTCATTAATCTTGTCTTTTTGAACAGGGTCACCTACTCCTGAATACTTTTAAGTTTTCATGTTTTCAGTGACTTTATGACATTGTATTTCGTAGCTTTGTGGATTAGTGAACGTATGTAGTGGTATTTTAGAAAAATTAGACATGTACACAAGATGACAGATTTATTTTTGGATGGCTCACCTGAGTGAACGTAAATACCATGTAAAATAACCAACACATGTGGTCACTTATTGTGTATTTATCTCTAAGGAGCAGTGTCTTCGATTAAGTTCAGTTTTTTTGGATTAAGTGTTTTGTGCTATTTAGGGCCATTATGATACAATCATATATCCCACTTGGTAGTTATGTTACATTATAGGATTAACCAAATACTCCCAGTTGCTCCCAGGGGCCTTTTTAGCACCTTGCATGCCAGCTCTGCCACCATCGGTGTGTGAGTGTGTGTGTGTGTGTGTGTAAATGGGCGAATGCTTTCTGGTCTAAAGCTATTTGGAACCGTGAGTTGTGAAAGGCCTTTAGATGAGGAGACCACTTTTGCTATTTACCTAAACAGCTGCACTTAACAAGTGGTTGCAAAATATGTCAGTGCGGCAAAACAATTCCACTGGTCTTTTAAAGCATTCAAACTAGATTATTCCCTCATAATTCTAGCGTCACTCCTTGATATGTGTCACCAGTTTACTGCTCTGATATATTCCAGATAATTTCCTCCACTCTTCCCCCAAAGTAACCAAACATTCCTCTAACATGATGTACCAGTCACTTCAATCTAATAAGTTATATGTGTTTCCTATGGTGAGGGAAAAGAAAAATCTGAATTGGCAAGTATTTGGTTGACAGTTACACCTTGTGTTGATATGGAGGTGATCAACGAATGGGCAATATCATTATACGCAATACCAAATCCAAAGAGCAGAGTATAATGTCTATTTAAATAATCAGTTATGAGCCACGGAAGTAATGTGGTCAGTAAGGTGATGCAAAAATTAGGTAATTAAATGAATAAATAAAATAATAGATCAATTGATGATTATGTGCAGATACAGATGAATACAAATGAGTGCAACTGGCAAAACCAAGCGAAGCATTTGTCAAAATGCAATATTCGGAAAAAAGGAAAAATGCTTCCTGTCCACAATGACTAAAACAGGGCCCAAACTGCTAAATATAAACAAAAGGGGAAACCAGAGAACTGTATGTTATTTGAAGGTTTTACCTGTAGCAACATTTATCTGGGCAAATATTATAAATTGGCACTCAAAACAGAATGACACACTGAACCATATTCAAATTCTGAATAAACACACACGCCAGAATGTAAATCTCTGTCACTGTAAATAAACCAAAGCCCAAAATGGCAACAAATGACTGACCTTGTAAAGTTTATTAATGCCAAAATATTTTTACCATAATATATGACCCTATCTTGACTCACCTCCCGAGGTACAACGTGCCATGTAATGTGATTTTGGGTCTTCTCCGCGAGATAAAAAGAACAGTCTAAACTAGTATGGCTTGATTTTTAATTTCATTATTTCATGTTTAATTCAATAAATTGCTGCCCTTTTCTCTTGCAGGAGGAAATGAACAGTATGTTAGCCACGATGCGGGTGGACTATAACCAGGTGAAGATAAAGGATCTCAACACCTCAAGCAACCCTCTACTCAACAAGAGACGGAAGAAAGCTGCAGGGGCCAGTGTCTGCCAGAGTCAGTGACACTGGCCTGAAGTATGTGTGTCATTGTTGGGTATTTAAAAGAGCATCTGTGTGCAAATGATCATACGTTGTGCAAACGTTCACTGCAGAAGGCTGAAGTCCCTCCCCTTCTGTTGTCACCTGGGAGAACCAACTAAACAGAAATACTCTCAAAATTAGGTCAATGTTTCAAATGTAGATTAAGATGATTCTATGAGAGCCATAAATGGGATATCATAATGGGTGACTTATGGCTTCTGTATTCTTTGTTATTTTCCATTTTCAGTCTTAAAACATTTTATGACAAAAAAACTTCATATGCAGTTCGCTACTAATCATCAGCGTGTTAAATGTAATCAAACTCATCTAGGTTTATCATTATTAATACTGTTAATTTTTTTTTCTCAGAGTAGGGTCCCATAGGAGCCTACTGGTGGACCTCAGTGCCATTTCTTGAGACCTCCTTGCACTTGTGGCATGATAAACCAGACAAGTCAACTGTGAACAGTCTGTAGAACTTGAGTATTCATCGTATGGTTTTTTTTCTGCCCTCCCATAAAATTTATCTTTGAGTTTGAGAATTTGTCTCCCAGGTGATCTAGACTTTAATCCACTGGGACAATTTTGAAACTAACAATCACAAGGTGCCTCTGTGGTTTATTTATCATGGAGTCCTTCCACATACACGATTCTTGGCGCTTTGAGAGATAACATACATATGTTTCCCTGAGGCCTTAGAGCTGTAAGTTCCCTAAACCAGGTTATGGTACAATGTGCTGCCTGGTTGATTGTGACACTTTTCTTAAGAAATTGTGTGAGTGTGGGAGGAGATGTGTGTGTATGTGTGCATGTGTGTGTGTGTGGGGGGGGTAGTATTGTTGAGCATGAAGGTTGAGTAAGACGATTTTCCAGTTAATACAGGGCCATACAATCTAATTTCCAAAAATATATTAGTAAGAGTGTACTATGGTTCATATTGTTTTGAATAAAAAGAAAAAAATCCAAAGGAAAATGATCTGCTGATTAATTTATTTTTTTAGTTTTTTAAACATTGGAGTTACTGTGTTGTTTTTTTTTTTCTAATTGTGCCTTTCAGCTCAGTATAAATAGAAGCGGTGGAGGGGTTGTTTGGGATGCAGCCATATGACTTGCAATGGAAAAGGTCAAGAGAAATGTTTAGATAATATGGCAGAAGCCTTTTACCTATTTTCATCACATGATCCCAGAACAGTTTTTAGGAGGTGGGTTGGGTGAGGCAAAGCTTCAGTGCCGTCCTCGCAGTAAATATGGGAACTTGGCGATGATATATTTTCTTCCATAAGTCATGACCTCCCAGCTGTTGTTAGGAGTTCTGGTTGTTTTTTGTTTCTCTCTTTTTTGCCTGAAGCAAAAAGATGACGGAGCAGGATCAAGAAATAGTGTTTGAGGAATTTTCCAGCATGAGGCAAATGATTGAGTAACTAATGACTTGTTTGTATTGTCATGTTGGAGAAATACTGTAGTCATCATGACAGCAGGTAATGGTTGCCCCCAGAGGATGTTGACACAATAGCCTATTTCTTCTTGTAAAATTCAGCTGTCCCACTTTGGTGAGAGTATGTCTGTGTGTTTAGTTGAATGTGTATTCATATATAATTAATCTCATGGGAGTTAAAATCTATTTAAAAAAAAACCAACAATTTTAATTATAAATCCTGGCCAGTGACTGATATTGAATATTTGTTCCAAAATTAGTAAATGATTCATCAATGGCTCTTTGAAATATTAATTTCCATTCAACGGTGGCTATTTGTTGGCGGACCGACAGCAAGGTCTCATATGTGTTTGGTTAGGAGAAGTGAAATTTTCAAAACAATGTTATGGATACCACACGACTTTGCATGACGTGGCTTTAGGTACCCATTTGAGACACGTCTGACTAGTATGCGCTCATACACAGTGACAAAAGGGGTACCTGGGTCTGCTTGAAGGGTTTGTGGGGTGAAGCGGAATGGCGGCGATCACGCTGCCCTTTTAGGCGGAACGTTTGTCGTGCCATCGAGAGCTGACCGACCTTCAGCCACGTATTTGTTTCCGGAGACGCTCAATCGCCGTCATCTAACCTGTTCATTCATGCCCTCTGTTCAACCTTCGCCCCATATCCGACAAATAAATCAGCTGCTCTTCGAGGAAAGGACAAAGACTTCACCAATCCGTTATTTTGTAATAGCTAAAATGTTGGATGTCAGCCAAAATGGACAGCTGAGACACCCTAACGGTGATATATTTCCATTTTGAGGGTCTCATCATGCACGTATAATTATTTCTCCTTTTTAGGTCCCAACCTTTCCCGCGTTGCCTTCTTTCCATCAAGAACTTTTCCCGTCTAACCTTAAGATACATGACCGTCAGCCCAGTAACTGTCCCGGGCTCTGATAAGGCAATCGTAACAACCAAAATAGCCTTTAAGAACGCTCACACAGGTCACGTGATGCTTTTCGTGATCTACATGTTTACATAATGCTGCCATCATATAGTGTTTATAAGACTTAGCTGTGATGTGGGTTTTTCTGTACCCGCCCCTCAAACACCCTACTTACTTATTTGTGTTTTTGTCTAATGTTCAAGATTCAAAGCGTTTGTTGTCACATGTTGACTCCGAAGGGCCGAGGTGTCCAGTGTCACAGTGAGAAAAACACACATGGAGTAGAAAATGATCTCACCATTTGCTTACAGCTCTCTTAAGTTCCTATGATGGTACTTTTCAATAAACACTCCGGCCTATGGTTCGTGCTTCATTGTCTCAAAGGCACTTGATTCAAGGGCTTCCTGAAAGCAAACCTGCCTTCTATGGGTCTGTCTGGGCTATCTTGATAAAAAAGTGACCTCACAAAGCAGTCCAGGTATTTTGTTTAGCGGAAAAAAAATAATTCTGGTAAATGCAGTGAAACTTGTCCTGCAAGTTATACTACTGTAAAACGACTCATCCTATCATTCTAAAATCTTGGCATCTGTTTTCCCCATGGCAGTTTGCCCAGAGCCGGGGTCTTATCTCCGGGATTACCGTATGGGAATTGGCCCGAGCATAAAGGTCTTCTTGAAGCAGCAAAGTTCCCTTATCAGGATTATTGCATTGTGTATAATAAGCTATATTTAAATTATCACTGCTCGCACTGAGGGAATTTCACTATATGCCAGAGAGTGGGAGGGGTGTAGGGGATGGCAGGTAGGCTGCTACCTCATTCCAACCAGTGTTATAGAAGCGCCATCCAGACACACACACACTCACATACGCTCCGGGTGTGTATGTGTGTGTGTGCGTGTGTGTGTGTGCGCGCAGCGAGCATCAGTGCCGGACGCACAGAAACCCCGTCAGACTCTGCGCTCCATCGGACAGACGCCCATGATGAGAGGCTGCTCCGGCCGACCCAAACACACGCAGAACCAGGAGCGGGCGGGTAAGGAAAGAAAAAAAGAAAAGAAAGGAAAAGCAAGAAAAAGAGAGGAGGTTAGAGAAGGGGGGGGTCTTTTGCTTGAGTTAAGAGTCGTGCATGTGTGGAGTCGGGCGGAGCGGCAAGACGTAAACAGGAGTACGTGCAGTCTTTGCTGGCGCTGTCACCGAGACCTTTCCCCTACATAACAACAACAGCCGCCGACCTGCGCTTTTAATAGTACACACGCCGAATCCGACCGCACCAGTCATTTTTTAAAACCCAGGGCAAGGCGGTCTGGGCTTTGTGCTGTGACGTGCATCAGATTTTTTTTTTACAAGATTAGAATCCCCCCGAAACACCCCCTTCTTTTTTTTTCTTCTTCTGTGTTTATTTCCATCAATCACTCCGCGCAATGGAGATGCTGCTGCAGAGCTCGGCGGATCATTCCACATGTATTTTGCTTTCGCTTTGCGTTTTGTCGAAACGCGATGTTGACATGCATTGTGTTCATTTAATTTTTTTTTTTCTTTGTAATTCGGAATTAAAATACTGCGATGGCACGAAACCGCTCGTTTTTTTTTAACATCCTGGGGAAGGAATGGCTGGACCAGTGCAGCTGGTGGCTAAAGGCTGCTAGCAAGGAGGAGGAGCTCTTACATTTCCTGCTCATGTACATCGAAAACTTCCCAGCGCGTTTAAGCACAAATCACAGATAATATGCAGCCTTTTTTATCCAAGCGATAATGTCATGTGCTTGCAATAGAATACCAAATACATGCCGTCTATCCAACTTTAGTGGTGACACTGTTAGTCTCTCTGACTCCTGCTAAAAGTGTATTCTGTCCAGGAGTTAGTATGCCATTTATTTGTGGATCCAGCAGAACCTGACATGCAGTCTGGGAATATGTGAGAGTAGGAGCTGTTTAATTGGAAAGTCTCTCATCTTATCATATTTAGGTCACGTCTCACTGTTCAGGCGACTGATTTATGAGTCTCAAAAATCCTCTGTTCACGCAACAGAACGGAAGAAACCCTTATAACTTGTATTACCCTATCAAACTTTTTTAGCAATATCATTGACATACAAACATTTTTTTCTGCCTGGGAACAAAGTATTGCAAGACAGTCACAGCTTATTATTGATGACATTGTGGTTGAAACTTTGGAATCTGCACGGTGCAGCGTGGTGGAGCACGAAGCTGCTGTGCACACTGAGCCTTTTTTCAAAGTTATTGCTTATTATAACCTGCACTGGTGCCCATGGAGACGTGAGCAAGACTTTCTTAAACAGTCTACCAAATAAAGGCTTGCAGTAGCTACAAAATAATTACAACGTGGCTAATTTGCAGATCCAGGAACTGTAGAGGATAGAAGTCTTTTCACTGATCGGAGGCCTCCTTTTTAAGTCCAGCTGAAGTCGTGCTTTCACTGGTAACGGCAAAAGCAGTTTAAGCGGACTCAGAACCGGCCTCATTAGCTTTGTGAAGGACACATCTCTGTATTTGCATTTAGATCATTACGCATGAAAACAAACTCCTTGTAAATAAATAGCTCTACTCTTAGGCTCAAATACAGTATGACAGATTTGGTTGGCGGTTTGAGCCCTGACTGCTCTTTACTGCATGCTGTGACATTCTTGGGACACACCGAACCCCAAGTTGCTCCCGGTGGCCTGGTTAGCGCCGTGCATGTGTGTGAATACTATTTAGTGCAAAGCCCTTTTAAATTACAAGGTATCATAGCGTTCTATAAGTAGAGAGAATATATGATATAAAAAGACGAACCAATGGGGTTGTTAGAATCAAGAACTACCAAGTACCTAAGTTCCTTTTTGTGTTTCCTACCTTTATAAAGCATGTAGCATTTGATTTATGTCGCATTGTTTGGTGTTTGTGGATTCTCCACTGTGGTCATTTGTAAGGGCAGCTAAATTGGTGAGATGTACATAACGCCCTCAAAATATCTGGGAGATTTGTAACAACACAACTGATGCTTCAGTAAAAAAAATGGTTTCATCTGAAAACTCTGTTTGCTTAATTTAGTTGTTATTTTTCATAGATGTTTTGTGTATGTTATGGATACATGCTGTGTGCAACTACTGAATGATAAAAGATTTTGAAAGTAGTGTTTCTTAGAAATGAAGATGTATCACATGTTTTTTTTGGGGGGGCTGGGGTTTTTCTATTATGCAGCTTGATTTCACATAACATAAACTAAGTCTTTCCACATATATCGAATTATTCTTTAAATCTTTGGCTTTGCATTTCTTGATTATCATCATCGCATTCGTGAAAAAAACATGTATGATTTGCTTGGTCAAAGACTTGCACCCTTACCCCATGCACAGCAGGAGCTCCACCTTCAGCTTGACCAGGATGTTATCTCTGTCCTGTCTTAGGACACCTTTTGCTTCTGGCTTTGCTTTCAGTTGCTCAATTTCCCCTTAGAGACGGTATTTGTCTTGAATTTTTCACAGCCTCTTCCTTCAGAGGTCAAAGCCCCAGCGTTAGTTTGTGTAGCACTTTGAGTTTATGTGCCGCTTTGCTTGGATGCATTGCTGCAGTTGGAGACGGATCTCCATCTTTATATGAGGACTTTAGACCTTGTTTGTTAACAACATCATGTCATGTAAGTCTTTGCTGCAATGTTCCCCTATAGAGCTTCCAGTTATTCATGCCTCGGTTCAGTTTTATGGAGTTGCTATTTATTTAATAATATATTATTTATTGGATTATTTAATTTAAGTATATATTATTTAATTTCACTGTATGCTTTATCAAAATTTTGTATTTTTTAGCCTTTTTCGTGGTTTGATTGTTTTCTTTCAAGTTTTTTTTTGTTATTTCTCTTAAATTACTTTACAGTGCTAGCTTTTAGCAATTGAATTGATAACATATATTTGTCATTGCCTGAAATTGAACACCATGCAAATGGATGTCTGTGTGTGTGATTTTTAGCAGGGTTGGTGAGTTGGATTGTTGCTGTGGAATTTATCACACACCATGGAAGCTTGACTCACAGTGAATGAATTAGACTGTGTGTCATGCTGCCATCTCTTGGATTTTGCGAGAAGTTGACAAAATATCAATGGGGCAGTTCTTTTACGTGTCATATAGCAGTCAGCTTGTAGCAAAATTTAGAAAAATAAGTAAGGCAATAATCATCAGCACATCAACCATTGATTTAAATGACCTGCAATCCATGACAGCGTAATTATAGAGTTAATTTATTATAGTCAAAAATTGTGGTTGTCTTCAGTGCTGGTGTTTTTTTTGTCCAAAAATCATCTTTAGTTTTCAAATAATGTCTGATATTTCTGGATGTCCTAAAGGACCAAAAGATTCCTTGGGCATCATTCCTAAAACACCCATGCGTCACATATAATGCAGTGAAGTATTAGTATTAGTATTATTATTAGTACTGATTAGAGTTTACTGTTCAAATGGAGCGCACAATATTCAAGCTTTTGTTTTTGTTCAATTGCTGTTATTGCAATTTTGTTGTGTTTCCGTAATTGAACCCTTTAAAAAGAGGGTTTAATTATGAAAAGGAAACTTGAAAGGAAAATTTACTTTTTACAGACTCCTACAGTGGTTCTCTGCACCTTGAAGGCTGCTCAGCTCTTGGCTCTGTCGGTGACCGACTGACAGGCTACCTCTAAACTGTTGGTTAACATTACATTTTTCAGATGAATCTTGTGAAACAGGAATCCTGAGAGTCAGGTCATAAGCAACGGCAAATGAAAACGGGGGTTAAGAAAAGGTCAGGCACAATGCAAACTTTCAGCAAATCTCTAGTTTCTGAATGAGGCAGCATTCCTGCAAGGGTTTTTAGAAATCCTATCACACCAAACGTGGCTTGGCTAATCTTGGTGCACCAACTGAAATGAAAAAGTCAAGTGTTCCCATCTAAAATCACAAACACAAGGTCTTTATTAAATCAGATAACTGCAACACCATTTCTGAATTGTGCCATTGGTTGTGTGTCTTTTTCCCCTCGTAGAGCACTTGTTTACTGTTGCCTTTCTACCTCTTATGTTGATTTGTGCAACAAAAGCTTTGATCATTGCAACCATTTATTTCTGTTTGCTGTTGGTGATGACAACAAAGCAGTTCAAGTTAGGATGCTGGATTTTCATCTGTCGATGGCTAAATTGAATAATGCATCTGCTTGTCTGCTAGCTGGTATAATAGAGACCGTGAAGTTGGCATCATACTTGGCATCATACTGTTAGAAGTTTAGATTGGCGGATGTTTGGCAGTTGCAGCTATTAGCAGGCATGGGGTTTTGACTTTCTACATACGATTCTAGAAAAATGGTCATGGTATGTGAGTGCCGCATAAAGAACTGCTACTCTCCTGCTATGCTGAGAGAAAAGCGGTACAAATAAAAAGTCTTTATAATGAAATAATAAAGACTTTTTAATGAAATAATAAAGTCTGTATGATGAAATAATAAAGTCTGTATGATGAAATAATAAAGTTGTTGCACAACTAGCAACAACTTTCACAATACATTGCCTCATCGTGCATGATCTACCCTCTCAGTCCTGCACACCGTACTGCAGTAAAAGTACAGTATAGCAGCAATTCTGCAAGAATATATGTACATTTACAGACAGAAAGCAATAATCTAACACAAACCTGGGCATTTTCTTTTTTATCCAGCCAGCCAAACTATTTTCTTTGAATGTCTTTAATCGATCAATTAAATTTAGAAACTCCTTATTTTTCCCTTTTGTTTAATGTTGTATGGATGATTCCATACAAAATAATGTTGGTACATTGATATGATCAGTAAGTATTTTAAAGTTGAAATAAAATGCCAAAAAATGTAATTATTTAAATTGCAATGTTCCTCGTTGACCTGCGCATAAAAATTAAATAAGAAATGTGGCCCGCCAGGCAAAATAATTCCCCACCCCTGATCTAACCCATGCAAATGCTGCTTTTAAGTGTAGCCACACACACACATACGCATGCAAGCATTTTCGTTCAGTCTAAACATTGTGAATTGTCTCCTTTGTTTGTTTATTGCAATCCTTGCACTTCTCATGTTGGATTTGGCAGCTTTTTTTTCGGCAGTATGTAAAATCTTCACCTTAGGCTCGTATTTTTGTCTGCGCACATCGCGGGTGACTTACGGTTGCTAGCAGAGGGGAAATCCCGCTGCGTGCTTAATGCGGTATCTGTGGTACCTCGTTTTCATGGTCAGATCGCGTCACGTGACGCAGCGTCGAGGCGCGGAGAGCGTTCGGCGCCGTCCCTTCCATCTGTGAGGAGAGCAGGGCGAATGAAACACCGGTCACCTTCAGAGGAGCATCACGGGAAAAAGCCACGGGGTCCCGCCGCGGCTACCTCCACCTCCTCGCAAGACGGAATGGGGGACAACACACCGCCGAACCCGCGGGAGCTAACGCAAAACCCCTTAAAGAAAATTTGGATGCCGTGTAAAAATGGCCTTCCGGAGAAACACATCTCCCAGAGAAAGGGTGCGTATGGCGGCGCTTTGCTAGCTGCCGCGTCAAAACGTTCGAAAACGGTCGGACCCTCGGACGCGTCGCCGGTTATCCTACATTTTCGGCTCCTTTTACCGTCGGAAATTGCGTTTTCGAATTCGTAGGTGGCGATAAAGCCGAGCGGGTTCAATGGGTTCAGACGTCTCGCTGCGGCGGGACTCACATGATGCTCGTCCGCAGACCGCACTCGAACCGTGGGCCCGCCGGCCGCCGCACCCCGGCGCTCCACCCCGACCACCCGCTGCTGGTAAACAGGGATTGTACGCCCGCAGTCATGTGTGTGATTCAGGCCACAACAGCCTCTGTGTTCACTATGTTTTCATCGATGCAGGCTGGAGTTACACACCTCCAAACCCGAAAAAAAAGTGTGTATGTGAGGTGTTGAAATGAGGTCCGAAAATAAACAGCGCTTTGGTGTAAATGCTATGTAGAGCCATGGACGTGGTAGGCATTATTTAACCCCATCGCCAAGTTAAAGGGATATTGATTCCCATTTATTTGATTGACCCTTCAAAAAAACCTGGTCTCGTCCTTTGCGGTGTGTATCACATGCATTGGGACAAGTGATCAATTTCCAAAGCGCTGACAGTGCTTAACAGGAATCAGCTGATGCTTACAGCCTGGGAAGCGTTGTGTCAGTCTCAGATAGCCAACTGTGTCAGAATTGGACAGAAAGCAGAGCCTTGGGAGCTGGTATGCCCTCCAACCCAGTCATCTGTGCAAATACTGTGTGTTGTGTTTGTGAGGACAAACTGTCTCTCCATGAGTCCTTAATTGCACACCAGCATCATTTCACAAATCCCCAGACCCGGCCTGCATGCCATCACTGCCTCTCCTCCTCACTGACATTGTTCTGAGGGTGGCATGACGCTAATTCGTAACAGTTAATCATGAATTACCTGATCAGTCTTGACAGTGCTGGTGTGTGTATGACGCAAGATAATGAATGCGTAGGGTAAATTTTCCTTTCAAATCCCAAAGCCCAACATCTGTTAAATATATTTGTCTATGCATTATGCTGTTTGCTCGACTAAACATTTACCCTGCTCTCCCTCTTTTGTTGCAGTATGTATGACCAACTGTCCCACGCTGATTGTAACAGTGGGCCTCCCTGCCAGGGGGAAGACCTACATCTCCAAGAAGCTGACGCGCTATCTCAACTGGATCGGAGTGCCCACCAGAGGTATGACTTGTCATCCTGGACAGGGGGATTGTATTAAACCAGAGAGCACATACATGTGTGTGTATTTCTAGTTTGGTAAAAAGCTGATCATAGCTGTTGTGTCTTGTTATATAGAGTTCAATGTGGGCCAGTACAGGAGAGAGTGTGTGAAAATCTATAAGTCCTTTGAGTTCTTCCGTCCGGACAATGAGGAAGGGTTGAAGATCAGAAGGTAAGCGGCCCCTGTCAGCCTCATGGGAAAACTTAATTCGCACACCAAGTATGTGATGTTCAAGAAATGATCTGATCTCTGCAGGCAGTGTGCTACCGCCGCCTTAAATGATGTACGGTTGTACCTTACAGAAGAAGGGGGACAAGTGGCGGTAGGTCAGACCTCTCTCCTCAGCCGATGCTTAATGGTGTTCAGATCCGTGTGCCATGAGGTGACTATTCCTGTTAACGCGGTTATGTGATTTACAGGTGTTTGATGCCACAAACACGACGAGGGAAAGGAGGCAAACTATCATTCAGTTCGCTGAGCAGAATGGCTTTAAGGTAAGCTTGCAGTTGTGGGACGGTTTGTGGTTCCCATCAACGATCACACTGAAATGGTTGGGTTTTTTTTCTGCTCTCAGGTTTTCTTTGTTGAGTCTGTATGTGAAGATCCAGACGTCATACAGGAGAACATAGTGGTGAGTGGCATTGTAGCCCTGTCGTTTTTTATTTCAGCTCATCATTTTACATTTCATCCTTTGCATTTTCTCTTTGTAGCAAGTAAAGCTGGGGAGCCCTGACTACACCAACTGTAATACAGAAGAAGCAGCGGAGGACTTCATGAAAAGGATTAAGTGTTATGAAAACTCCTACGAGACACTGGATGAAGTCTTTGACCGGTAAGGTGGAGATTATTGAATAAAGATCTATAAATTTATTGAAATTATGGTAGAACAATACATTGGTAGGTAATGATTGTGATCATGCGGCTTTCAATTTTTAGTAATTGTTCTGATAAAAAGAAGATGCTATGAATTTTCTTATAATCACAATTTGTTTTATTTTAAAATGTTATTTAGAAATTATAGTTAAGAAGACCAATATTTATTTTACACAGCTAGTTATGCAAAGCAAACCTGAGTTTAAAAGCTTATCATAATAAAAGTGACATTTCATGTGATCTGATATGTAGTGTTCTGTAACAGAGGTATTGTTTAATGTCTAAAGACAGGCTTCTATATATTGTTTATTATATTCCCATCATGCTAAGCTGTGGATTCTTAAAACTGTATCAATAAACTTTGCAGGATATTTTGCAGTGATATCTATAAACTCACATGATGATGACACAAGGTCTCCCTGGTCTCCTTTCAGGGATCTCTCCTACATTAAAATCATGGATGTGGGTCAGCGCTACTTGGTCAACAGGGTGTTGGACCACATCCAGAGTCGGATCGTTTACTACCTCATGAACATTCATATAACGCCGCGCTCCATCTACCTGTGCCGCCATGGTGAAAGTGAGCTAAATGTCAAAGGACGCATCGGTGGAGACTCGGGCCTCACACATCGAGGCAAAGAGGTACGAGACCTTTTGGTTTTATTGCATGGATACAGTGTTTGCTTTTGGTTTTGTTTTTTTAAAGCGCGAGCAGTGCCTCCCTACATCCGTTTGTAGGTTAATTACTTTTTATCCCATGCAGTTTGCCAAGAAGCTGAGCCAGTTCATCGAGTCGCAGGCCATTAGGGACCTAAAGGTGTGGACGAGTCAGATGAAGAGGACCATCCAGACAGCAGAGGCTCTCCGTGTGCCCTACGAGCAGTGGAAGGTCCTCAACGAGATTGATGCTGTAAGCTTCACAGTCAGAGTCACACAGATCCTGTTGTTTGTGCACAGTGTCAGTTTGGATTAATCGGTGTGTAATGTCATTGTGTAGGGCGTGTGTGAGGAGATGATGTATGAAGAGATCCAGGATAACTTTCCTCTGGAGTTTGCTTTGAGGGACCAGGACAAATACCGCTATCGGTACCCTAAAGGAGAGGTCAGTGGCTGTGTATTGTTGTGTAATGCTCTCCTCTTAGAGTGTGCTCCTGAATACTCTCTCTCTGTTCAAAATGTGGAATTTCTTAATGCAATCAGTCCTCTGTGAAAATAATGACCTCTCTTCATTCTCTCTTACACACACACAATTAAGCTTCATCCAGATGGCTACCAGCCACATTGAAACAAGCAGCTTTGCTCACAGATTTGGCTTAACAGATTGCATGAAAGAAGAACTTCACATTCATATGTGTGTGTGTATGTATGTTTTAACTGTGGTCCACAAACCTTAAGTCCATGTCTTTAGCCCCCTCTGTTAATCCCACACAGGAAGATGGGTGGTTGCTTTGATTATCTGCCTTGGCAGAAGGTACTTATGCAATCTCTTCAAAAGCAGTGTCAGACATCCTTAATAATTGGATATTTGGTAAAAACTTCCATGCTTTAATGGCATACTTGAATTTTTCGGAATTTCCCCCTTCCTATATTAGAAGAGAAGTAAAAGTCATTGTCATTATTTCTTTCCCAGAGTATCTCTACTGACTGAGAGCAGCAGCAGTTTGGCCTCATGTTACAACAGTTCATAATGTCACATAATTATTTTGACATTGTGAAAAGCAGCAGCCATAGGGTGGACATCAGGGCTTTCATCCATCTCCCAGCTTCATTAAGTAGAATCAACAGCTTTAATTCTGGCTAAGACTCATTGTCTGCCTGATGGGCTGCCAAAAATGCTTGAAAAAAAAAAGTCTTGTGAAGAAATTTAACTTTATTTTGTGCACAAAAGTCCCAGTTCATTTTCGAACAATCACATAATGGACTCCCTGTGGAGAATGTCAGCTGGACATTATTAACTCCCAGCAGACTAGAACAGCTACTAAAAGCAATTGGTGCCTGTAGAGGAGACCCTGGTGCCTGGTGGCTACAAGGCCTAACATTGTTCTTGAGATTGTAAGATTTGTATTTTAGGATAGCTTGACTGGCAGGCTCCCATTTATCCATTCATTGCGCTTGTCTTAACCAGTTGGACGTGGTTGTCTGGTTCCCTAATGGGTGCACAGGGAAAGAAAACAGAACAAAAGTGTTAAAGCTTCCTTTGTAACACTTTACATAATGTTGTTTGGAGAGAGAAAGTGATATTCTTCCAAAAGACAAGTCCTATATCCGATCTTACTATATCTATGATGTGAGATTTTTTTATCTCAGTAGTCTGGCACCTTGTGTGGTACTGATCCCTCTTCATGTCTCTCCTATATCAGTCCTATGAGGACCTGGTCCAGCGGTTGGAGCCAGTTATCATGGAGCTGGAGAGACAGGAGAACGTTCTGGTCATCTGTCACCAGGCCGTCATGCGCTGCCTGTTGGCTTACTTCCTGGACAAGACAGCAGGTCAGTCATCCAAAGCAGAACCTCTTAAAGTTGTAACTAAATCACCTTCTTGGCAGGGAAAGATTAAACATGTTTTCAGCTCTACCACAGGATAGAGTGACCACACCAGATCTGACATGATAAGGGTTTCTGCACTGGGGAGTTTTTGATTTTCTGTCGGACATTTTAGGCCTCAATGTGATTTAAGAAAAAAAGGGAAGAGGTCTATGTTGTGAAAAGCCATATAGCAGCCAAAGATCTGCAAGGAAATTACCAAAAAATTACAAGATAACTACTTTTCTGTTAAAAGAAATTAGAATGTAATTATCCCTGGCTCAGGTGAACCAAAATCTCAGGAAAATTTTCAATGAGATCCATATACCCAGTAATGACAATGTCTGTCCTAAATGTAAAATAAGCACAGGGTGACAAACCTGAAAGGAGTGGTTTTGTTTATTGTGTGTCTGTGTGTGTTTGTTGACACAGAAGAGCTGCCCTACCTGAAGTGCCCGTTGCACACTGTGCTGAAGCTCACACCTGTGGCCTATGGTAAGCCGCTCTCCCATAAACATATTTCACACACTGTGGCCTTGTTTTTTCTTTTGAGGCCTGAACTGACTGATAACTCTTTCTGTGGCCAGGCTGTAAGGTGGAGTCCATTAGCCTCAAGGTGGATGCCGTGAACACACACAGAGAAAGACCAGAGGTAGGTATCAAAGCACACATCTAACACTGATGCTCACTGTGAGGTAAAACTGATGACTGCCCTGTTGGTCCAGTGGCTCTGGGTCCAGAACTACATGGTTTCCAATGTGCCTCCCTTTTTGCTGCATTGAAGCACTTTGCAGATTATTCCTCTGCACTTCTTTGTGATGGCCGCATTTACATGGGCTCATGGCAGGTTTTTGTGAGGGATTATGGTTTAGCAGAATATTAATGCTGCAGTGACTAATACCCCCTTTTCATGCTCACACCCTATTTGTAAATACGTGTTAGACGGAAGATGTTCGGTCTCTTACTCTCGTCCAGCACTGATAAAGTTACAAGCCGGCCTGTTATTGTCTTATGTCAGAGAATTAAGAAGACGGAAACAGGTATGGTGACGGTTCTTTGACAACAGACTGATTATCAACCAGACATTTGGCAGTCTTCTACCCCGAGTCTTGGCAGAGTGTGTATGCAGTGTTTTGATCCCTCGCCTTCTTTGTGTGCTTTGTTTTTTATCGAACAGAACGTAGAGGTGTCTCGGATGTCAGAGGAGGCTTTGCTAACAGTGCCAGCTCACCAATGAGGCAATGCCCCCTCACCCCTAATACCACTCTCCTTTACCCTTGATTACCCGCAATGCTCCCGCCAACCTCAGCAACGTCTGATCTTTCTTCTTGGCACCTCCTTTGATTGAATTAGTCTACACTCTTCTTGACATCTGCATCTCCTCCACTCATATTTTAAGACATGATGATGATGATGGTGATGGAGGTGGTAACCGACTGGAATCCAGTTAATCTTTAAAAATATCCTATGACATGGATCACTTGTAGAGTTTCTTCTCCCATTTTTGGAGAATGAACGAAAAGCCTGTGAAGGTAGTCTGAACTGATGCTGTTTGCCCACTCGTGACGTTAAGGAGCCTCCTAAGCCGTACCTGTTCAAGTCTTTTTGGAGATCATGTTCTCATTCATCTCATTTCAACTGTATACCTCTACTATGTAAATTTTTGCTTAAAGGAATAAGGAAACTAGGCATAGACACCATTGCACAACAGAGCATAGTTCTGCTATTAACTTTGCACATAAAAATCAAATGTTTACTTATCAAATGTCCTCCATTTGTTTGTCACCAAGTTTTACGCACACTACTAAAAAATATAGGAGTACAAAAACATTACCTTTGTGTTTCTGATTAATGTGAAGGTTCTTTTTTTTAATTTTCTTTCAAAATCAGATTCCAGAGAAACGTATAACTGGTTTTGTGTTTCTAAATAAACTCCACTCACCCAGCGCTACTGCATTCTCGTCATCATCTTGCCCCTTGTAATAACAAAGTCAGGGTTTTCATGTTTAATGACCTTATATTGAGCTTGAATGTCAGCTAGAAGGATTCTAGAATACGCGGGGATCTCGCGATATTTGGAGTCAAAAGTCGAGCAAAAAGATCTGACAGATACTGTAGGTATTATTTCATTTTTGCTTTAATTTACACAATAGTGCAACACATCTGTGTTATGGGGTGTAAGAATGGACTCTTAAGCATTAGTATTATTGTTCGTTAATATGAAACATAAACATTAAACATTGGCTGTATGAAATAATAATCTGCATTCATGAAGGTGCTTTACAAAAGACAAAGGGATTCACAAAATGCAGAAAATGAATAATCTAAGTCAACTGTCTAAGAAAATTGCAAAAAGGGATAAACACAGTTTATACATGCACATCAACCACTTTAAAGAAAAAGAAAAAACTCACATTGTTAAAATATGATTTAAAAAAGAAGCTGAACGGTTTGATATTTCATATTTACTTTGACTTATAATCTTACTTTTAAAATTGATTCAGAACCCTTTTAGATAATTTTCACATTTTCTCTGCAATTTTTGTCAGTCGGAAATATCCTATGGAAAAAAAGGAGTGACATCAGCTACAAATTTCCCTTATTTGAACTGCTTTTCAGGCAGTATCTTGATCTTTATGTTAAACTCACTTATGTCTCCCAAGCCTGCTTTGGATGGCCCTCATGCCATGATTATGTTTAGACAGTTTTGCCAATCTTATCCCCTAATCTTCAGATATTTCTTTCAGCTATACTGACATCTCAGTAGTTTGATTTACTTTTACGGGCAGCTGGTGATCAAAAGAAGCCAGTCATTTCCAGTGTGACTTGGACATTCAGCGCTTTTACTGTGCAGTTTTCTCCATTCGTTTGTATGTGAGGGCTCCACCAGGAAGCCTCCATTCATCCGCCTGAATAGCACACTGAATGCGCCTCTCACACACATACACACTTAGCATCCTGGAAAAAATAAGAACGACTACAAACTCTACTTGCTTTCAGCCTGCTCTGCTGTCATTTTGCTTCCCAGCTTCATTTGTTTTAAAATCAATCATTTCCTCACAAAGGGGGAAGTATGCTGCTTTAGATAAACACCCTCAGAGAAAAAAAATGTCAAACCAATTCAACACCTGATATTATTAGCAGTGCTGTTCACAGGACACGGCCATCTTTTAGATGTATTTAGACCGAAATCCTCTACGGTGTAACTTGAAAATAGCGTTGGTCAGACTACCACATTAGCAAAAAGTAGGACTAAATAAAAGTATATGTATTGTGAAGCTACAAAATTCGTTGCTGTAGGAAGTCACAGATTACAGACCCGCAACTCGAGACGAAACTGAAGGGATCTATTTACACCACTCCAACTTTAGAAGGGAAAAAGAAAAGCAAGATTTAATGTGTATTTTGCACTTGAATAGAGTGGAGTCACGACAAGGAACAAAAGAGGCCTTTGCGCTGACTGATCCATGAGAAAAAAAGATTTCCGAAAAAGAGCTATCATATTATGCATATATATATTCCGAAATCCTAGCAACTGCTATATTTATTTTTATGTTCTATTGTATTTTTTTCCATTCAACTGTCATTTCCCCAGAAACTTTCTTTGCTGATTTTTTTTTTTTTTTTACCCCCATCATTTCTTGTTTATTGGTAAATAATTTACTGATGGATATGGGAAATGTCTTGATTATTTCTCACCTATTTCCTGAAAATTGACATTTTTATCATCATCTAGTCAGTGATTTGCTGATGTATTCATGTTTCTTTTTTCAAGGCTCAGTTTTCCCTTCATTTTAAAAAAAAGTTCAATTTTAAATGGAAAAACTTGAACCAGGAATATATAGTGGAACGACAGTTGATTTACTGGTAATAAAAATTCCCTATATTTCAGTTTCGTAAATATACTTGGAAGCACGAGTAGGATTGTATTTTTGGCTTTTATTATAGCGCAACTGCTTTGACCACCGCTCTTGTTGATACAGTCCGACTGCGAGTTGGGTTCTGTCATTGCACGATTACGGAGAAAATAGCTATAAGTAGATAACACACTGGACTGTGAGTGCCTTTGTCGTGAAATGCAGACACCTTGCAAATGTGAATTGAAACACATGATTCCTCTTCGCAGAACGTGAACATCCATCGTTCAACCCAGGAAGCCCTGCTGACGGTCCCTGCTCACCTCTGACAGGCCCAACTTGCATCTCTTCTGTTGCCCCCCCCCTCGGGACCCTCTGTTTCCCCATCCACTTTTGCAGTCGGCAAAACCTCTCCATGCTGGTTTCTGTCCTGGTGAAGTGCCTCCTCCTCCTCCTTTTCCACACACACACACACACGCACAAACACACACCTCGCTCTAACCCTTTGAAGGAGCTCACGGGGGTCAAAGAGCTCAACCTTGAACACCTCTGTCAGTGTTCACGCCTCAGTGTTGATTCTATGTTGCACATTGTGGTCTCCAGCCAGGCTGGACCAGTTGATTTGTTGTTTTTTTTGTTTGTTGTCTTGCGCAGAGATTTTACTCACTTTGATCACAGCAGACTCCCGTCAGTGTATCTTATCATTTCAGTTGTCGATCTTGTACAATCGTAGTGTTCCTGCTAAAATTACTTGATTATATTTTCAATTGTTGCCCGTGTGATTTTCATCGAATAAGTGCTGTGACTTCCTGCTATGTGTTTGATGTTGCTGTTTTGTGTCTGTGAAGCTGCAATGTGAAGGTTTAAAAAACCTGCGCAAAAACAAGTTAAATGAAGCTTTTAATCCATACTCACTTGGGATTCAATTTAATACCAGGATCAATATTAATAGTTTTTTTTAATGATGGAAACAAATGTATTTTATACTGTGGGGTTAATGGTTTTGTTTGATTAAAAGAACATCTGCTGTTCTATCTCACCTTGAAAGACGTGCCATGAAAAATGAGTCCAGACTTTGATAGAAATTGAAAATGTGTTGTTTTGTTTTTTTTTGTGAAGAACATATCCAACTACTTTTGGCATTTTAAAGTAAGGGAATGCAACTGTAGCTCATAGCTATTACGACCTTAACACGTTCCACTGAAATATAATAAAGATGTTATTTTTATACACAGACTTGTCATCATTTCTAATAACGTGTGTAAATATCCAGGCTGACTTATTTCAGTTTTCACAGGTTAACCTAGACAGACAACTTTTTCTTTACAACTAGTCACCTTGTTCACGAGAGATTGTGCAAAATATTTTGATTCAATCTAATAGGCACTTGAGATTTTCTAATTTCCAAAACAATGAAGATAATCCCCCCAAATATTAATGGTTCAAAAAAAACGACATTCTTTCATTATCTATACCATTTATCCTGCACTTGAAGTTGAAGGGTAGCTGGAGCTGATCTCACCTGCCACTGGGTGAGAGAAAAGAAAAGGCCACATATAGATACATAGCCTTTCACTCTCTCATCCACACATTTCAGAAAATTTTAAGGTTTTCTGATGAACCCACTACAGACCTTGGCATTTTACGCTCCTTGGGCTACATCCGGCCCACTTTGCTTTTTTTATCCGGCCCGCCAAGCTGTTTTCTTTGATTATTTTAGTAACTATTTTTAATAGATATTGAATTTAGATACTCGTTATTTTATCCTTTTTTTTTATTTTGTATGGATGATTATATACAAAATAATCTGTACATTTATATGATCATTAATGACTTTAAAGTAGATATTTAAAGCGAAATTTTCATTTTGTTCAATTTACATACCTAGTTGGCCCGCACAAAAAAGTTACATAAGAAATGTGGCCTGCCAGACAAAATAATTGCTCACCCCTGTCCTCCTGCATGTTTTTGATTGTGGGAAGAAACCTAAGCAGGCATGGTAAGACCACTGGAAAACCCCGTTCCCTATCTAACTGCAGGTCTATGTATTAATGAGCAAATAGACATGTTTGAGAGATGAGATGAGAACAACTTTATCAATCCCGAAGGAAATTGTTGTGCCAGAGTTTCAAGTAAAAACATAACAGTAATAGATAATAGTGGAAAGGAGGAAGAATAAGAAATATAATGAAATATAAATTGTCTTAGCTGTTAACAGTAACTACAAAGATTGAAGATTCCCTGCGGCTGAGGGAAGAGGAATTAAAAAGTCTGATAGCCTCAGGCAGGAAAGACCTCCTGTGGCGTTCAGTGGAGCTCTTTGGTGGTAACAGTCCACGACTGAAAGAGCTCCGACAGGACATCAACGTGGCATGCAGGGGGTGATGGATGTTGTCCATGATGCCGTGGAGCTTCCTCATCATCCTCCTCTCTGAAACCTGCACAACAGACTCCAGCTCCACTCCCAGGACAGATCCAGCTCTCCTGATGAGCTTGTTGAGTCTGTTGGTGTCAGCTGTCTTGAGCCTGCTGCTCCAGCACACAACAGCGTAGAATATGGCGCTGGACACCACCGAGTGGTAAAACATCTGCAGCATGGTCCTGCAGACGTTGAAAGATCTGAGCCTCCTGAGGAAGAACAGACGGCTCTGACCCTTCTTGATTATGGCATTGGTGTTAAAAGTCCAGTCCAGTTTATTGTCCAAGTGGACACCCAGGTATTTATAGGTGTCCACAATGTCCACATCAGTACCCCTGATGGTGACCGGATTTACACCGGATTTACACTTCTAATTCTCACATAAGGAAAATTGTCTCCAGAAGCAAAGAAAACCTTGTATGGCAAGTATGTTGTGTGATCAAGGTGATGCACTGCTTGTTTAGTGAACTCTTCGCAGGAAATCCTTTCCCGTCATGCTGTTTTCCGTATGCGAGTCAACATCTAAATTTTGCAGTAATTTTTTAGAAATACCGTCTTTGTTCCCCTTTTAAACGTCTGAAACCAGGCGGCTTCTGTGAAGAGTGAGGAGTTGCGACCGACCTTCTCAGAAGACATGAACGTGAGGGTGACTGCGGCACAAATACTCAGGGGACAACAATTCTTATAAATGACTTTTTATTACCTTTCAGTATTTGATACAAGGTTAATTTTCAAATGTTTTTTTTCCAGGTCAGGAACGATTTAAGACAACAGTGACAGAACAAACACTCGCACACAGTGAATACAAAAGCCTGGCTATTTTATTTGCAACAGAGCAGTGGTCTCCCTGCCCCTGTATTCATGGCTATCAACGTGATTAATACTTTAAGGACCCGCCTTGGTTTGGGCATTTCGGTTTGTTTTTTTTTACCTGGCAGAAAATGAAACCGTGAAATATTTCATTATATACAGTCATTGATACTCATGAGTACAGGGAGATCCTGGAGACAGCGCTGGATTGATCACGTTCCTCTTATTGCCTTGCAGATTGGCTGCGCTCTCCCTCTTCCTCTCTCTTAGCTCAGACACTTAATCAGCCTGTGAAGCTTTTCCCCACCTTTAGAAGGATTGTGGGACGACGCGTTCATCAGAACTGGGGAGAGACGGAAGTAAAATGCGGCATGGGTAAACATTCTCGCAACACTGGAAAAGTAAACAAATTGTGGCCATTACAAGAGGCAAAGGGACTCATCAGTGTATCATCATCATCATCTAGGACAAAGAAGGTCAATGTCTCTTACATTCTTGAGGAATTCCTCAGCAACAATACGGGCCCTGGCGTTGACAGACAGCTTCATCTCACTGATCTCCTTGTCGATCTCCTCCATGAAATGAATCACAAAGTCCACCAGCTTGTGTTTATACATCTGCTCCGTATGGAAGTTGGTGATCAGAAAGCTAATGTCGTATCCCTGCGTGACAGAGTGAGAAGACGTGAGTAGAACAGACAGGCAATGATGATTACACATACAAATTCCCAATATTGTGGTCTCATTTCAGTCTATTATTTTCTAAGGGTCCTCAACATGCATAAAAAAAATAAATTAAAAAAAATCACATTTTGTTTTTTGAATGTTGCAAAATGCTGTGCAGTGGGGGTAGGTGGGGGTAGGTGGTATAACATCACAACACTCAAATATCAATATATATCATGTATGATCCACAACTTCGTAAAAAAAGGAGCATAATTAAGATGAGGTTAAAGTTTAAACTTATTTCAGCCAGCTTAATTCTGATTATGTACAACCTCTTGCCCTTTTTTTTCTAATTACAGGTGACAGTCATAGTAATTTTGTCATGTGTTTTTTGAAAACAATAAGTGAATTTGCTGAACTATTTCACTTGTTTATTTTCTTTATGATTTCTTTCACTGAAATAAGAAAAGAACTGTCAAAAAAAAAAAAAACAAGATATTTGTTAAGGTTATGTCATCAATATAACATGCAATTTAAGAGGTAAGGTCAACTGTCAGACCTCTATCCTACTTGCATACCTGTACTGGTTTCCTCCTCAAAATGAAAAAGTTCTCAGCTCTCATCATCATGAAGCGCATGAACTTGTGACATAGGATCTTCTCGATCTCATCAGCCTGGGTGCAAATCAGAAAAGTTTGCATTACAGTGTTGAAGATGTGGCACAGTGCAAATCAGCAAGGGTGTCGAGCAACGCAAAGAAAAGAAGCACCTGCTTGACGGCAATGCTGACTCTGACAGAGTTAATGGATCCCTCGATGAGAACCTTCTCCTTGTCATTGCGGCTGATCACTACAGGTTGAAGAAGCAGCTCCTTACTGCTCCTGAGGGTCACAGCAAAACATAACAATGTGCAACAACATGAGAACATGGTTGAAATGGACAAAACTCCCAGCATCATGATACACAGAATAAAAAAAACACTATTCCCTCACAAATTCTGCTCATTCGTTGAAAGTCTGGAAAAATGCCACAGCAAGTTTCAACACAGCCTCACCTGGGCTTGCACCATCTTTCCATCTTCTCTGCGTTTTTAAAGTTTTCACAAGTTCAAACTTGTGTCTCGAACAGAATGGTAATAAGAGAGAGGATCCATGAAGGAGGGACGTACCTGACTTCCACCTCCGGCTTGTTGTGACGCTCCACCACCTGGGAGGAGAAGTTCTCCAGGCACAGCGCGGCCTGCAGCGTCGCCTTCACAGCGTTCAGGTAGGGACGCAGAGTGGCTGTCTGCAGAGGTGCAACACCAAACAACAACAATCACACTCCCCATCAAAATCGACGTGTACTAGTGCATCAGTGAACAGCGACCCAACGAACAGGGTCTTCCTTTACCTAGTATGTTGGGTTATTATCAGTCATTCCGGGCGGATGCTACCCTGGTTATCCGTTTCATTGAATCGCTGTGTGCACTGATATCAGCTCAAAGATAGCAGGTCGCACACACACATATATGCATTTTCCCACATGTGGATTCGCGATCGTCGGATGACAGATCGAAGGAGAGAAATACCGACGAATGAAAGTCAAATGGACAGCTGAGCTCAGTCATTTCAGTTCCTGCAGTGTCGAGGATGCCCCGAACAGTGATCTATGATTTGACTATTACCGACCGAAAACTCATGGTTAGTAGATACGCGGTGGTAGCTAACGAACTCGACTTTATTCGTGGTGACGGGTAGACGATTTTTATGTCTAAATTAAATGGCTGAAAATTCATTTTCAGAATGAGACTTACCATTTTTGCGCTGCGAAAGACGGAAGTTCTTCTGCCACGCCTGGAACTACTCTTCCGTAAATCCAATAGCGTCGGGTAGAAAAAAAGATGTGTTCGTTTTCTCTTCCGCTTGTCACTCCAAAAAACGGTTTCATTTGTGCGCTGCTGTCCGCCATGATCACCCCGCCCGCGGACACCGCATTTGTATATATCGAGCATACCCTAGGACGAGCCCATTCCATGCCTGAGCAGGAAATACACCGTCTGTGAGAGTATGGGCAATTTAAAGATTTATCATCTTTATATTAACACAAATAGTAGAATTTAAAATGAAAAGTCAAGAGGTACACGTGTGAAGGGTGAATTATGGGTTAATTGGTAACCCTTCATGTTACTATACCTTAAAAGCTATGGTCTATCCCGACGATACCATTATTCTCCTCAACTAACTACACAAAACCCACATCGGTTGCTATCATCTCGGTGTTATAACATTATAATATCAAGTTTAAGCCTACGTATTAACAACGCGCCGTATGATTTTAAAGATAGACTGTAGTAGAATTGATACTTAGGTGCGTAGTTTCCTCATGTGTTGTTCATAATCTGAAAGGGAGCCGATTTTGTGGACCCCCTCTTTACAATGAGCTTAACCATCATGGCTACCATTCACTAACGGTAAATATTGTTTCTCTGGACGTTCAACGTTAAAATTGTCTGTTTCATTAAATATATTCACATACACACCTCTTTCAAATACACACGTGTGAGATTTGTTGAAAATGGTGGGAGACCGAAGGTCTCGTTTGTGAAATTTCAGAACAATTTTAGCAGTTCAGGCCAAGCTAGGTAACGTTAACGATATAAGGCGGTCCGCCGTGTACGTGCTTCCAAAGTGTGTGAGCCTGTGCTTGATAAGTATTTTTTCAAGAAAGAGTCTTACATATGAAAGAAAACACAAGTCACACCAAACCTTAATCTGACATATTGAAATGATTTGTACGTGTATTTACGTTGAAATACCTCTCCGTCTCTATGTATCAGCTGTGCGAGACACAGTCAGGCTCCTGCTGTACGGCATCATGAGTGAGCTGAAGGACTGTCCCCCTCTGAAATATTATGACTTCAAGCCTGTCGAGCATGTAAAGGTGTGTCCCCGCTACACCGCCGTCCTGGGACGTTCAGAGGACGATGGGATCGGCATTGAAGAGCTGGACACATTGCAGCTTGAGCTGGAGACACTCCTGTCCTCAGCCAGCCGCCGCCTCCGAGCATTGGAGGAGCAGAGACAGGTAGGTGGGATGGGGAGACTGCAGAACATCTGCAGACATCTTAGACTACAGGTGTGCATGTTTATCAAATATGTGCAGCGTCTTAATCCCTGACATTGTTTAATATATCCTTACTGATTAAGTGTCATCTTAATGTGGTTAATCAAAGTAGTGGATTTTTCCTCACATACCCTACATATTGCTCCCAGACATGACCGATGAATATGCACCAACTGGTGTTTGTTATCTTATTCGTTTTCCAACTGAAAGGAAATAACCAGACAAATTTTTAAAATTCTGTGACAAACCGGCCATTATTTGTAAGTACTTGCTTGAAAATAGGTGACAAATCGGGTGGCTTGGGTTCCTGGGTCGAATTCAGAAGGGGACTGGGGTCTTTCTTTGTGAGGAGTTTCATGCTCCTCCAGTGGATCCCTGGGCTCTCCTGGTTCTCCGGCTGCCTCCCACAGCGGGTGAATGGTTGCACATCTATAAGTAGCCGAGTGGGTCCAGAGTGAGCCCCCCTCTCATCCATCGTAAGCTGGAATTGACTCCAGCACCCCCATGATACTGTGTGTGCAAGATAATCATTATAGATAAACAATGAATAAGCAAAATGTCCCGATAAAATCCAAAGATGTAATTAAACTTACCGGTAGTCTGCTGCATTAACAATACCTTTTATGTATTAGTGAATTTAGCGTCAGATTTTCCTTGGCAAAACTAATGTTGCGACAAATAGAATATTGGAAAAAGTGCTTTTATATAGTTTTTTTTCCCTCCATTTTGCCCAACCCCTTGTTGCATCTTATATGCCTTCAAAACACAATATCAAACATGGTAAGTAGTGACAACCCCACTGTTATCTGTTTCTTCTCTACTGATTTTGAAACCCTGCTTTGTCTCAGATCCTCACAGACTGGCAGGACAAGAAGGGAGATAAGCGTTTTTTGAAGCTGGGAAAGGACCCAGACCCTGCCGCGTCATCCCGCCACAAACCAAAGAAGCAGAAATTAGAAGGCAAAGTTGGTCACGGACCAGGTTCAGGTCCTGGCAGACCAAAATCAAAAAACCTGCAACCAAAAGTCCAAGAGTATGAATTTACAGATGACCCTCAAGACATTCCCCGCACTCCTAAAAATGACGCTCCGAACAGGTCAGCAGAAAAATTCTTCATGTCCTAGATATGATATTTCTTCTCAGTTCACTTCTGTTTTCTTTGAGTCTTAATTTCATGTGGCTTTTGTTGTACCCAATTAAATTCATGTAACATGAATATGATTGTATCCTGGCAGGCACGTTTGACATTTAATTATCTTTTTTTCAGATTCTGGGCATCAGTTGAGCCATATTGTGCTGACATAACAAATGAAGAAATACGATTGCTGGAGGAGCTTCTGAAACCTCCAGAGGATGAAGCAGAATATTTTAAAGTAATCCAAAAAAGAAAAATCTATTCTACCATTTGCGCTAAATACAGCTGCATTTTCCATGTTATCGGTTTATATTGGCCCTCAGAGGAGTGGGTTGAACTTTGGTGCTTTTTTTTTCCCCCCTGTAGATCCCTGCACTCGGGAAACACTACTCTCAGCGGTGGGCTCAGGAGGATCTGCTGGAGGAGCAGAGGGAAGGAGCGCGAGCAAATGACAAGAAAAAGGGCCTCATGGGAGGGCCGCTGTCTGAACTAGATGCAAAAGGTGAAGAAATTCTGCAGCATAGAGTCCATTACACATTCATGTACAGTGGAAATGTCAAAATGCTATACTAAGTATTAAAGTATCCATGTATTCGTTTAACATTCATCTAGATGTGGACTCACTGCTGAAAAAGTCCGAGTTGCAGCACGACTCCCCCGAAGACGGCTGTCCCTTCGGTCCGCTCACACAACGTCTGCTCCAGGCTCTCGTTGAGGTCCGCGAGCAAGAGATAGTAGACATGGAATACATTGATCCAGCGTCCGCACCACATAAAGAAGCCATCCATGCTTTAATGGTGTGAAAACACTGAAAAGCTATTTCTTTTATGGTGTTGTCTAGGAGAACATTATATCCCCCATGGAGGATTCTCCAATTCCAGATATTGCAGGGAAGGACGCCACTGATGGGGCTGGGACTTCTCCCCGGAGCCAAGGAAAAGCTTTCAGGTATTTATGGAGCATTTCCTGAATGCCTGAAACAGCAGACACATCAACAGTGATTTGCCGATTCGGACTCAATTATTTAGTTTCAAACACACGAGTCATATGAATGGATTCACATTGCTAATCTGAACAATATAAAAGACAGACAATGGGTGTATCTCATAAGTAAGTAACATATTTTGTGATGTTCTTTTATATTATTAAATTAAAATTCCATTAAGATGCAATGAGACCCAGTAGTATTTCTTCTCTAGAAGAGGTCTTCTAACAGTCGAAACAAACCACACGCTGGGTAAAAAAAAAGTACTGAAATCAACGCCTGAGAAAAAATGGTAATATATGCTTTCAGAGTTCTATCTATAAGTCAATTTGTTTCTCCAAGAAATTTGTTTGGAATATCAAGTTATCATAGAATGAATTTTAAAACCTGACATTTAGTTAATTTTCTGATTTCAGCGTTGTATTTAAGGGGGCACTTTTTTTAAATGACAGGCAGAGTTGTCAACTCTACAATCGCAAATTCAAACAATAACACATACTAATGAAAGACCTTTGCTGTATCACCGACAAGCGTTCCACACACACGTTCACTGGAAGCCCGGATCAAAGAGGAGCTGGTCGCCCAGGGTCTGCTGGACTCTGAGGAGAGACCCGGACCAGGAGGAGACTCTGAAGATGAGGTCCTGGTGGAGCTTCAGAAGAGACAGGCGGAGCTCAAAGCGCTGACTGCTCACAACAGGGCCCGCAAGCAGGAGCTTCTCAGGTGATGGTTTGTAGTAGCTACACGTGCTGTGAAGTCTTCAGACGGCAGCTTTATTTTCCGCTCTGAGATGTTCTCATTAACTTTGTATGTTTGTCCACTAAGGCTTGCGAAAGAGGAGATGCGCAAGCAGGACCTGCGGCAGAGAGTCAGGGTGTCCGACAATGAGGTCATGGAGGGATTCCGGCGAATCATGGCAGCGAGGCAGAAGAAACGAACCCCGACCAAGAAGGAGAAGGACCAGGCCTGGAAAGCACTGAAGGAACGCGAAAGCATCTTAAAGTTACTCGATGGGTAGAGGAAGAGGTGGAACAGAGAGCAGAGAAGGGTCAAGATGAATGTTTTGTGATACTGATCGAGAAGTGGAGGCTGGCTGTCAGACGGTTGGCGAGACACTTCATCTCTGACCGCTAGCGCAAAACTTCACCAGAATTCTGTACGGTTTCCATAAGGGCAAATTCTCGCAGGTTTTTATGTCGTGTTCAGGCCAAAACATCACAACAAACATTAAACATAGTTATGACGTATTTGTGAACTTTTTTGTCATCATCAGTAGAATATCTATGTTCCATCAGTGTTGGAATAAATCAAGACCAATCTTCATCACAAAGGGGCTGTTGTCTTTTCCTCAGTGCAGCTGTCCTTGGCACGTATCGCTATAATCAGAAACAGAAAACCAAGTATTAAGATGTGGAGCATTGATAAGGTTAGCAATACAGCATCTGACTTAATTTCACTCAGAACCCCTGGGTTTAGACCCGAACCCGATCACCTGTTCATCAGAGAATCACATTAATTAATTTAATTTAAACAATGATTTTTCACAGCCCTGCTGGTTGGTCTGTGTTCAGGGGTAACACTGGACTTTCATGGTCTTAATAGTTTGAAGATGATCAATCAACACTAGTGAGCCATGAGTTTCCATTCTCTTCTAGCTACACACACATCATTGCCCTGGATATATTGCCTTTCTTCTCTTTTTTAACATATAATTTAATGGAAGGCTGTTTCTAAGGCTCTCCGGGACCTTTGGGATCTGTGATTTTACAGGTAGAAACTCCATTCAACATAAATGATAGTGATAGCTAGTGACCACGGGGCTCCGTCATTCATCTCCGAGCCACAGTGGCTTTACTTTGAATTATTCATGAATCCTGAAGATGGGTACCTTATTTAACTACAAGTTGTAGAACATGTATTGGCCTTGAAAGATTGGGATTTCAGTAAAGGAGCAAAAACAGTGGGCAGCCAGAACCAACACAAGAAAGGCGTTTGAGCCTACCACTAGAGGGGAGTCTTGATCTTACACTAAACCTGCATTTGGTAGCTTCTATTTCTACTGTTGAACATTAACAGCGTGTCTTCACCTCAGTGTGTGTGTGTGTGTCTGTGTGCGTGTGTGTCTCGCCATGTCCCCTGGTGTGTGGCTGGGTCACACGGTTCACTTAGTCGACTGACAAAGAACAGTTAAAGGAGGGTACCAAACCAGGGTCAACACGCACACACACACTGCTGTAAGATCATGTGGTCCACATGGTCACCAGCAAACACCAAAATGCTGCTAAATGACTGAGCTAAACAAAAAAAAAAATGGTTTCAGAGTTTGGCCTGTGGTCTATCTATCCTATCTATCTATCTATCTATCTATCTATCTATCTATCTATCTATCTATCTATCTATCTATCTATCTATCTATCTATCTATCTCTTTGGTGAAATATGTATTGGAAAGATATTGTCGTTTCAGTCAGTCACCTGGAGCCTTGTAATCCATGTAGGTGGGGGTGTTGGTCAAACAAAAGGAAGTTAAAAATAAATGCCCGTCGGACCCCTGCAACCTCACAATGCAGACCACGGCTCAAGGAAACAAAGAAAGCCGCTTCTGTTTTGTGTATTCTGTCATATTCAACTCATTCAGCAGGCTTATACACTGTTTCATCAAGCTGGTAGTAAGTTAGATGTTAGCGCACAGCAGAATGAGGATCTCAGGTAAACCCTTAAATATGCGATCTGTTAAGAGTTCATGTCTCACCCTGTTAATGATCAACAGGACTGATGCTATAGATTCGGGGCTTCTGCGGTGATCGCTTGAAAATACTTCATTGGCGGTCTTCTTTGACAATTTTTACCATTTCCATCCACTCTTGCCATTGTCTTATCTTCTGTAGTGGCGAATGTAAATTAGGGGATATTTTTTCCTCCCCTCTATTTTACCGTCTTTTCAATATGGGTGCAATAGTTTACGGCGCCGGCACTCGGTGTCCTTGAGCGCCGCTCGGTGCTTCTAGCTAGACTGCCTCCAACAAAGCCCCACCGTCATGCAACCGCCCCTTCAGTTTAGTCCAGCGTCCTCAGCATAAACTCCCCCTGCCTTGAACTCATCTGTATGAGGGCTTTTCATAACGTGCAGATCTATTGAATCCGCGCAGGTGAGCGCGGGGCTGAATAGACGCCTGCGCCGACCCCCCTCCGGGCAGGGAGTTTCACAATTGCTTCCCGTTGTATTTGTTGTCATTAGACCTAAACCGAAGGGCAGGTGGGCTTTGTGTCGACAGCCAACGCACACTTTCAATGATGACCGTCAGCTGTTTGCGCTTCCTGCACAGAGCTGTTCTTTAAAGGCCAGCCGGACTCCTTTTCCACAGGACAGGTGGTGTTTCCCCCATGAGGCTTTTCGAGGATCTGTGAGCTTCTGCTTCCAAGCCTGGCTCTCTCCTCTCTGTCTGTGAAATTCAGCCATGAGGTGAGCTTCTTCGCTCATCTCTGCGACGGCCTGTAAATCTTTATGGCTGTTTGCGGAGGCTGGGTCCCAGTAAATTACTTGAACTTGAGGTATTCTGGTTTAGTGTGTGCCAATACATGCTTTTTGCAAATGTTTATAGGAATTATCAAGACAAACTATTGAGTAAAACTTATATTATCATTCATTTGGGCTGACTCTGTGTTTTGTTGGTCTATTGTGCAAATATCAACTACTGTGAAATTGTATTGCTTAAAACATTTTTTTTTTTTTTGTTAATTTGGTAGATGATTGTTTGGTTGCAATGTCGGCACAAAATCGTCGTTGAAGACAGGAAACTTTGTTTTTAATAATTATGAGAATCATTTTGTATATTAGCCGTTTTTGTTGAATTTTTTTTCTTCTGGAAATCCATGAGTGGATAATATGCATGTGAGGGAGGGAAAAATTTCAAAGGGTTTAACAGAAAATAAACAAAAAAATACCGGCAAAAATGTACCACAAAAATCACCAAAGAATCAAATATTTCATGGAAATTTTTTGTGAAAAGCGGTCCCAAATACCTCAAAGAAAGCATGTTGTTTGAGGCTCAGCTGGTACAGCGGGCGTCCCTCTACTCGGATGGTTGGTTGCCACTCTGGGAAGGGACTGACGCCAAAGTTGCCTGGTAAGCACCTAAAAACTCATAAAAGCTGCATTTAAATTAAAATGTATTTCCTTCATCTAGGAAAATATATTAATCTAATTTTATTAGCTATATCCCCTCTTTTCCTACTAATGCTTCTTGATTGCAGGTTTCCCCCAGACACACACACACACACACACACACACACACACAAGCGTGCGTTATCTACTCTACTATCAGCCATGTCTCCCGTCAGTGGGGGGGCCTCGCTGTCCATTACTTCTTTGTCTTGCCATTTTGTAGAACTATGTTTCTTTCTCCAGGGCTTTCCTCCTACTCCACCTCCATCCCTGCGTTCCTGAGCACTAGCAGAAAGAGGCTCACACACACACACGCACACGCACACACAAGCATGACAGAGATACAAAGGGGTGAAAGGGATTTCACGTAAAACTGTTGCTGCCTTGTCCAAATGCTCTGTCAGCTTTCAGGCTAATAACACATCCTGAATAGAAATGGTGTTGTGCGCTGGAGATACAGACAGAGGTTGAGACAGCTGTCGAGGCCTGCGAGTTCAGCGTGAGAAGAGCCTCTGTCCGGCCCAGGCCACGCCTCGGCTCCCCTCCTGCACAGTGAACTATTGTCTCCGACGCCGCTTCCACTATTCTGATGTCATGGTCTGTCCTTCTCCAGCGCGCCGCTGTGGTGCCGTTGTGGTAAAATCTGGCTGACCTTTTAGCCTGCAGTTGGAAAGGCAAAGACCCAGATGTGGTCGGGAAGAACACTCGTAGGTAACGCGGCACAAAACATCTCGCGTTCGCCTCTCACCTCTGCCCCGGCTCCATGTTTAAATACTATTTGCCTCTCGTTTGCATGGCAGTTGATGCTTTTCTTGACCAGCGCCTGAATGCGGTGGGTCGTATGCAAAGCCCCACCTGTTGAGGCTTTGCTCAAGGCTGATGTTAACGCAAAATCTCTCGGGTCCCCTCCTTGTCGTGCCTCGGGGACGTTTCTGTAAGAGAAAAGCAAAATAAGCAATGCAAACCGACAGCGGGGTGAGGTTGTTTTTTGTGTGTGTGTGTTGTTGTCATTCTCGCTTTGGCCAACAGTGTCATTTTTGTAATCGTAAAAACTTCTGAAAAATAACAGTCAAATACTTTTCTTCCGATTCACTTTTCATTTCCTCTGACCCCAAATGGGTGTTTTCATAACAAAAGCACCCTCGCGGTCTAAGTAACAATAACAAAGAGTGTTAGCAACCCTTTGGCTCCCAGCTCCGCGGCATAGACTCGTACGAGGAGCTCGAATTAATGGATTACATTAACAATATCGAGGGAATAAATCAGACAGTTGCGTGCAAATGTGATTTCGTGTTGTCAACATTTGTTGATACAATGGTTCATGACGATGAGCTCCCGGTTTATTCACACGTCGAGCCGACCGCTAGTTTTCTGATGTGTCGTTCGTACTCAGGAGCCCGACGTCCGGCTCGTGTTTACCAGAGGTTTTACGACCCTCTATTTGTGAGGGGTCAAATCACCGACCACCCCTGCCCCCCTCGTCTGAAACTAATGGGCCTTAAGCTGTTTCACCTCTAACTCAGTAGCGAGTCTCCTTGGAGTTTGGCGAGGGCGGGGGGTGGGGCTGTTTGACTGCACTCCGCTGGAATCATTAGGTAATAACCAAGATAAGGAAATGGGAGCGAGGCAGGTGGATAAGAGCGTGCCATGTTTGTCATTGGCACTAAATTTGGACAGCGGAGGTCAAAGCTCTTGAGAAATATGCTTTGCAACAGAGATAAGGCCAGATAGATCAAGTATGTGGCTGGGATGTATATCTAAGAATGCTATGTATGGATATATATATGCAGATATCTTCTTGCGCCACCTCTTTTTTTTCCAAGGATGGAGTAATTGGTTACGGGAAGACGGGGCGCCGGTTCCGTCCTGGCACCGAGGGGATATTTCTTCCCTGCTACTTCCGCTAAGCCGGAGGATGGCGGGGCAGAGAGGGGACATCACCAGCGCTACGGATAATAGTCATTGAGAAGTGAAGGGGACTCAGTGAGAAACACTTCTGCTGGCACCCGGTGGTTCTCTGTCTTCCTCCCCCTCCTGTCTCGACCCCTCGCTATCTCTGCCTTGTTTTCTCTGCCGGGTTATTACGACCCCCCTCCGCCCGCCCCCGCTTCCACCCCCCACCTCCACCCCCGATCATTATTAGTCTTGTTCTCGCTTGCGTCGCGATGGAGAGGAGGGCCGGCCGCCCACATGGTTTTGGTGAGAGATTTGTAACGCAGCAGCAGCACTGAAAAGAAGAGGGGGGGGGGGTTAAGAGAAGAGGCCCAATAAAGTCCATCTAAATATAGACATCTGGGCCCTTTTTTCCCTTTTCCTTATAAAGAGCTGCTGGTGAATCCGCGTTGACGATCCTCCTCGAGAGCCGATCGCTCCCTCAGGACTGGGAATATGATTGTTGGTACATGGAAACACGCTCACACACAAACTCAGTGTGTGAGAGAGAAAAAGAGATAGAGATAGAGAGAGAGAGAGAGAGAGAGGGAAGGAGGGGGCGCTTAGTGTGTTTTTCTTTTACACGAGAGGGCAAATCATGTTTGGCGGAACATACTAAAATAGGAGAGGCCAGAGGAAACCTCCAAAGAGAGCGGACGGGAAGAATGAGTGATGGTAGGATGTTCCTGGCCCGAGAGTGCAGGAGATTTAGATGTAAGATATGGATCGACGTCTGGCCAAAAAATGCCAGAGGATTATACGGCCTATTTGAATCAGTATCAACACAATCTCCCTCCTCTGAAAGATGCCCCTGTAGGGTTTCATCCCCACCAAATCTTTTTTTTTTTATTGAAAAATACTCTTATCTTGGCTCTGTGCAGGGAAGCACATATTTGCTGAGAGTTGAATGAGGATACCGATGCCACACGCAGCCCGGCGGGAAAAGGGGTTTGGTACAAATATACTTACGTTTAAGTCTTGTTCATTATGCCATCATATCTAATTTTGTTTGGACACGGAAAAAAACAAAACTGCCATATGATAACATCATTTTGTGGTGACGTCGAAGGAGGAAGATCGGGTCTGTTTTCTTTCTGAGGGGAATATTTTGGAGAGGAAATATTGAGTCACGTTTGGACTATCATATCCTCGTGATTTAGTCAGGTGTGGCAAGTCTTGGATGATGCAGGTGGGGTAAACACTTGAGATCCAAAAAAAAAAAAAAAGGGCTCGTGCATCTGTTTCAGAAGGAGGATAGAATATGTTAATCACAGCTTTGGAGATGCCGGTTTCGGAGATTGCGTCACCCTTAAGACTGAAGAAGACGAGCTTTTCCCGGATTCCGCCTCAAAGCGAACTGGCAGGAAGTCTGAAAAAGACTGCAGGTAAAAAGACAGGTAATCTCTGCTGCCAGTTGAGAACTTCCTAACAGATAAAATGCCTGCTTTCAGAACAGGGTCAAGATCTGATCGGACAACCTCCATTCAGAAAAGCAACATTTTAATACGTAATATGCTTACTTGTGCAAAGCGGGAATCGATGTTTTCGCAGTTATCGCCGAGATGTTGTTACCGTGCTATCATTTAGATCCCTCTATTACAATTAAACACAATTAATGTTTTCATTGGCAAAATTTGACCTGAGGCGCTGCGGGCTGTCGCCACACCCAGCGGGTCTGAAAGGAAATTAGTCCCAGCTACGGATTTGCTTTTAAATCAAAGTGCCTCATAATTACTTATAATTATATTACGGCATAAGAGGGGCGAATCGTAGCATGTTCACAACAGTGTTTTCACATATTTGGGATCTGTAGCTATTTGATGATTTTTATGAGGAAGGTAAATTAGCACTATACACTATTAGGATTATGTAGATTGCTTAATCGTATTCTACATTTCATCGTGCTAAAATAAAGGCATAAATATAATACGATGGTTGCAAAAAAGATGTCATTCCAAAATAATTCTCCCTCTTTTTAAGATTTGGCTTAAAACTTTTCTTTTTTGGGACAGTTTATAGGTAAGGGCTATGCTGCCATAGGCTTACTCTGCGGAGGGATATCCCATAATACAACTCTTTCTGTCCTCCCACTCGTCCTATCCTGTCTGCACTCATGTCCCCTTCATCAATGCATGACAGTCACCTCATATCTTCTCCTGAGTCCCTGGGTTCTCTCATTTCCTGGTTCCTGCATTTCCTGCAGCATCTACCATTGTTATTTTAGCATGTCACCTACTAGCATGTAATTGTATGAATTGTACAACAGTACAAAAAACAAAAAACTTCTCTATATTCAAATTACACATAATTATACACTTCAGTCTTTGTGCTGTCAAATGTTTGTCATCTTTATACTTTACATCAGGGGTGTCCAAACTTTTTGCAAAGAGGGCCATATTTGGTAAGGTGAAAATGTTGGCGTGCCGACCATTCGTTGAACCATTAACATTAAATGCAAATGAACTATTTCATGTTTTTTTTTGTTTTTTTGCAAATGCCTTACTTTTTATGTCTTAACACAAATCACAAATCTATAGTTTTTACCAAAATCACAAGACCACATAAAATGAGGAAAAAGTCTGCCTGCAAAAAAAAAAACAACTTTCCAATAGATGAAACATTTCTAGGTTAATTTGAAACATTACATATTGTTCACTATTAAGTTCTCACTATGAACTTCTAAATTCAAAACGTAAACAGGAAAATAACACTAACAGTGATATTATTCAAAAGTATCCTTGTATTGAACCATACTCTACTGTAACAGTGCTGCTGGACGCATATTATTGATTTTATGATGGAGGCTGCGGGTCGTTGTAAATTTTCTGCATTTGGCTCACAGGCCGGACTTTGGACATGCCTGCTTTATACTTTACAATTAATGTTACCTGTTAACTGTCACGTAATAGTGCGCTTTAGTGTTTAATTTGCACTCTAACTATTTTGTTAGTTTGAAGTCACCGTGGGAATGTGAGAAACGTCTTCTGGATTCATTTCAAAGAGCACGCTCCGGACCGGCTCCGCATGGAAAGCGTCATCAGACAACTATGTTGTGATTCGGTCGGCACAGAAAAATGAGTTGACTCGAGTTTGTGTTTGTGATTAAACTCTCAGCGAGATAACGCTCGTGTAACAGCCGAGTCCTCCGCGGCGGGAAGGAGGAGGGACAGCTGGGATGTTTAAAAACAATAAAGCATCTGGATCAGATAAGATGGCTGACAGCGACAGAACCGGCATATCTTGCAGTGCGAATCTGTGCCAACTGGAAGGCTGGCAAATGACAGACAGACTGTGCGAAACAGTTTACTTTACGCTTTAAGCGAGATGAGCTGAGCCTCCCTCCCCTTCTCTGCGCTTTTATTGCAGAAAAATTGCACTAACATAGCAGGCCAGCAATCCAAACCGTTGTGATCACTGAGAGAATTAAATATTAGGGTAGCTACAGGAGCGTCCGAGCCATCGGGAGCGATTGCATATTATCTTTATTTAATAATCAGGAATTGGATGTAAACCTCAAAGTGTTGAAAACAGAGCGCCTCACTGGGTGTGGCAGCGTACCCTGGAGGTATTTCACAATCCAGCTCCAGACCACATCAGGTAGGAGAGGGATTGTTCTGCAATGTGAAATGTGTATAGTTAGCCCATCTCCATGCTGTCTAATTACTGTCAAAGGCTCTCGATGCCAGCAGTCGTAGACAATAAGACAGATGATAAAGGTGTTAAATAAGTTCTGAGAACCATCAGTATCTCCAGTCAAGCAAGTTATGCTTGAAACACCTCTTGAAAGGTGACAGTCACAAATGACTGTTTTCTGTGTGGTATCTGAATATGTAAGGAATATTGCTTATATTTTTTGGGTACTGCATGTAGATCGGACGTATATCTAACAGAGATAACTCAATTTTAATTTCAACATTCACCCGGACACCTTGTTAATTATCATTTCCTTTTTACTACCCCCATTTCCTGCTGTACATCTGTTATTCCTATTGCCTTTCCCTGCACAAGGCGCTCCTTCTGCTTATTTTCATATATTTTTACTTTAGTACTCTCTTGTATAAATCGTACATGATCTTTGTTGATCTGTATCTATTTCCTTTAATTTACTGCATAATCTTTCTATTACCATTTGCACACTTTTTCTACCCTTGTAATGTTGCTGCGACAACTGAATTTCCCCATTGTGGGATCATTAAAGTCTATCTTATCTTATCTCATCTTATCTTATCTTAGACATCACAGACGATGGAGAGGTCCAACCGGTCACAGTAAAGGGATCATAGTGTGTGACCGAAGATGAGTGGCCCATATCAAACTTGTATCTATGTGTTACTTCATCATCAGGACTCGATAATAAAACTGCCTCACGTGTTGTTAAAGGTCTCCATCGAACCTTACATCTGGATTTTCATTGCATTTACAATTTGAGAATACGCAAGACGAGGCTTGAGCCGCTTTGGCTCCTCGGACGTGTTTTGGCTCCGAGCCGGTGATGAGTTGACTCTGTCACCCGTTGCCTTTTGCAGCAGCTGCATCATTAACCTAAGCGACTAATGTGATTTATCTCTGTGTTCCTGCACTTTGTTGCCGTCAATCTGAACGGCCGTGATCAGCGGTGGTCTGCCTTCTCTTATGATGTGTTAGATCAGCAGCTGCCCCGTTCTCCAGCATTTAATGAAATAAATACATAAATGGCACCGTTCTGATCGGACGGATATAGTTCGGCAGGAGGCGGAGGCGGCGGTTGAACCGACTCGGCCGCCCACGTCCCGACTCTCGGTTGGGTCCGCGAGAAGCAAACGAGGGGGTCTTTTCCGAGGAAAGCAAAGGTCACAAGTCAAAAGTGAAAAAAAAAAAAGGGTCCACGTGGACTTCAGTCTCCTCGGTCACACCTGTTGTCCAACCCCGCGGCGCACAAACACACATAAAGCACTCTGAAGCCGCTTGAATCCTGGCTTCCCGAGCAGAGACCGCGCACCACGGGCGAGCTCAGTGAAGCTCAGAACGACTTACGTAAGAGCTCCTCCACCGCAGCTCCACAGCACCGTCCGATAGAGTCAATGTCAAACTGCGTGGGAGGGGAAAATGGGTATAATTCATGCACAGCCATGGAGTTTGCTGTTGTGCGCGCGGCTGAGGTGGATCGATTGTATGTGCGTGCGTGTGTTTGTGTAGCTGTGTCGGTTTGTGGTCGTGGCAGCCCCCGCTGAGAGAGCAAGCTCAGCTGTTGGTAGTCATCAGGCGTCGGGCCTCCTCTCTTGTTCCTCCGTTGATCTCGTCGTAGTTAACCTCACCTCCTCCCACCCCCTCTCCTTCCTTCTCTCCCTTTTTTTTTTTTGTGTTGTTTTTTTTCCTCTGCCCCCCAACTGGGGCTCCGCTAAGGCCGAGGTGGAGTCTCCGCTCGTTATTGCAAATGTGTTGTTCGGAGATAAGGAAATGTGGCACAGAATCCCCCCCCCCCCCCCCCCCCGGGGTTGAACATACAATGAGCGTGCACAAGTATTCAAACTATCATGGTGGGTACATGTACTCTGCAAGAGGGTTGGAAATGAGCTTTGAGGCCACCTTTGGATTTATCAACACTTGCTTTCTCGACTTCTCGCCGTCTTTGACCCCCCCCCCGCCCCCACTCTTCTCTGCTTCTGCCACTGCGCCTCACCCCGCGCGGGGTGTTACCCATGCTACATTAGCTGCTCACAAGCAGAATGACACGGGACAAACACCCACTCCGCAAAGCTCGCTCCAGATTTTGGGTTTCGGGGGTTGGGCGTGGGGGGTTGAGATCATTTCTCAGTCTGGACGAGGATACTGCCAGACCGACATGGTGTGAAGGCGATATGATGGGAGCCTCGTGTATTTTTCACACCGTGCCAGGAGGACATGAGGCCGACGTGTCTGCGGAGCGCTCGGCTCTTTAAACCTCGCTGAAGGTTTTGGGGGGGTGGGGTCGCGGGAGGAAGGTGGAGGGATCTCTCCACGGGATCGCCTTGAACAAGACACACTTATAACGCCCGTGTCTGGCGAGATCGTTCGCGATGCAAACCAGAAAGGGGTAAACGTGAAAACTCCCCGGCGTATCGCGCGCTCTCCGGTCATCTCACCCCCTCAAAGCGACTCCATCTGCTCTCCTTTGTCCTTCGTCCCGCCGGGCTCCTCGCTTTCATCTCCTCTGATAAACTTCAGCGAGTACCAGGCTTGTGCGAGGCTCATCTCCTCTGGCTCATCTCATTATCACCAGCCTCAGCTGAAGTGTCAGAAGACGCTTGAGGTGTTGGTGCAGCATGTTGGGCCATTAGGACGTCTGATAACAGCTGATGAGCACTTGGTCTCCCGGAGCCATGATCTTAATCGCTGCCAGACGACCAGACCGGGCCTGGTTGTAGCTTCCAAGCACCCCTAGAAACGAGAGACAGACGGATACCGGATATTTAACGATAAGATCACTAGTTTGCACGAAAATGTTACAATATTGATAGCTTGACCAACAGTCATTGAGCATGAAATACAGGAAGTACTCCCAGCAAAAGGTATCAAAGGTACAATATAGAAAAACTCCCTGTGATGTGCTAATTCCAACGCCGGGAACTATTGAGTAGTTGTTGATAACCAGTGGATGTCAGTGTAGCATCAGCGTGACGCTGACATAGATTCACAAAGGCGTTTGTTTGATACCTGGGGGATAACAGACTTTGATCGGCAAACAACGCATCTTCAAGTTCCTCAAAAATCGGCGGGCGGCTCGTCTCAGAGAAGGAATCCTGACACGGACGCTTAAAAAACCTTTCTCTTTTTGAGCAGCAAGAAAGACGCCGGTGTTTACTTCACCTCCAATATTTCAGAAGCATCATCAACCTCTTTGTAATACTTGTCAGCGTTCGCTTAAAGACAAGACCAAACGCCAGCTGGAGAAATCCCTGCCCCTTTTGTCCATTCGTTCAAACCAATATTTTAAATTTGGATATCTCATCTACAACTACAGTCCGTCAGTTACAACCACAGGCCATCTTCATTGTTTTGTCCTAATATGGTATGCTGTCCTGCACATCACTATGTTCTGGGGACCTCTACCCCCTCCTCCATCCCAGCCACCTACTGGCTCTCACTATTTCTGAATGAAATCTGACTCTCTCCAGACTACCCATGTTATCTGAATGGCCTTTTACCGTGGAAAAAAAGAAGCCACCGGAGAGGGACCGAAAGCGAGAGAGAGCATGTGATAGGTTTTCGGAGGCTCTGGTCATCTTGTCTGAGAGCCAGGATAAATATAGTGTTCATCTGAAGCGTATTTGACGCTGCATTGCTGAAGGTCCCCAGGCCCAGAGGCAGATGCAGATGGGGATCAACAGAGGGGGGGGGGGGGGGCCTTCCAGATGCCTGGCTGAGGGTTCTACTCCCATTTAGCAAAAGTCCATTAGCATCAGTAAACTGCCGCCGACAGGTGATCCGGGTTTATTGCATAATGTTGAGCTCAGGGGCCACAGCGATGCCAAGGAACCGCAAGCACATGAGTTTATTGAGTTTTAACGACAAATAACGTGCCTGGAAACATGTCAAATAACCTTAAAATAGCCATCAATACACATTAAAAAGAAATAATGACAAAAAACAATAAAAGTGACAAAGCGGTAAAAATAAAACTGATGACAGAGCAAGCGGCGTTGAACAGACGTGTTCTGAGTTGGGATTTGAAATCGGATTTGATGAACGCAGGAGCGGCTGAATGCTCTGGGCCCCATGGTGATGAGACCATAGAACTCCTATTTAATTTTAGAATATTTAGGGCGAGCAAGGCTTTTTATTTCAGAGATGCAATCAGTGAGGGGGTGGGCAGGAGAGTGCATGGCGCCGGAAATCACCGTTGAATTCGAGATAGATGATGAAGAGGCCAGTGGCGTGCCGAGAGGTTCATAGCCTGTGAGGTGATCACTTTCTTTTAAATGATATTTACAATTGTAAGAACTCGAAAGTGTTTCTTATTTCAGATAGTCTAATTCTATAAAACTGAAAACAGTTTGCGACCTTTTCTTTATTTCAGTATGAAGCCCATGCGCATATACTTCTCCAGGAAAAGCTCTGTTACTTTGTTGTAAAATCCTCCTTGATTTCTTTTCTTTCTTTCTTTTATTATATCACTCGCACCTGCCAACTCACATGCGCCCCCTTCAGGTGAGGCGCAGTATTGTCCGCCTCACCTCATGACTTCTCTATGGTTCATTTTCCGATCAGCGAGAATAATTGTATCACGCACTTACGCTAAAGACATTACACAGCTTGGAGAAGGTCGTGATGCGTATAATAATATCATAAATCTTTCTACAAACAGAAATGAGCACGCGCCACGCAGTCCAGTTTGTGAGGGAGTACGTGTAGAGATTTGAGCTCAGCCGCCGCACCTTGGCTTGTATGCGATCCGGAAATTGAATGAGAACATTTAAAAAAAGGTTGAAATCATAGAGAAAATATAATTATAAATCAGATGAGTGGAAAATTGTGTTAATATTTATCTTATGTTATCATTGTTTTGTTTTTTTTCCATTCCACAAGAGCCTCACCTGCCTCCGCTGACTGCAAGTCACTGCCTGGGCACACCTGTGGTGTGCCAATGGAAATGGCCTTAAAACATCAATATGTTCATTGGAGACAGCTGGGATAGGCTCCTGAGTGAAGGATAAGTGGTACACTAAATGAATGAATGATAATAACAATAATAGCATATAATTACATTATTGTGACACATAAATAGCCTGTGTATGATGTGTAGAAAAATGAAAATACCAAAATCTCGATAGTACAGGTTGGTTCACACGACATCCACATGCCACTACACAACATCTCTGGTTTTATTATGAAACAAAGGCTCTTTAAAATCGCAACAGTCAACGCAGGTCAACAGTTGTAAGGTACTCATATGTCTGCATATGAGGAAATATCGCTATACTTTCAATCCGTCTTATTTTATATCTTACATTTGTAATTTGCCGAGAACACCAAGTTATTGCAAAGATTCTTTTCTCTCACGGGGCTCCTATAACTATGAGGAATCTTTGTTTTAAGACTTTTTAAAAAGGATTTTAAAGAAATTATAAATGAAAAATAATAATGATTTTTAAAAAAATTACATAAAACACAAACCTGAAACCGGCACCAGGGAATATGTACAAGACAACCTGCAAATTCTGGGGTTTGAACAAACAAAACAATCCCTTATCCCAAAACAATAAATCCCTTATTAAAGAGACTATTTTTTAAATATAATGATAAAGATATTTTTATGCCAATCAAGATGTGATTCTCATGAATTTAATGCTTGGAATAATACATTTGAATGACAGAAGTATTAAGAAAATTATAATCATATATTTTATAAGAAAATATCATTTGCACATTGATTCCTCAGGGCTGACAAATGGTGCAATGTCTGATCGAGAAAAGCAAGAGATGCCACTGACTTTGCTTGGCTGATTGTGGAGCGGAGTCCTGATAAGGTGGGCCTGTTTTTGTGACAGTTCTGAGGAATCCCTTGACGTCACACTTGCACGACACAGCGAGAGGCGTGTGGAGAGCGAGATTGGACTGGACCTACTTTTCATTCCCCTGTGAAAGACAGACAGGGGGAGGGAGAGGGGGGTGCGAAAAAGCGAGGCCTCATGATGACTTAGCATAACAAGGTCTGTGTAACCTCGTTCATCACGCCAGCCCCCCCTGGCTCCGTCTCTGCTCCTCTCCGGGATGATTCACAAGCAGAACAGGGGGGGGGGGGGAAGGCTGAAAGAATGGTCGAGAGAAGGAGACACAAGACATGCAAGAGGAGAAACAGAATCATGAGAATCAATTTCCAAAGTGATAGGGACGGAATAAATGAAAAACAAATGACAGGGACGATAAATCTAAATGTGAGGACACAAGCTGAGAGCAGGTGTGACAAGGACAGGAAGGGAGCAGAAGGGCCTTTCCGCTCACTGTAACTTAGCTTTATCAGCAGGCGGTGTTTCATTTGACTTTTTTTAGTTTTCCAAAGTCACGAAAAGTACAACTAAGAGTTAAGCTGCAATCATGAGGTTATCTGAACCCCTTTGATGTAACCTTTAGGATTTGCACATTGAGGTACCTCGTAAAACAGAAACCCCTGTGTGAGCAATATGATGAACGTTTCATTCTGTTGGAAAATAAATGTGTCTTCATGAAAAAAAAATGTAAAAAATAAACCTGGTAATCATTATTTGGTGACATCCAAGGTATGGACAGAAAGCCTAATGGATTTTTTTTTGTTTCCAGCCTGGGCCGTTTTGTTTCTCCCGGTCTGTTGGGATTTAGGTGACGCGTCTCCCAAACAAGCTGATGTAAGCAGGAACATGTACGGACGCTGCTGGGGGAAACCGGAGCTCGCTGAGCTTGTTCAACAGAGAGTAAAAAAAAAAAAAAAAAAAAGGTCGGTTTAGGTTATGGGGTTTCAAACGACTTTTGCTTTTTGTTTCTCCTTACACAAAACTGTTGGTGCAGGCTGGAAGGAGGGGGGCACCAAGCACCTGCCAGGAGTGCTGGGTGTTGTGGTTTGATAAAGTCTGGGCCTCTTGCAACCCCCCTCCCACAACTCTGACAGCACACACACGCACATCCTCGATAACACACAAACACATAACTGAACCCTGTCACCCCATGAGCATTTTTCAGTTTTGTCACTACAGCAGGATACAGATTGAGAATAAATAAATAAATACAATTACCGTAAATAAATAGTGACACAGCAGGAACATGCTCAGCAAATACTCTAGTCTGGAGGCATTTCTCAGTACAAATTCTTTATTTTTTTTTTTGGTATGGCTTCTTTGAAGGAACTGTAAAAGACATTAAAAAAAAAAAAAAAAAAATGCAACCAGCGAGGGATCCACAAACAGGCACCTTCAGTAAATCCACAAACATGGCGGAAAAACCTGCTGCGACTCTGCAGGTCAAAAAAAAAAAAAAAAATGGCATAATTGCTACTACTATAGTACAAAAGAAACTATTTTAACTTAGTACCTCTTATAAATACCTATATAAATATTGTACTCGATGACTGAAAATGTCTTGAATGTCCTCTGGAGAGCAAACAGTCTGTGACAATCGGTGAGAAGAATAAACCACTGGTGCTTGTGCTCAGTGTCGGCTACCTTTCGGACAGAGATACAGCACGCTTGGTCCCAAACGCCGTCATACTGCATGTGATTATCTACATCCATCTTATCGAGACCCGAGGGAGTCAGATTACTGACGGGCCTGTTAGAATCTGCATTTGGTTCTATGGTGAGGGGAAAACGCTTGAAAAATTAGGACATTAAAAAAAAAAAAAAGAGGGGGTTTTATGTTTTTTTTTTCATTTTTTTTTTATTAAGGCCTCTTTAATTGAATAAATTAAAAAGAAAAAAAAAATGGCAAAAGCTCTGTCGTCACAGTCCGGTCTCGACTGTAGCCTCCTCAGTCTGTCACGAAACTCGCGAGTTGAGTTTTGCTCGTGCTCCGGCGCGCCGGCGGTCGCCCAGAGGTTTTGTTCGTCACAGGGCCAGAGCTTTACCTCGCCCCCGATCGCGTAAGGATGGGGACCAGAGATAGAAAGGGAGGGCTGGCTGTTTGCCTCCTCGGTCGCCACCGCACGTCTCCTTGCGTCGGTAGATGACCGTCCCCGTTGTCCTAAAACAGCAGCCCCCCTCCCCACCCCTGTCACGTCCACTCCAGAGTCTGGAATGAACAAAATGTCCTAGAAACTCTCGAAACATCAATATGTACCACGGACGTGCTTAATTTTCACTGACTGAGCCAAAAAAATATGATAATTGATAATAAATGACATACAAATGAATGATGGAGACATTAATACGACAATAAATGACATTACAAATAATAGCAATAATAATAACAATAATAATAATAAAATGAAGTGTCTGGAAGCTTCTTGAAGCCCTTGGAAGCGACCACATACTCGCTGTTTAGCTTCCCAACCTGAACCATGATTTCCCTCCCACACCTTCAACCAATGAGCAGCGGGCTCATCCTGATCGTTTAGTGCAATATTCCCACCCCGTTTCCTGAAATCCTTGCCTCACGGGAAAAACAAAAAAAAATCTTTCGCCAGCCTCGATGTTAAGGTCTGCCTCCCCCATTCCACCCTCCCTCCCCCCCTTCTGCACCTGTACTGCACTCTCTGCGTCGCTCCAGACTCACTGCATGCGGTCTGGTTGGATGTGCTGCTGGGGAGCATAGTGCAGGAAGGCCGGGGCCGGCGCGGTGGCCGAAGGGAGGGAGGGGTGGACGGTGGCCGGGGCCGTGGCAGCGGCTGCCGGGCCGGCGCTGGCCGCAGGGCTGGCGGCGTAACTGTAACTCAGGAACCCGGCCGGGGAGGCGGCGTATGGATACTGCTGTTCGAAGGCGGCTTGGGCGTATTGGGTATAGGCGGCGCTGTAGTCCAGGTAAGGGCTGGTGCTGACGGAGGTAGAAACCTGAGTGGGCAGCACCAGGCTGGGCTGCACGAATGCTTGCGGGTAGACGTACGGCTGGGCCAACCTGCACACAGACACAAAGACCAAACAAGGGGCGTTGAGAAGAGCCGCGGCGGCAGATCAGAGGAATCCCAAGGCCTGGTTTCTATTGTTTACATTGCTCCTGGACAGCAAGTGTTTAAAATATAAACTCTCTGTAGGTGTTCTGAGGTTCTCACACAGATATCTGTGGTTATTAAAAGACGGAATACGTGAAGGTGACTCAACCTGCTGTCTGTGGCAGTTAGTGAAACCTACGAAACCTGTTAGGTAGGGCCTCCTGAGGTGGACGGCTGGGGAGGGGCGGGTGAGTGACAGAGTCAGCCGTTACTGGCAGGTTTTCAAGCCCAGGCATCAGCGGAGTGTTTTAACAGCTGCTGCTCTTCACTCAATGAACACAATCAACCGCACGCGCACGCACACCCACACCCACACACAAAAAAAAAGGGGAAGTCTGCAAAGGTGGCGCGGGGAGTCTTGGTTTTCTCTTGGTGTGTAAACCCGACGCAGGCGATCACAGGTGAAGATGTCGGGCGCGGCGAGGGAGCTCATCAGGGCTGGCTGCGAGCCTCGTGTGGGGGCCCGCAGGCACCGCTGATTGGAGCCACGGCGTCGGGGGACAGCGCTCTTACTCGTTCACCGATTCCGCCTGTGCTTCGCCACCCCAGCCGTCTATTTTTACTGCGGCTCTCTCCTGATTTTCTTCTCTGGGGGGGGGGGGGGGGGGGAATGACGGTGGCACCCCTACCCACTGCCTTCGAATAAAGGCTGATGTAATAACAAGAACACCCCCCCCCCCCCCCCTTTGGGGGGAAAACATCACATAAAGGCAGCCCAAGACAAAGACAGGGCAGTCATAACAAATCTCTCTCTTTGCCTTGCACTTCAGTTAGGGCATATATCGATATATAACGACTACTGCTGTCAAAATGTGACGTCGTAATGTGGCTAAACATATCTGACGTTATGAGATGTGGGTCAGGCAAAAAAACTTTGAGGATTCTGAATATTTTATGACTAAGTAGTAACTAAGTTACTTAGCCAATTCCCTGGCAAGTCACATTTCATGTAACAGAATTGAGTTTACATGAACATTTGCAAGGACCTAAACCAAAAAGTCTCCAGAAAATGGAAAATTTCTCATTATTTCAGGGAGACATGATGTGATTTGTACCTCAGAGGAAGTCTCATATATCGATATGAAAAGGCGCTGGTAAAAAACATTTAACTATTCATTTTTTACCATATTGATTCAGGCCTACCTTGAGTTGCATCTCAGTACTGATTTATATCTTTAAAAGATATATCTATTCAAATATTCAGAATTTGATTTTTTTTTTTTGTCCCTCTTAGGTCCACAAGGACAAGAACGAGATCAGTAGTGAGACGCAGCCGTGAGGTCAACACAGTAAAAGATGGGAGCATGCACGAATTGGGGGCTGTCAACAGACACACACAGACACGCACACACACATGAGAATCAACCCCTTACAAGCCCCCCCCCCCCACAGATCCCACACACCAGTTACCACAGCAAACCCCAAACCATGCCATAATAGGTAAAGAGTCACACCACAATCAGGATAACCTCCTCACTCCTCATGGAAGGGAGAAGATAAAAATAAAAAAAAGCCACTCCAGTTCATCACAGCACACCGCACTGCACCCTCAAGCCATCACTGGCACCTTGCAGACAGGCTGGCTGGGGGACGGAAGGGGGGCTGGCCAGACACTTTCTGCCCGTACTTGGGGCATCTTCTGATCCTCCTGGCGCTCTGGTCAGCTGGCAGCGGACAGCGGCCAAGGTCAAACAGGAGGACGGCGTGGGTATTTGTCAGCAAGAAAATAAAGAGGGCCCGTTCTGTCATTACATCATCAGGTAGCAGACAGGTGTCATTTCTCTCTTGAAAACTCAGACCCGATGCTCGACAGTCATGAGGTTAAGACACGAGGAGATGGGGAGGGGTAGAAAAAACAAAAACAAAACAAAAAAAAAAAAATCACACCGACGATTATAAATAAGAAAAGCAAGAAAAGCAAAAACAAAAAGGGAAGATTTGGGTAATAATGGCGATTCCAATAGTGTTTTGTACAATGTCCTTGTAGCTGCCTCCTACATTCATGCAGTGTTTTTTTATATTCAGATTGTTTTTCTTTTCCAATTAAAGACCACTAATTGGTGATTTACCGGTGACATTTTGTCTTGTTTTTGAACATCTGATGAATTTACTGGGCTGAGATGCACGATTGGGAGCAATTAAAAAAAAGCAGACATTTATCAAATAATTGCTTGTATCTGGATGTAGACTCAATAATCATTCATCACACAAACATAATGGATAATACACAGAAATTCCACACAAGTCCGGTCATACACTACCTCATTTCAACTGTAAAGTGCCCCAATGCCACACACACACATCCAAAATATCTATATAAACATATGGGAAACTATATCATTTGAAATGCTTTTTTAAAAAATGGTAATTACGGAAAATTCTGAATGTGTGAATCAAGAGGCAGCAGGAAAGCAACCCAGACAGCAGGTGACCCGAGGAGCTGGTCAGACCTCAGCCCATTAAGGCTCTGATCTGCACCTTTTATAGAAAACCGCTCTGGTGACGACCCCTGCGGATAAAGCAAACACTTCCAGGATAAAACCAGAGGGTGAGTATTTCGTCCAATGTCCCACAGACACTGTGAAATAACAGCTGAAGTGAAGGTCGTAGGCATTCATGTGGGGAATGTTTCTTGAATAACGCTACCGGTTTCGGGGTGCTGTTTGAATAGAACCTCGGGTCCTGATGTATCATGACTTAGATTAACGGTCTGAATTTTTTTTACACGCACGCACACACACACACACACACACCAACTTTTATTCTCCTCTCTTCAGTTGTTACTTCATTTCACCTAGTTCCTTTTTTATTCTTAGATATTCAAGCAGTTTAGTGAAACTGTCCAGATTTAGAGCTCAACAGTACCTGTTTGACATTTCCCCTTTGTGAGACGATTAAGGGTGCATTCTCTTCTATTCGCCAAGCAGTCTGCATTAAGGGGGAATTTTTACATGTAAGCTTTCATCCCAAGCTTTGGTCTCAAAAGAGTTAATGGAGACCTTGGTCGGGCGCGGTAGGCGCCAAATGGATTACGCGACAATGTGAAGGGGAATATAAAAGGCGGCCTGAAGATTACGGGGTGGCTGGAGTGGCCGGTCGACCGGAGTGAGACTAACATAATGTTACTCAGCTGACAGACGGGAGAGATGGGGTCAATAGTGAGCGCCCATGATCACCACAAACACACGGTAGAGGATCGATGATAAATGACGGCCACATTATGATGTAATGTGAGGAGCACGGGGCAATATCACATCGAGCAGCTAAATACTTTGACGCCATAACGCAGATGACCTTCATGAGTCAGTGCATCGCCAAGTGTGAAAATGGGCTTGGTTGGTGGGGAAATTCAACGGGGCCTCACAACAAAAAAAAAAAACAAATATGAAGAAATGTGACATGGAAGTGGCCGGTGAGTGGCGTGGAAGAGGCGCTGCATTAGCTGCTGAGTCGTCAAGCACGCTGTCAAATCCTCATCTCCCCCCCCCCCCCCCCCCCCCCCCCCCCCATCAATACAACATTGCTGGCCTCGGTGACCCCCTCTGGTCCTCGCAGTGCAGAGCATCTGCTGACCACACACACAAACACATGAAGGCAGTAAGCCCAAACTCCAGCACACCACTGCTACACACAACATAGTAGCCCTGTCTAAAATCCTGTTTGAGCCCATGTCACCGCACCATATGCTATCAAGGGGTTAGAGGGGGAGGGGTGGCTGGAAGAAAAGCCACTTGTATACGCCACTGCATCTCAGGGAGGCCTGCGTCTGTCAGCCGCCGAACAGAAGCGGGCAGGCAGGTGCGTCATGAGCCCCTCCATGTCTCCAGGGCTGATGTTCATTGGAGATTAACAGGGGGTGTAAAGAGCTGTAACACGAGCCAGCACCTGTCAGACTGCCACCTCAGAGCTCCACTGTTCTCCATGCACCGGGCCCTTAGGATTTTGGTAAATCAGCATTCGCCTTGGTGGCAGGAGCGCGGACACGGGAGGAACTTATCCTCGCTCTGACTCGGCTGAGTCACACTTGAGTGGCGCGGGGTGTGCGTGACTTTTTCGAGGGGGTTCAGTTAGCCGCTCCAGAGATTTCCAGACAGCAGTACCACTAAATGCATGCAACAGTTGGTCACCATTCTAGCCTTTCAAGCATTTGCCATAACATGCATAAGGGCTTGCATGACGGAAAATTAGGGCTGAAAGGTCTTTTCAAAGGAATAAACAGAGTGCAAGTCTGAACTGTAAACACAACACTGCTGGGCTAGAGTCCTCCCAGAGGACCTTCTAGGTCATGGGGGGGGATTTCACTGCTCATTAATACAGTTGAAGACAGTCGTTTGTTATTTGTAAAAGCAATGCTGGCTGCTACACAGGTGAAGCTTTTCCATTTGTTGGATGACGTGGTATTAATCTGGACACCGATACAGATAAAAGTACGCCCTTTCATGAAATTAAATGATTAGGTTATCTCTAAATGGATCTGTTTACATCATGCATACCACGGTGACATGAGGCTCCTCTAAATTTCTCGGCTATTTCGGACACCTGACCACCAGTACAGAACTTCGGAGGAATTGCTGCATCTGTGAGAGTTAGCGTGTGGGATAATATGAGGAGATCAATTACTGCGCAGAAATGCTAATTTTCTGCTCGGCGGACCGTGGCTCTTGGATGAAGAAAGCGCAGGGCCGTTTCTACAACGCGGCTGACGGCTAGGAAGCCCCCGGTGTCAGAGCTCTCTCAGGGCAGGTACACGAGTCAACAGACTCCTGATAGAAGTTAACAAGTGAGTCACACATTTACCTCTGGAATGCTCCTCCATTGCCACAGATATGTGAACAATCCAACTGGCCCACAAAACTCAAATATGCTAATGGACTACTTCTGGAGTTGCACGCAGACCCAGAAACTGACATGTACATTCCAGAGGCCCTGTTTGTCAAAGAAAGAGTAGCCTAGTGGCATTGCACCAAGGGGAACACAAGAGAACGTTACAGGCGCCCACCCCTCTGACTTACCCATAATGCCTCTGGATGAGCGCCGGGTGAATGGGCTGCACACCGATGGATATGCCTGCAAGATAGGGAGGATGGCTGTCAACCACGCATTTGCATTTACAGAGGAGGCCGGAGAACAATACACAGAGGGCACAGAGAGACAGAGGCAGACCCTGTTTTCAAAATCGCCACTGGCAAAGAAGAGCAACATATCAAAATATGGGCCAAAGACATGATTGTAATTGGAAAAAAACGAATGCTGTTTGGTAAACAAAGAGATAAAACAGTTTCATTTCAACTCTCAGATGTCATTCAAAAGAAAACAATAGAAAATAAACTCAACCATGAAATGAAATAATCCTCACCTGTTTGGATACTACGAGGTTTGGCTCCCAGGTAGGCCAAGTTGACGTTGGCCTTCCTGCCATCGATGATGGGGTTGGGATCCTTGCAGGCTCTTTCTGCTGCTACACGATCTGTCATCGTGACCTGAAGAAAGAAGTTTACATTGAAACGCACCATACGGGGGAGAAAAAAAGAAACACCAGTGTTGACAATTGCATTGGATTCCCACTGACAAGGTCGGAAGCCCAATAAATGTTATCTTGACTTTTAGATCCTACATCTGGTACAGCAAAGCATGAGGGTATATGTAAAAACATGTTTGGGGGGAAAAAAAGGTTTAATGGTCAAAAAAACAGAATCCTGAGGGAATCTCCTTTTTTTAAAAAAAAAATCCTCAGTTACTACTGAGTGAGAAATAAGAGTTTGTAGTCATATATTCTGAGGAGGAAATTTCTTTATTTACATGCGCTGTGTCAAAAGCCGCAGTAAGGAAACCGCAAAGATGCCAGTTGCTGCTAAAGCTCACAGTGGGTTAGCAGTCGCAGGACTTCGACTCTTAAGATGCCAGTAATGCAAAACAAATGCATAAAACAGTCGTGGCCCGTTTCAGCGATTACGGTTCAAAACCTGCTCACAGCTGCACGGGCCGCCCTGCTGAAATATGGATCGGAGGAGAGGAGCTTATCCAATTAGGGACAAAATATTAAGGAGATTGTATTAGTCCACCCCTCCTCTCTCAATCCTGGCATTAGATGAGCCCGTCTGTTTTGATTGCCACGTTCTGCCAACTCAGTGGGTTCACCTCAGCGCATGGAGCAGCCAGAGAATGTAGGCCATAGCTCGCATTGTTTAAGGGGATGGTTTTTTTTGGGGGGGGGGGAGGGGGGGGGACATGACAAAAAACAATATGACTCTACATAGTGGAACGATCTGCAACAAAGCCCACTGCAGGGCTCGTGTTGTGAACACAGAGGAAGCACAGAGGCTTTGTTTACACTGTGAAGAGCCTTACTGTTGAAGGGGAGGTGGGAGGGGGGCTTATCCACCTCTGAAGTGTATTTGGATAAAAAGGTGAGTTCAGCTTGGGGTGGGGAAGGGACAACTCCCCACTCTCCTGTCAGCAGCCCCACGACTCAAGCCCTACATACACAATCGGCGAGATGACGGACGCTTCATGGAGGATAAATCGCTGCACCCTTCACCGCGTGCGTGTGTGTGTGGCAGCAGCCTCATCGGCCTGATCCTGTTTAACCTGAAACACGGGCTTCCATTCTCGACCGTTAGATACAAAAAAAAAAGGAAAAAAAAAAAAAAAAAGACTTGCCTGGCTGTTTTCCCTGCTTGGAGAGCTTACGTGTAAACACTGTGCAATTGTCTTACAATTCAACCCGTACACGTAAACATGCACAAATGCACAAAAGAGGTTTCCATTCCTTCTTTGGCCTGACAGTACATAAGTGTCGATGTGTCCTTCCAAGGGGTCTTGTAAATATTTGCATTTCTTGCACAGCTTCTGTTCTTTGTGACAAAGGGAAAATGGCTGACTTTATCTGCCTGGAAGAGGATAAGTCACCCATTAGTGGAGAAAGCCTTCAGGAGGTCCCTTGGATACTTTCCATCAAATGTACTAACAGTAATAGAAGCCATGGATCGCACTGATTCATGCATCAGAACTTTTCCAGGGCACTTCAAAACAGAGGCTGGGATTTTGTTTTTTGTTTTTGTTGAGAAATGTTCAATATCAACATGTTGTTTGTGTAAAATCAACACGTTTGTAGAGCGCAGTTGTTGACTTCCTCCTGAGCAGCTGAGGTTTGGTGCAAGTCTCTCTCCCTCTCATACACATACACACAACTGAAGCCCTGTGCTTCAGGCCGTGACAATGGAGGGCAGGGTGTGCAAGGTCAAACTCCCCACTGCTCCAAAATAACCATATAAAGCAGCAGCCAAGAAGTACAGACCGTCTCATACACTAAGCCAGGCTGTTCAGGGGTGAGTGAGGAGGAGAGGGTGACTTTATTTGGGGTTAGTGTGTGTGTGTGTGTGTGGGGTGGGGGGGTGGCATATGTAGAAATATAATCTTCTTAGTTACCCATTAACTTGTGTGATCCCTCATCCTCATTAAGCTAAAATAAAACAGCCAGTCAAGCGAAACAAAAAAAGAGATGCCGTGCCGTCGCTGGTTTCTGCTCCAGTGGTGTATCTTGAGTTTATTCCGCACCGGGAGATGTTTAACCCCTGATGAGTGTTTTGGGTTCGTGTATGAAGGGAACCAACTCTCGCGGGACGCTGCTGGCGCCGCCGTGGTATCGCGACAATTAACCGCGAGACTTGACTCATTATGATAAAGTTGTGAACGAGATCGGCGCGCGCGTGTCGTTTGTCATTAACGGACCGCGACTTTTTTTTTTTTTTTTTTTTAAATGTCGCGTAACTTACGAAGCCGTATCCTCGGGATTTCCCGGTCTGCCTGTCCGTTATCACCACAGCCTCGTCGATTTCCCCGAAGCTTTCGAAGTACTTTCTCAGCGAGGCGTCGTTCGTGTGGTACGGAAGCCCGCCGACGAAGATCTTGGTGAAAGTAGTGTCTTTCTGAAGCGAGGTGGGATGCATGACGTCCAGTGCTGCGTTCATGTACTGATGCAGAAGCATTGGGCAGCCGGGGAGAACACGCTGAAGATTCGGACCGGGCGGTTATTAATGTCCCAACATCTGTAAAACGCACCGAGTCGAAGGCTGAACCGGCGTGACGTCGTTGTCCTCCTATGTATTTTTTCCGCTTAAATTTTACCAGCCCGAATCTACAAGTCACACTTCGCTTACTCCTCCGCCAGCTCGGGAAGCTGGTCGCTTCTCCTTCTTAAAAAAAAAAGAAAAAAGCCGTGCCGGGGATCTTTATACGGCGCAACGGTGACCCCGCCTCCTCTGAACTCTTACCCAATCAGCGTCGAGCCTGAGTGCCAACTTGGGTAGCGGCTCCTCCCATTGGTCCGCCCACACGTACGCTCCGCTGCACCTGCTTTTGTCTTTTAAGACACAAAAGACCCGAAGTAGCTGAATCCAATCCCGCCTCGTGGTCTCACGCACCGTTGTAATGAGGAAGTAGCACACTTCTGCATTAATTCACCTTTCCAAACGTTCAGAGGTTGTCTGTAGGGAAATCGAAACTGCACAAGTTTTGTTACTGAACAAAGGAAACATCCAACTTCCATTCAACAATGGGTCCGTTTGTAAACTGACAATTAAGCGGCTGTATGAAGACGATCGGCAGTGGGTACATCAGTAATCGAGATGTTCGACTTATTAGTCGAGATGGCATGACTTACTGGCAGAAGTACAAGATGGGAACATTTAACTGAGGCCGAAACGACCTTCTTATAAAAGCGAATCGTCGGCGTGTTTGACAATGAGGCCGAGCGACTGGATGAATGTGTTTTTAATGTTTTAGTGCGCTGACCCAGCAATGACTGCAGGAAACAGACCAGTTCACAGCTCATCAGTTGACTCGAAAGGTTATGAATTAAATCGCCTTCAACGGAATATCGGAGAATAAAATGCATAACGGAATTGGCAATTGTAATTCTGTTCAGGAAGAACCCCCACCACCATTGAGAATTTAGAATTATATATACTAACAGAGCAATAGCCTCTTTCTCTCTCTAGCTTGTTTCCATCATCTCAAGAACACACCGTACCTCTGTTGAAAAGAAATTAGCAAACCAACTAATCTTCTTGGTGTTACTTTTCAGATCATCTTACTAGTCAATCACTGATGTAACATGAAATAAATTAGGATTTCCTAATTATTTTTTTTAGGATTTTATCATTCCGATGAATAATTACGTTTTAGTCATTGCCATCTCTTTTTTTGGAGGGGGGGAAGGGGGGGGGCGTCAAGAACACTAGGCTGACCTGAACAGGAGACATGCAATGTCACATAGTCTTAGATTATATTATTGTTGAAAATTAAACCTGCAGCTTGTGGAGGGGCAGCACCACATTTGGCATCAACACTACGGGGAGAAACTGGTGTTGGAAGGTGGCACCAGGGGTTGAGGTGGAAGTTCAGGAGCCGGTGAATTGCAGCAACAGAAAATCTTCCCGCCGTCAGAGTCTTGGAGCTCCACTGCTAAGTAGCAAGGGTCAGGCTAACATTGAGGTGACACTCTAATGACCTCAATAAAATGGTGTTTAATTCACACCTTCAGCTCTATGAACTGGTTCACTTTTCACACTTGGCCTTTGTTACCAACAACCCATCCCCATTCATATTCTCTTGAAGAAAATCCCCGTTTCCTGCTTTGTATCCCCATTAAAGCCTGATCCTGCATAAAGAATCTCAAAGTTTCACTTTGATCCCATTTGTTTTTTTCTAGCAGACTTCTGCCAGGGGTGCTCTCAGGCACATTTAACACCCTGAAAGATAAAAAAGCTCCATCTGCTGGTTATGAAGGATTAAAACAGGCACGCACACACCCACACATGCACACAAGGGGGTCACAGTAAGCCAGATGTTTTTTTCTAAGTTTATCTTTGTGATTTTCTCAGATGACTTCAATGTCGGGGTCCCACACGATTTCATTTTACAGCCGACGTATCAGAGCGGTGAAGCTCACAATGTCATGCAAAGTACAGTTGAAAAAACAAAACATGAAAAAAAAAAAAAAAAAAAAACCTTAACCAACAATCATACAAACAACATATAGGTTATCATTTACTGGATGACTCGCTCAAGTTGTAATGAACATGTTCAATTTTAAGAGTATGCACTTTGTTATGCATTTTACATCCAAGTTTCATTAATGGCGCTCGATCACAGGGACAGCAAATCAAATGGGGTGAAGTCTTTGGGACAGCCTTTCAAAATGTAAAGATTGGAACGGCAAAGAGAAAAACAGATCAATGTGAGTGGAAAACACAACCCCCCCCTTCCGTGATGACGTGCAAGACCAACTGTCATGCAGCAGCCATCAGTGCCAGGTTGGGTAGGCCCCTCAAGATTGGTCCGTGCACACCGGGGCTTTGGTCCAGGTGTTTGCCGAAAGGAAGGAGTCTGTCTTGAGCGTATACGTACACTAAAGCAGCAGGTCTTTCGCATTTCCCCACAAGAGATGCGACTTGGCGTGATGGATCTAAACACAAGAAGGGGGGAGCAGTCAGTCATGAGGAACAGATTTTTTTTCTGGTTTATTTGAGACGCAGTCTCCTTTTCTGTGAAGGCCATCCAGTTCATGGTCAATTGTTGTCAAATCTTATCATGACCGCTGGACTTAGTTTCTTTCCTGGAAGATGTTTCACCTCTTGTCCGAGAGGCCTTTTTAGCTCTGAAATAAACTCACTCCAGTTGTTGCGATAAGATTTGACAACAGACATTTCTTTCTGCACAGAGTCATCATCAGATTGTAATGAATCCCTGGAAGTGATGCCTCATTTGCTGTACTGCTTTGTTGATGTGCATTCAGCTATTTCCATTTTAACTCCTTTAACTTAATCAATAGCTGTCCTGTGATGCATTGTGCAACTTGGCTCACACTGAAGAGGTGTTTTTCTTTTTAAGAAAAAACTTTGAGTGGTGATGCTACAGAAAAACAAGAGTCCAACCCAAAATACTGATAGTACAGATGCAGAGGTGGCTTGTACACACTAAAGTAGCAGAAACTACATGAGCTTTCAGTACCCAACAGCTCTCGCCAAAGATCACTACTCGGGCTTGCAACAAAATCAAAATTCTGTCACTGCCCTCATCTGCACTCGCCAGGCACCTTGATCACACAGCAGACGCCCAACCTCTCACCATTTCTTATTCCGAGGTTTCAGCTCCTCCGCAGCGTTCCTCAGGAAGATATAGTTCTTTTTCTGGGGGTTGTAGTACTCGTGGCCCTGAAGGATTTCAGATTCACAGTTAGTGATGTCAGACATATTCACTGCAGATTCATAGGGAAGGCAACATTTTTCAGACCAAATTGATGAAATACTGAATATTCAACTTAAAAATACATAACTTGCTCTTCAAATCTAAATATATGTTACATTTATTTCCTGAGATTACCCAATTTAATGTAGAGAATTATTCTTCCCCATTTCTGTGTGTTGTTACAAATTATTTTGGTAATTGTTCCCGATGTTGTTCCTGCAGGTTGTGGGGTAGTGTTTGGGAGTTTGGCTGTTGTTTGTCAGGAGGCCCTGTGATAATTTCAAAAGTTGGAAGAGCATCTCCTACCTTCGACCAGTCGTAACTGGAAGCATACGCAAAGATGTTGCCGTTGTGATTGAAACAGCAAGCGGTGATGGGCTGATCGAGCTGTTCTGACGTCTTCAACTTGGTCCGGGCGTCTTTGTCCCAGAAGCTGAAACGTCCATCTGAGCCCACAGTCGCCAAAGTGCCATGAACCGGGTGGAAGGAGATGGCGTTGACCTGACAGGACAGATGAAAGGTATGGGGACACATTTTGACTTTATTACAAATATTATCATTATTCATCAACATATACAATGGCATCAGTTAGGACCCAACCAATGACATTACAGTATCAAAGAAAGAATCTGAATTGTTCTTTGAAAGTCTGCAACAGTAAAGCGCTATGTGTGTGTGTCTTAGTGTGAGCAAGTAACAGGTGGCACTCTTCTCAACTTCAGTGAAGTTAAAATCAGCTGAAAATGGCTTTTTGTGGCTAGATCATCAATGTGGATATTGGCTGATGTGAAAACTTTATGAATCTTAAGGAATATAAAAAAAATATCTATCCAGCAGGCAAGCCATTGGTTTTAATGCTACTGCCAGGGTTTCTGACGACCATTAGATATGGAATGACATTATGTGTACTTGTGTAAGTTCTGCTATCTACTAACCAAACTCCAAGGTCATTCAAATGTTGTGGACAGCATTACATTTTAACATTTTTGACCTTGACATTTCCTTATTTTCTGACATACACGTGGATTTTTTTTATCAATTTTTTGAATTGCCAACATGCATGCTGCAGGGAAATAATAACTGAGCGTAATGCAAATAACCAAAGAAATCAAACACTAATATGGAACCGTCTTAGATGTCAAAAGCCCAGCTTACAGCGTAGATGTCCTGTGGAGTCGTTGTGTTGGTTCCATTAGACCGGTGGCACTTGAAGGTGAAGTTGTCTTTGGCTCTGATGGAGATGGAGAAAACATGTTCACGTCATATCTTGTTTCTTGATTCGTGAGCTTTTAATAGTTGCAAAAAACGAAGAAGGAAAAAAATGATAATTTCTTTTGAGATTTTCAGTGGACGGTTTCTTTCCAGCAAATGTATGTGTACATCATAATGGGTGTGTGTATAGAAAATCAAGTTTCTGCTACAGCAATGAAGGAATGGAGTGTAATAAAGTGTTATTTAATTACATTTTAATCGAAATGCTTATAAAAGTCTGCATTAGGGGCAGAAATCCTCCACTGTGTCACTGATCAGACCTTTTAAATATAGAATTTCTAAAATTAAAATTTTTCAAAAATTGCCTCTCAGTTTTCTAATTGTTTGTATGAAAATTTTCCCGTGGATTATAATCAATGCATTTTTTAATGTGTTTTGATGGAGACAATTTCTACGCTTCTCAGTTCTTAACACTCACGGATTCGGAGGGTTGATATAGTGAATCGCAACCCGTCCCTCAATGCTTCCCAGTGCAAATCCAGTTGGCTTATTCTGCTTGTCCTTGAAAATGGCAACACAGCGGTGCTTCGGGAGGAGAAAAAACAATGTCATAAAGAGGGCAATAATACATACTTTGTATTAATGGTTTAACAATGCATCAATTCAATACATATACTGACTGGATTGCAATAATTGTCAATAATTACTGAAATTGTGAGACATCTATGAATGGCACCTCTTTTGTTTAGAAATCATTTTACAATTCCAAGTGTGATTTGATACGATGGGGGGACGAATAAATGAGTCGATGATTTTAGTTTGTAATTTCACATTCAAATTTCTTCATAATATATCATTTGATGTACTGAGTGACGGCCCCGGAATCAAATCTAACCAAAATGTAATCCAGGCAAGCTCTGACTACATGGCGCATGCTTGATAGTTGTCTGAATCACTGATAGAAGAGTGTCTATCCATCCATAGCGATTCGGACCGGGTTGCTGGCACTTATTACATCAATCCAGATGTTCAAATCCCTGGTGATTCACTGCAGCTCTTCCTGAGGGACATAAAGACTTTCCCAGGCAAGACAAGACATACAATCCCAGCTGAAATGCTGAGTCAACCATAGGGCGTCCTTTGAGCTGTACGCGTCCTTCATAAATGCTCGACTTTGAAATGCACGACTCCAAGTTCCCTACAATGCCTGGGCTCCTCTCTTTATCCCCTAGGGAAAACCCTAATAATGCAACAGAGGAAACATTTGAGCTGCTTGTGTTGGCGACCTCATTCTCCAATCCATAACTTGGAGCTTGTGGTCTCCAGTGAGGGTTGGGAAGTAACTAGAAAGGATCAACTGATAATTGCATGTTGAAATCCAGCCCATTTTTCCCCCTGCAACAGATCCAACACCTGTATCACTCCCTTGCTCACACTGCAGCTTATCTCCGTGTGTGAGGAAAACCCCAAGATGCTCATAATCATTCATTTGAGGATGCAACTTTCAGAGGGAGCATTCCACCGTTTTCTGGTGGAGAACCACAGTCTATAACCTATGAAGGTGCTAACTATCCTTACTACTGCTAGACAGCCAGCTACAATGTGTTTATGGTATAAGAGGTTTGACAGGAAAACATGATTCACAAAAGAGGCAACCCTCTGATTCCAGTGTGAGATGCTATCCTGTTCACATCTCTACTGTCAGCCATGGTTCTTTCTCAAGGTGCCAGACAGATTGTAAAAACCTCTGATGCCACGCAAAGGTGCTTCTTTGTGGCCTCACAAACTCACTCAACTCATCTGATGTTTTAAGCAACCGGAGCTGATCAGGCCTGAAAACTGTCCTCGGGATCTAGACAAATATGGACAACCTTCTGATTATAGCTTCAGTAAACAATTTTGCGCAATGGAGAGTTTGGATAGGGAGAGTTCAAATTCCATGTTCGGAGACCCTGCAAACAGCCTCCTCAGTCAGATATTTCAAGTCAATCCAAATGACCCATAAGGGTTTACCTGGTCAGCTCAAGATACCTCAGGCACCCTGATTTGTCTCATGTCTAATTAGCATTAGAAATCATTCCTCTGCTGATCTGATGACATGACTAAAGACGAATCATTGCTCTTTGGGCTGAAGTCTGGTGGCACATATAATTATAAACATCATCATGGTCAACAATGATGGTTGTTATGGTCCATCCATGGTTAGCATATAAATTCAATACCAAACACTTCTCAGCATAAAGTCAGTAAGACCTCTCAGATCTCCCTCCCCCCATGTAGGACTGCAGTGCATGAGTATGAACCATTTGTTGAATTCTGGGGCTGTCCAATAGTAAAACTACAAATGACAAAAAAAAATCAGTTGCTCACATTTTCCCTGATGGATTTGTAAGTGCCGTGTTTCCTTTTCGTGCCCGTAAATTATGAGAACAACCAGATCATAGTGTCTCAGAGCATTGGCACAGGGTGTGCAGAGAAACTTTAGAGCTGGAAGGTGTAATAAGTAGAGGAGAAAAATTCTCACCTGATGTTTAAGAGGAGAGTCTATTCTACGGAACTCAGAGGGCTGGTTCTCCAACTGATAAACAATAAGACCCCTTTCGGCTGTGGCAACTACTGCCATTGGGTACACCTGCAGATCAGAGATGCAAGTGCAAAAGAAGTTAAGAATCCAACATATCTGACAATTTAGTCAGCAGAATTTATAAGCCTCAAGCCATCTTACAACATCTGCGCAGTAACATCTCTCAGGCATCTGCAGAGACATCATGGGATTGGGAGAACGGGTGTCCCAAAACTGGTGGGTAACAAAGAGACACATCATGTACTATAGTATTTTGCTTCAGAGCTTTAAATCAGACACAATACTACACATAGCTCCTTAAGGATGAATAGTTGCTTCATTTGAGACATTTTTCCCTGCTCCAGCAAATATATTGGGGAAAATTGTCAATTCTGGACACTAGTTGATAGGGGCTGGGGTGGTGGTAGAGGGGGGGGTGTTAAGCAAAAACAGTCAAGTTTTAGCTTGTTTGGGGAATATCATGTGCCTGTGATATTTCATTATTGATTTTTGTGATAATGAAAACAATGAGGCACATGCTTTAATGAATACTAAGATGCGGGACAATGCACTGAGTACAATGGCGATAAGTCATTAAGTGAAGGTACTATAATGCAACAAAAGCTTTCAAATCATCATAAAACTAAACAATTTTATATTCCATGTTCTTCTAACACTGGAACATGCTAACTTATGCGTTAAAATTGACAAAATTAAAATACAAAAAGGAAAATAAAACGCTTTAACAAATTGCGCAGTTCCCAGTATCTTTTTAAATACCCAGATGCAATTTTTTGTAGGAAAAATTTTTTGTAATGTGTTGCAGGTTTTTTTTTTCCTTTGTACCTTCAGTGTTTTGTCCCAGCTGCCAGTCATGATACAGCTGTAGTTTGGGGCTTTAATCCAGTGGATAGCTTTGATTGGTCCGTCGTGCTGTGAAGATAAATGATTGGGGATATATGGTGAGTCGCTGGTCTTCATGACTGCATCGCTGCTCTGAGGACACTCATCCCACCTGTGCAATCTGCACTGCCTGATTACTGTTGAGATCCCACATCTTGGCTGTCTTGTCACAGGAGGCAATGAACACTTTACTCCCATCCTGGTTTATACCAAAAGAAGAAGAGAGAAAATTTCCATCACAGCTACGCAGCCCAACAGACACTATTTACTGTTATATACTGAAAATGGTGGGACTTACGTCGCTCCAGCAAGCATCAAGCACAGGACCTGTATGCATCTGTTGTGCTTTGGGGACAGTCTGCCCGTTGTCCTGCACTTCCCAGCAACGGACCTGAGGTCAGATTGGACAATAATTATAGCATAAGACATGATGTATCTTTAAGTAAAGTTCAATAAACATTTGTTAAACAATATCTGAAATAACATTATAATAAAGGGGTATTTAAACTGGCAATACTGAGCAGAAGCCAGGAAAATACATCATTCATTTCACCATACCTTCCATAACAGTCACAATAGTCCCAAATAATATATTTGGCATTATTATCCAGACTTTTATGGAAAAGTCTATCACTAAAGCAAAACAAGCTCAGCCCCTGCGTCAAGCATATGTGCTCTGATTCGATTGCAGTTCAAGACTTTAACATGCTGCACCAAAACACGAATGCACTGCATTCTGTTGGGGGAGAGACTTCTGGTGTGCAGACCCAAACCTTCCTCAGGCAGTGCCATACACTTTTTTTCTTGAAATAAAGTGAACTCACATCGTTGGCCCAAGATCCCCCTATGAGGAAGTTCCCTGGCATATTTGGAGGACTGAAGGCCAGGCAGCTGATGCTGTCATCTGGCGGTGAAGTCACCTCTACATCCTGAACGACAAAAACGTACATTAGTGGAATGTCACTTGGCAGCAGCAGAGCGGATATATTTTGTCAGAAAACCCAAGTAACAGTTTCACCTTTAATATTTAGCGTTTACCTTCATTGGATTATGGCTGTCTGTTGTTGAACCTCCGAAGACGCCAGTCCCCGCTGTTCCAAAGCCGGAGTTTGTACCAAATATACTCATATTGCATTACAGAAATGGCTGATACGTGCCTGACGGGTAAAAGAGATGCGTCATATTATTATATTTACGCATTTACAAGGTGGTTATTTAAAACCTGTTTTGGCTAGTCGGTAGACGACACTAGCCAAATGAGCCAAGCCCTCAAGACCAGAATATCCCGGGTGGACTGCTACAATGCGCGACCACGCTAACTAGCTTGTGAAGGCGTAACTTGATGCTAACAAGCTGGTCGACAAGGAGGTTTCTACCCGCAGACCGACTTACTGGAATTTACAGAGCGTCTCGAATCTTGAATTATTCTTAGCAATCAGCAATTATTCGAGTCAGCCACGAATCGCTTGCTAACGCTAGCTCGGTTTTGGAGAGTGGCCGATATCTAGGTTGTAGTTTCCGGTTCAACACCAACATTGAACTGCCATCTAAAAATATAAAAAAAACTGTATGTAACCTTGTGTTTCAGCAAACGTACCTTAAGTTGCTTGATTTCTATTGGTGTGTGCTCATATGTTGGGGGGTAAAAAGCCGAAATATTTTGGCGCAGTAAAATGTGGCGCTTGTTTCCCGACGTGTCGCCTTTTAATGACGTAACACCAGTCGGTGCATGCAATTCCATTACTTGCCTCTAGGGGTCGCTGTTGGCACAAGTATCTCGGTACGTCAAAGGTGAAATCAGGTGCATACCTTAGTTATCTGCAAGCATCGCTCCCGATCGCCACCTGTGAAAGGGGAATTTGCACAAATTGATTCAGAAGTTGCATGTTTTGATCACTGATAATAATAAACGAGTTGCAAACTCTTACTCAAGGACTCACACTACTTAAACATTAGTTCAGGTCCCTGTGTTTACCGGTCCATGGATGTTACATTGGACACTTCCCTCATTATACTTCGACTGCAATAGATTTGAGATATAAATACTACACTTTTGACTCCTTTACAGTAATCCGATAGCGGTACTTAGTTTTAAGATTATTGATACACACACATTTACACACACACACACACACACACACACACACACGCACACACACACACACACACGTATATTATTAATGAAATTGTTATATTGGTATTATTTAAAATCTTTCTATAAACTTGTCATACAAACACATAATACACCATTATGAAATAACCTTTCCATCGTATCCACTATTGGCTTCCTGTTAAAAATCGACATCAAACTGTTCTCACATGCATTTTTTAAAAGGTAAAAACACACAATATAATTTTCTGTGAAAGTAAAACTCAGTGCACATCATGAGCACTTATACTCATGATCAGAATCAGTATCAGAATCAGAATACTTTATTGATCCCCAAGGGGGAAATTGCTTATTGTTGAAAGCACGTGATTTTAGCGATTATACTTAACGTAGATAGCGGTTGATGGTTTTCCCTTACTAAAAAGCCAGATGTGGCAATGAAGAGCCATTTAAGGTCTTTTCATATTTTGCTGCAAACAGTGGGTTTCTTTGTCAAGCAGCTCCTGACATGTGATCCTTATTCCGCCACGTCTGTTATCTATGATGCTTGATTTGATCATCTTGTGGGATAGAAAGCAGACATGACACTCCATGAAAACAGAACAAAACATTCATCCCCGCTGGCAACAATCATCCAATACCTTATTGTGAAAAAGTATTGCCACTTTATACAAACAGAATAAAAAAAAACAAAAAACAAGAATTTCACTTTTTCCACTGAGCAACAAATATTTCTTCATCATCATTATCATTGAAATGTTTATCAAACTGTACGTATGTATCACAATGTCTTCACGTATAATCTCACACAGTGACGAATCCACATGTCTAACGTCAAACTGATCAACATCAAGCAAAATGAAAACAAAAATCTAATGAAGAAAATTCAGCACAGGTACGGACATTCCTAAAATGGGTGTCAGGCTTTTGTATACAATGAAATTAATCAATTCCCCATTCAGCTGTGGGGGGGTTATTATGTTATTTATATTTTCCCTGGAGTCTTTCCAACCTCCTGTGGCTCCTTCACGTGTGGTCAACCTGGGCCCTGCGCTGCTAATCCGAGCCCGGAAAATGTCCCCTACATGCTCAAAATACCATTTTTGGTTGTGCTTGGATACACAGAAGCTCAGAAGCAGAGGCGCATTTCAAATGTTCATTTGAATTAGAAGCCTGTGACGGGCCAAGCTCCTTTCAGTCGCACGTTCTGATCCAATTAACTTCGTCCTCCGACCTCAAAAAAGGACCGGTATGATCTGTACCTGAGTGTTGGATTCTTGCTTTGTTATTCCGACTGCCACATCCACCCGCCATTAACCCTCCGTTAGAGTGACTTCTTTGCACATTGTTTCAGTCATTCATGAAGGCTGCCGGCGTGTCCCTTCATGCGTCTGAACTGCTGCTCCTGATCAAATCCCTGGATAATTAGGGTGGCTTTGATTTTAATGTCTGAGTTCAAAAGATGTCTTTGCTGAGGAGGGGATTTGGGGATTTCCCCCCGCTTTTCCTGCTGACTGAACGCAGGAGAGGCTTGGACTATTTCCATACATGTATATGTGAAGCTAAACAGAGTGATGGGAGTTTTTTACCGAGCATATGTAGCATCTCGGATTTTGGCAGTTGGCTGTTTTTGTAGTATTTTTACTTGAGTGCTGTATGTATGAATACACTTTAGGTGCTTTTCCTTGCGCACTGTGCAGAAACATTTTACTTTATGCCCTACAGGATTTCTCTAACTGCTTTTGTTATTCTTGTCCAGTGGGTTTTCTTCTTGATTATTTGCAATAAACTGAAGGATTAAGTAGATATTTGAGAGTAGAAATCCCTCTTTGATCACCTTGAAGGTGCATTTTCACGAAGACAAAGAGGGACTTTTTCCTAGCTTCTGAAAGGACGACCTCTGAGAACAATGTGCTTGTCGGAGTTAAGAGTACTTTTCATGCGAACTGGACCTTCATTTCGCATCTCATCCGGTTTGCTAAAAAGTTGCCACAATTTTTTTTGGGATGAGAATTAACCATGACCTTGATGACCGAGAACCTCTGTGAACTTTAACATCAACTTCTGTAAAACACCTCATACAGTAGTAAAACACATGTAAAAGTTACGATGCTTTTCGTTTAACTGATGTTCACAGTTTCACTTGAGTAAAGTTCTAATTCAGGATTATCTGTGTGTAGTCAATTGTCTTCACGAGGTGGTGAAAGGTGCTGGATGGGGTATTAGAACTCCAATAGAAACTGCACGAATGACAAAAAAATAATAGAAAAATAAAATAAAATAAACATCGAAATACGTAATGGAAAAGGATGAAACTTTCAGCGGTGGTTCACTTGTGTTCCATCTGCAAGTGCACATCCTTACAAGATCGAGAAGCGCGCTTCACAAGAAGATACTTTCAGTGACTCTCACCACTTTGGGCTGATCCCATTCTGAGAGACCTCCTGCCCCTCCTCTGACACGCCACCCCCCTACCCACGCACACACACACACACACACACACACACACACACACACACATACACACACACACAGACAGACATAGAAACACACACCCTCCCCAAAAGTTGCCATCAGGACGAGCGCGCCTCTTCAGCCGAGCGGACGACGCGCCGATGAGCGTCTCCCGGCGCGCCGGCGGTCCAAAGCCCGTAAACCCCCCCGTCGAAACGCGGTGACGAGCGGCTCGTCCACGATGACCCCCCTCGCCGTGTGCTTATTCTGCGCCTTGGCCTCCCGGGTCGCCCTGAGCGACCCCTCCGCCGGGAACGAGGTGCGTCCCGAGCCGATCCAGCGGCGGCAGCGGAGCCAGGAGCGCAGGGAGATGCACCGGGAGATCCTCTCCATCCTCGGGCTGCCGCGCCGCCCGCGCCCGCCGCCGCGCACCGGACACGACGCCGCCCCGGTGTTCATGCTGGAGCTCTACAACGCCGTTTCCACCGACCCGGAACCGCCTGGGTACTCCAGGTACCGTCCTCTTCTGCACAGCCGGGCTTCCTCCACGGTGACCTCGCAGGACAGCCGCTTCCTGCACGACGCAGATATGGTGATGAGTTTTGTCAATCTTGGTAAGTTTCATAACTCCCTTAAATAGAAAACATTTTTCAGAGATGCTTGTGGGGTTTCTGAATCTGCTTATTATTTACTACATTGGAGCTTTTATTTATTGTCATAACTGAAAAGTTAGATCAGCTCTATTCTGTCACGCAATTAAATTCAAGACTTGCCACTCCATCCATAGGAATCCTCTGCAGAGCGGGAGTGTAATAAGTGCATAGATGTCTTAGTGAAAGCCAAAATCTCCTTCGTTTGTGGCTTTGGGGGTCACTTTCTTTGCTGCAAATCGAGTATTATGCATTCCGAGCTGTAAATATTATGACAAAACGACTGTATCCGATTTCCCAGCCCCCCCTCCCCGAATCCCCTCAAAGCTCCGGGGGGAAAGGCTGGAGCGTGGATTTGTTTCACATGACTGGGAATTTAACTGGCATTTCTAAACACCTGGAAAGCCACAGGAACACGGACGGAGAAAAAGACATAAACTACATCTGAGCACGTTATTGCTGATTCTTATTGCAGGTGTGTGTTTGTGCGCGTCCGTTTGTTTGAAGGGCGTAAATCACGGGGAACACGGGAGGGAATCCACACTTATACAGACATTATTGGATTTATAAAAGGTAAATCCTGTCTTTGTTTCCCTTGGAGACCCCTTGAGAGCTCTGATATCATTGTGGTGAAACAGTAGACGGTGTGGTGCCTGTGGATGTTATCCGGATGTGGGGTTCAATCCAAAAGCAACCCATGTCTTCTTCACCTTCTCCTGCTCCAGGGGCCAGCAGAAGGCTCTGCAGGTCATCTGCCAAGACACCGAGTTTGTTCATCGCCAATCGATCCCAGTCCCCTTCGAGATTGATCTCATGATATGAAATTAAGGCTCTTTCGGAATTCTGCTTTAAAAATCACGAAGCTCGTAAAAGTTAATTCAAAACATTCGCGGTGAAAAATTGAATCGTGCACAACAATATCGCATTTTTTTATCGGCTAAAAAGTTTTAAATGACAGTCTCTAGCTAATGAGATCTGGAAACGGCGGTCATAAAGGGAAAAAAAAAATCCACAGGCTGATTTGTGTGTTTTCCACATCTGAAGAGTTTGATTTTAACGACTGGAGATGTAAAAAGACTCAATGTGTGTTTGTTTTGGGTGGTTATTGATTTATGTGTCCAATTGATTCCATGAGGTACGAATGATTCATTCTTTTATTCACTGAATGCTGATGATAACCGCCGGCGCTCCGTCATTGAGCTGGACCGACTACAGGCCTGGTGGTCTCTGAGTGCTCGCTGTCAAATCCAACTGGATTATGGAATTTCCCCTTTCAAAGGCCGCGACTTCCAGTGTGTGTGGGTGCAGAGATTCCCAGTGCTCCCAGTGACACCCTTGCAGCAGGACCGTGCGTGTAGACGAGTTTAATAATTTTTACCAGCTTCAGGCGGAGGAGAGTTTTAAACCCCTTTTTCATATTCGCTCAACATTACTTGAGTGCATTTTTCCACATTTTTAAAACGACACACTTACTATGTGTAATAGAACGGCACACATGCTCACCATCTATATGGTGAGCTGTTGACTATCAGTGCGATTATACGTGTAAAAAATTATGTAATGTAATGTAAAATTTCAGGATGTCATGTTTCAGGTCATTTGCTGTCCTGTCCACTTTTATCTTATTTTTTATTATACGTGGATATTAACTCTAAATTCGACATTTCCGCCAAAAAACTGCGAAAAATTGCATGCACCCAAGTATGCCTCGTAACACTTGAGTTATCTTATTGACTTAAATGAAGCAAAAAAAGCAATATGAAAACATCTAATCTATCTCTCATCAAAGAAAATAAATAAAGATAGGAATAATGAAAATAGTGCAAAAAAGGGGGCAGCTAATGCATTCTGGCCTGGAAAATCTCCTCCCCAGTGATCTGTCCTGGCGTAAACCATGGTCTCTGTTTACGGGCCTAACCGTACATCGGCCAACCGAAAACAAACCATTCAGCCCCAGGGTTGATGGACGTTTATACAAAGCCAAATAGTAAATGCCTCGATCGACTCATAGCATGAGGATCCAGTGAAGACACCAATGCAAAATATTCATTTCTAGACCACAAACTCTTCACACAGCACTTTTTCAAAACAAATCAGACAATATTAGGTTGTGGAAAATGCATTTCTGATTGATGTCTATATTTTTCATACCAAACTCTATTTTTTTAGTTTTCTACTCCTGACGAAATGGCAAACCACCAGTTGTCCCCCTGCAGGAACAGTTTGTATCATTACTAAGCCGCGCTGCACGGGACGGCCGGAAACGCGTCTGCCGTGGATCCGTTCGCGCCGCAAATGAGACCGGTGTTCTGTTCTATTGCTTACTTCTGGCTGGAAGTGCAGTTTTGAGCTCCACTGAGCCTCACCTTATTGTTTACCGCCGCTCAAGTCATAGCAACAGGCATGTGTTGAGTTTTGGATGCTTAATGACAAAAATGTAACTGGCTTTTATTAAAAACACGCTCTCCGCACAGTTGAGGGAAGAACAGAAGGAGTATTGTGTTTTGAAGACCGAGCGAGAAGCAATCCATTTGTCTTGTTAAGCTGATCTATAAGTACTGTAAGAGGATCAGGCAAAGAATTTCTTTTGCCTCACCGGAAAATCTCATTAACCTTCTCATTTAGAATCCCGCGCTGATTACATCTCCACTAATTGCACGTTTACCGAAATTGCGACGCAAATCTCGACAGACACATTTGAGACAAGCAGACATAGTGTTACATTCTACAGCAGATGAGCGCACGAGTGAAGTATTTGTTTAGCCAAGGCCCTTTCGGTAATTCTCATAATCTGCAAGAATGAAAAAAAAGTGGGCTTAGGTTTGCCAGTAATGTCAAACTTGTCAACATACTTGCAGAGATTCATTTTGTGTGAATGGGTGTGAAATGCTAACTTGAGTAATATTTCTCACTTCTAACTTTAATCAAATGACAATCCCCCCGCAGCTTGACTGCATGTGGCACGGAAGTCAAGGGTTCGTGTAAACAGGCTCGTGTTTCGGCCATTTTTGCGGCTTTTGTTTTAGAGTGACGTCGCAATTACGACTTGAAATTTCTACTCCTTAAAGAAAAAAACAAAACAAAACAGCAACCTCGCTATAAAATTGTAGTAGGTCAGTGGTAGCGCCCAGGCTGTGTGGCCCTGCAGTGTCAGGAGCAGTCTGAAGTGTTGAAATGCCTCCCAGAGGGAAGTTTGCATATCTGAGGTCTGATCTCCACGGCTAATGGTCCCAAACGTAAACACACCAAGTCCTTACAAGCAATTATTGCTTTCATAAAAATACCCCTTTTTCCCTTCCAGCATTTAATTGCGGTCGCACAAATGACTAGTGGGGTTTAGAATGCACTCCCCTTAAGGACGAGTGGGTTGCGTGTGTATTTTGTGTCGTCGGGAGTGTTTTTAGACGGAGTCAGTGTGTGTGTTCTTTCGTGCCGTGAAAATAACGTTCTGTTTTTAGTGTCTGTCCTATGTTTGGTTGAAACAGGAGTGGACAGTCAGTAGGAGCGTCTGGTGATGATAGGATGACGTAATGGTTTGCGCCGGTGGGCAGGATGTGTTTAAAGCTGCTAATCGTCGCGCCGCTCTGTACACCTTCACCGGAGACCTCCACCGCTCTTTCCAAGGACAAACACATTGGATAATGCTGTGAAAACACAACCCGAGAAAGCTCCAGGAAGCTTCGGGGTCTTTCTGACCGGCATTCTTCTGGAAAGTCTGAGTGCCGGAGGGCATCATCTGGCTCGGGGCTGGGTTTCACGCCGGCAGCTACTGCAGCTTTTCTTTCCCCGCTTTTCTGTGCAATCACAGTGAAATCGCAGTGATATATGGCAAAATGATCGGGGAGCTGTGGGTGGTATGGATTCTAGCGGGTGAAGTCACACATGAATTTATGTGGATTTCTATACTTTGTGTGTTTGAAAAAGCACTCTGGTTGCCGTGGTTTTCCGGGCCGTGCTTTTTCTTGTGGTCAGAACATGTGTGCCATTTAAACAGGGAGCCGAAAACATGGTTTGGTTTAACCCCCCTTCTTCCCCCCTATATTTGTAGATCTAGCAGACCGGACTGGGTGTTTAAATCAATCTCTTTATTGACGGACGGAATTGGTCCTATTTCTGACTCACAGATATGGACAAAGCCGCACACATCAGAGAATTGTTTGATTCAGCAGCTGCCTTCACACATAGGGCAACCACCGACTTGTTTACCATCTTACAGTGGTTTGCCCCTACCTCCCTGCGGAGAGACTTTCGCCTTGTGGGTTTGAAGTATTATTTTATTGTCGCTCATATGTCAGCTGGGCAGAAAACAACAAACCATTAATCACGGAAGTCATCGTGTTTAGAAGTTTATAATGTCAGACACAATTCCAGACAGCTGTGGTAAAATTACAAGGCTGGTCTTAAGGACATAATGAAATATGGAGGTCTTATATACCTAATGCAAAGTCCTGAATTGAAATTACAGGGAAAAAAACTACAAACAAAAAAAAAAAAGTCACTCTAAGTCACCCTGATGTCAGAACAGCCAACTTGCAGCTATAAACTTGAACACGGTTTGCGAAGGTGGGTCAGCAGGTCAGAAATGTTCATTGCTGCAGACATTAACCCCAAAGCTCCTGAATCTGTGAGTAGTACTACTTCTGCAGTACCACCTCTGGGGTACATCAACCCCAAAACTAAATGTAGACCCTGTTTCCCAAAGGACGCCTTGTTCATTTCTGGGGATTGTTGCCAAAGTTTAAGTGTACTTTTTAAATTTAAAAACTACAAAGTATATAGACAAGCCTTATAGTATACTATTGTAATGAATTGTATTGTAGTATAGTATACTTTAAGATAATAAAAATCTTTATTAATCATGAATAATTCTTTTTCAAGATAAGATAAAAAAAGTCATGGCATAGCATAGCATAGTATAGTTGGATAGGATAGGATAGGATAGGATAATATAACATAAAAAAAGTCTTGGCATAGTATAGTATAGTATAGTATAGTATAGTATAGTATAGTACAGGATCATATAATATAAGAAAGGAAAAGATAAGAAAGATCAGGAAAAAAACATTAATCCTGAAGGACTTTATCTTATCTTTTTTAAGATAAGATAAAAAATGTCTTGTATAGCACAGTACAGTACAGTGCAGTATAGTATAGTATAGTATAGTATAGTATAGTATATAATTGTAGAATCTGTTACCTGCTTTTATTCACGGATTTATATATGTTGCAGTTTATTTCTCAGTTATCCAGTTGTTTAATACGAGTATAGCACCTTCATACAAAATTAATGACACAGTGGATTTTAAAAGAAGAAAAACATGTATAGATATCTAACATCTTATTCTAAGTTATATCCTTCTCTTGATGAACAATAGACATGTCAATATAGCAAAGCAGAATTGCAGTATCTTTCCATGAGATGTAGTGCAATGGAAATATGTGGAGATGTCAAATGGAAATAGGGAAGTAAAGTATCAGTAGCCGTTGTTTGCTGTAACTACACTACCACAGTTACTTAAGATGACTAATTGTGGAAATATACTTTGCCCTGTTTGGCCTGTTTATAGACATCCAGCCCATCTCTGTCTCTTTTCTTCTCGCAGCTGACCAGCATCAGGACCATCACCAGAGGGAATTCCGATTCGACCTCTCCCACATCCCACAGGGGGAGGCCGTCACGGCGGCCGAGTTCAGGATTTTTAAGGATTACGTTCACGAACGCTACGAGAACCAGACATTCAGAGTCACCATCTACCAGGTCCTGCAGGAGCTGCCAAACAAGTATGTATGTGCGCTGGCTCTCGAGTTTGTTGAGTCCTGAACTTTCATTCTGTTGCTCAGAGGCGCGCATGAAATCCGTTCTGGAGGAATGATTCCTCCAGGCACCAAATGGAATAACAAAGAAAAAAACAAAAAACCAACATGAGTGGATATAAAACCTCATTTGCCCCCTCGGGTGTTTTCCCGATGAAAAACTGCCTCTCAAGTAACAATTTAAGTGTACTGCTCTTTAAATGAACTGCCGCGTCTTCTAACAGATGCTATTCAAGCCGATGTGGTGACAGAGCGGCGACAACAGCCGAATCGGACTCTTGATTTCCTGTAAAGGTTTGCTGATGTGCACGCAGATTTTAATACATTTCACGGATGTTTGAGTCACTGCCAGAGCTGTTTACGTGGACATAAGTGTCACTTACTCATGCGGAAGGATCTCTCGACGCATGTTTACTCTGACGGTCTCCCAGATATATTCATTTATAGCATGTTGTTCTAGCCAATAATAACACAACCCCCTTTTTTGTCCATCAGTCATCGACTTTCTTTCTCAACCTCTCTCTCGCCGACATGTTTCGTCTTGTTTTAAACCGAATGTGAATGAACGCTTCCGGCCTGCCGAGGCGGTACGGATCGGCGGAGCGGAGGGGGCGGTGGGCAGACGGTGGGATTTTAAAGTGCCTTGTCGGTGACAGTGGGGCTGACGATGTTGTTGAGGGCAACACCATTGTCATTCGCAAACGCACATAAAGGCCACTCAGCGCAGACAAGCAAGCATCGGGACAAAAGCGAGACATCGGCCCGAGGGTCTACGATCGATCTGTAAACAAAGCCTTTGTCTGCGAAATCGCCCCCTTACTAACACATCGCTGCAGGATTCTTCCTCCTCTTGGCTAAAGAGGATTTAGAAACCAACCTTGGATGTTCAGCTGTTTCCCATCATGCATTGCAAAAAAAAAGTGAAAAATGCAAATACACTTTTCAATTGGGTAACGGAAAATGCGTGCCGTCTGGTACGTTGTAACAGACAAATCTTTAAAATTACATTTCTCAGAGTTCTAGCCTAGATAAATTGCTCGTTCAGCCCTACCTGGCTTCGAACTCCACTGTGATTTGTTGGCAACACAAGTAAGGCTCTCAGCTCATAAAAAGCAAACAATTACCGCGCAAAGTCTGAATATCAGCGAGCAGTTTGTACTCGGCGATGAGCTGCAGCCCTGAGCGGTGACCGTATTCCCCTCATGCATATTTATAGTACTTTTGGTCTTTCATTCTAGCTTTCAGAAAATGAAACATACTCTTGAAACTGAGATCCAGTGTCAACATTGCACAGTTAACACTGTTTGGACACGCACCATTTGGGTACTCCTTATATATAACTTCATATACTGTATAATCTTCCTGCTGCATTGTGTTAAAATTGGTTGCACATGCATTAAAACAGCCACCGGCAACATTTTTTTGGACCTAAACAGATTTTGAAACACTTGGTAGTGTTTTAACCCCAAAGTCTCAGTTTCAGTTACACTTTGGCCAAAATAATATGTTTCTCTAATTCTTTCCGAGTGTCTGGAATTATTACAGGACCACACATATGGTCCCCCCTCCACCTCCCCACTCGGTAACTAACATCTCAAAAACTGCGATGCGAACTTTAGGCGGCGGTGATAAACGCAGCGAGCCACCCTTGAAAAATGAAAACGTCTATCTTAGAAAGTGCCCGCTGTGAGAGAGAGTCTTACTGTGGTTCTAAGAACGTCTGTGTCCATAAAGCAGAAATAGGAATGGTTGAATATGTGTGGGGAGCATCATTTACACCCTGGAAAGTACCAAAGAGCTGAACACATTGTCCTGGTGGGGATGAGGGGGGGCATGATAAACTGAAATTAAATTATTGTTACACTCCGGTGGTCTCACAGAGCACAACCCTTTCAGACTGTTTTAGCTATGTGCATGGCTGAGTGAACAAAACAAAATAATGGGCATGACACCTGGTAAGATAGGCAGTGCAAATAATACATTCATTTTTTTATACTGCTTATCCTGAACTGAGAGCCCAGCTGCCAACGGGTGAGAGGCGGGATTCACCCAGGATAAGTAAGCAGTCGATCACAAGGCCACATATGGAGACGTACGACCGTTTACTCCCTCATTAACATGTCAAATGGAAACACGCAACCATCCATCCTCTCACTCGCAAGTCGCATGCAACCATTCGGTCTCATTCAAATAATATAGAGAAAGACAAAAATTCACTCACTCACACGTCATATACACCTACAACTATTCACTCTCTCTTTCACTTGTCATATCAAGACATTCTAACATCGACTCCTTTATTCACACATCTGGGCAATTTCGAGTCTCCAATGAATCTTCGATTGTTTTTGGACTGTGGAAGGAAACCTGAGATGCAGAGGAAACTCACTCACGCTCTGCACGGAAAGGACGTGCTTGCTGTGAAGCGGAATCACCGATCGCCGCGCCACCTTGCATCCCCATTCTGAAATCTATATTTCGATTTTTTTCAAAAATCCTCCCAATTTGCTTTATCGTTATTGCATTACAGTCACTACAATTGTTGGATAATAATAAGAGTTTAAGGACACAGAAGTCAGTTCATCTGGTGCTTCTGCTCCAACTGGTCTCTATTTAAAGGTTTTGCGTTTGTGGGGGAAGACTGGAAAAATCATCTTGACAGGTTTTACGTAACTTTATATAATTCCTCTCCTTCCAAGGGAAGTGGAGCTAATGCTGCTTGACCAGCGGGACGTGTGGGCTGCAGAGGAGGGCTGGCTCGTCTTTGACCTCACAGCTATGAGTAACCTCTGGCTGATGAACCCCATGCAGAACCTCGGCCTGCAACTAATGATGGAGGACCGTCACGGTACGATTTCTAAATCTCGATTATTATTGTACACGGTGTTTTAATCCCATAATGCTCTCATGTTGCTGTCGCCGGCCGTCACCTGGTGTAGGTCGCAGGAGGAACCCCCGACAGGCAGGGCTGCTGACCGGCGGCGGACCGCAGGAGAAGCGACCCTTCATGGTGGCGTTCTTCAAAGCGAACGAGGCGCGTTTCCGAAACATCCGTTCCGTCCACGGTCACAAGGGCCGTCAGTCGAACCGCTCGAAATCCCAGAAGAGTGTCCACGATGCTCTGAAGGCGGTGGAGTCGGCGGCAGGTGCCAGATCCCATCAATTCTTGTTGCTACAGGTGCTTGTATTTGGCAGACTGGTTTCCATAATTAATCGTGTGCTTTCATTTTAGAGGATCTGGCAGTCTCTAAAGAAGGATGCAAAAAACATGAACTGTATGTCAGTTTTAAAGATTTGGGATGGCAGGTAACATTCGGATTTTTTTTTTTTTTCTGTTGTTTTAAAGTCCAGTTGTGTTATTTGAGAATTCATTTGTTCTGCTTGCTTAGCAGGATTGGATCATCGCACCGGAGGGCTATGCAGCATACTACTGCGAGGGGGAGTGCGCCTTCCCCCTTCACTCCTACATGAACGCCACTAATCATGCTATCGTGCAAACTCTGGTATGCTTCACATGGTTTTTGATGCCAGAGATCTTTTAAAAAAAAAACGTTTTTTTTTTTCCTACAACTGCTTTGCCCTTCTCCTTACCTTCAGGTCCACTTCATCAACCCAGGAACGGTGCCCAAGCCCTGCTGTGCCCCCACGCAGCTCCACGGCATCTCGGTGCTTTACTTCGACGACAGTTCCAACGTCATCCTGAAGAAGTACCGGAACATGGTGGTCAGAGCCTGCGGCTGCCATTGACCCCTCACACGCCGGTGTGTTTCCTCTGCAAGTCCAGAGGGGTGATTTAAAATGTGGAGGAAGGGTAGACAAGAAGTTACTCACCGCCCATCCCAAAATAAACTTCAATCCGAGGGATCGAATTTGAAATCACGACCGGCAGCAGAGCTGCTCCGCTTTGGGGTGATTCACGACCGGCTAGCAGATAGATGGACGCAATATTTTCCGATCGTCCTGCAACTGCTCTCTATTAGGGAGCAATACAGATGTTACTTGAGCAGCTCAAACAAATAAGAAATGTAACAAGCGAATGCCGGAGCTGGCAGAGATCACAGGATATATCTCTATTTTAGTACTGTTGTAACTATCGAACGTCACAATATGAAAATACTGTCCGGGTTTGAAACGAGCGCTCTGCACGCTGTCATTCTGATTCACCGGGCAAACGGTAAGCGAATGCATGTTCATCACACCTTGTTTCGCCGGTGTTGAACTGATCGGCGATCCGGGATCAGTTAAAGCAACGTGCCGGGGCTGTCAATAACAACGTGTGGGGTTTGAGATGCTCGGATTTTTACAGTCCAGCCGTACGTCCGGCCCGTGTAATGGTTTATTGCCTGAATGATTTCAGCAATTCACTTTCTGCCAGACATGACGTGATTGTACCATTCCCTATTTTGCAGCTGGTATCAGACCAGGGCAGCAGCCAAATGAAGAGTGACTGTTTTGTATGTTGTTATATTTAAATAGTGTAATAAAAAGGATGAAGAAAAGACGAATATGTTTTTTTTTTTTTTTCCTCAATCTGATGGCTCGCTGTATTAATTTTGAGGGTTTTATTTCCTTAGCTCCTCAACCTTTTTGCCTTTCTGGGAAGAAACTAATCCATTCTCCAGATGTTTGACGAAGAAAGGAACGATCTTATAGATAAGTCGTCTCGTCACGACCAGAGCCCACGCACGTAAATCAGGTAGCTTGGTTCATTTTCTTTTTTTCTCAGCTGTTATGAAATATCTTCTTTTGACCCAGCCACATCGAGCCTTCAATAATGATGCCTTAATTGTGACTAACTGCACCGCGATGTCTGGAAAGAGAAAAACACAGTCGAGGTTTTTGAAAGCAATCTGTCGGCACTTTGAGAGACTATTCAGTCCCATTGTGACGGGTGAAAGCAGACTCCTTTTCAGCCAATTCCTCAAAAATTGTGCAACTGAATGATAAAAACGTCCTCTCTTGATTCGAGAGGTGACCTCCTCCTGTAATAACTACCCAAATGTCTGGGGCTTAGAATTGTGCTGGAAACTGAGGCACTGCTGTATTTTCAGGTTTTTAAAAATTGCAGAAGAATCCAGAATCTGACAAGGTTATGTCCTGACAGGTAACTGGAAGGTGTAGCGCCGAGGTTTTGAAATGCCAAATTGGAGCAAACGAGGGGTACATTGGATGAAGATCAAGGAAAATAAAACAAAACTCGACAAACGGCAGTAAAACCAACGAGCGCGGTCCATTGAGGGGGGACTCTGCGTTTGGATGGGAGAGCAGTCGGTCAGTCCAGATGGGATAGATCCAGGGTTGAAGAGGCTAAATCTTAAACCATACCGAAAGTTTGACCTTTTAGCCCAGTTCAGGTTAAAGTATTTAGAATTATGTTCTTGAAATAGTGACAATCCACATTACAACAGTCACAACAGACACTGTGAAGGGAAAAACTACAGAATATAGTACACAACACGTTTATTTATCCGTGAACAAACGGTATCACCGGCTAAAAATCACATCTGTGCGCGCTTGTGTGCTGTTGCTATGACATCTTGGTTTGCGTTTTATTTTCCGTCACATTCAAGAGTTTGTCCAAATACAAACGAGAAGGTTTACAAAGGGACGTTATAAAGCGGCGCCAAAACACGTGCCTCCTTTTTCAGCGTTCACAAATATCACAAGTACAGAGATGGCGTGCTGATATCAAACAACGAAGCTGTGACGCAGTGGTGTAAAACAGCCCGAAAAAGACATTCATTTTTAAAGCAATTACAACAACGCCTCCGTAGGAAAACCACCTGACTCCGTCTGAATCTTGATTTATTTTAGAGTTGTTGTTCGGAAAGTATGAAAGTCTCTCTACCATCATCATCATGGGGGTGATATGGGTGCAGTGTCTGAATATCATGTGTGTTGTCTTGTTTGCCTCGTCGAAAAAAAAAAAAAAAAGCTTTTCTCAGTAGAGGACCTCTGAAAGACTTACATCAGTGAGTTGATCTCATAATTCCTTTGGTTGTTTTTTATATACAAACTTTGAAAAAGCCCAAAGCACCACGGCAAACCAACTATACCAAAGCACAGAAGTACGATTAAAGAGGTAGAAAGAATGCATACATGTATTTACTTCATGCAATCACTTCCCTCTGAACTCTTGCTCCTGCCCCGCACCTGCACCCCGCCTGACTCGAGAGGTTTTGGGGTTTCAGTGCGGCCCGAGGGTTGGTACAGGGGTGAGAGCCAGGCAGACGTCCCCCACGCTGAGCTGGCGGCATTGCAGGCCGCAGAGACGGGCGGTTCTCTGAGGGCTGCAGGAGGACCAGCCGTGCCCGTGCACGAAGAAAGGATACTCCTCATAAACATCCACCAGCTCCTGGAGAGGGAAGAAAACATGGCAAACTGGGAAAAGGAGAAGTGCAGTACACCTCAGTCTGGACTGGATGGCGATATTGTACAAGATTGTAGGATTCACTCCAGCAGGGTTCCAGCGAGTTCATTTACGACTTTGAATCCGCCCACACACCCAAGTTTTTCACGTACTTATCTGAAGCATTCAATTATTTCAATAGTATAATTTGCTTAAAATGCTGTCTGGATCCCAGCGCTGTATATATTTATTTAAAAGGCATACCCTTGACTGAGCGATTAACATTCATTTTTTTCAGCATTTCTCCATTCAACACTATACTGTATCGCCCGCATACCCAATGGAGAAATATGTTTGGTCAAAGTGAAAGAGCATAGGTATTTTCATTGAATCTTTTGGAACAGTAAAGCAATTTATGTCAAAACTGGAAGTGCATTAGAGCATTTCTGATATCGTATGTTTTAGACATTTAAAAATAAGGCATTTCAGAGACAGTATTGCCCTCATTGTTCTCTGAATAAGAAATATTTCTATTCGGAACAGTGGCTGCAGAGGAAAAAACATGAAGTCACTTACGATCTCTTACGATCAATGGACTAAACAATTTTAAACTTTAACTCTGAGTCTTTTTTTGCAAGTTGAGATGCTGAGCTCTAGAAATGGATGCTGGTGCAATCATTTTGTCAGAAATTTCAGGTTATCTTGAAATGACACGTTTGATCATGTCATTTGTCAAACCTGGCTCGGTACCAATCGAAGGCTGTTCTCTCAAAAGTTTAATACTGTATAAAGTGTCTGCAGTTTGACCTCTCAAGTTACTGCGTGGCATTTGGTGGCAAAAGAAATTATATCAAAAAACATTCGCTTGTTTAGTTTTTTTTTTTTTCTGAGACAAAAAGCATGTTTGTTGTCTAAATGGGTGTCACAATGTTTGCGTCACCTGGGACTGCTGGTCGTGGAGGAGAATGAGGAGACGTGATATGGAGGAGGTGGAGTGGGAGATGCTCTGCACCGTGCAGCAGCTCAGGCGTAGGTCCGGGCAGGCGAGCGATCCGAGGAGGAAGTCCTCCGTCTGCAGATGTTCCACCCGTCTCAGCCGCCCGTCTCTGAGCTCGATCAGGGAGCCGGCCATGAAGTGAGGGATCAGCCAAGGGAAACCTCTGCGGGACGAAGAAGCTCGCTCAGAGGAACCCACCTCCCCTCTCTGCGGCTCTTGGAGCCGGACCGGAGCTCCCGATGCCCCCTCCGTCGCAGGAGTGGACGAGTTACGGGGCGAATCCTTCACGAAGGAATGTAACGACGAACCGGTGGCAGGGCTTTTGAGAAGCTTGGCTGATGTGTGCAATGCAAGCTCCTCACGTGAGCGAGGTAGACGTGTTTCCAGCAGGGAAGGGGAAGGACAGGGAAAGTGATCAGCGCTGATATTTGTGCGTTTAACATACGGCTGCGGTTGTTTATTTCTCTGCTTCTGTCTCCTCAACCTCTTATCAGATAATGTCTTGGGCTCCGATCCAAACTCCCCAGCCAACCTGTGGAAATAGTCCGGGACACGGTTAATGCTAAAGGACTGGTTTTGATGTCCCAGACGGAGGCCCTGTTCGTATTGCAGGGGGTCGACGTGCCTCCACTCCGACCAACCTTGATACTCCCAGACTGTCGGGAGACTTTGGGAACCGGACCCGCTGCATGTTTGCACCCAGGGCTGATAATTTGCGGGGACTTCGGGCTCCGGTAGCCTTGCAAGATTAATCTTAAACTCACTCTGGCTCTTGTAGGGGAAGGGCACCTTGAATACTTGGGTGTCGCATCGCTGCACCTCTGGCTGGCTTCGATTCTGGTCCCCTGCTTTGAGTGGGATGCCGTCCCGGACCGGGAATAGACTCCGGTTAGGCGTGAAGTTCATTGGCCTGCCCTTCCTTTCACCCGTGCAGGCACTGCGATTCCTCCTCTAGATGCGAGTAGCAATGAGACACAGATCGTATTAACGTGTTTGCTGGCATCGCAGAGAGCTCGGCCCGCCTCCGTCACCATCTGAAAAGTAAGAGGTGACACGAATTGGGATACTTAAAATTCTCATACAGCCTTCGAATGATGGAATGCAGGTTTTGACACAAACAATTGCCATTGGTGACACGATATACTTTTAGACATTTTTTATCATCCTCCGCTGTAGGGCCCACTGCAAGGAACTGTTGCCTTGACATTTTTGCGAAGACTTCTGTCAACGGTGACATAATACAGTTATCTAATCAAAAATTTGTTTTGCCGGATAACTGGGAATTAAAGTTTATCAAACATCCGATACATACTTGGGCTGCGAAGGCTAATATCCAGCAGTGTGTTTTGTAAAGGAGGGGATGCAGTTACAATGTATTGCAATTGTTCTTTATTTACAAAGTTGATGATGCAGAGTTAAAAGTATGGGCGCAGTCATAAAGTCAGAGGTTACATTTTAGCACAGCAAGCAAGCAAAATCCGCCTCCTCGAAAGGTCAAGGAAAGGAAAGTGTGTGTGTATTCAGTCTATTACTAAATAGAATTTTAAGCTCTTGTATCCAGCCTGCATTTCTCTCATGGAACTCAAGTGACTGACTCACTGCAAGCATGCACAGCAGTGAGTCAATCTGCTGTTGGATGGAGGGTGCGGGGGACCATACCCCCCCACCCCCCCACCCCAAACCCTCAAACACACACTTCTCCCGGCACAAATTTTATTTGGCTCGGTAAAAAGAAGCCTAGGAGTTTCACAACCTGGCTAAGCTAAGTTTATCCGTATTATGTAATCGCAGCAGAGCACTACCACTTAATAGACCTCCTTCCTCCTGCGTGTGTCTGTGGTGTGATGTTACGAGGAGTATCAGATAACTCTCACACTGGCCTTATACAAGTACAATTAATCCTTCCGTCCGGCAATTAATCCTGTGAGTCTATCACTGAGCTTCAGTGAACTTGCGAGAGTATTCATTTGTTACAAAGTGGGGAATCTTGGTGATTCCAAGATTATTTGCATAAGTGATAATGCTTTATCAATAGAGTTGTTGCACAACACAACCGCACGCAACACCTGAGCTGAATCCTGCAAACTATGAAGATTTCTTTGGGTGTGTTAGTTCCAGAATAGAAGTAAAAAGATGAATAAACATGCTATATGAATTGATTTTTATACTTTACCTGAGTCAATGAATCTACTTACGTAATGACTCGCGTAGCCATCCGTCCAGGAATCTTCAACTCGCACGTGCATCCATCTACAGACACTATCGATCCCTTTCCTCCGCTCATCCTATCTGCTTCTTGATGTTATACTCCCACTCACTCAGTCATTCAGTCATTTCATTTTATTCAGTCTTCAACAGTTCTGGTCTCCCTCCCTCTCTCTCTCTCTCTCTCTCTCTCTCTCTCTCTCTCTCTCTCTCTCTTTTTCTCTGCCTCTTTTTTTTCTCTCCCTCTCTTACCGTGTGAACTTGTTCCCCTCCTGTTAACGCTCAAGTAGCTCTCAGCTTCCCCTCCATTTGTAATCACTGTTCTCTTTCTCTCTTCTTATTCCGCTCTCTTCCTCTCGCACTCTCCAGATGTATAATTAGAAATGGGACTGCTGTTTAAGTCCTCAGCCAAGGGTGGGCGTATGACTGCCTGATGGCTTTGGCATTTTTCCCGGCGACGTGAGAGCGGGAAACTGTTACTTTACACCGGGCCCTGAACGCAAACGCACATCGGCAATTTGGGATTGAGTGCTGGTAGAGTCACATGGCCGTAACGTGTTAACCATCCCCTCCTCCCACCGGCGTTCCACCTCATTGCATGTGTCCAGATCCTCTCAGCGGAGGAGATGTGGACCGATTACGTGAAATTGTGATTGAGAGACATCAGACGGATTGAAGTCTTTGAAATAGCAAGGACTTACTTATGACAGAACGGCTTAAAGGTCATCAGATCTCTCGAGAAAAAGGCCTTTCATAATTGAGCAGACAAAACCAACAATGTCCTCTCTCCCACGCCTGGCAGTTCTCTTTCACTTTACTCTGCTTATTTGCTCTCTTGCATCCCTCCTTTTTTATTAAAATTTTAACACAAGAAGGCGACCTTAGCCTTTTAGTCACTGGCGGCTATCGATCAGGTCTCCGCGATCGATTTTTGCCCGACCTTTGCAGGTGAACTGATGGACATGAAAAAGCTCTCTTGTTATTCTTTTGAGGTAAGAAGAATTTGTCGCCTTGAGTCACATCATGCTTCCTCTGCCCACTCTCTCTATATATCCGTTTCTTGGTTTTGTTTGATGCCCTCTCGGGTAAAAACAAATTTGCGACGCGATAGGACGATACAACGAACCGCCGCGACCGCCGATAACAGGAAATGCTCGCTTTTATTGCTCGGAATCACTCCGTCCCATCAACCTTTAACAGCTGTATCAGCCCACAATAGCAGTTTCATTCTGAAGTAGAAGTAAGTAATTTGGACAGAAAAATTTCCATTCAAATGCAGAGGTATACTTTGATTTTAAAGAATTAATACTCCATTGCATTACAATTAAAAGGCTAACAAAATCGTTTTCTAATTGAATGTCCAAATGTTTAACTGGCAAACTACACTTGATTTACTGTTCTATTTTTTTTTTTACCATATATTTACAATATTCCATACACTAATAGTCAAAATCGGAGGTGCTGTGAATATTAATGAAAGAAAAGCAACGGTGTGATGAGCAATACCATTTTCAACCTTTCAGACATTTTGTCAGTAAACTTATTTGTGTAAATCATAAAACAACTTATTATTCTGATGATGATGATGATAATAATAAATATAGATTACAACAAAAGCACTTACATAATGCCCAATGATAGCTGAGATAGATTCCAGCGCCCCCGTAACCCTGCATGGAGAATAGATAACAAACAGAATAGATAATTAATTGTTGAATTATTATCATAAATTATTATTTACAACAAAAACAACAATGATAATTATCAGTATAGTGACAATAATAAGAACTACTACAAAAACAACAATAATAAACAAGTGATATCATTATTATTGATATTATCAGAATTAATAACCGTTATTACTTTATTATTATTATCATCATTATTATTTTTGTAATAATTATTATAATTGTTATAACCACCCTCAAAGCCTATTGTAGTATATTACCTGGGTAAAAGTATATTGTTACTTGCCAATATTTGCCATCTTTTTGTTTAAACTGTAAGATTTTTTTTAATTGAGTGTTGTGTGATGAGACTGGCCTCCGTGTGGGGATATCAATTTTTATATCAATTATTCTGCATTATTTAGTTATTATCTTGGCCATCAAGCAAATCACTTGAAGAGCTTGTTAGAAGCCACACAGTGCACTGTCATCGAAAAAAAAAAGTTTGCTTTGTGAATCCTCTGCAGGGAAATAGTGAATCATTAGCAAGAACTGAAGCCGACTTTGACTGCCCACTAGATGGTGCCCTGTACTCAGGGGCTGGAAGATGTTTCTCAGGGAATGTTTTGAATTACCATGACACTTTAACATGGTAAACTGCAAAAGAGGAAATGTCAGCAAATATTTTAGCAAATATTAGCACCTTCAGAAATAGGGGTAAATGGCACAAAACATAGAAACTAACTGAGGTAAATATTTTCATTAATCACTGACAGAACTAGACTGTGACCCCGCACTCGCCCCCCCCCCCCCCCATCAGCACTTGGTTTTTGAAAAATGTAAAAAGTCACATTTTAAAACATTCTCAAATCATAACAACATACACTTTTCTTGCAGTGCTTTAACGCAGGGATAGGAGAGCACAATATAGAAAAGATGAGTGAGGGATAAGGAAAATTGTTATGAAATCTTTTATATTGCATCCTAAATTGCATCCCTATTTATTTATAAGAATGTATTAGACCCCATGAAACCTTGTTTTATAATTATACTGCTACTACAACAAATATTAATACTGCTACTACTGCTACTACTACTACTACTAATGATAATAATAATAATAATGACAATAACAACAACAATAATAATAATAATAATAATAATAGCACATGAGTAAAAGCTCTGACTGTCTGCCATAAGCTCTAGCATCAATTGACCTGAAGGTGAAGTAGAGGAGTCTCTAAATCTGCAACACAAACGGAGAAAGAGAGCCAAGGCAGATAAGAAGCGTGTGTGTGTGTGTGTGTGTGTGAAAGAGAGCGAGAGAGAGAGAGAGAGAGAGAGAGAGGACAAAAATAACAAAGGCATGTGCCTGTCTCTCCTTGGTATTTTCCACCCCGTTACATAAAATCCCTCCATCCTTCTTCTCAATCCCTTCCTCTCCTTCGCAACTCCTCCCTCCTCCCTGTCATTGGTCAGCCGGTCAACTCCACAAAGCCTCAAACTTGTTCTCGCCTCTTCCAAGTGGCTCACAGTTCACAGAGGGAAGGAGGGAAGGGGAGCAGCGTCGCAGCAGGCGTCAGTCCCTTTGGGCCGAGCAGAGGAGGTGGGAGATGATTGACAGCCTCCCAGCTGAACTCTCAAAGGACTAACTGCCCATTTGACACTCATCATCTCCAACTTATTATCTGCAACTTGCAACATGAGCTCCTCCTCGGCCAGCCTGCACAGCAAGCGTCTACCCTGTGAGTATTTCTTCAAGTTTTACTTCTGCAGATCCTGACTATTTTCTGGATTTTTGGATATTGTGGCCCATGAAATTAAGATAAACAAAGATATTACCTGTCAAATATGAAAATATAGCAACAGCAAAAATAAAAATATCTATTTGCTGGAATAAGGAACAAGAAACCTTTCAAAATGATTTGGCCATTCAGAGTATAGCAAGAAAAAATAACTCAATTGCCTTTTTAAATCCACTTCAATGCCGCATTAGAAGAGTAAAAGAGTGAAGAAAACATGTAAGTACAATTGTGTTACCATGGGTTTTCATCATTTTGAATAGACAGCTGTGTGAGTGTGGGACAAACATAATCTGTGTGTGTGCGCGCGCGCATGCATGTGCATGCTTTAAATTGCTGCAGCTGTGAGTAAGAGTGCGGGTCGGCCCAAATCAGACAGGAACGTTGAATCATCAGCCCGACTGAGGAGCACTAATACCAATAGGTCACGCTGGCTTCCACCAGAACAAGGATGCATTTTCACACACACAGAAATACACACATGCAGACATGCACATGTATCACACTCACACACACACACACGCATGCAGACTCACACACTTGGATTGGGGCCAGTGCAGAGGGCCTGGCACAGAGCTCATGTTCAGAATGGGATTGCGGCCGCAGATCCCATTAGATCCGACCGAACCTGATAGGACACACAAACCTGGGAAAGAACTGAGATCAGTGTCTGATTCCATGAGGCAGAACAGGATTGGCTTGAGCTTGTGGCAAAGACGTCTCCCATCTGTTGCGCTGTCCCCGGGGCCTCCGTCCTCCATTCCCTCACATCTTGATTATTGTTGGGATGGAGATACAGTGAGGAGCACTGACCAGCTGCTGAAAGCATGTTCCAGAAAGAAATGGTTTATTCATTAAGTTCTCGGTCAATCCCTTCGGACTGATGAGGCAGATGCTTTTGAAGTACAAACCAAAGGGGTGAAAAACTAACATGATGCACTTTTAGAGTTATATTTTGTCATCTTCTACTGTCTGAACCAGAGGTTATCCTCTTGTATTCAGCACTTTTGCTCAAAAGCGGATAACTGTATGACTTCATATTTGTCGACCATATGAGTTTGCAGAGCCTCTATATGCCTCATTCCTAAGCCTCTTGCGCCAGTATAGGACATTAATTCCTTTGTTATGGTTTTAAGCCAGTAAAGGCTGCAGCTTCACTTTTTGCTCACAATCCAACTTTCTGCTGTGGGATTAAGGCCGGGGAGGTGCCAGTTTAAAAAGCCGGTAATTTGTTTTCCACTCATTCTCTTGTGCTTCTGGAATTGGGCGTCGGGTAATTGTTCTACTAAGTGAACCAATACTTTTGCCACAAACTTGGATTTTAAACACACGCTATCAAATGTTCATCAGTGTCACCACAATAGTCTTTTGATTTCATGGATACTCGATACATCCAGTGCTTTGGACTCGGGAGCCCCAGAGATTTAGTCCACTTCAAACTAACCGATCTATGAAAAGTTACCAAACACCAGTCTTTGCCTTGGTGGGATTTTCTTTCGGCCATCGTGTCCTTGACTGGAGGGCTTTTGCCCACAGATCGCTGTGGGGACGTCTTACAGTCTGAAACCACAACTTTGAACTGCTCCGGGTCAGCCTGGAGCTGAAGAATAACATTTCAGACAGCTCTCTGCTCTGTGAAAAAGTCCCTCTTTGTGCATCATCATTCATCTATCCTTCTTTGCATGATGAAATACACAGTTATAGACATTATAAATAATATAGAAGAAAAAAACATAATAAAGTATTTCTCATTTCTGAAATATCAAAATAGATAGATAGATAGATAGATAAATAGATAGATAGATAGATAGATAGACAGACAGACAGACAGATAGATAGATAGATAGATAGATAGATAGATAGATAGATAGATAGATAGATAGATAGATAGATAGATAGATAGATAGATAGATAGATAGATAGATAGATAGATAGATAGATAGATAGATAGATAGATAGATAGATAGATAGATAGATAGATAGATAGATCTTTGCATGGCTTGAGTCATTGCTTTGTTTTCCACCAGTTTTGGCTCTGCCGCTCCTCTCCTCCTCGGGAAGAACAGTTCAGAACAGTTCTTTGAGCAATTCCAAGGAAAGGGGAGGCTCAAGTAAAAAAAAAACATCAGCCTTGAAAATGGCATTTTCTCTCGATTGCAGAGCGGAGGACGTGTGAGGCTGAAAACCACGGCTGTATCGACACGTTGTCAGCTGGTGAAGCCTATTACCAGAACTCATGACAGGCTGTTAGGGGCCTTACGAGGGCAGTGGGGCAGGACACTGACCTACAAACACTTCTATTGTCACTCTGGCCGGAGGCCATGAAAATAGAGGGTTAACAATGATGTCAGTGTTTTCTCCAGAAATCGCGGTGCCGGAGTTGGCTCAGTCATGGTCAAAACAAGCCAGATCTATTGTACAAATTGGCGAAAAAAGGAAAAAAGAAATGTACATATCAACTGAGACCGACACACAGACACACTTGATTTTATAACTTATAACCCTAACCTGCCAATTCAAGTTTGTTTATGACAAAAATAAACTAGAGGGAGGAAAGTAAAACATTCACATTCACAAGCAGGACTGTGAATACAGATGGAAATACAGAAGTGTGCTCTGGCGATTTCGGCAATTTTTGAAACAAGTTCGGGAAAGAAAAAAGATAGATGTATAACCCAATAAGAGAGCACTGATCAGAACTCCCTCAACTTTCCCCAGTATCTATTTTAAGAGATGTTTTCTACTGTTTTAAGGGGGATTTTCTTGGATGGCTGAGTGAATAGATGCATATGTAAAAAAAACAAAAAAAACACCCTTAAATATAGTGAATGAATGAACGAAAAAATTAGGACCTCTTCAAATTTTTTTTTACTGGAGATTCTGTGCTACAAACAGTTAAACGCTGGTTTTACGCCCAATGATTTTTGCAGTCTCTGACTTAAAACTCAAAGTCGGAAGGAAATCTTAAGAGGCTTAGTGGAGTCGCAGCGCGCTCCCGTCATCTCTGTGTTTAAGTGCAAGGTTATTTTACAGTCTTAGAGCAGCCGTAGCTCAGTCCTTTCCTAGTCTTGGGCTTACAACAATATCAAATGCGTTCGATCTTATTGCAAGTCTTTCAAGTCTTGACCGTGACGTAACACAATCAACAACCAATAGATAAGCTCCAATGAAACTGGAAAAAGGACACCTGTTTGACAAACAATTACAAGGGCGGTATTGGTGGCAGAGACAGTATTTCTTAGCAGTATGGATGAACAGGAACAGCGAAGGATGTCCAGATCAATATGGAGCGTCCAGAAAGAGCTGCTGTGGGCAGAAAAGCCCGGCTTGCACGATGTCGACTCGTATCACAACCGATGGGAGAAGGAAAGGCGATGGAGTGTAATAGCAGAGGCTCTGCAAATACCCGGTGAAAACATCGCGTGACAGGGGGAAAAATAAAACTGCTGAAAGAATCTAGTTGTTGTTTTCACAAGTCTTTCCCAAAGCTTTTCAAAGTTTTCAGATGTGTGGGTGGCATTAGTGTAAAAAGAAATCTCCAGTACTAAGGAGACCGTGCTAATGATGCTGCTCTCCCAGCCCTGGCAGAGACACACAAACTAATGACCAGCTGTAACCTGTTAGCAGGGAGCCGCTGTCGAGGTTAATGTTGCGCCGGAAGGTGCGAAGGAGAGGTCGGTCGAGATAAACATGACCCTTTTAACTAGTGAGCCGACGCAGCGTTCTAGGCTGACGACAATCCCGGGATGCTCTCTCTCTGCAAGTATTCCCGCTCTCCATGCTCCGTGTTTTGCACGCCAACACTGTTCAATCCTCCTTCATCCCACCTCTATTTCTTGTCACGGTCAGAACCGATGAGTAGATCCAATTGCACGACACCGCTAGTCTGGTAAAACCCGCGTGCTTGATAAGTTCACACAAATATGAAGTGTATCCCAGTGGTGAGATGTTGGCAGGTGGTCACTTCCATCACTTCTATGCACAAACAGAAGGGGGTTTATGGGACCATTGCCAGTGTTCTCTTTTTTTCTCTTGGTAGAGTGTTTTTTTAAACTACTAGGACCCGCCACAGCGGCACATGAAAATGTACCAACTATTTGAGCCATTTAAAGTGGGGGTGACCTCATCCATTTGCACAAGAGCCCACTTCTGTGAGAAAGTCTCAGCTGGGTTGAATAGAGACCCACTGAGAGGCTGGCAAACAGCTCTATAATCAAAGAGAGTGGGAGAGGAAACAACGGTTCCCACTGGGGTTTCCATTGAACCCCTGATTATTGAAGGGTTTCAGCCCCTGATCTGCTCAGGCAGCGACAAACAACTGGATCATCCGGCGAGGCACTTTTCCGAGCTCCGGGCCGCCTTGACATCCCCTCTCCATGTCTCCGGGGGGAGAAAACTCGTGTATTCATTTAGCAACAGACGCGGGCTAATGGCGCCCTTATGTGACTTAATTTACCCCCGAGATCAACGCGATCCCTCGCTGTTTGAGAATCTGCGCCAGATATTCAGGGGTTGGGGAGGTTGTCCTTCAAAATGTGTGAAGCACATCTTACCGGGATGGATATGCGAGAATGACCGGTCTGTTATATCGAAAGTTTAATGCTGAAAGACGTTCTTTGTGTGGAAATGAGATAATGGATCATGCACAGATGATGCGTTATTACCGCTCACGGTGAGACATGTGTATGACAGTAAATTGAATAAGGGCATCGGGAAATCAAAAGTTTGTGTGCGTCCAGGAACTCACGTCATGTCCGAGGAGCACTCGCTTGTCCCCTTCCCTCGGATCTCCGCTTTTGTGCAGCTTTGAATGAGCTCTTTCTCTGCGCCTCCGGAGCGGAGGGCCCGGGTTTGTCTTTGTGTGGGGAGGCAATGTGGCATGCAAAACACTTCCGGCCTCAATCGTTTTTTTTTTTTTTTTTTTTAATCCTCTTCCTGTTTCCTACGTTCTCTACGTCCAGCTGGTCCGGCGCCCTGACCTGTGACCTTTTCTGCTCCCCAAAAGCACAAGGGAAATTGTGCAGAAGGGGGAAAGGATAGCAGATAAAGATAGTTTTTAACTGAGCTTCTCGTATGTAACGCTATCGTCATTGATGTTGGGCTTACACCTGACGATTTTCATCGTCTTACGAGTCTTACTTATTGGAGTCGCAGGGTCTCCCATCATCATTTAGTGTAAGGTGGCAATCTTACAGTCTTTCGCATTCGGAGATCAGTCTTTTCCTGGTCTTGGACACGATGTAAAACATGTTTTATCTTATCGCAAGTCTTTCAAGTCTTTACCGTGACGTAACACAATCAACAACCAACAGATGAGCTCCAACAAATCTGGAAAAAAAGGAAACCTGGTAGACAAACAATCACCAGAGCGGTTTCTGAGACAGGGATGGTATTTCTTTGTGGTACAGATGAACGGGATTGATGACAGATGTCCCGATCGGTATGGACCGTCCAGAAGGAGGAGCAAATGGTGGAGTTGTGGGCAGAACAACCTGGCTTGTACGATGTCAACTCTCCTGAGTATTACAACCAAGTGGAGAAGGAAAAGCGATGGACTGAAATAGCAGAGGTTCTGCAAATACTCGGTGAAAATTCTGCATGGTGGGAAAAAACTGCAGAAAGAATCAAAGTTTTCCATAATTCTTTTCCAAATCTTTTAAAAGTCTTCAGATGTAAGATATCCAGGCTTTGTAAAATCTCAGTTCAGTTTCATTTAAAACTCTCATACTGGTATTTAGATGAGATGATAGGTTTACAAGAGTCCAAATCTTTTCAAAATCACAAGATGTTTGGGTGGTATAAGTGATATGTCAAGTCAGATTATGTTTATATGGCGCCAAATCAGATCAGAGTTGTTTGATGAGCAGGTCTGGAATGCACTCAAAGATGATCATTCCTCCATCCAGCCTCTTAAACCGCCGCAGACAGAGTCTCGTATTTAACTACAGCGTCACATTTGTGGCGAGGATAAGGCCGACCCTACATGTAATCTCATCAGCCGTGGCTGCCGTGGTCTCGCCTCTTGTTTTTTCCCATACAGGGATTTTCTCGTGTGACCGGTTGCACTAATCAGAGGTCACCGGGGTCGTTCACAATGGAGAACCACATCGATTCATACGGCTCAATAGAGAAGACGGGCAAATACAGAGGCAAAATCAATGCGGGGAATATGCATCTGTAGCGAACCTTCAGCTCTCTGAGGAGCCGGAGCCTCGAAGTAGCTGCAACCGATAGGTGCGATCCATCAGTGTGTGAGATGAGACCTCAATGACAAGTGCTTTGCTACGATCTACAACCTGCAGTAAAACATATTATTTTCATGGAGATGAAAAGGAAAAACAAGCTCCTTACATTTTTTCTTTGAGGAAATGGAAGGATATTTTGGCGATAGACGTGACCTCCTTGGCCGGTCACATGATATAAAATACGTACGTATGAACAGTCAGAGGACGATTGCTACTGACGTTTCGCTTTGTTAACGTTGCCCCCCTGTCTCTTCCCTGCACACAACAGCGTTTTCGAAAATTGTGTAACAGTGCAACGAGAGCGGGGGATTATGCACACGCACGCACGGAGACCCGCAACCTCGTGCAAATAACACAAAGAAAGGAAAGCTGCCAACTCGCAAATACTCACAGACATTTCCTACAAAGGAGACTGTCAGAGGACACTAACAGGCCTGCAATTTCAGCAGATTTCTTTTCACATTCGCGCCTTCGGCCTGAGCCTGCACGCCGCGCGCTCCAGCCCCGCAGTCCCGGTTGTCCTCATATTCTTGACTTTTGAAAGCCACTTTGACTACAAAACCAGCAGGCTCTCTGAGCGCAGGAAGCAGGCTGTCAGAACGAGGTAGAGCAGAGCCGCAGTGACAGGCGCGTGTCCTGCTGCCTCCGAAGAGATGTGCCTGGAACCAGCTTGTGGGGCGAACGGGGGGGGAGGAGGGGGGCGACCGCGCTGATGCTGCACTCTGTGCACGGAGACTTTGCTTTCAGGCCAACTCTGCGCTTTTTGATCGACAGCGCAGGCAACTGCAATATTCACCGTTTTTCTTTTTTCACGGTTCATTTTGAGGACAGGAGGTGTGTTCACGAAGGTGTGACATAAAACAAAAACGCTGTAATCCTTCTTTTAATTCTGTGATTGTAAACACCTTCAGGTAATGTGCTTCTATTCTCATTCATCTGTGGGTATTTATAGAGCCATAATGACCGACGGTCTTAGTACGGGACGGATAATCTTCACCCTATACCCAGGTTAGACAGGCCTTAAAGCTTTATCCAATTAGCTCGGTCTGTCTCTAGTGCCTTGTTCTACATACCCAGGGTGCAAAAAGTCCAGATGTTTCTCAAGCGTGTTCCCTTTCCCCGAAATTGTTTCTGGCTGAAGTAGTTTATTTCATTTTGCAATTTTTCTTTGTTGATTCATCAATTTCTGCTTTCCCCGGATAGAGAGACGATTCTATCGCTTTGCAGTTTTGCAACAAAACAACTCGGAAACAGTGCAAATGTACTTCCGCAAGTGAGCGCTGGTAGTCACTCAAGTTTTCTTACTATGTACTTAAAGACTTTAAAAATATGCAGTCAATTATGTGTAAATGAACCACACCCTGATGCCTAACACACACACAAATGCATTCACATACATTTTTTTCCAGGTACAAAATACATATTGTTGCTCCATGTCTATGTGTTTACTGGAAAAGGCCTTTACCGAGCCCAATACAACACTTAACTTCCCACTTTAATTTATATTAACCATATTTTTGTTAACTGCGGCCTGAATTTTATACTGAAAATTAATGATAACTCTGACAAAGAGGATTTTACATGACTTTTAAAGTCAAGAGCAGAAGTACACACTACAACCTCGGGTAGCTTCTCTGGCAGCTTGCAACTCAATGTCTCCCCCTCATGGCTGCAAACAGTTGACTAATGGGTGACTGAAGGATGACTTGGACTATTGTACTTTTTCATCCAGATTTTTTTTTTCCTTCTCTGAATTTCCAATTTAAATTTTGATTTGTCTTTTCAACCAAGTAGTTGGTGTAATAATCTATCAGTTTTGTGTCAAGTGCCTGTGGAAGAAGCTGCAAGCATCACACACTGACCCAGAACCGGGTTTACAGAGAAAGAACTCTTGAACCCAACATGCTGTTATTATTCTGACCTCCAGCAGACAATGAGCACGGCCAGAGGCTCGCAGATGTGGACGCAGCGCAGCAGCTAAAACTGAAAGAGAGGCAGCGGTTTTTCGAGGAGGTTTTCCAGCATGATGTGGACGTTTACCTCTCCTCAGCACACCTCTGCATCAGAGACTACAAGAGGCGTAAGCTTGATCTCCACCATCTTTTTTTGTAGATATGAACATTCGGATGCACAAATAGCCTAAAAGTGATGCGCTCACCTTCTCTGTTGCAGCTCCCATTGGAAGTATTTCATCGATGGAGGTGAACGTGGATTTGCTGGACCAGATGGAGCTGATTGACATCTCAGATCAAGAGGCGTTGGATGTCTTCTTCAACTCTGGTGGAGATGATGGAGTGCTGAGCTCCCCACTGCAAGGTACAGGCACAAACAAGAACATCGGCGAAGATGCCAAGACGTGTTTGATGCATGGGATCTGCAAATGATAAATAAATGGGATTACTACATTTTCTTTGACTGTAATGATGGTTCTGATTTTATAAAAATACACATTAGGCAATGTAAGATTTTTGTGTCAAACTTAATAATTCTATGGAATAGAGAAAAATTCTTGGGCATTCACGATTGATAGATAGATAGATGGATGATTTCCGTGAAACCCCAAGCGGAAATAAATTAAATTGTTGTAGAAGCCAGGTTACATCAAAAATCGACAACAAATGAAAAGTTCAAAAACAGTAATATGTTAAGAAAAAATTCAATCCGAGAAAAAAAATACAATAAGAAAAACTGTCTACAGTGCAAGAATGGAACCCAATTTATAACAATTATCATGAAGCTGAAGATATTTCAATATTGTTTTCAAGGGGTCAGATCAGGGTAAAATTGTAAAAAAATAAATTTATTTCTTTTGGTATTTGCATGTTATTACCAAATGGGGGTTGATTAATAAGAGGTATATTACATTGTTTTTGTTCCCTGCTGCAATCCAGGAAAGAGCAACACAGAGGAAGTCCGTAACAGCGGACTCTTTCGACACGTCCTTGAGGGTCTGGATAACAAGTCCCGCGTGTCCTCCACGTCTTCAAACTCATCCTCCAACAGCCAGGCGACGGACGCCAATGGAGACGAGACCCCGGCGGTGGATTCCGAAGAAGAAGAGACACACAGCGGCACACTGAAGCGGAGAGCTGCGACCACGGAGAAGGGGAAGGGAAAAGGTCCTTAGGATGGAGATTTAACCCCCTTTTTGAACAATCTTCATTTGAGGGGTGGGATGTGAAGGGGGTGAAAAGTGAACTTTGCGCTGTGAGCTGCGGCCTCTGCTGAACCACACCCTGCGCTTTATCACTGCTGTCCGCTCTGGGCCCGATATCCAACTAATAGCCATGGTTGTGTGTTTCACATGTGGCGACACTTTCCTTCAAATTCTGAAATAACGTCCAATCTGCCACGTTCTAGTGATTCGAGATCCATCGAAGTTTCTATATTTTATACGGCATTAACACAACAGCAAGATCACGCGTGGAAGGAGACACGTGCAGACATGACATATCAGATTGTTAGTGTGGAGACACAATTTCCTGTAAATGAGAACATGACATTTTTAAGCATTCAGTCTGAGTTAATATCTGAAAAAACAACGCCTGTCCCCTTTCTAACAATAAAGATAAAGAAATAATAAATACAAGGATCTGGAGTGGAGTCTTCGTGTTTTCCCCAAAGGCAAAAAAAACGCAGGACGTGCATTTGAGACCATCAATTGACACCCGAGTGAATGAGAAGTTGAGTGGATGCATATTTACGTGCAATCAATGTGACAAGTTAAACGTCAAGATTTTTTAGAATTTAGATTAACAAACGTGATTATCAATATTTTATTCCGAGAGTTACGTTTTTTTAAAAAATGTTTAAAAAAACAGTCTCAACAAAAACACTCACGTGCACACACAGTAAACTGCAATACTTGTGTTGGGTGTGTGGAGGGAGAAGGGAGGGTCCTCAGAAACTGCAACCAAATTTCAGAGCAGCCAGTCTTCAAGTACTTGGAGTTGAGAGAACCTCGACCACCATCATGCTCCGCCTCATCTTCCTGGTATGTAGCGACGGCAACCCTATAATTCATTTTTATTTGGAACAGTGACAATAATCGATCAATTTGTGCTAAAATTCAGCACCAAATGAGGAAATGTTGAATTATTTTTTACCTGCTAGAGAGCTTAACTTTTGGGAAAGACAGACATTTCCATCAGTTACCTTACACAATATACAATACGATACAAACAATAAGGTACAAGCAGCAGACAGGAGACCGATTCTAATGTTATAGAGCGAATATCTTTGCGGGGACTGACTTGTCTACTATGCAGAGATGAGTCTTGGACAGGTTTATTCTGCAAGGTTCGTCCAAACGACATGAATGACTTCCCGCTCTAGTTTCACGCTAACATTCCTCCTATGCATTATCTCAGTGTAAACACCATGAGTTTCAGGTTTGGCTGGCTCCTCTCTCTTAGGCGCACTGTCTGGTGGCGGCAGCGTGTTCAGAGGCGATGAGTCGCCACAAAAGAGCTTGGATCATTGACTCTTTTGTAATTGAGGAGGGTCATCCGGGACCATTCCCATACAGGCTGGGCAAGGTGAGAGAATGGTTGCAAGAATATGAGAATATCAAAACAAAAGTTCAAGAAACACCAATTGATCAACATCAGAACCGATGTGTTTTCAACTCTTCCAGTTAAAGTGATCACAATATTAATCCTCATAGACCACAGAGGTCTCCGTCTACCCGAAGGCAACTGCCAAGTGTTTACCGTTTCCTTGTAGATTCGTGTTGACCGAAAGTATCAAGTGTATTTCGACCTCTACGGGCAAGGAGTGGACGAGGAGCCGAAAGGAGTTCTTTCCGTTAACAGAGAATCCGGCACACTGTCTGTCCACAAGGCCTTGGACTATGAAGAGTGGAAGCTTCTCAAGGTTACATAAAATACACGTTCAATACCTACATCTGATCGATAGCTCATCAATACGGGTTTGTCATTCAGTCGTCACATAAGGGCAACTTCCATTATCATCTGAACAACATGCTATGACATTCATTCCCATTAACCAGTCTTTGCTTACACACCAGCCAGTTCTCTGCCAAGTGCAACCAGATTAACTGCTAATATCTGTATTATAATTTTATCTATTTATTTCCACTGCATCTTGGAATCCGTAGCTGACATTCGAGGCCAGAAAGAAAGATTTATCGAGCGACACTAAACTGGGTGTTGAGATTGTCATACGAGACATCAACGACAACCCACCGCTCTTTGACAGGGATCTCTATGAAGTTAGTGTGAATGAAGAAACCACCCAGGGTAAGGAGCACGTTTTTTTTTTTTTTTTATATTTATTCTAAAATTTCTTTTCAATCACAAAGCTTTCATGAAAATGTTGATCAATGTTTTGTTTCATAATAATAATTCATAAGAATAATTGTCAAAAGCTGTTTCCATTGTTTAATGGCAACCATTCATTGCTGTCTATCAAGTTCATGTTGAATACATGTAGCATCGGTTGTGTTAGGATGAACACAAATTTGAGCTGGTCCTGTTTTTGGCAAGCACAGGCAAAACAGAAGATATAGAATATAAGTGCAAAAATAAAAGAGTATATTTTAAAGTTATTTATTAGATTAAGAATCAGAAGCAAGATTTTGAATCGTCATTGTGCAGGCACAGGGAAATTTTGCAATAAGAGCTCCTGGCTCACAGTATTTACAGTATTAAAAGAAATAGACAAGCTATATACCTAGCACAGTTATATATATATAGTGTGGATGGCATGAAGGCTGAAAAAAAATAAAGCTTACAACACCTGGCTTCTCCAAGACGTCTCCCCTCTAAATACTGACCAGAACTGAAGCTTCCGAGGGCAGACGAGATCGGGGGTGGCCCGAAATTGGATTTTTATTTGTTTGGTTATAAAAAAAGCCCTCACTGCTCCCCTCCGGTCTAAATGATTTGGTATTTACCGACAGGCTCCCACATCCTGACGGTTTTGGCCTTTGACAGAGACCAGCGAGGAACCCCCAACTCAACTTTTCACTACGAAATCCAATCCGTGTCTCCAGACCGTCCGGAAATTGAATTCTCCATTAATAGGATGGGATCAATCTCATTCAAAGGATGTTTAGATCACGAGGCATGTACCCCTTCCTGTGTGTCAGAGATTTTTTTTTCTTTCTTTTTTCTCACGTCAGATTCTTAGAGCTCATTTACTGTTCCTGTTCTGCAAGGTTTTTTCCCCTGTAACTGACTGTAAAGTATGACGCGATTTTTGATGAAAGTAACAGTTGTAGATTACAGAGCTACAACTCTGTCATCAACCGCAATTACTTACCCTGGGATCTGTTTCTAAGTTCTTCAGAGTGCTCTTGAAAATGATTGAACTGCTTTTAAAACTGCGATATGTAAAAATGCAAAACGAATCAATATGTGGGGGGAGGCAATAAATGTCAAAAACTGCTTACATTAAGGTGGCTGAGAAGTTCACCATCGTGGTGCAGGCCAAGGACCACGGTGAGGTAGTCAGGCTGTCCAGTTCCACCACCGTCATAGTTCATGTCCAGGACGGAAACAATCATCTCCCGACATTCAGCGGACAAACGGTGGGCTTCTACACACACACACAGACACGCACACACACATTTGAATATCTGCCTCAGAAGTGTGGTAGGCATAGACTTGAACTGAAATGAATGTCATTGCAAAACGATCTCATATTATTAACATATTATTAATTCAATTCGTTAATTAAAATTAAATAAAAAAGATGATCCCACTAATTTTACACATATAAATATGAATATGTTGACAGGTGGTTTGTATCAATTAGGCCATGTGACTTTCAGCTGGTAACCCAGGATACACTAATGGAGCCCGGATAATTTTGAGGTTTGAGAATTATGGCCGAAACGGTTTATATTTCTGGAAATCCTTACTGTTCTCCCCAATTTTGACTAGGGCCCTGGCAAGGTAAAGGAAGGTGAGACGAGGGTGTCACTGCTGCGGCTGCACGTGGCGGACAAAGATGTCCCGTACAGCAAAGCCTGGAGAGCCAGATACAACATCGATGGTGACGAAGGGGAGCACTTCAAGATAGAAACAGATCCAGACACAAATGATGGAATCCTGTCAGTAATAAAAGTGAGTGTTGTTGGGCTGCATGCTTTGCATGCCAACTATGCCTTTTACTACTCTGTCATTTTACCGGCTTTGGTTGCTCTTATATGTCTGCGTGCTTGTAATTGTGTCACAGCTGTGACTCTCAGATCTGACATCTGAGTAACAAGCTCCAAATGAACAGATTTAAATGAATATATATATTTTCTTTAATGTGGAGTTGAAGCAAAATAATGACATTTCTGCAAATTTAAGTTTTGTTTCAAGTTTGAATCAGTCATTTTTCAGGAGAACTGTCATTTGTAAAGAGGCTTCCGTCGCAGATCGAAGTTGTTCCGATGATGGGCGTTATATAGTTTTTACAGACTGGATGTAGAATTTTTTTCCCATTACTCAGTTTAGCTCATTACTCACATGCAGACAAGAGTATCTGCTCAACACACTGAGAGAATGTATTTCCAGCAGTGTTAAAATGTGATGAATAATAGGAAAAAATGTGTTGCTGCATATATAAAAAAAAAAAAAAGGAAATCAGACAGATTTTGCCGGTGTTTTGGCTAAAAACCAGAATAAATTGAATAATAAAAGTGTGACAGATGAAAGGGGTCCGTGGGAGGATAAGCAGCACGGAAATATTTGACATCACCTAATCACCCGCAGCCTCTGAGGGATCAGGTGCTTCTCACAGTGTTAATGAAAGAAAAAAAACAGCTTGTGACTAAATCGTGCATTCAGATCTGCTGAAAAATGCACTGTTTCTTTTTTCCCCCGGCGTGTGGTCCACTTCTTTGGACAAAATCAGTGAGTTGTTATTTTTTGCATCTGCGGTGAACAAACTTAATGGGGGAAACTTTTCTGTCTGACCGCGTTTTATAAGAAATAAACCTATTCAAAAAGAGCAAATGTTAGAATTTCACGGAGCTCTACATGGAACAGCTTGTCAGCAGTCGGATTCTCTCCTGCTTCTTTTCAGCCCTTGGACTTTGAGGAAGGGGCCCAAAGGGAGCTGTCAATCTCGGTGGAGAACGAGGTGCCGTTCTTCTCTTGCAGAGTCGAGGAGAAAACATCCTCAGGCCCGTGGAGAGTCGACACCAATACAGAGGGGGGCGCCGGGTCGGGGCGGCCTCAGACTGTAAGGGTGAGTGTAGAAGTTGAAGACGTGAACAAGCCCCCGGCCTTCAGCGTGAGCATCCAAGAGGCCATGCTGGAGGAGAACGCAGCCATCGGAACCTGGGTGGGGAGGGTGACAGCTGTCGATCCCGACACCAGTAATCCAAGAGGCTTCGTGTGAGTGTGACGTCGGTTCTCGCAAGCTGGAACCGCATGCACGGGACTTCCAATATCTGTGGCTTTTGGTCCGCAGTTACGAGGTGGGACACGATCCTGCGGGCTGGGTCACGGTGGATCCTGAGTCGGGCGACATCACTTTAGTCAAGACGCCTGACAGAGAGTCTCTGCATGTCGCTAACGGCGTCTACACTGTCTTACTACATGCAGTGGATGATGGTGAGCCTGAAACATTACGGCACTTTACCCTATCAGAAGGAAGGTTTGATTCTGATCGTAATCGCTTTCCATGTTGTTAAGATGAGCAACCGCAAACTGGCACAGCTACTCTCAGCATCTACGTGATCGATCAGAACGACAACGTCCCGCATCCGACGTCGGACTTTGTTGACGTGTGCATGGCTGAGGGTCCCGTCCGCACAAACATCGAAGCCTTCGACAAGGACCAAGTTCCCTTCGGGGGGCCTTTTACATTTGAACTCATAGGGGACGTTGAGGGAAAATGGAGCCTGAATCCCTCAAATGGTAGAAACGGCAAAGCTTTAATTAAACATAACAATGAAGAGATACTAATAGCAAAAAATGAAATACCTTTCTCTTTCTTGAAGGTTACTCAGCAGGCCTGATCAAGGAGCCAGGAGTGTTTGCCGGCCAGTACACAATTTATCTGAAGATCGCTGACCTGCAGGGAGAGTTCGACATTTACAACCTGAGTGTGACAGTGTGCGATTGCTCGGTGGCTCTCAACTGCCGAAATCGAAGAGGCGCCGCTGCCCAAGGGGCCCCTGGTGCAATGGGCATCATTCTTGCGTCGCTGCTTTTGCTTCTGTGTAAGAAACTGAACCACGACAAAGGTCACAATCCAGGACGAAAAACCCAAATTATGCACTACTGAACACTAAAGTTTTATTCCTGGTTAATCTATTAAATATAAGATCACTGTGCAAAACAAGCCACATAGCGAGATATATGAAAGACAAAAACACTTAAAATTATTTGTCACCAACAGTTGTTCTACTAATGGCTGTCAAGATGTCTTGCAAAAAAGACTTCATTGCTGTGCAGAGTGGTGATTGCCCTGGTGACACCCTCCTGGTGTCAAACATAGAGAAACCAGGAACAGACTGCAAGGTTTGCTGCTCCAAATATATATATACACACTAAAGAATTCATTCTCTGATCTTCCTTAATTACAGCATATGCTTTCTTTACCTTCAAAGTTACATGGCAACGTGTCTTCTGACACTACAGATATGGCTAACATGGATATATCTCACCATCGTGATGGAAAGCAGCAAATCATTTCTACTATAAAGGTCGGTACTCTTCCTGTGGCTGCAAATGCTAGTTCGTGTCACATCCTTGACAGGTACTGAAGAATACTTCAAATATTAAAAAAGCAAGTAATCACTGAAACTGACAAGACTCACATTTCTCCTCTCTGCCTGACAGCAAATGGAGGAAAACTTCATCCAAAAATATTACTGGGACACCAGAAGGCAAAACATGTTCAGCTATAAGTGGAGCAAGGTATCCACACTCCACGCTTTTCTTTCAATACTCTGTTCTGCACTGTATTACTCACATTTTGCGTGATTTGAAGCAGTTACGAATGTTTTGTTGCAGTCGCAAATTTATGAAATTCATGACAAAAAAATTGTTTGCATGACTGACTAAGCTGTAAAGTCAGTATTCAGTTACTGATCTTACATTTATAGTTGAATTTGAACATATTTTCTTAGTTTATACAAACCAGCACAAATTAAATCTTTTGGGTTCAGGATTTGTATTTAATTTGAGCCATGTGATATAAAGAGACTTTTCTTGTAAGAATTTGTTTAAAAAAATTCTGTTTATGAGCTCCCAAAGACATCCATAAAACTGACTACAGTAAAATAAGAGGGCTGTTTTAATCATGAAGTTTTCGCTGTGGTTTAGGAATGGAGCACCATGAACATCCTCGACAAAATGAACTCCTACAACATTTCGGAGGAGGCTCTTTTAAAACTGCTCCATAGGGTTTGTTGTGCTCACTTGAATTATCCTTGATCGCTTTCTCAATCCAAAATTTATCAAGTGGGATTTTAATATTTACTTGCAGAGGCTGTCCTCAGTCCAGGAGAAAGAGGAGCAGCAGGAGGACTGTCCTCCACATCACTACGCAGATGAAGGGGGCTCAGACATAGTCTCAGAGCTGGAAACCATTACATGGTCTGACAATGACTCATTCCAGATGACACTGGAAGAGCTAGATAACAAATTCAACAAACTGGCTTCTGTTTGCAAGCCAGATATACAAAACTGATCCTTGTACTTTTGGCAAACTTCATGTGTTTGGCATAACGGCTTCTACATTGTACAGACTGTATGTGTGAATTTAGGATTATGAAAAGTTTTTTGTTCAAATCCAACTGAATGCGCAGCCCCCCCGCCACCCCAGAGAATCTTCAGCCACAAAAGAGAAAAGCTATCCTATCAATCACCTTATTTAATAGCAACTGTTACACAGTTCTCCAGTGTTTAACTAGATTTACAAAACGGGAGGGGGAAAAATAAAGCACAGCTGGCTGTCCATTCAAATACCATGAGAAATCATCTGCTAGCATAATTTGTAGATTCATCTGGACTATCAAACAGATGAAACAGGAGAATACATTCAGAGATTTTGCAACAAAATCAAATCACATGCCTGCTGCTCTGTGCAAACAACTTTCACATTGCATGTTTCAAAAATTACTAATGACTATTCACTTCTAGTGTACAGCTGCTGGATTAAAAGAAATTGTTCTCCCATTCTATACAATAGAAAAAGTACAATGTTCCCATCACTGCATATTTGGGATAAAGAAAAGAAAACTTTAGTGGTTCAAAAGGGAGGGAGAAAAGGGAGATACATTTTTTAAATAAGTGGAAAAATACAATATCCATTATTTACAGAAAACCAAACCCAAAATCAAAAGCCTTTAAACCCTCCCACTACCGATCTTTGGGAGGGGTCTCTGCTCAGTTGTGCTCTGCCCCCTGCGTCCCCGCCCTCTGAATCCTCTGCCTCTCAAGAGGCGACCGGGGACTCCAAACGTCTCCATGTTCAGCTTTTTCTCCTCTGCCCATGTGGTCCTCCTGTAGACACAAACAATGACTAAGCATGAAAAAACCCAGACAGAAAACAGACATCAAAGGCTCGGCAATCACCTTGGTTTCAGATCTGAAGAGATGTTGTCAAAGAAGCCCTTAGCTTTGTCATAGTACTTGTCGCCCGTCGTTTCCTCAACCTGTGCATCCTGGTTTCCAGCTCCCTCCTCAGAATCTTTTTCAACTGCAGCAGGGAAAAAAAAAAAAGTAAATTGAATTGCCTTCTTTTAAAAAAAATAAAAATAAAGCTTAGTTGAAGGAGCTCTTTAACACACCAAAGTCCTTCTTTGTAAGATCATCTTTAAACTGAGCATTTGCAGTCTCAAAATCAAAATCTGATTCAAACTTCAAGGTTGTGGCCTTTGAGTTTTTCACAAGGAGCTGGCCTCTTCTCTGGTTCCTCGACCTGCGACTGCCTGCACAGAACAAACGTTCAACTGCCAAAGTTCTTTTAAAATAAGCTGTGAATTTTCCCATTTCAATACCTTGTTTTTGCCTTTGTTTCTGAACATCTGCAATTTGGCCTTGAGTCTTGGGTGCAGTTGGTTGGGATGAAGTTCGAGCTATGGAAAAATAAATGGTCCCAAATTACTTGTTCAACTGGGACTAAAAAAAAAAAAAAGTGTGATATGTTTTGCAAACCAAATGTGCAGTCCTACCGTTTGGTATATTTTCCTTCTGGCCCTGGGAATCGAGTCTGCCTGAGCGCTGGGCGGCACGCAAAGTCTGCCTGGGCTCTGGCTGGCTTGAGGATTTAATCCGTCTCTGGGAGGCGCTGGCCAGTGGCACAGTTTGGACTGCCTGCTCCACCATGGGAGCTCTTCTGGTAGGAAGGCCGTGAAACCCAGGCACTGTGATGACAAGAGGGAACGGCAAACTGCTCTGGTTAAGCTACTGAAGGTTTCAAAACGTCACTGAAATGATCCAGGAGTCGGTAACAATACCTAGACCAAGCGCGGCATTGTACTGCTGGTTGAGTAGAGAGCTTGCCGCTAGCTGGTTATAGGTCGGCATCATGTCCCTGTATGGGCTCCAGCGTGGTTGATAAGCAGAGGAGCTCCCGATAGATGACTTTGGGGGCGAAAGAAAAGACAATACAAGCCTATTCTTCACACCACTAATTTGTAATTACCTGAAACACCACACGTACCTGTACAATTGCAGGATCTCGGGGGAGCCCATGGTGCGGCTTCGGAGGCTCAGACACAGTGATGTCCTTGATATCACTCCCTCTGAATATTATGTATTCATAAGTTTCATCTTTGGGCGGGACCGGTCTGTCAGTGTGCCGGTCCTCTGTGCCGTAGGATTTAACTGGGGGGAGGAGGAAATTAGAAGGATAAAGAGAAACTATTGGTATTTTAATTCTACAGAATAAGGGTAGAATTAGGGAGAATAAATTAGCTCTCCCCTACCTTTAGCTAAGGCTACAGTGGACCGGTCCGTGTCCACGGAGGACAAAATGCCCTCATAACGAATCTGAGCCTTTGATATCAAACTTATTTTACTACCGATGTAAGGAGTTCCGCCTCTGCTGCTCATTTCGGCAGCAAAGTTCGACAAATAAACCAACAAAAATGACAAAATAACTATCGGCAGTCGGTTCTTAGCGTTCGCAGAGCTTTTCGGCAATTGGCGCAATTAGCCGCACCTGCGCGACTTATCACATGCGCGGGACGAGCCTGTGCGCGCACGGCGCGCGCCGCCGCTGCTACTTCCGCTCGTTCACGGGAAGTGACGGGAATTCACACAAGTCAGTTACCAAAGAGTCACCGACTTCATAACAATAACAACAACAACCTTGCTGTTACACACTCCATATCTTTATTCAAGATTAGTGTTGGTTGAGACTTAGACCTGGCAGATGTTTTTGGTCTTTGCGGTGTGATCAGTCCTGCTTGCGGTTGTAAAACCTGTGCATTACTGCAAAATTCAACATAAAATTTTGCTTCATGTACAAGTCTCCTCCGAGGCCATCGGGGACCGTAGTTCCCTGTTGTAGCAGTTCACTGTCAAACTCATAAGCTGTACCCTAACAGCTGTATCTTGTGTCACCGTCTTTTGAACTGCTGCCTGAGACAGGCTATTCTCCAGACTCATTCAAAGTGGGAAATACAATTCAAAAGTTTTATATAAATGTATAGAACAGAAGCTAAATATCTTCATGGAGAGAAACCGAGTGCAGCTGCCGCCATAATACTTGACGACAAATGACCATGGCCTGGATGACTGAGAGCCTCTACAGGCATTTGTATGATCTATTCACAACCCTGAAGCAAAGAAACTATTGATTTCCCCATTGGTCAGTGCCGAGCACGCTGAAGTATGTTTACTGTGAGCTGCTTTGACACTGGTTTAGCATGAATGCCGATATGCTTGCTGCTGTGGCCACACAGGAATTTAGTATGTTCTCTCCAGAGGGTGTGAGCAGATGTAGGCCCGATTCTCTAGGACTTCCCTTGCAATCTTCTTGATGCTGGCATCGTTGTTTTCGGGAGAATCTGAAATGGATCAGAGTGGATGTCAAACAAGATGTCTCTTTCAACCACCCGCGTTAGATCTCATTAAAATTGTGTTACATGCAGGCAAGTTAATCCGAGCACAATGTGAAAACCGTTGGAGATATGCTGTAACACATGAAAGTCCTGTCACTTTCTGTTTACTTACGTTTTTGTAACTGAGCCATCATGTAGTTGTTTTTCATGAACACTTCATTGCAGAAGGTATTTGTGAGCAGCACCTGGAAAATAGAAAAATGAGGCAAACCTTCTGACAACTAGAGACGGTGAAACTAAATTTGAAGAAGTGAGACAATTGTATTCCAGTTATTGCAGCTATTTTTTGGGAGCCTGAACCCCCCACTGTAAACATTTCCTCCTTTCATAGGTCAGCCTTATGTCTTGAAAGAAACAGAATGCCAAACACGAGAAGACAGTTAGCTGGATGACACAGTCAACAGATTCAAATACATATGTGCAATACAAACAATCAAAAATGTGTTCCCATCCCCAGGCTATCTACTTGAAATAAACTTTTTCGGAAGGAGAACTGCCAGAGAGAGATCTTTTATTTGGCATGTTTCATCAAAAATGTAAATGAGATGTTCTGCCTGAAGCCCTGGGAAGAACACACAGCAGGGCTACTCCTTTGAACCAGAAGATAATCACCAGCTTTGAAAAAAACAAAACAAAGCTGTACCTGTCCTCTCTGGTGTTCGTGCTTAAAACGTGCTTTAAAGTTTTTAAATCGTGTACAAGGCTTATTTTGACAACATTTGACTGGTCTGTGACTTCAAAGTTTCTAAGTCTATGTTACCCTTATGTTAGGTGATAAGTTGCCTAATTTATCTGGTTCTCCTGGCAGTCATGGGAAATGTTTAAGGTAAGTCTAAGCAGGCTATCCAAATAAATAACCCTCTAGTATAGGGGTGCCAAACTCATTTGACCATTAAATGTCGCACATTTTTTATATGGCTACTGTAGAGGAACAGAAGATTTATATGAATATATCCATTTATCAAGAGTCAGATTGGACCCCCTAGCGGGCTGGTTCTAGCCCACATGCTGTACGTTAGACATCCCAGCTATAGTGACAATAAAAAGCAAAGTTGTGTCATGTGACTTTACAAATCAACTTGTGTGTTCTGTTGATTATATGATTTAAAAATGGTCACGTTGCTAGATTGTATCACTGTGAGCGTGGTCTGCCATGTTTGAAAGGATTTCAGTTATGGTGGAATTATAGTCGTGTAACATATTATTAAGTGGGAAGAGATAAGAACCAACAAACCTCGTGGTTGTGGTTACGGAGGCCAATGCTGATGGAGCGGCTGGCTCGGGACAGGACGGCTGTCATGGCGTACAGGTTAATAAGGACATCTGCGACTCTCTTTAGGACCAGCTGTTCATCCACGATAGTCTGACAATATCAACAACACTTGTGGTCAGCTGACGTTTCCAGCCTCAGCAACGTCTCTTTCAGCAGAAAGCCGTTTGAGTATCCAAAAAAAAACCAAAAAACCTTAATCTCTTTGAATATGCAGCGCAATTTATAGATGCACCTTCATGGCCTTTCTTAAAGGTCATGTCATTAATTTCGCACACATATTTATATCTGACAGTTCTCCTTTTTGCTGGCTTCCTATCAGGCTGATACACATGAAACAGAAGATACAGCAGTTCTGGTGGATTATCAGTGATGAAAAAAAAAACATTAAAATGTGTAGAAAACATTTGATGTGGAATTAAGAGACAGACAATTTTAGAGGCAAGGAGCATTACGGTGAAACTAATACTAAATCTGTCTTGATCCACATTGCTGATTTGTTGCCTCAGATTTTAATTGCCTGCTTACATACGGTCTTAAAAGGTACTAAAATGTGATATTTATATATATACATCTCCATATAGATAGAGGTATATAAATACATATACCACACACACACACACACACACACACACACACACACACACACACACACACACACACACACACACTTCAAATAATTGATCAGATTTATATCACATGTTTTTCAAGTATCTGGGTAAAACTAGCGACACTAAATAAAGCAGGATTTGACGGATTGGAAAAACTGACTAACTGACCGTTCTACGAATTAAGTTTCCAAGTGGTGCCAAAAGAAGGAACTTGTTTGGAGAAATTAGAAAAAAATTGAGCAAGGTAAACTTTCCTCTCCCTCATTTACCTTTCCATATCTGTACAGAATACTCTCCACGGTTGATCCAAACAGATGGACATTCTGTTCCAACTTCTTTGCACTTTCCTGTCAACACAAAGCTTGTCAAACTCAAAAAAACAAACAATGCCCTGCTTCTAAAAGTCAAGATGGGGTTCTTACTGTCAAGCTGGGATGCACCACTCCGTCTTTCCCTGTTAAGCCGTAGTCCACTGATCCCCCAAATGAGGTTTTCAGTTTCTTGGTCACCATTTGCAGGGCAAGACCGATATTTCCTTTCTTCATCTCCCTTTAGGCAAAGCACAAACACTGATGCTGCATTTGGATTTGCATATTCAACATGGCAATTACACTAATATGCGATGGAAAGGAGCCATAATTATGGAACTCTAGTCACTTATTTTTCTCCATTTCCAAGAAGGTGATCAGGGTGCATGACATGCAAAGCAGAAAAACAGTTGCTCCGTTATTATGTGACACCCAATGGATGGCTAATATAAACCAATCAGGCAAAGTCAAAAATTTGATTTAACTCAAAGCTTAAATGTTTCATTTATTGTATTGAATTCCATACTTATTTTCTTCGATTTATGTTTCATTTTTTATTTTCCTGCATTTTTCATTCATTTTGGTCTTTCTTGTTAGAAAGATTAAAAGTTTTCATCATGTTTTGTGAAGCTCTTTTCACATTCAGCACAACATAAGCAAAATCTATCTACCTATACATACACACACACATACATATATATGTACATAAATATATAAATATAAATATACACACATACATATACACACACATATACAGGTATATATATAGAGAGAGAGATAGATATATATATATAAACACAGAAAGCAATTCGCTATCCTGTATGGATATGAGTATATAGATAGATTAAATAGAGTAATACATTTTTTTAAACAATTACCTTCAAAAATCAAGAACAATTGATTGATTTATTTATCTTTGTCTCTGGGGGTTGTTCATGTAAAACATTTCATTTACATTAACTTTTGTGTGATCATAGTTCACATTTTGAAAAAGTATTTCCCTTTGCTGCTATTAATTTAAATTTTTTCCCCAATCAATCAGTTAGGTTACTTACTGTATGTTTTCTCTTTAAAAGACATGCTTTCTTCCTGAGACTCATTCTATGATTAGTGCATTATGATGCTTAACACCTTTCATATTCTTACTTTATCTTGCCTGTGAGGATTTTTCCAGCGTGCTGCATTCCCGTCAGAGCGATGTACATCCTCAGAATCTCATTGGTGCCCTATCAGTGGACACAAAAACATGCTACCTTTTGAGCATTAACTACATCATGTCTAGATTACAGAACAACAAAATACATTTAAATACTCGCACCATTTATAGGTCACATTATTGGATGGCTAAACTATTGGTGACTATTATTGACCATGAATGTAATTTGGAAGTAAGTAACCATATATTTTGGACTATAAGTTGCACTTTTCTTCATGGTTTAAATGGCTTATTCTCAGGTGTGACTTAAGATGATTGCTGGCTACAAGCTAGATGACCAAAACTTGAGGAATGAGTTTACAAAAGGGAGTTGCCAAGGCGATGAACATAAATGACTTTATAGTGGGACATTCTTGGCGTTACTACTTCATGCAACGCAACCGCCTCTCTGTCAGAGCACGATTAACTATGTCCCAAAAACAGCCATGCAGAAGAGGAAGCAGTGCGCCGTCTACCTCCGGAGCTGGTGGAGTGGCTCAGAAGTGGCAGAGGATGAAAAATTAAATGAATGTAGTGATTGAGTGAGATTGAGAGTTGGGTAAACTTGTTATGCTATGTTGTTTATGCTATAGTTATCTGAATAGCTGTTAACATGTAACGTTAACATACCAGACACCTATTCAACCTGTTGTTCTCTATTCTATTGTTATTACTATTGTCACAACCCTGCGGTATAGTTTAGAGAAATGTTCAGAATTCTGTGATTTCCGAGTGGCTGTGAATGTGTTTTGGGATGAGAGGGAGTGAGGGAATGGGGCGTGAGGAGAGAGAGCGCTGAGACGGAGAAGATAAAGCGGAGCCCCTGTTGCTTAATTGTTCTAATAAAGATAAGGTTTAACCAGCATATTCCCACTGCTGGGCACATCTGCTCGGACATTACACTGTAACTTGCCTTTCAATGCAATAAACCTCCCCCTCCAAAAGCAGTCTTAGATGTTTTTTTTCTTCTTTATTATGCGTTTTTGGCTGGTGCAACTTCTAGTCCGGAAAATATGGTAATTTAAAAAAAAAGGGTCTTCTATGATGTGGGTTTGATTGATTTTGAGCGCTGTTGAAACATCTGATAAGCTGTTGATCAGGGGTGAGTAGATAAATTCCAGCTGATCACTGCGACCAGATGTTTGATGCCTAGTCTTAAGGTGACTCAACATCAAAAAATGATGATGATAAAATCCATCTGAAGATGAAGAAGGAGATTTGGGACCTTTTCATGAACTTTTGTGCTCTAAAGAGTGAGTGGAATAATACTTCACCTCAAAGATTGGCAGGATGCGACAGTCCCGTACATAGCGTTCAAAGGGGTAATTTTTGGTGTAACCCAGTCCCCCGAGGACTTGGAGAGCTTCACTCACACAGATCCAACCACCCTCCGAGCTGAATACCTGTGTAAGATCCACATTATACGCATGAACACACACACACTGTAAGAATATACATCTTGTTTCTCAATTGTTCTGTGCATGTGTCAGACGAAAGATCACGGGAACCACCGTGATCTCCCCTCTGTCTGCCTACTCCATAGTGTTTCAGCACATCATTATGTGCTTTGTCAATAGGTTGTGTTGTTTGAAATAGTTCAACACAGGCGTCACAGTTGCCAGGACGACCTATTCAATTATACTGGTTGTGTGTAGATATATGACAATATGATATATATGATATATGACTCAAATGCAATTTTGCCACTGATTGATTACATTCCCTGGTGACTGGGTTGGCTTATGAGCCACTTTTTGTGGGTCAACCACCGGTTAGGACCTAAATCCCTAATACTCCCCAGTCTGGTAAATCTAACGAATCCTCAAAGGTGAGGTGCAAAAGTTAAGCGTCCACTGGACCCTGAAGTTGGCGTGTATGCGATCTAACCTTGACCATGGCAGCTTCTAGAGAGCAATCAGGAAGACCTGGCCTGTCCATCATTCCTGCTGTCAGATATGCCATGCTCTCCATCACATAGGCATTGACGGCCATGAGGGCAAACTTCTCCTGCAGAAAACCACACGCCTCAGTCAGTCCTGACCTGATGGGAGAGACGTGGTCCACATGGAGGAAATTGTACCTGGATCATCCCAAATTCACTGAGGCTTTTGTTGAACTGCTTCCTGCTTGCTGCATACTCGGATGTCAACTCTGTTGTAAAGGAGACACAGGCTTGAAGAGCTGGTGCTTCTCATCTACTCAATATGAAAGACTTTTCTTACCGATCAGTTTTTTTATCATTCCAGCTGAAGAGCTTCCCATACTGAACCTCCCTGAGTTCAAAATATTCATGGCCACCTGGAAGAAAAAAAAGCAAAAGTTTCAAGATTCCATTTCTACATTAATAGTATACAAACCCTTAGTGGAAGTCATAGTATAAATTAAACAACAAAAAAAAAACATTCACTGAAGTTTTATAATTCCTCCATTTATCAGTTATTCATTATTATCCTTATTATCAAATACTTTTAAAACTACTTCTGTGTAACATGAATGTATTTTATAACCACGTTTTCTGATTGGAAATAAATATTCTTTGTGCTCAGGTTTGGTGCTTAAATGACACTTTCAAGTGAAAAAGAGGAATTACTATATTGTTTTTATAGTGTGAAAAACTGTTACATTCTTGTATGAAATGTGAGTGATGAAAAGAGAGTGATCTAAAATAAACTGGCAAGAGGAACATGTTGTGATATCCCTCATAGATGGGTATTACTACATAGTGGAAAATCTGCTGGATTGTCTTTGAGCAACAGAATGATTCAAATCAAGTCAAAAATCTGACAGCGGAACTGGCGACAGTAGATATCAACAGGTCGTTTGCAATAAGGTGAAGCTCACCTTGAAACCACCACCGACTTCTCCGAGAACATTCTCTACAGGCACTGGGACATTGTCGAAGGAGACTTCACAAGCTGAAAAAGTTCAAAGATTGATTTTAAATTATGTTTACATTTTTAGCCCGATTTGGCTGTATGCTTCCCCTGTCTTACTGTTAGAGCCGCGGATGCCCATTTTGTCTTCGGGCTTGCCACTGGTTATGCCCCCGAATGCCCGCTCCACAATGAAAGCTGAGATTTTATCTTTCTTCGTGCCGTCGACGTCAACCTCTGTCCTAGCAAACACTGTCATGATGTCTGCCATCCCTCCATTTGAAATCCAGATCTGTGTAGCAAACATCGCTTGATGGAAAATGTCAAACTTGCCGTCAAGAAAGCGGCAGACACTTGTGATACGGTTGATCTCACCTTGGCGCCGTTTATAAGGTAGTGCGTTTTGTCCTCGGACAGCGTGGCGCGAGTCTGAATGGAGGCTGCATCACTGCCACTGAAATGTGCCATTGAGTACAAGTGAGACCAAACTAAGTTTGTGAAGTCGAGCAGTGAATGAGATGTTAAGTGAAACTTTGTATTAAATATGCCTAACAAGGTCCTGCTCAATACACACTACATCTGCACAAACACTTAATACTTAACAGTTAGTATTTCTATTTCTAAAATTATTATTGTGTAATAATTACTTAATGCCTGTCTTTTTTTTTTGTATATATTTGTAAGCTGTCTCCCATTGTTGTAATATCTAGTGTTATTTTATCGATTACTATTTGTCTGGTGTGAAGGGAGTGCACAAAGAACTTCATTGCATTGTCATAATCAACATATTCTTACAATGCATATGACAATAAAAATCTTGAATCTAGATTGTTCGGACTGTTTACAGCAAATGATAAAGTAGAAATTTCTGTCCTTCTTCAAAATAAAGCGCCACAATAATCTATCATTTCTAAGTTGTGTGACAAGAAAAGGGTTGAACTTAAAAACTACTCGGAACTCTGAAAACATCTTTACCATTTTCCGAATGGGCAGTATGTGAGAAAAATGAAAACAGGATGTGACTGTTGGTGACATTTTCACTTGAAATGAAGTTACTTGCCAAAGTCCTTAAGAAGATGGTGAAGAAGTCCAAAAAGACACAAGGAAGTGTGGGACAGATGCACGTATCGGGTTAACTTTCAAAGGTATTAATTGTTTTGCGTTTGCATCTCATTTACACTTGTCAAATAAAATGGAAAGCTAAAGTCAATGGTCTGCATTTGGGCTGTTAACCCTCCCCTGCGACATTACAGTGTTAAAAATGAGGGAATGGGCTATATTAGCCTTCAGTTGTACGGTGCGATGGCAAAGACAAATGCAACACAAATGCAAACTGAAAAACTTCATGTCATTCTGAATCTACACAACTAATCTAAAATCAACATTTTTTCTTGAATCGTTTGAATAGTTTCATAACGGGCTATAAATATAAGTAGACATGAAATAGTTTACCTGCCAGGCTCTGTGAGACAGAATGCAGCGATATATTCTCCAGTAGCCAGTTTGGGGAGATACTTTTTCTTCTGAGCTTCATTCCCTGCAATCAGGATACCCTGCAACCAAGTATTCCCCATTTAAGTTGATAACTGAATTTCTCACAGATTCAATATTCATCAGAGGTGTAAAGAACAAGCAAAATTGGGTTTCCTGCACAATGCAGCATGTCCTGACCTTGAGTCCTATTGCTTGATGGGCTGCCAGCGTCACAGCGATGGAGCCATCCAGTGAGATGATCTCTGCTAGTCGGGCGTACATGGTGTTGGACAATCCCAAACCACCTGAGAGGTAAAAAAACAAAATAAAAACATGATTTTTTTTAAATATTACCCTGTTATCAATTACATAGAATCTTTTCTATTGTTTTTATAAATATACTCCCACATTAGAGGAATTTGCAATCGAAAAAAATGGTTTTGCAAGTTAACTTGCAAATGACCTTGAATTGGCAGTGACTATCTAACAGAAAATGGTGGAAAATATATAGAAAACAACTGCCTTGAAATTTGCAAGTTAACCAAAATGTCTACATGAAGGTGAATAATAAGCAGTTAACAGTTAATGGAGCTGCAAATGTTGGACACTGTTCTTCTATTGCTCATCCTAATATTTGATACTTGCTGCATCACAGGAGTTTGAAAGTCCACTTTAACATCCTCCTACCATACTCCTCAGGGATCTGAATACCGAACAGGCCGAGCTCTTTCAAGCCATCTAAGGTCTCCGGGGGTATCCTGGCCTCCTGGTCGATCTTGGCTGAGTCCACTGAAAACACAAACATGGGCTCTCAGTGGCATTGTTTGTTTGTTTGTTAAATACAATTGTGATGATTAAGCGAGGGGTTTCTCGACCAACATTGGTAATCATGACTCAAGTAAATAAAAAATTTGAAGAAAAGGATAGCAAATATATTTTTCTATCACGTTTATTTCTTTTATCACAAAAGGTTATTTCATTAAGTGAAAAACTACCGTATATGGACTTATGTCCTGCGTCCCTGGCCCAGGTTTATACTCCACAAAGTATGTTTTATTAACGCAAAAATAAATGGCCACTTTAATAACATGTGTCATCTCATGCATGATATTCAACAAAAACATCTGTCTCTGCTAGGCAGTTATTTCCAGCACGCTTGTAAAATGTTGCTGAAGGGGATTGTAATTTATCTGATTACCACAGACATGTGACAGGAGAGTGAACCTCCATGTAGCATGTTGGGGGGCACCAAATAAATAGGTCCTCCCTTTTTTCTCGGTGTGTTTATTGGATTTCCTTTCTTGGTTGCAAATATTTCTACTTGACCATGCTTATTATACTATCCTGAAAAACTGCTCTTCTTTTTCCAGTGAGTGTGATATTTCTGCACACATTACGACACCACTAACAACTCCAATAGTTGGGAAGGGCTATTCAACAACCAACAGAACTCACAATGAAATATGCTGCAAATACAAGATACCAGTTTCTTGCACTGGATATCAAATCATACAGCTCATACCACAACCTTTTCTATTACTCTCTTTTGATCAGAACACCCTTTGCACTTCTGTTAACTCCACGGATCACTTTCACGAATGCACTTTACAATAAAGTGTTTGCCAAATATTTGATATACTATGTATTAAATTCTGTGGTGAGCCACTGGATTTTCTCTGTCTTTCCAAAAAAAAAAACCCTCTCAACAAAACTTGAGTGATATGGGCCAATAATGCAAATTTCCATTGAATGTCTCCATTCAATGAAGAAAAACTACAAAGACACTAAAATATTGTTGGAAATGACATTAGGTATTATGTATGCAAATTGTAATTCTGAATGTTAATGAAAAAAAAAAAAACCTCTCTTTTATTCTTTTTTTTCAATTTTACATATTACCTGTGAGATAATAATAAACATTTGGAAAATATGTTTAGTTTCTACGCAAAAAAATAACAAGCAATAATTTTCTCCTGTTTCTATTACACCTACCATCCTCAGTAAAGAACCTCTCCACCGGTGCTACGAGTTGGTTGATCTCCTCCAGTTCTTCATTTCCAATCTCAGGATAAGGGAAGACCTCAACCTGGAAGGTGGAACGCAGGCAAAAATGTTTAATGCCCATGACAATACTTTACAATTGTGAGCATTTCTTAAGAGACGAAACTGCCTTATAATACTGTGAACTGAAGTGTGGGAAATAATGAAAAATAAAGCATTGGGTAAAAAGACTGTAAAGGGACAGAGAAAGTTTCAGTTAGTTAATGTCTGTTACACAGAAGATTCATTGATTCGACTCACAAGAGTGAAGAACACAATAGCACATAAATTAAAAACTCAAAAATTTTTATCAAAAAAAAAAAAATCAATAATGTAACATTAGTGCTGCCTTTGTATATTCTATGGGACTTGTAGGTAAAATCACTAAAATGTGCATATCTAAAATACGAAAATGTGACTACCAATAATGACGATTTACTCTTATTATTATTTATAAAGTGAACAAATACAAATGCAAGCTGGGATAAACATGTCAGGAAAGACATCCAATGGAAAACAGTGCCAAAACTAAATATTGTCAGACTGATATGGTTTGGACATGGACAAAGGAGGGATGATGAAGGTCTGGGTGGAAGATGCTGTAGGTTGGAGTTGCAAGAGAGGAGATTTATGGATGGAGGGAAAGTAGACATTAAGTTAGTTGGCGTGAGAGAACAGGATAGCAGAGGAGATGGTTAAATGGAGACGGATGTTGTACAGTTGTGACCCTGAAGAATGTGCAGCCCAAAGGTAAGATAGAAGGCAGAAATTGGCACCGTCTTTCACTTCCTGGATTTGATCGGCACACAAAACCACTTCGTTTCTTCCTTGACAGTTCAAGCTTCTGTTTCCAGGACATGAACTTTACCTTGTTCACTTGCCCGAGGAAGAGGTCTTTGGCGTAGGCGAGTTTTCTGGACTTGATTTGAAAGTACCTGAGCTGCTGCAGATCGTGGCCGCCGCATGTCACGGCAGGCCGCCTCTTACCATGAACGGATCTGGACAAGACATTTAATAATCTCCGAAGGTTCATCATTTCTAGAGCTTCTCTGGGAATCGGCTGTATACAACCTTTCACACAGTTCTGTCTTGTGCTGATGACGTAGCGGGTGGTTTTTATGATACATTCAAGACCATGGTAAATTGTAGCTTCGAAAGGATTAGCCGCTAATCCTTTCGAAGCAAAACTGTGCTAATCATTAGCACGTCCTCGGGCTACGTCGAATATATCATGTCGAGAATATTTTCGAGGCTCTTCGATCAATTTAATAAACAAATAACACATAAATAAACAAAACAGATAGTGTGTCAGTTATTCTTAGCGAGCGGTGGTTATCCGCTCGTTAGCAATGCGAATCTGCCCCTAACGTTGGACAGTACAATTGCGGTATAACAGAGACATAATTGAATAAAACCACATAAAACGCTCTTTTTGCACAGTCATAAAAGTCCTTGCCTCGTTTATTGATCTGACTTATGCACAAGGGAACCCTAAGAGAAGCCACAATAAAACCTAATTATCAAAAAGCAGTCAACATATCTTATCTCCGGATACATTTATCCCATTTTCCCACAGCCCGCGAAGGCGACACGAAGTTTCACGCAGTGCTGAAATTACATCACACGATGGCGCCAAATGCAGAAAACTACAGGCAGAAAAAGACTTTAACGACATCCAGAAGAAAGATAAATATTTTTCAGGTTTGTTAAAATCACTTCTCATTAACTCATTATGAAACATATTTACAAGAATGCACTGGTGTTACAAACTATTTCAAGAACATATGACTTGTCTATCAGTCAGTTGGAGAGGTATGTTGAATTAGTTATATTTCTTTTCACAAATAAATCCCAATTTTACTTGACACTTTTTTTTCTTTTACTTCCACAATTTTACCATTTAGGTGCTTTAATGGGTTACTTAATTATTTCTGCCTGTTATATGTAACTGCAAAATCTGTTGAATGACTTCATTTTCACATTTTGCAAATTTTTTTTACAGCTGCACACTTTTTGTTATCTTTTCTTTATATTTTAGAAAAAGATTCAGTTTAAAATGCATGGTGTCATAATATTTTGGATGAATACTCAAAGTGGATTACATGGGTCTGAAACAATGATACTGTCATACAAACTGCAATAATACTGCAAAAACTCCACTAGGAGCAGTGTGATTAAGGAATAAAGATATTGAGAATAAACTTTAGCAATGGCATTAACTTCGGAAAACTCAGTGCCTTAATTTAACAGTTTCTTACTTGGGCAATATTTATTCTGATGAAGGTCATTAGAATTTCTATTCACCTTGATGCAACCTGTTCTGATCATGACACAATGTGGGCCACCATGCAAAAATCAATTTACCCCCCTCCCTCCTGTAGATCACTATGGCAACTGAAATATGAAAGGAAATATTTGTATTGTAGAAGTTGGATTTAGCTATGTAAGTAAAAAAACAACCCAAAAACATTAAAAAATTCAAATGCCATGGACACAATCAAGAAGCTCGCTAAGAGGAAATGTCATGATATATAGTTTTTAATTTTCATTTTACACATTATCACACTACTAGTTATGTATAACAATTTTTTTTTGCCTACACAGAAACAGAAAGCTGAATGAATTAAACACAGAAAGAACTCATATTCTCTCCATCCTGTTGTAGACAAAGAAGCAGTTTGCTGATTATGTAAATGTCGGAGGGGGACAGGATTTAACCTTAAATCTAATTGCAGATACTTAATAATTATAGGAATTATATACAGACTATTTACAGAGTATTTACACACATTCCTATCCTCCTCTGTTCAAGATGCTTTAAATTATTCCACCCCTTAGCATTACTTTCCCAAATTTCTTGTCAAACCTCATCGCGGCAACTGGACATTCTTTCCCTGGAGATGTTTTACGTCTTTGGTCTTCAAGGAAAGAAGTCCAGCTGCAACGAAAAGATCCACGACCAGGAAGACTGAGAATCTTCACAGATGCCTTTCCCCAGATGGCTTTGTTATTTACAGTCAGCAGGTTACTGCCATTCCTCTACATGGCGCCGTCTCTGGGAAAAATTGGTCAAAAACACATCTATCATGACATGATGAGCATACCAAGGCAAACCGATAAGAATCTATGTTAATGATGTTCACAAGAATTCCCTGATATAACAACATCAAATGACAGGCACTCTTCAGCAGGAAGCAGGCTAGTATGGTTGTTATGAACAAACAATAGACCTTCTGTTGGGACGTAGATCCTCTATCATGCATGTATAAAGTATGCATTTAGTATTTTAGCATTGTATTTCATTATTGTAACCAAATCAGTTGACCTGCTCTTACCTAAACCACGTTTTTATTTTTAAACAGAAAAATCTTAGGGCCAAAAAAAGTTTTTTTTTTTCAAGAGTATTTTGCTGAACCACGTGCAAATCACTTTGTAACTTTATAAAACAGCCCTTATGCTGACTGGATGAAGGTTGTGTAATTGGGGAAGTGGGAAATAAATATGAAGAACTTGTCACAAAAGATTAAGTTGAAAATTATATTGACTAATAACTTCAGGAGCCACTGCTATCGATCGCACCGAATGCAACACAGAATGCGACACAGAATGCAAACGGATGAATCGGTTACAATGACTTTAAATAGAAATTTTGAATGCTGGCAAGATGCTTTCTTTCTTAAAAGATTTTGGGAATCTACCTGCCCAGCAAAGGTTAAGACTGCAAAATCATCTACCTCTAATCAGACTTATCAATTTAATATGCCCATATGATGGAAGGTATTTGATGATTTTTAGCGGAAATGATTAAATAAATGTGTCCAAATTGTAAAGTGGCATTCATTAGTCTTTATCATGAGGTTACTGAACCATATAATTTGTATGATTAAAGCGATCTAAAAAAAAAAATTCTTTCAAACACTCCACATCCAGCATCCATTGGTAAAAACCAAAGCTACATTAAAAGTTAAGGGTCTAACAGCTCGCTGCTTGATAAAATCACAAACATAAAAAGGAAAAATAAAGGGAAGGCATCAATGGCACTGGGAGAAAGCAGGGCACAAGCAGCCATGATAGATTTGACAATAGCTTGGCCCTTGGATTGAATTGGAGAGGGATGATGATTTGTAATCAACATTTCATTACACATTCAGTTTGGGTACCATTAAGATTCAATAAAGTTTGCGCCTTTTTAAGAATTCCAAATACTAAGGGAAGATTTGTAATTTGTTCACCTGTAAGGGCAAAATTTTTCTGACTCAAACCTCGATTGATTGAATTGCTGCGTTCGCACTTCAAGAATACGGTGTCCTTCCGTGGCGTCTCATGGTGCTGTGAAAATTAGTTGTTAAAATCAGTCATTTATTGTTTATTCCCGCCCTACATAGATCGCTTGTAAAAAATAGTATATTATAGTAGGGCCGTTGTCAGACTCATTAGGTTGGGACAATTCTGACCTTTTGGTCAAAATAACATGCAAAATCTACAAATGACGTAATATATTGTTTATACTTGTTCAGGTTGCTGTACTTATCTCTGTGAAAATATTCCCACACTTTCCTTCCTGTACATAGCCTGCTGTACAAAACTGCTAAATCTAGAAAGTTTATCACCATATTGCACTTGTGTCTGCAATCAAGCACAAAGTACCTCAAACAGTCAATTATGATAATAATATCATCATCATCATTTTACTTTCCATTACTTTAAGTTCACTAAAATAGGAAAACCTTTGTGGCATATTGCTGCAAAACGGGCTATCACATTTATTTACAGCTCAGTTACATTCTTGATTGTTTATTTACATTAAACTTAGTTTTAATGTCAACACAAAAATAAAAACAGCCCCTTGCTCACAGCCTATGGTCATATCTGAATCCATCTTGAATGTGTTTTCATGTTTAATGTGGCAAAATGTAACGTGTATATTGTGCACCAGACCATGATATATGCTCATTTTGATTTGAATATGTTGGCTTATTTTTAAAGGTATTATTTTTACCGAATGGTGTTTCTGTCATGCAGTTATACTTCCAAAGTGAACCTTTAAATTTGAAAAACAGTAATTACAAAAGTTTCTAACAATAACCTGTGAGGTCATACGACTGTAAACCTGATAGATCATTGTAAGTTATATTTCAGAGTATATTCTCACAGTTAAACATGCATATACTCACTTACGTGGTGGAGGGTAAACACGAAGAGTGTATTATAACTGTCAACTCAATCAAATTTGAAGAAAAATGAAGAAGAGAAAGAATGAAGAAAGAATGAAAATCCTGTTTAAATTTATTCCCTCTTATTTAAGAAAACAATTTATTTTATTTCTAGTTACTACTTCCTTCTTCTAAAAAAAAATAAAATAAATAGATAATAAATATTGAAAAAAAAAATTAAATAAAAAAAGAATTACCCGCTCAAATGCAGACCAGTGAACAAACTTTAAATATTGTACTACCGAAACGTCTTTATTGGTGTCACAGCACACTGTAGGATGTTGTTTTGTAATTTGCCAAACCCCAAATACTCTGGAGAGATAGTTTCTACATTAATTAAAAATCCGTAGGTAGGGTATAAACATTTTGGTGTCAGAGTGTTTTGGTTGTTTGTGGATAAATGTGACTCCTCCGAAAGGTATTGGAGCTGGGATTGAAATGCCACTTGGGGAGATGGCACCCCGAGTCTTGTATGGTTAATGGGTTATTACTAATGCATTAAGCTTTAGTAAATTATTTATTCAGAATTACCAATAATCTGCAATAGGGTATGATGACCCCTGTCTAAATTAGTTTTTTTTTTAATTACCTTAACAAATGGAAGGTGTGAAAAGAGCTATTGAAGAATGCAGATGGCTATTACCTGCTTGAGCATCTGCAAAGACACATGATAAATCATTACTTGTCTGTCATTTTGTCTTTGCGGTGATATTTTTGTCTCACTGGTTTAAGAGAAAAACACCACCACCCATTGAGCTGTAGTTAACATTTTGCACTGAGACCTTGACGCACTGTCAACTGCAATATGAAGATCCATCAGTGACACAAATGCATGGTGACTACATTTAACAGCAATCCGAGAAGTCAAAACTATTTCTACAATTCGTGTTTGACGACTGTCCACTGCAACACTGATATACATAGGGAATATACAATACTTAGAAAAACGTCTTAAAAATACATTGTTGCATTCAAGTTGTTCCTTGAACATTCTCTGATGAGTGCAGATGGTCAGTTTCCTCCTAATCCGTGCAGACACTTCTATTTAATTTAACTGCTGTGGGAGAAATGACAAACAGGTTTGGGGGATGGGGAAAAACAAAACAAAAACATAACTAAAGACAAAACAGAACATCAAAGACATAGGAATTGTTCTTACGCAAAAGTAAATATTGCACATGTAATTAAAAAAAAAAGTCCATCTCCTTATGCAGAATCTTTTCAATGCTATCACAAAAGAAGAAAAGCTGTCAACCACCGTCATATATCAGAAGGATGCTTGACACAAAACTGCTGTCGGTGCTGAGTTCACGCTCCTCCTCCCCCCCGAGTGCAAACTATATCACTGAATAATATCTAATGTTTTTTTGATACTGCAGCTTCAGTGGAAACCCCGTGGGAATGAAATTTCCAACTCTGTTTCCTCGCTCCTCTCAAATTGCACACCCAGACCCTCATACAGGAGATGTTGCAGACAGAGCATTTGATAGATTTGACCTAATGTTGAGTGAAACAAACATACAAACAAAAACAACAGCAGGACACCATCAAGAACTGAAAGGCAGACATTCAAATGATTAAATTTTACCAGAGAGCAAACACTAAGGGCTAACAATACAAATAGACTCACGATTAAGTTCAATACATGACAGGAGGCTTGTGGTTACATACATTCGATATAATTAACAAAAATAAATAATCATAAATCAAAACCCGCATGTTTGAGTTTTCATTAACTGCTTGTATCTGAGTTGCTTCTTCATTTAGCAAATCGCAGTGAAACGAATTATAGTTTACCACATTTGACGCAGACCGATGCATCTTCAAACACATCGATGATTTTACATCAAGAAATACGGGCCTGTGTGAAAACTGAGGTGGGAACATCCACAGAGAAAACGCCATACACTTTACTTTTACTCAATTCTTGAAAAGGATTGAAAAGTCTGTGGCCTTTAAAAATCTTTGAAACTGTGATACTACGAAGACTGAAAGCTCAGACTTTGTATTAGAAATGGTTGCGATATAATCTTTACAACTAGACTGTCAATTCTTTTGTCAATTTATTGTAATCACACTTTGCTGAAAAATCCATGGATTAATCTATATAGCTTTACAATGCACATTGTCTTTTTTTTAATGATTTTCTTTTTTTTTAGTTTTAATTTTTTTATTGAATCACGGTATTTTTGTTCCATAATGCATTGCCACCCCAAACAGAGAAACACTATCTACCTTCTTAGCGATGCAATTACCTTTTTCAGTTATGACTCATAGGCAACTAGATGCAACCTAAATCCTCTAAGGGATTATAACACTGACATTTTTCAGGCCATTTGTTTTGTAATATAATAATAATTAGTATTATTTTACAAAATAGTCTGCACAATATACATTAAGCATGTTCTGACTAAATGAATAAATGCTTTAATAGTTGGCACATTTTTCAGTGCTGACAGAGATATCACAGTGCTACTGCTACACGAAATACACTGCTGTTGAGACCGCACGTCCAAGACCATTCTCATAACAGTTGAACCCGCTGACAATCAGGATTACTATGTATCTCTGCAAAACAACAGGAAGATATTGGATTGCCTACTGAGATGTGACAGCGGTCGAGGTCTTTGTGCATGCTTTTGTATCACCTGCAGCTTAAGGCAGGCAGATATTGAAATGTGATCTAAAAATAAAACGGAAATAATTTCGTGTTGAATAGACGGCCCTACGAGAGAACATGTTTAGGGAGGCACAGGACTTAGTGTCCGACTTTGTACAGGTTTTTGTCTGACTTTGTTCACGGCGTCACAGCCACGAGCTTCCGAGGGAGAACGGTCAAGGTATCCTTACACCACCGTACTGATGCCACTCGGCTTGGGCTTGGTGCTGGCGGGGGCCTGGGCGGCACCTGAAGGGGGGCCGTGGTGGTGCGGACCATGCGTGGGGTGGGAAGAGTGTGGAAGGTGCCCTCCGTGCTGTGTGTGAGGCGGGTAGGGCGGCTGCTGGCTGTGAGCAGAGGCTGGGTTGAAATGGTGCAGTGAGTGCTGGAGGTGGGCGGGCGGGTGGAAGTGGTGATGGTGGTGGTACGGAGGGGGGTTTTGCGTCATGTGGCAGAACTGGTTGTGGGAATGCATGGGGACCGGCGTGTCTGTCTCCACCCGGGTCGGGTAGTGTAGGTTTGCGGGTTGTGGGGAATGAGAAATGAGGGCCGAATGTGTGGTCTGAGAGGTGGGGCTGGGAGATTTCACCCGCCTGGTGCCAAACAGAGAGCCCAGCAGCGAAGAGGAGCTGGGCAGGGACTGGCCACTCTGGCGAGAAGGACAGTCTCGGGTGGACGGAGTTCTTCGTCGTATGTTGGGGCTGCTAATTATAGAACCCTGGAAGACAGGGGAAGGTCACATGACAATGTATAGCTTACAGCTTGCGTTCAAGTTGCCCGGAGCAACCGACTGAATCCGCGCTAATCACTGATTTGGCCACAGAAGTGCAAAAAAGCAAACTGCAGAAAAGAAAAGCTGAGGAAAAATAGCAAAAAAGTAATGAACACAAGATCAGTGAAAGACAAAAACAGATGAGAACGCAAAGAGATGAGAACAGAAAAGGAAAGAAAAGATGTATATCTGTTTGTGGAAACACACTAATTGGGGCTTCCAAACTCTCTGCATCTCAGATCTGTAGATCGAATACGGACTTTGGGAGGAGGCCAACCCACCCCCATCGCCCTGGGTGACTCCCGGTCACCACTGAGGAGTAATAACTTAGGGCCTGATCAAAAAAACACAGCAGAGGATGGACCTTCTGTAGCAGATGAAGAAATTCAACCCGGCCAAAGACCATGATGGAGCATTTCTACCGCGCCATCTTTGAGTCCATCGCCACCTGGTACGCTGCTGCCGCCGCCAAGGCCCAGGTCGGACTGCGGCGTGTCATTCTCTCTGCTGAGAGGGTGCTCGGTTGTGACCTGCCATCATGCAGGATGGTCCCCTCCCATCCCGCACACAAACTGTTTAAGACTCTTCCCTTTGGTGGGAGGTAGTGGTCCATCAAGACTGACACCTACTTTTATATTTCTTGCTTTCAACACATAAAGTATAAATATATGCAGCAAATGGGACCCCGTGCTTCTTGCATCTAACCTGAATTTTGATAGAAATTGGTGAACCGTCTAAAAAAACAATCGATGTAAACCTGCAGAGGAATGTCTAATTCTTCAAATGGCATCAACTAAAGGACCTAAAATAACTTTCATCTTTTGAAAAGAGAATCTCAGTTTTGTTTTTACTTTTTTTGGTTTTTCCCTCTTGACGTTCCCCCAGTAAATTTCTTTAATTGGAGGCTTGACTGAGTTTATCATCACCAGTTACTCCTGCACTTTACCAACACAAAACCTTTAGATCCTAGACACTGCAGGTAGTATTAATGTATATAATAAAATTACATATATATATATATATAAATATATGTTACGATAATTATTATTATAATACAATAATAAAGCAACCTCACTTGAAAGTATTGACATAGTATTGTCATAAATACAATTTTCCCTTTTTAAATTTGGGTTGTTTTTTAATTAGGGAGTGTTAAATTAGGGAGTTTAAATTCCAACTCAAAAGGCAGTGACTGAAAAAATAAACACCAGCAGTTATGAGTCAACTTGCTACACTTTTCGCATCATTTCCCCCTTGGTGATCAATAAGGAAAATAAAAACTTAATTGACAAAGTGCTTATGGTAGAATGAATAAGGTAGTACTTTAAAAATATATATGAACTCAGCCACATGAGAGATACCCATAAGAAATAACACAAGATCTTTTTTAAAATAGTATGTTCTGTACAGTTTTAGTTTTTCTTTTTCGTGCAGAATTTCAGCCATAGACTACCAAATGTTATTGAAATGCGGTTTATTTACTGTTTAATAGAGAGAGTCACTATCAAAAAGGAGGTTGTCTATGTGGGACATGCAGAAAAATGACCACTTAAGAATTATAACAAAGGGTTCTTGGATGCATAGCTCAAATTTTTAAACTACTACAGAGACTGTTTTTTTATCCATCGATATATCTGTGGATATGACGAGAAAATATGTCAGCCAAAGCAAATCCTCTCGTTGGACATCATGCACGAGGAGCCACCAAGGATCTGACAACCATGCATTGAAAAAAAAAAACAAAGGCTCAAAAGACGCAAAAAACAAACAAAGAAACAAACAAAAAAAAAAACGGTAAAAACTTTCGAGATCAGAGTGAACGAAAACTGAAGGGACAACTCGGTGTTTTCTTCATCCTACTTACTTCCATATTGCTGTCTAGTGATCCTGCACTGCTGCGTCTCCCTCGCTTGCCTGGTTAGAACATGTAACACAACAGATAAGACTCCTGATTAAAATGTGGAGGGGCATGTATCGTTTTCATCTAGAGGCACAGGACTAGTTAGCGGGAGAACGTAAGCGTAGCGGACAGAGGTGAACTACGGGGCAGAGGAGATGCAGTGCGGCTTCTACAAAGTCATTGGATTGGCTCAAGCCTGGAGGTTATATACTCTAGGGTGACTAAAAAATAGCGAGGGGACTTCTCTATTAAAGGTGAGACCTGCTATCTATTGCTGCACTTCTAAAACGTTGGCCGTAAGTCACAAGAGATGCATTGGAATCTAAAATAGCAGGAGTACATCTGTTAAGATGTTAGAAAAAGTGTTATTCATAATACAATCTTTAGCATTTGTAGCCACCTTGTAAGTGAAAACGTCCTTTAGATCAGTGTTTCCCAACCACTGTGCCGTGAGAGATGATCAGGTGTGTTGTGGAAAAATGCCCACTTTCACCCGATTGGTCCAAAAATTATTTTTTCAATGCAAATAATGTGTTTTCGCATGACTATCTATGTGGGCAGCATGCAGTGGCAGGTAGAACAATTGAATGCTCTTCCACTAGATGGCAACAGGTAGGGAATTGACCTGTGTATCTACCTGCTGCCGCTCAAATATAGTCATTAGTGATGTTTCGAGTGAGACAGCGGCAGTGATACGCGATGGACAAATATTTTGAGATATTTAGATGATGGCCCAAGTACGAGTAGTGGTCAGAAGAAAGTAGAAAAGGTGAGCTCAAGACAACACAATGAAAGTTATATCGCATTTGGATTCATTTTTACTGGGGTACCAACTGAGCCGCACACTTGTTATGCCTGGTGTGCAGGGAAAAGCTTTCCATTAGTGCCATGGTTCCAAGTAAATCTCCAAATCTCCATGGTTCAAATCTCCAAACTTAACACCCCTCACTTGAAGATAAGAACATGGACTAAAAGAAGATCAGCTTTGTGTTCAACCGAACAGGGCCAGATTTCACACTAAGTAAATTGAGACTGCAGTTTCATTCTATTTCATTAAAAACCTTTTTGACATATTTATTTGGTGGTGCGTTGTGTGTTTCTGCTCATGGAAAAAATGTGCCGTGGCTCAAAAAAGGTTGGGAAACACTGCTTTAGATAACAAATGTCCAGTGGGATACTGTCAAACTTGTTTGGGAATGACCGGCGTTTTTGATTCAGAGGTTACATGACGGTCGGTGGTTACTGTTGTTAGTCTTCATTCCAGAAAAAAAAGGTTTGTGTAAGTGGTTGGATCCAACAGGCTTTGGACTTTGCAACAGAAGTTGATTTTTTTTTTTTAGTCCTGTTTAGATTCATTTTAAAAAAATAGCAATGCCTGTCCTATTTGTTTTTTAGACGATGACCTTTCTTGAGAAAGAGGCATAATGAGCAGGGAAATCAGCAAAGCAGCAGCTACCCATGACCAAAACTGCACTTTTATAAACATCAATGTAAAACATGTGGTTTACCACTTATGGACATTGAAAGCAGTATTAGTATACGCCATTTTGATTTGCAAAAGTAGATATTGCTTTGGTAAATATAATATTGATGATCTCGGGTAATCATCCTAGTAAAGACATACATTACACATCCTTTGTATTTAAAGACAATGAAATCTTAAAGCAATAAAACATGTGTTAAGGGCAACCGGCCTGATCTGGGATGTTTATTCACTGTGTGAATCCTGTTTTGACGCCACTGAAAATGTTTGCGCTTCTCCTCACGCCATTGTGGAGATGCATGTCGAAGCTGAATCAACCAGGCAACATTAATTCTTCTTACAGCTAAGAAGCTCAATTTGATCACGCTGACCTACATTCCAGTGTCTGCTCTTGTATTGGAGAGGGATTGTTAGTTGAAAGGCTCCAGTAAATCACGCCTGGGCCCATTAGTCAAGATATACGTCCCGATCCTCTTGCTTTATTGGGCTAATGGATCATGGCATATACTTCCTATACTGGTAGGTAAATTGCTGACGCTAAGTTGAAACTTTCCACTTCTGAAAATCAGCTATAGGATCGAATAATAATTTTTGTCACGTTACTGGCGTGACAGGACTTGATTCACTTTTGAGGTAGAAAAGTAGCCACTGTACTATCCCTGTCAGAATTAGGTACACCGTCTACATTCCTTTACCCACAACAAATGAGACAAGCTGTTATCGGCCACCGCTGAATCGTCCAATTTTTACCTGCATCTGACAGGTCCCGCAGCGAGCTGCTGAGGGCGCTCCTCTTCAAACCTTCGCCTATTGCGTAGCTATCGTCGAGGCTCGCACGGCTGAGGTTGCTGTTGCCGGCTTCCTTCTTTAAGCCGAGACTCTGTGACATGCTGGCTCTCACCACCCCTTTCTGTTTCTCCAACTCCGCTGTGCAAAGCATACATAGCCAACATACTGAGATGTCACATTGTCATGACTTCGTATGTGAGGGAGGGCACATATTAAAAATGGCATTTCTATTTGGGAAGAACATTATTAGGCACTCACATTCTATTCTGTACTTCTCCATTTCTTGGACTTCGGCAATTGATTCACGCAAGTCATCGGTAAATTTTTTCCGATCCTGAGGATTGGGCGCATTGAAGTTGATAAGGATTTTGATGTCAGCTCCGGGAACGGCTGAAGTCAAACGCACTCCGTTGGGATAATCTACCAAAAACAATACACATTGCCACGTCAGTTTTTGTCTGTACACTAATCAGAAATGCATTGGCGGGACCATCGGAGTAATGCAATGACAGGGAGAAAACAAATGACAATTAAGAACATTCCTAAACCTGTTTCACGATATTTGATGAAAAAAAGCCTTGTTAGAAGTACTTAATTTCACAGGGAATCTTCAAATCTTTGCACTTAAGACCTTAAAACACTTTATAGCCTTGACTTTGACACTTTATAGTTTTATTTGTATTCCCCCCCCCTTTTTTTTAACGGTTTATACAATTTCCTAATATTATTTATTATTGCTATGTTCTACTTGAAACTCTGGCACAACAATTTCCTTCCTTCGGCATAAATAAAGTTGTTCTTATTCTTATTCTTAATTTGTAAAATATAATGAAGGTGAGTTATGAATTAAAAGAAGGTTCTTGAAGGCCCACGGAAGTGATAAAGCACTACATATCTCAAATGTTCATCCGTTCAGAGTTTGTTTCTACTATTTCTCTCTCTCACACACACACACACACACACACACACACACACACACACACACACACACACACACACACACACACACACACACACACACACACACACACACACACACACACACACACACACACGGACAATACTCACATGCTTTTATGGTACTTACATTGGTTCTCAAAGAGTAGCACTTGCATACCATAAAGTGAGAAGGACTGCCGGAGGCTGTATGTCACAGAGTTCTTTTTCTTTTGGAAAATTTTAGTCACCTAAAAAAAAAAAAATCCAACTCCAAATTAGAATTCATTCGAGACTCTTTCTGTTTGCTACCCAAATATTCCCATTTGCTAGAAAATTAAATAGTGCCATACCACTAGAAGGTCATTAAAAAGGAAGATCTCTCTTTGGTGTAGCCCCAACTTCTGTGGTCTGTTCGGGTCAGGCACTTCAAAAAGTCTGCAGTAGCACACCAATCTTCGATGGAGGAGGGACAGCACCTGCATACGCAACACAATGTGTCAGTCCATTTCTCGTGAAAGCACAAGAGCGCTCTGAGAAATGACATCTCATACATTACATTTCACAGAGACTAGGCGTCTCAAAAATAGCTCCACCATGAACAGCATAAGACGGAAAAGATATCACTTACACATCCAAGACCGGGGTGCAAAGAACCGATCTGTGCAAAGAGAGAAAGGGATCAATGAGCAGTAAAGATATCGGTTAAGAAAAACACATTTCACGGGCACTTTTTGACTGGTTGGATTTTGATGTGAATTTCTTGTGGAGGAACTATACATTTATCATTCAAGAAAACAAGCTTTTTAGGCAAAAACTCTGAGGGACATTAGGAGAAAATTATTATTCTTACAACCTGAAAAAATAATTACAGGGAGGCTTGAGCGGCTAAAAGGGAATGGAAAACTCTGTAATGTCAGAAACTTTTGTTTCTGACCTATAAATTAGGTCCGGACATTCTTGCTTAATTCAGAAGATAAATGTGGTCACATCTTCAGGCTCAGGAATGACATCAAACTCACCGGTTTTTTCCCCACAATGAGTTTCTCCACTTTTTGAACTTGAGACACGTGGTCTTCATTAGTCTTGAGCTCCCGCTTTCTTATACGCTCGTATATCCCTACCAGCATCTCTCGAGGGATGTCCTCGCCGTCATCCACCCCTGCGTGCAGATGGAGTTTAAGGGAGGAAGGAGAGGGATTTTTGAGAGGCGATGACTTTCTGAATCTACAAACGAATTATAACACAGCTCATGTGTCTCATCGTTAGGACGGATATGCCCTGAAGAGGACGTCTCCTCCACTTCTAACTCGTCTTTTAATACTAGCGCTCCAGTATGGAGAAAATCAGCAAGATGGGCCCAAACTCCTGTGAATACCTGGAAAATCTGTTGGAAGGGGTTCCTGAAAAAGTGCTTTGTTTCTCCACTACAGTTATGAACACCTTATTGATATGGTTATTAGCCATATTAAAATACAAAAATTAATTTGAAGTAAAAGTACAATACCTCGAAGGTTTTTCACAAAGTCCTCGAGCTTCATCTTCCTCTCAGGCTTGACATTGGGGCTGTACATGTCAGTGTTAAGCAGAATGATGGCAAAGGCCAGGATGAAGATGGTGTCAGGGTTTCTGAACTGTCGCACCACATCTGGGTTACAAATGCAGTAGCGTTGGCTGCAAAGTGAAGTAGAGAAACATTAGAAAGAGCGATCGCTAAGAAATCAACAGAGAATTTCTTTGTGTACACCTGAAAATTTGGATAAAATGTCAAAGGTTTGATTAAAGCTATGGGTAAGCAGCAACACATTAGCAGAAAAAGATTTGTTTGTGCATGCATCGATATATAGGCTTAGGGAAGGCAAAAGAGTTGCTATTATAAGGAAATTAATACTAACTAAGGCCCTAAGACTTGCTGTTCTGTGTCATCATGATTTGTATTAGATGGTATACATTGTTCTGGTTGTTCCTTCAAACGGTTGTTCCTGTAACTTATATTGGGAGAGGTTAAGATGCGGCTGCTATCATATTTCTCCTGCTAAAGAAAGCCTGTGGCAAACGTCTTAGACATATCCACATTCTGGTCATTTTAGAAGGATATCCTACTTCTACATGTCGATTAACCAATCATCAAAAATGTAGCATAAAATGATGTGCTAAAGCTAAACGCTAAAAGACATGAATGTCGATTTGGTTTGCCGAGATTTCAATTGCTTCTTTTTTCTTGACACATAAATAGAGTTCTGCTTTGACCTTGCGGAAGGACAGCTAGTTTGGATGGATGATGGGCTGGTGATATTTGAATGACCTGTGTCATAGCCTGAAAATATATATAAATACTTGAGTAACACATATCATACTCGATATCATCCACAGGGTTGGTTAAATCCACACAATTAATTTTGGAATAAACCTAGGAGACGTTAATACTGCCTTGGGGATGAGGCTGTTTCTTACCTGAAGGACTCTATCAGCCGCTCAACCTTCTGCGCCTCTCCCTGCACTCTGATGTGGGCCTGAAACTTCCTAAGCGCTTCATCCAGCTCCATGGCGGAGAAGTCCATCTCATCCACCACACAACTTGCAACAAACCACACGAGAAGGTGGTGAGAGGACGGAAAACGCGCACAAGTCCTTCATCTGACATGCACAACTCCTTTTCTTATTTCCCAGAAAACTGAATGTAAACTGCAAATGGACTGTGTTAAGCTACATTTTTCCTATATGGATTCTATTTTGATTTATTTTCTGTCGATACAGCAGGACTATGAATAACGGAATTTATGCTTTTGTGAGAAAGGTGAAGAGAGATGACCCTGACATGAATAACGGTGAAAAGCCTCTTTTAGACACTCTCATTTTGACTTCAGTTGTATGAAACTTACTCAAGAACATCTCTGTTGAACTGTTTCTGTCGGTTACCAAGGAACTCCCCAATCATCTGCCTGCTCAAGCCCTTCCTCTGCAGCAGGAAATGGGCCACACCTACTGGAGTGTCCGGAACAAAGTTTCGTTCAATCAGATACTGGATCCCTTTTTCTGGTTTCCTGGGAACAAATGAGGGGAACGAATGACAACACAAACTAAACCTGTGATTCGTCCACTTTTGCCCCGTGACAAATGTGAGATAGGGAAAGTCCAACTTTTAGGGAAGGGCTGTGGTTGTAGCTCAGAGGTACTTTCCTCCAAAAATAACAAATCGGCGCAGATAGAGAACAAATAAATAGTGTAGGGTGATTAAAAATAACTGTGTAAGCTTTCCGTCAGACAAGGACAGTTCAATGTCATCAAATAGGGAGGTTACGATGGTTTCATCACAAAATGTAATTTGTTATTTTTACATCACTTATTGCATATGAAGAAGGATTTTGGGTTCAAGTTTTTCAGGCAATGCTTTGCTATATATATATATATAATACATGTACGTACTTGTTGAAGAGGTTGAGGCCAATGCGGTAGTGCCTCTTTCGGATGATATCATTGCTGAAGGCGGGCGAATCCCAGCTGTTGCGAGTCTCTTTATGGTACGTCTGCTTGCTGAGTGTCTGCTCTCTCAAGCTGTCTCTGGACGAGGATTCCGAGCTGCAGTTGATGGTGTCGTTAGAGTTCGACGTGCTGTTAATGCTATCGTTGTCCCCGTCTGAGAAATCTGATTCGGACTTGCTTTGCCGGTTGGGAGTACCATTGATAGCCAGGTGGGCTTCAAAATTGCGAGTCCGATGGCAGGCGGCGTCCTCTTCCCTGGATGGCCCGCGGGGTGGCAGACATTGGCTGATATGTTTGGGGCTGCTTTGCTGATTACCAAGACGGTGCTCGTATGCATTTTGTCTCTTCAGAGAGCTCCGGTCCGAGCGGTCGCTCAGCTCCACCGAGCTGTCGCTGGGGGGTTCGATTGTCAATAAAGGTAAATGGTCCACTCGTAGACGCTGCTCCTGGCACTCCAGGGTCGGTGTGCTGCGACAGCTGGTGTCCGTGTCCCCTTTCTCATCCTTTTGTGTCAAGGACCAGTAGTCCTGGGAGGAATTGAAAGAAGGCTGGCGTAACTCTGATTCTGTGCTAGGGGGTCGTTCTACCAACTGAGACTGAGGCAGGGGCGGTGACAGCTCCTCCTCGTCGATGTAAAGGGTAACATCGCTATATGATGCTGACATTTCATCCATTGTTCTATGCTCTGAGGCACTGAGTGAGGGTTTCGTCTGGCTGATCTCCTCCTTGTCCATATCCTGATGGGATCTACACGGCTCTGACTGTCTCTCAGTCCCGTGGATGCTGCGACAGTTCAGAGCATCATCGATGGACTCAGCGAGAGACTTGACCTGCCTAGAGAAAGCGTCTTCTAATTCCGTGATAGCGTCGGTGAAGTCGGCCTGCGGTGTGGGCGTCTTGGCCTGGATATCCCCGCCATGATCGGACGAAACTAGCATCCCAATTTTGGTATCGTTGTCCGTTAGGGAGACCTGCTTTCCCTCAAAATAAGAGCTGTGGACTTTCTCTGGTCCTTCAAAGGAAAACTGCATCCTCATATTTGATAGGATGATTCGCCTGGACATTCGGTTTTCAGACATAGAACTTCTAAGACGCTCAAAGTTCTTGTTCATCTGGTACTGTCGGAAGGCTGTCTGGATGGTTCGGGCTGCATGTCGAGTAATGAAACGCCCACCATATTTACGCTCTAGCATCTCCACCTGTGGGCAGAGAGGGAAAATTAACATCTGACCAAAAACTGTATACGCTTATAAGCAACTTTTTCTTGAAATGTGAATCTTCAGTGTCTTTGCTTAGATTTTTCCAACACTCACATCTAGTCTTGGAAAAAAAACTTTTTTTTTTTCATGTGCTACCACATATTTAGGATGCTTTTTGCAAAATTTATACATACATGCATATAAGCAGCTTTATCATGGCCTTTAAAATACCTTGATGCCTATTTACTCATTATACAGAGCTTAAAATATAGACATCCAAACCAGATAAAACCGGTTGTTGTTGTTATTAGATATAATTTGAGGGATACACTATTGAAATTGACAGCAATGGTTAGAAAAGTTTATGCATGTTAGCCTTGCTAGAGCTATGCAAGATAAATCAATAAATAAATGAACATGAATGAAAACAAAATAATCTTCAAATATTTTCATGGACGTCGACTTTGACAAAAAATAAAGATAAAAAATCAACTTGAATGAGGGACGAGTGGAGATTCTTATCAAACATTTCTCAGAATAAAAAGAACTTGAGACCTTGCGGAGTAAATAGTTTAGTTGTAAACCTCATTGCATCCATGTTAGACGATTATTTTACAAGCAAAGAGTCAATAATAGTTGTATTTCTTGGGTGGCATTGTGGTGCTTTGGTTACTGCCAATGAATAAGTGAATAAATGAATATGTTCAGAAAAATGCATTGTAAATAGATGCATTATAACCCTCACATTCTCTCACACTATTTATACTCCAGTCATGGAAGCTGCTGCATAAAAATAGCTGACTGCTAAAAAAAAGAAATATAAGGGAGCAGTTATTTACATAGCATTTCACCACTAGGAGAAAGGAAAAATCAAGTAAGGCGAATATAAAAGACATCGATTTGTAAGGATTCTCTGTGACTTTCATCGCTACAATGACACCTTTCTAAAACCTGAAGCTATTTCATGACATGAAATGTAGTTTTAATGATTCCAAACTAATGCTTAATGACAGTTAAATGTTACTTCTGAAATACAAAAAGCATGTAAATTTCCATTCTCTGAAGGTAAATGTCTTTCTTATATGTACCTTTGCTTAAACATGCTGCATTATGATGTATATTTAATAAAGCAATTTCATTAAATACAATGAGAAAGCAAGCAAACTTGCTGTAGAGGTTGAAGAACAATGACCTGCTTGTCCTGTAGGTCCGTGGAGAGCTCATAGCTCTCAGACAGTGAACGAGAGCGCTTGATGGCCTCTTCCTCTGCCTGCTTGCGGAGGATGGACTGGGAACGCTGGAGCTTGGATCTTCTGGATCGTGCATGGAGTGGCAAGAGAATGTGACCGTAGAGTTGACTGTCCAAGTGTTCAGGCTCAAGGGCACCGCTGCGGATTACCGGACTGCAACTAAAACCAGCGCCAGGGTCCACAGAGACACCCAGCTCGCTGCCTGGGGCATCAGCTTCCACACTGCAAAACACACACAGCCAATGGGATTTGCTGAGTCACTTTGCGTTTTAGCAAGAGGCACATGACACATGCGCAGAGTGAACTTTGACACAGCTGTAAGAGTTAAATATAGCCTTATAGGAGATTCAGGGCTGCCTGTCACTCTGACACTGTCTCCAATTTTGATACCATTAATTCAGCCACGCGCTTCTGTCAGCTAGTATGTACGGGAAGAATTCAAATAAGCAAAAGAGAACATTGAAACAGAAAAGGGTAAATATTAATGAAAAAAAAACAAAGTAGAGAAGTACAAACACATGAATATTTATGAATACTGAGATCAACCTCGACAGCTGATGGGTTAAACCAGGGTTGGACAAACTACGGCCCGCGGGCCACATCCGGCCCGTTGGTCTTTTTAATCCGGCCCGCCAAAGATGGACACAGAATTCATACTTGATGTGGATGATTGGATCAATGAATGTGGCAGCTCAAACAGGAGGTTATTTCATTTTGGGAGCTTCTTGAGAACACTTGAAAATTTTCCTGAACTGAATGACATAGATTGGCTTTGTGATTTAGCCTTCACTGTGGACATAATGATGGACATGAACAAGCTGGACGTGAAAAAACGGTTTGTGCATGATTTTGTTCGTTTGTATGTACAAATGGTTTGTACGTTTGTTTGTGCAAGCAAACGTCAGAGCCTTCAAAACCAAGCTGGTTTTATTTTCGAAGCAAATGTCAGTGGATTCTGTTATGTACTGTTGAAAAATGGGATTTTTTTATATATGTATCGTATCTTGTGCTGACCTGGCCCATTAAAACTTAATGCGGCCCCTGAGGCAAAAAGTTTGCCCACCTCTAGGTTAAACTCTGCAGGGATAGGATCCGCTTATCTACAGCTGATGATGAAGACAGCAGAAAGAGGGTAAAAATGCAATTGGAAACAACAACACAAAGCGTAGGATAAGTGCCTGGTTTGTCAAAGGATCCTAGGAAACATTTATCCACATCTCCACTCATGCTGATGTTTATAGTGATATCTCACCATCTCCCACTCGCCCACCTCAGTCTAAAAATTGGAACAGAGAAGGCCAAACCATTTCCTGTAATGGCATCATTATCCAAAAAAGGGATATATCAAGCAGAACAGGATTATATCAAACAAAGACAAGTACAGCACACATTTTATGTGGAAGCACAAAAAAGAATCAGGTAGATCAAACTGCGCTTTGACTCTTTGATTCAGCATTTGAAAGTCAAAGTAAATAGAAATTAGTTCAAATGCTTCAGGAGCCACATGACTCTAGTATAGGGAAAAAAAAATCAGAGAGAAAGAAAAGCAGAGTTGGGAACCCATCCAAGCTTGATTTAAAAGGAGCTGAAATCTGTTTTAATTTCTGTATTCAATATTTCAATTGGATAATTGCTTTTTTTAACCTTGAACCTTGAGTTTCATGTAATGATGATAGACCAGAATCAGTTAACATGCAGTGGCTTCGTAAAGACATTCCTGCAACCCAATGAAGTAACCCAATTAATTCGGGGCGTAGGTAGAAAGAAGTCGGACATCTAGTAGACTAGTATCCTAAGTCAATTTATTCCCTTAGTACCAAGGGAAACTAAAGATAAATGAACACTAAGTCTGAATAGAGATAGGATAGGTTAAGACAGCTGCCTTTCATCAGCTTTTTTCCTTTCCATCTTTACAGCAGATTGCCCGACTACAGCTCTCAGAAGAAACGGGATGCATTTTTTTACTTAGCACCTCAAAGCGAGGATATAGTCAATTTACTGTAACTGACTAAATGATTAATGGACTCAAACGTGTTTGTCAAAGATGTGTTAAAAATTGTATGAACTGTTAGTAGCTTGAAAATTGCACATCATGGACCATGAAAAAGATATTCAGCATCTATTGATCCTGTCCCAGAAAAGGTGTTTATTGTAGATTTGAGTATATCTTATAGTATATTATATTAATAATATGAAGACAAAAATACAACTATAAAAACCCAAGATGTGGACTTTTTAAATACCATGTGTAAGATACAAGATACAAGATACAAGTGAGGGCTATATAACTGCAATGCCCTTCCAGCAACCAAAAAAAAAATCAATAATTAAAACATATATATATATCTATATAAATATATATGTAGAGAGAGACATAGATATATAGATATATTTATTTCTATTTATTTACTTCTTCATTATGTCATACAATACTGGTAGCCAGGCCATTCAATTAGATGTAGCATATTGAAGGGAATGTGAGACCTGTGCGCACATTATTGTTCCTTAAAATTAAAATAAAATGAAAAAGAAAAAAATCAATACAGTACAATACAATATTTCAGATGCTGGGTGAAAGTAAGATATGCAACACGAAATCCCCCAAAAGGAGGGATGAGCTAAGCCAAAAGGTGAAAAAAAAAAAAAAACCCAAACTAAAAATACAGTTTGAGTCATGCAGTTAAAAACCCATCATAAAATCTAGTGTTCTGCTTTAGGCTTTACAGTCTCGGTTCAGCATCCCCCTAGCTGTGATTAAGTTGCAATTTTCAATTTGGCAAAGTCTGCCTTGTTTGCAATCTATTAGCCAGACTTAAAGAGACACAGAGGACTCCAAAAATACAACTTGTCTGTCTGCAGGAGTTGCATAATTTTGAAGTTGTTCCCACATGTCTGTGCCACCCAAAGTCTCAGCAGTCCAGAAACAAGTAAATAATGAATTCTGTCTCAATATAATATAATATAATATAATATAATATAATATAATGGGCTAATTACATGTTCTAAACTTGTATTAACCTGAAAAAACAAGCACGAGTCTTTGTATTGTATACAATACCTTATAAGTATTTAATAATTATGTAAGAATATTTTAATGTAATTGACTGGCAGTAACTTGAGGAGAAAACACATCGTGGAACTGTTTGACATAAACAGTAAAGTTTTAAGCAAGCTATGAAAGAAGAACTTTACAAGGCCCAGTTTTACTTAACTGGTTTATATCATCGACAACACAAAGTCAGTAGGGTTGAGCTTGAATATTATTTCAAAATTTTTGACCAGATGCCAGCATCTATATTTATCAAAGAAGTAGGCTGAAATAGGTTAAACCATATTTTACGTTTAATATGGAAAATGTTGCAAAATACCAGATTCACCATGAAATAATGGATTGCAAATTATAAATCCAATGATAAGAGCTAATGCTATACCTATCACCTTAACCAGGTTCAAAAACGGTTACTTATCTCTGTATATCTAAATGGTAAGAAAACACCAAAAATAATCTACAAGTCATAATTACTTGCAATGGACTGAAGATAGTTGACACAGTTATTTTTTACAATCCACTTCACCTCTCTAATGAGCCAAAACTACATTTACAGAAAGTAAAGGAAAGTACCCATGTATACAGGAATTTTATGTGTGCGCGCATGCATGTGTGTGTGTGTGTGTGGTGCGCATGCGGGTGCACCAGCTGGGTACAAAGCAGATTAGCTGAAAACCAGAAGTATAAACCCTCTTCTAAAAACCTAACTAAAATGAACAAAGATATCAACTCAAATTCTAAACAGGCCACTGAAGCACCCATTACAGACAGCGATCAGACAGGGAATGATCGAAGACACAGCTGACAACCATATGGTTTTGTGTTTATGCTTCTCTGCTTGAACCACTTGGAACAAGTTACTCAGCTTATCGTTTCTAATCCTCCCAGTGGAACCCTCGCTCTTCCTGCTCCTGAGCTGCTTCTAAGCTCTGGAGCCAAACCAGCTCTGCTGACCCAAAGCAAACAGCCGACGCCTGTGGGAGGAGGAGAAAGGAGTCCCTATTCTCCGAGCAAATAGATGCTATCACTCAAAATGTGTATTGGATCGTCGGTGTAATATTTTGTGATGTATAATGAAATGTCCAAATAAATTAAATACAGAAAGCTCTCGCAACCAGAGTAGGATAATATTCATCCGTTCTCTATACTGCTTATCCAGCAGTCAGGGTGGCTCCTTGTGCATCGTCTTAGCTTCTATGATGCTTGACACGAGCCTCCATTTTGCACCTGGGCAGATTATAGGATTGTTGTTTGATGGTCCCGGGCCTTTCCGCGCGCCAGTATGAACTCCACGGCCTCAGGCTAGTCAGTGATCCTAACAGCTGGTTCATTTGTGCTGCCAGTCGTTCGCAGAGTGGGATTAGCTCCTTGAACCAGCAGGCGTGGATCATTTCAGGCCCGGGTTCCGTCCAACTGTTCATCTTAAATACGCTTTTCTTGGATGTCTGGTAATTTCTTCTGGTTGCTATTCTGGGAGGCTACAGTGGTCTGCTTTCACTCCAAGCAGATAATGGGCATTGGTATGGTGTGATGCCTCTTTCTCCCCGATATTCTTTTAGTAGAGCTCAATTTCAGCCAGGACAGTCTATTTATTCTCCTGGTCTCAGCTGCTTGCCAGTCTCAAGACATAAATATATGTATGTGTGTGTGTGCCTGTTTTATGCATGTGTATGTACATGGTATATATACAAATATTGATATAGATATTCACACATCTATGTATAATGTATTTTAAACACAGAATAACATGCGCACACACTCAATAAGCAAACAAAATCAAAAACCTCAGATGAGTCTCCATTTTCCTGTCCTGCTATCCATTTATCAGTGACGTTACAGCACTACTGCCAGTGACTGATGGCTTTCCTGTCCACTATGATCAGTACAAAATTATCCTGTCTCAGAACATTGAAAGGTCATTGCAGGCTATAGATCTGCCTTCTACCTCGGCTACCTTCAAGGACGTTGAATCCACGTGAGAAGAGGAACCGGGAGATCAGCTGTATACCATCTTTGAAAGGACTGGACTCAACCATGAAGGGAAGGGCATCAATTATCCAGTGCAAGAGCCAACAGCCATGTGGCTCTGGCCTGATGTATTCATCCTTTTGTAATATGAAACGAAGCTAGATTCCAGCAATGCAAAGTTGTTATCACGTTGGATATTATGGATAAGAAAAACAAAAACAAATGAATGATAAGAACATACTGCAGTTCCAACAAGATTTTCTTGTATGTTAATAGCAACACGTGGATCCAAAATGATGGACCCGTGGGGCTTTGGCAAATCTCTGAGCAAGCAAATAACATTTAAAATGCTTGCGGTATTTTTTGTACTTCACGAGCACAGACTTTGTGCAATGTTAAGCTCAAAAGATGGGAATGTACCATATTTTTATTTTTCCTACAAGCATCATTCTCCTTAGTTGCCTCGGTATTATGGATGGTGTGAAACAGGATATGAAGTTAGTTGGAGTGAAAGATATTGCAGAGGAGAGGGCAGATGATTTGCTGTAGGGAACCCCTGGGGGGAACAGCTGAATAGAAAAAAGAAGATTAGTGATTCCTGTATTGATTTCCATTCAATCTTATTTACGCCAGAAATTATTGGGATACCATGAGTTTTTACGATCTAGATTCTGCTGGTTGAGACATTCATTTAATCTAAATGTAATTTAGATACTTCATGGTACTTGGGCACTTCAGGGTCAAATAAATCAGGCTACCTCGCACCCATAAAATATGTGGTACAATCTTGGATTTTCCGGCTTAACCGCAGTTGGTCATTTTCTTCTAATTTATACCACAGATGCAGGTTCTAGGGGTTTGGAAAGATTTGTTCACGGTCCTAGTGAGGACGCATCTGAGATGAGGGACCCAACATGTGCTAAAGCTACATAGCAGTAACTTAAACCCTGTGAAATTGATTTTAAAGTAGGAAGTAGTTTTACTTGTGCTGTTTTTTATTAATTATTCAGAATTGTTTGCAGAAGTGAAAAACGCACAAATAAAATTGCGTTAAAATAAAAAAGCAATTTGCCGACGTTAGCCACCAAATGAAGCAGCTGGCTGTTTGCTAGCTGTCACATGGATGAAAAAGGGAGCGTTGGCTTCACAGAAAGAGTGTTCCAGCTTGAGACTTGGGACGGTGAAAGGCATCTCAAGGTAAAATAAGATAATACTTTCCTGATCGTAATTAATTGTTGACGTGTTACAAATGTCTAATTTGTCATCTGATTAAAACAGAAATGATAAACAAGTTGAAGGAAGCGTCCGAAAAAGTGACTGTGGGTCACTGGCCAGTCAATCATAAATAAATATTCAGTAGAGGATCGTCGCTCCAGTTATGACAGTTTTGCTAATGGACTTTTCACCCATTGTTGTGTTACTGCTAAAATAATGGTGAAACAAAGTTAATGAATGTGGAATTATATTTTGTACTTTGCCCAACCAAAATACAAGTTCTGCCAATACCGTCAGATTCGGTTGCCAGAACCGGCAGGTGTTCAGGCTCATAAGCTTCGGAAATATCACCCTGGTCTTTTTGAAATGCGATTTACATTGATGATCAGAAACAATATTGAGTGACCCCAGTGTGTCATTTGCTCAGGAGCTCTGGCACACCAGACCTTGAAACCAATAAAACTTGGGAGGCATTTGGAGACAAAACACGGCACCACCTAGCTGGGTGGCACTGCATGGATGGCAGAGGCAGGGACGGGGAAGTGCAGTAGAGATGGTGGGCTGCAAACACCATTGGATTTTATCTTTGGGGTCACGACTCAAAAAGGTTGAGAACAACTATAAAAGCTGCAATGTTGCATGTGATGCTTAGCTTAGGGAGGTGTTGGCTTATTTAGGTAGATTGAGTGCAGATGTCACATTTTTGGGATGGCCATGACTATGAATTGTAGCTCTCAGACAAGCCCAAAAGTAAGATTTTGATTGTGATTTGATTTGAGGCCTAGCCTACGAAGATGAAAAACTGGGAAAAAATAAAAGATCATCTTTTCATTGAACATCTAAGAACTTTAGCAACTCTAAACAAAACACCAAACTTCACAGATTAGGATGGCCAACTTGATTAACGTCAGAGTTCCTGGGAAGGCAAACTAATTTGGATTTATAGTAAAAACAACAGCTAAAAATAAAACTCTTTAAACACTATTTGTTAAGAGAGTTCAATAAAACCCAATTCATGTGAAGATGTGGTAACCCTCATTGCCTTCTGGGTTTTATGGTGTCCTAATAACGGCACAGAGCGTCAGTTTCATGTAACAAACCTGAATTAATCCTAACTTATTGGGGGAATTCAAAAGGGTGCAATTTTTTGGAATTTATTGAGAAGCTGTGCCCAAAATATCAACATCAAGACAAAAAAAAATACAAAATAATTTTTCCACTTTCCCACTCAATGTAAAAGAAACCCTTTCAAAGTTGGTAAATATCAATTCTGGTGTATATGGCTGAGTTCTACAGCATGTGGTTCAGTAATTTTACCTGAAACAGACGAGCAGAGTAACTTTAACTCATATTACAGAGCTGACCTTGTCTACAGATGTCGAGCTTTACTTTCTTTGGCATGAGTCACGGAAAAGCCTACCATTCATGAAAGCAGCATTCATATTGTGGGCTGAAAATTCACCCCTACACACACACACACACACACACACACACACACACACACACACACAATTGTTTATTCATTATACTGCATCTGCTGTACCTGTATACAATTTATTGCTCACTTCCCTCGCAGAAATGTGTACATTATTTTAATTTTTCAACCATTAAATGTATTAGATATACACATATGTATGTATGCATGTATAAGAATTTTATATATATTTGTATAAGAACACGCTGTCCCTTTGTTTGATAAATGAATACATATATATATATATATATATATATACATCATATCAATTAAATTTTATATACACAGTATATGAAGCTCACATAAAAATATTGATTATAAATGGACAATGACTGTAAATAGACATGTAGATCGATTTTAGAAATACTGCAGTAAAATTAGATGACTGCTGTGTATACAATCAGAAACCAAATGTAAAGACAGTTGATGTGGCTCTGCAAAGCAGCTGTGTAATTCAGCCTGCCTAAAATCTGGGATGGAATATGCCATCCAAGAAAGTAAGAGAGCCTTTCTAGCCAAAGAAAGCAGAGGGACATAAAGTCAATGAAGAACAAGAGATAATCTATAAGGGGAAGAAGCTTGGTTGTGAAAGTTGAAAGGCTAAGAATAAAGTTTTTTTTCCCCTTTATCCTTTCAATCAAGCTTAAAATGCTCTCCCTAGTTGCCAGAGTATGAACATCATGGGATGCATCCATCCCTCTAAAAAAGCTGAGTCAGTCTCGACAATCAGGTCAATCTTCAAAGATGAGGCTGAACGTATGAGATGATCCCACGGCCTGATTCATGGTTTTTCTGTCAAACGAACCATACGGGACAGTTCGTGTTTAAGGCTGACGTCACGTATTAGCTACGTTCGAAAAGCTTTCCTCCTCAGCAGACTTGAAGGTGCTGTCCTTGGTGCGATCATGAATACCCTTGTCCAGCTGTTCAGTACCTCCTGCATGCATGATAGATCATGAGATGCTTCCCGGCTTGCTCTCTATGCCCTTTCAACTCCTCTCTTGGACCAATGATTTATTTAGAGCGTGCAGATGCATTTCTTTTTTGGCAACATGTATTGTTTATTTGACCCTCAACCGACCGATTGCAACCACAGATACAAAGCGTTTTTTTTTTCCTTCTACAAGACGACACATTTCTTCTGACTCGACTTGATATAATACTCAATATATAAGATCCCCTTAGAAAATTCACAAAGATTCCGATGAGCTAAAAATAACAGCAGCTGCTTGATTTGATTCGTAACCCCTATTTATTTCATCATTGATTATTTATCTGATAGCTAGCTGCTTAAAAAAAATACTGCCACTGAAACAAGATCCTGAAAAAACGGCCTGGTCTCAATAAAGGAATCACATGAGACGTCACGCAATTGTTCGTCTGATCTCGTGAAGTCAGCTGCAGCCTTAAAGTCATTATTGTTAAATGAATATGTGCTTTGCTAAAACCTATTAAGATGTATTAAGATATGGGGAAAAATGCCAAGAGGGCGTCTGCTCATGGCTCTTCTGCTCACTTGCATTAAACCCCTCCACCTGCTCCACTCCTGGCGTGTTGACTGGATGCATTAAACTACACGACCACATGGCTGCTCGCCATCCAAATATACACAAGTAGTAGCCAGAGAAAACAACAATATTATTGTCCAAATATCAATTTGTAAATACACACGCAACCCCCCCACCCCCTTCAAAAACACATACACGTACAGAAAATAAAATATATTAAAATGACCTTAAAAATCAGACAAAAATGATGTTAAAAATGATAAATATCCTATGTTACCAACTATTCCTGATCTATTGTGAAGATCAGTAAGGCATTGTAATACACAGCCATGGATTGACAAAAAACAAACAAGCTATTCAGACTGGCATTCAAAAGAAAATTGTAAGAAACATGTTTAGGTGTTTCAAGAAGACTTGAAAGCAGGTATTAATAATATATGTAAATGTGTTCAGACAAGGCCTGCTGAGTCATTCCGGCAGCTCAGCGTAAACAATGTCCTTGGCATGTGGAATTGCGATGACAAATGGCGTCAAATCCAGACAACGTCAAACTGAGGCACCTTTGATAGAGCACGACTTCTTCCCTGCCCCTAAATGCTCTGGATGCCGGTAAGATCATTAAACTGGCAGGATCTTTCTGGGTAAAGTAAAGGACACTTTTCTTCAAGTGCAGCTCAAGGACTTGCCAGCAAAACAACAACAACAACAACAGCAAATGTGCATCTCAGAAACACAGACAGGATACTTTCCCCTCAAGTCTGTATGTCTAGAATGAAGAATGTGTGTGTGTGTGTGTGTGTGTGTGTGTGAGAGAGAGAGAGAGACTGAGTGAAGACCATTTAGAGCAACATATGAACAGTAAACACATCAATAAAGAGATCAGAACACAGGTGAGAGATGGGGAGATGATGATGGATTATGGTTTGGGGGTAAACACAGAATCCATGTTTTCACCTCAAACACACACACTCACACACACACACACACACACACACACACACACACACACACACACACACACACACACACACTTAACACTATAGATGACTTTAGAAGATTTTCTTAAAAAAGCCCTACCAGCAGCCCAGTGAAGCAAATGGCCCAGGACCGAGCGGACAGCCGCGGGATGAAGAACCATCCCCACACACACACACACACACACCTCTGAAAAAGAGAGAGCAACTCTCTTCCGTCCTTCTCTCTCTTTCCCTCCCCTGTCCTTCTGTCACTTTCTCTAGCCCCTCCCCATTCCCCTCTCCGAGCTGCCTCTGCCTGCGGTGCTACAAGGTCAAGGTTTGCACTGGCAGCTGATCAATTCAGCATGTAGTAATTGAGACACTCAAGTGGAACTGCAAAGGAACTGTTTAACAAAAGACTTGTAAATGTAAATAAAAGAGAGTCGATGTGTTTTCTGATATCAACAACTCTGTGGACGAATCTTTTACTTTCTGCTTTTCTTCTTTCTGGGACAAATCACACATTTATTTTACATTTATATTTTACATTTAATATTTTAAATACCAATAAATGTGGTCGGCGGGAAAAAAAAACCCTCTATAATCCGCTTATTGAAGTTCGCTTACTGTTGAATAGCTTCACTAAAACCGGCTGAAAACAACCCTATGAAAATATTCAGTTGAAGAAGTGGCTCTTCAACGGCTACATCACTGACGGTATAAATTTACAAAACATGTTTGCTGACATTTCAGAAAAATCCAGCTGCATCTCTTGTAAAGGGCTGGCCAGCATTCAGACAACATATTACACACACTACCAGACAATTCTGTTCAAAGGCTATAAACAAAATACCTCATTTAACAGTAGGTGAAATCACAGGTATGTTTGTGTGATATTAACTTGCAAATGCCATTTTTTTTTTTTTGGTTGAAAAACCGTAACGTTTTTGATACATCATCCAATAATGAACCTTATGTGATGACCATGATACATTAAGCTCGACTGCCTTCATTTTGTTACGTCATTATGTCATATATAGTTCCGCTTTTGCTCTCCTACTGTTCAATTCTGACTTATCCCGATATGTTTTTTAACCTTGGTTTCAATCAATATTTCTGTATTTATTTCTCATAGAGTATCACCCGTAATATGTTCATGGGAGATGCTTTTTTTTTTAAAATCCATGCAAAAACAAAAACTGTCAAAACTATCAACTGCTTGTAGATTTTTAGAGATACACATTTGAATATAATTCCAATAAATATGGAAATATCTATAATAGTCAACATAAAATAAGTGGAGGATTCGCAGGAAGCTTTTGTGGCAATGACGAAAAATGTATCAAATCCTAAATTCAGATCCTTTTCCGAATCCTTTGATTCCTTCAAATCCGAGTCTGTGCTTTTTGTTTGCTTGAGGCTGAATTACAGAGTCTGCTCCTATAAATCCCTGAAGACTCTTAAAACCTTCTTCTAATAAAGTTATTATTTGGTATGGCTCAGCGTGGCCTGAACTTCCTCGTGGTTAATGCACTGTTGGCCTGGACTGCCTGAGGTTGCCAGCAATGCACCTCGTCCTCCTCTCTCTCTTTATCTGCACTCTTTCATGCAACATAACTGCATATTACCATGATAACACTACCTTGGCTTCCCTCTGTTACCTCTGATTACCATCACTGTTATTAATATCCAACCTTTTATCGTCTTTATTACATCTTTAGTCTCATCCTGGTTGTATCCTCATGTAAGTCATGCATCATACTCTACAGGCTCCTGTTCAATTTGTTAAAAAGAAGCGTTTCCCTGCCTCTGTTGCCAAGTGCTTGCTCACTGGGGAACTGGTGGGTCTCTGTAAATAATATTATAAAGAGTATGGCCTAAACCTGCTCCGTGAAAAGTACCGTGAGATAACTTCTGATGTAATTTTGGGGCTTTATAAATAAAATTTAATGGAAGTGAATTGAACCGACGTCAAGGGATATTTCCAAGTTGCACAGGTTTATTGCAGGTCTGCTATTGATAAAGACGACAAAGTAATGGCAGATATTGTTTGTAACCAGGAAAATGCTCTCCAATTTCCTCTGAATTGAATGCACGATATGCATTTTGCTGAATTTTCTTTTGCGTTTTGTACGCGAAACGGTTGACGCTTAAATCATGAATTTAGCTGAAAATCTTTTTCAGAAAATAAGAACTGCAGTTTGAAGTGTTACATTTGTATTTTCTTCCAAACAAAACACTTAACACTTCAAAAGGCATCTGTGCATTGTGAGATTGTGTTGTGGATAATTTCAAGATTTTAAGGCCCCTTCCCCCACACAAAACTGAATATCAGTCCATAGAAATCATCATCTTATACTTTTCCTCAGTCTGGAAAAAAAATACATAAAAAAAACATCACTGGATAGGCTATTTGTGCTGTCAAGCTTGTTAGAGTAGTTTCAGGGCCGTAAACAACAGCGCCCTCTGTTGAGCTGGAGACGTTTGGTATTGGTTGCTGAAGCGGCCTGTCGACACTTAGTGCAAACAACTCTCACTTTTAAATGCCATTAGAGGCTTTGTCTGCACACGACCGTGGTAAACACAGTATATTTGTTTCTTTTCAGCACCATGCAGCTAAAGTATAAACGTTAGAGGTGCAAACCTATTTTTTTCCCCCCAGCATGCTACACAACAAGCTAAATAGTTGCTCTTCTATTTTGCTGTATGAGTTTTCTAATCACGCATTTACAAACTAAAGCAATGTATACCATTGTTTGCAGATATAAAGGACAGCGATGCAAAGCTTACTGTCAGCATTGTTGGGCTGAGGAAAACAATTTACGCTTCGTGGAAGTACAAAGGTTAGAGTTTATATTTAACGCTTGTATTTGCCTAAGTCTCCAAGCTGCTGCATCGAAACACAATCATGGCAACAGCATCAACAACACACACCTACAGTTTCTCAGTCGGACATCAACAATGAGTTTGAAACTCTGACAAACCGGTTACATAAATTGAAAAAAAAAATTGTACAATGTGTGCTACTTTGAATACATTCTTTAACTTCATTATTAAATAAAAACACTGATGTTGAGGTTTGTGTTCAATGTTAAAGCAGAGGAACGCAAGTCCGGCACGCAAAGATTTAAGAACCTCCAGAGCCAAAAACATTGCACGGTCTATAAAGCTGCAGATTCACACGCATTTTTCTGAATATTAAAGACACCGGCAAGTTTTTTTTTTTTTTTCAAAGGACAGCAATACAGGTGTGAGCGAACAAGACTTACTGGTGCTGCAACCTGCAACTGGTATGAAGAGGCATTAATATCCTGAACGTCTTGATTCGCCCGGGAGGAAATTTGCCAGGGGTCGTGCCCCCTTCAATCTCTGTCGCCACAGTGACGGATGTGGAGCTAATGGTGGTGCCAGGAAGGAGAGAGTGGAGGATGGTTGTGCTCTCACCACTGAACCTAGGATAGGATTACCATAATGGGATTTCCACTAATGGCTGCCTTTGACAGGTGGCGTCCCTGTTTAGCTCAAGTTCAGCTTTGGTTATAAAACACTGGATTTAAAACGCTTTCCTTTCTGGTGGCCTGTGCTGTGAAAATCTTAATGTGTGTGTGTGTGTGCATGCGTGTGAGCATGTGTGTGTGTGTGTGTGTGTGAGCGTGTTCACTTGTCCCTCAGAGCAACAAGATCAATGGCTACTTTGTGAAACATCATGTAAATAATTCCCACATATGAATATTTGCAATTTTCACATCATAAAAAGCCTTACATAAAGAGGATTAAAACATAAGGAATCACACAACTTGTATGATTATTATTATTATTTTAGAGTTGGAATTCCTTTAAAATCCTTGCAAAATTGTGATGCTGACAACAATGTTTAGACAATGTTGTGTGTGAAAGGTGTTCGAATATTGGTCATCATTTGCATTGACACTGTGTGTCATTACATCACTAAAATCATAAAAAGTTTACTTAACCTAAGTGATTTCTTTTTACAAAGACACAATTTTTTCCAGTGGGAGATGTTGAAGTGATGAAGAGGCCATTTTTAACAAAGCATCATGTAAGGACTTCCCAGTTCACTTCATGCCCATCCAAGGTCACAATCTGGTGTAACATGTAATAATGCACCAAAATAAACAGTTGAAAGCAGTTTATTTAATATTTTTGTGTCAGATAAAACAAATCAACACAAATGTAAAACAATAGTTAAACTAATAGCATTGCAATGTTAACTTGTAGATGAAATTTACTTACTGAATGTTATGCTGTGGGTTGAGATAATACAAAGGTTGTATAATAAATAAATATATTAAATAAATAACAGATGAATAAATAACTGCCGTAAACACCATCTCAATTTCAAATAATTTTCTTTTCATGTGAATTAGATCAAATCTTGCTTTCAGAACAACAATGAAGGTTATGGTAGATGTTATTTGTCAATACTGTTTTTTTTTTCAGAAATATCAGTCAAAAATACACACACATATATATATCTATATATCTATATATCCACTTGTAAATACATATGTAGACACGCAAATATATATACGTGTGTGTGTGTATATATAAACACACACACACACACACATATATATATGTATGTATATATATATATATATGAATGTGTAATGCTATTACTTGGTCTCCGCTAGAGGTTTCTGTCGCTGAACTACAACTTCAACAGCCGCCATGTCAACACCATGTGATGCAACGAAAAGAAAAAAACAAAACAAAAACTAATCATTTTACAAATTTCTGAGAACCTCTTTACCAATTGCAGTTATGTCACACGTTTATCTGGTAAACATATTAAAGCCTGGAGCCACGGCAGGCCTCACCATACCGATGGGTGTACTTTGTCGTGAGTATGTATACTGTGATTTATTATTGCATAACTGCCTCCGGTCTTCCACTATAGCAGAAGTCCAAGGCAGAGACCCAAACAAAGGCGTAGAGGGGGGGGTGCAACTACAGCTGGCAGAGCGTCACAATGTAATGATGCTAATGAGGAATAAAGCAGCTTTTCTAAGCTTCCAGAAGCAGGACAGCTTGTGAGATCACAGGGATCAGCAACACTTTCACACATGAAAGTGTGTGAATAACACCGATACAGCGGAATAAAACTGGAGTAAAAACACAAGAAATTATATTCCCACCACCACAGCGGATATGAAAAAATGAACTGTTGCAGATACACAAATGCAATCGGATGAAGAGGATGAAATTATACTGGTTTCAATTCCTTCAAAAAAAAAAAAAGTATACATAAAAAAAAAACACTTTTATTTAATGCCAAGTAAAAAATGTAAAAAAGCTCCAGATATGCACAGCAGTTCTGCAGTCATTGGACAGAAGTACATGCTGATTCTTCACAAAGTACCAAGAATTTAATATCAGTATAATGAAATAATAATATCAGTTGTAAAGTATTAATAGCTAAAGCTTATGTAATCTAGTTGAAATGACTAAAGGGTGCTCAGAAATTCATATATTGGTAGTTTTGCAAACCAGCTTTTGTGTCCTGGCTACTGGACCATTCCGGCCGAACTTAAAAATGCTTTTGAATTTGATTGGATGATACAAGATTTTTTGGTGAATATTCCATACATTAACATTTGGATGCAATGTGGAAAAACATCTCCTGTCACTGTTCTGCACGATCACCCTCTCTGCTGTGTTTGAAATGTGAAGCTAGTTATATTAATTGTGTGCTTCATTTTTCAAGCCAACTCTAAATAAATGGATTTCTGCAACTGCTCATATTGTGAACTCCTACAACCCATGTGCTTCTCAAGTTGAAATAACAGATGACTGGAATGCAGGCGCCATCTACTGGCTACTGACCAACACCCAAACTCACTGACGGATCCATCTGGACTGCAACTTCACATGATGGACATAAGTTACCTACACAAAACATTTCATGATTTTGGCACTGGATCCCCGTCTGGTGTTTAGCAATAGGTGTGCAGTCAAATGTGAAATGAAGGCATTTGTTATTTGTATCATTTTGCATTAGTTTTTCACCAAATGTTGCTGTACATGGAGAATTTTCAATCATTTAAGATAATATTCTTCTCTAAAACCCTTTGTACTTCTACTGATAGGTAGGGCAATGTGAGGAAGATGGAGGAGGACAGAGGAGGCAATGACTTTCCACTCAGGGGAGCTCATTAGAGCTGCCTGCAGCCGGGAGGCGTGTTATTGTGTTCAAGCTACTTTTGACGGCAATACCATTACCTTTAATGGATGTCAAGGAAGATCCTTTGTGAGAAAAGTCAAATGAGCTTCGTCACAAGCTGTCTGGTCGTTCCGGAAGCAAATATTGTCACACTTTCTTAAAACATTTTTGTCGAGTGAAAGTTTTTGTTTTTTTTTATGCAGAGAAAAACAACGGCTGATACCAGCTAAGCAACTATGATGAGCGCCAGTATCAGCAGATAATAAATAGAAAAAGGCAGGTTCCTCCTGAACAACCTTGTAATCAACAATGAGAGTCTGTCTCAGAGAAAGCAACGTGACATCCAACCTCAGCGAGGGCTAACGGAGGACACGAGCTCCCACCTTCTGTCAAACCATTTAAGCATATGCCCTCTAATGTGCAGTGAAACAGGAGGTGTTGGCTCCATGTCTATCTTCTCCTCACATGGCAGCCCCCAGATTTGAAGACAAGCACTGAATCTCAAAGGGAGCTGGCATAAAAAGTCTTGCCTAGTTGGAAGACTAAAGAAGATGCTGGATAGGTGCCACTGACTCACCACAGCAGCAAAGGCAGATGGTTGTATACGGCAATTGCGGTGACGTTAATGAGTGTTTGCTACAGTATGTTGTGAGGAGAGATGCTGTCCGCCCTCCGGCGCCAACATCCACGAGGCACAATCCCACTTTACTTTATCTCATTTTGTCACCAGCAGGAATAAGACTGAACCCAGACCTTGAGAGGGTGAAATTTGGAAAAAAAAAAGGAAAAAAAAGAACAGAGCGGTTTTACATATGCTTACTCAAAGAATACAGGAGGAAACAAAGCGATAATTGTTATGTTCTTCATCCGGTTTGTGCGAAATCCTATTGATTCTGATGACTATGTCGCATATGAGAGTTTGGTATTTAGAGTGAAAGGGAACAACTGGGCTCTTTTTTGCTACAGATCAGTTTTAAATCCAAAAGTGTGGGTGGGAACAATAAAGATCAATTATTGACCCATGAGCTACGTCATATTCAGAAACCTGATATCATGCAAAATCTTTGCTTGGTTGCTCTCTATCAGTGAATGTAGGGATTGCAAGGCTGTAGTGAATGCAGCGATTGTAAAGAAGTAAATACAAATGCAATACAAACGTCTCTGCTTCCAGTTTGAAACTAAAATTAATTTCCAATATCAAAGTTGCTAGTATTACAGTAACATGTTTTGTCTGGAGTCACCATTGACATTTGCATTTTAGCAGATATTTGAGGGCTTTTCAGTACTCAATCAAAATATTTCTTTCATTAATTTGTTAATCTATTATAATGTTACTCACATTATATTTAGAATTGATTGTGTTTTTGGGCAGTTTTTAAGAAAGCTAATTGGTAAAATCTTGGGCTGATATATAATATTCCTGTGTTCAACAATGAACAGAAAATCCAAGAAGTTGTAGAATTTTTTGCTACATTAATCATGTCAAAAGTTGTAAAATGTTGTAAAATGTTGGACCTCATTTAATGCTACTCAAGCTTCGGTATCATCAGAAAAAAAGATTGATTTTGTGCAGCTCTCTCCAACAATGTATGCATTTGCACTGTTGTTATCAAGTAATCTCATTGCAACAATCTCTGACGGGATATGGGAACACTACACTGTTCAGTTGATCTAAAAAAAACACACGCAGTATTTAATCTCAATTTTGGCAGAAAAACAAGTTTGTTAAGTTCGACACAGCACAAACAGTACTATTTTGGGTCCCAGTTAACATCTAAGCCGTATCAGCAAAATACAGCACTCCAAGGTTAAACAGAAATGTTAGCAACACAACATTGTGAAATGATAATTAGAATTCCATGTCATTTGTAAAATTAATCAATATGCAGAATGACAAGAACTTTATGCCATGACTGGTGTTACCGTTGTTTGTAATTTATAAATTTTTAATAATCCACTCAATCATTTTATATTAAAACCACCATTCAAACAAATATCTGTGTGCGAAGGTGGATTTTGTCTTGTTTGTTAAATACATCCATACCAACGGCACCACACACACAAAACAACGGTGAGCCGCAGACAACTCATATGCAGACAAACAATCATTCACACACACGTTCCGGGCAATTTTTCCCAATTTTCTTCCAATTTCTTCCAATCTTCGTAGGAAACCCAGGCAGACATGTGGAGAACATGCCAGGGTCCTTTGTGCTGTGAGGCCGATGCGCTAACCGCTGCATGACTGTGCCACCCTGCTAATGCTACCGTTTTCGCAAATCAGCTGTAAACTCTGGAAATGCACAAAGCACTTGCACAAGGATGCCCTGTTATGCAATTGTGGTTTGACACACACACACGCAGCTTCAGGAAACTGCTGATCACCACATAATTTTGAACCCATTCAGATGGTATTAGGATACTAATGACTATCAAAACATTGTCTTAGCACAACATCTTCCCTTACAAAAGTCGAAAGGGACCGGAAGTAGTAAACCGGTAAACCGCAGTGCTGGGAGTCAACAAATTATCGCTGGTGAATTCCAAATATAGCCATGGCCGTGATGTACATTCTCAGAAATGATTTTCTAATGCAATTTTCTAATGATTGTATCCGGAAAAACTCATAAAGCAAGGATTTCTGTGCCAAAGACAGGAAAAAAAAATGCCAACACTAGACGTCAACGCATTGACGTCTAAAGACCATCTGAGGACAACATTATCGACTTCCAGATGTTGGTCTCGGCACCCTCTTTTGGCTCGTCGGTCAAAATCTGCTCTGCAAAGCGCCGCGCTCCTTCTATCCAAACCCCGTCCAGCGTGACATTAAAAACCAATCAGATGTTAAAAGGCGTTCTGTCAGGGGGGCCAGAAGACAGGCTGGTATGCCGGGTCCACGGAGTGTGCACAGAATAATTACCAGTGGTCGTGCACCTGCACCTGCACCTGCACCCACCCCCACCCCAAATCATGCAGCTGTCAACCCACCCCACTGCTCATCCAACAACAGCTGTGCACCTTTTAACGGCGTCTCGTCTAATCAAATCTCTCGGGTCATCGTAAGCATCCTTTGACATCTATCAAATCAATATTATAGCAAAACGAAGTTGTTGGCGGTGCGTGTGTGAGACTGATGGTTAATGTTTGGAGGAATGGCGTTATCTGCTTGAGTCTGGCCATCGTCTTTATCTTAAACACAACAATTTCAAGCAGCAAATGAATACATGCGTAGAACTGATAAAGTATAAACTCGCAATGTGAACATCCGTTTTGTTTTTTTTTTTCCGGAGGGGATAAACTAAAGAATCATCCGCGCATGTTTTGCTTTCGCGTGAAGGATTGATGATCAGTCGTGTGCCTGGCGCGCCAAACATACGATTAGCAATGCTGACTGCAGGACTGGATGAGCAGACACCAGGGAGCTCACCCCTTTACATCCCCTTCCAACTCCATCCTCCTGAGTGAAATGCCTCCTTCATGCTTTCCTTCCAGTCTCCTCTGCATTAATTATGACATTGTAAAGAGGAAGGTTTTGAATGACGGGGAATTGCAAATGAGTCATAATTGATCTGGCCATTTCGTACAGTGATTGACTGCAGACTTTATCCCTCAATATTAAGGGAAGTTGCACAGAGCAGAGCGAGAAAGTTAACAAGGTAGAAAATAAGTAAAGCCTGGTGGGAGAGGAGCCACTTCAATTTTGGATATTTTTTTGTCAATATTTTGATCACTAGATAATGTACATTACAATTATAGAGAATTTCCCCTCTGGGGATCAGTAAAGTTTTATCTTATCTTATGAAACTACATGCAGTACAACATTAAGTTTAATATAAAAAATACATTTTATGCATGAAAAAATAGTACAATATTTAAAATGGCTGTGAGCATTAATTAATAGCAGATAAAACAAAAACAAAGATTGTTACTTAATGCCTGTACATGTATTAAATTCTGTTAATTGTATCTCAGAACTCATTTATCAATAAAATGACTTACGATAGGGGCTGTAAGCTAATTTTGTGAGTTATCAAGAAATATTTTCTTGTTTCATAAATACAATGACGTGTCAGTTATCATTTAAAAGTCCTCAGTATTGTTGTATCAATCCAAAAATGCCGTAATTGGTTGCAAACTTCCAGTTGACTTCACATTTGTTTGGAACAGTGATTGGATTTCTCCTGGATTTTATGAGGATGTATTTTCTATGTGACCAGCCAGATGTTAGCACAGATGCCGCTCTGTTACGTGGAGAGAGAATTATGAAACCCTTTAACATGGCAGTACACGCTCACATATGTTTTGTTTTGGCTTGGTTATAGAAGTTACACAGCTGCAAAATTCAACCATTAGTGGAACTTCAGAATTGAGTAGGGCGGATTGGAAAATATGCCTGATGCAAAAATAATTTATTTTCCCAGGCCATGTTGATAAAAGCAATTTTAAGGCTAGCTCACAGTAAAGTAACAAAGATTCCTGAAGTTGTTGCAGAAACCCACGCTGCGCCGCCAATCTGTCACAGTGCCATTAGCCAGTGGCATGCAGCTGATAGAGTGAGGCTGAAAGCAGGTTAGGGCATTCAGAGTTGGACTACCAGCCCGCTGCTGAAAGCCCTGCTGGCTGAGATAGAACGCTATACTGGGTGTTAAACAGAAACAAAAATTAAAGTTAACTTTCTTCATTCAAATGCATTAAGTTCAGTTCAAGGCCAGCACAGCCACCAGCATTACTGGTTACCATTAATTATAGTCGGTCAATTATACCTCACAACAGCTATTAAATATGGCTTTGACTGCAGCGGTCATCTCAGTACATCCTAGTTATATCACTGTGGCACTCAAGAGGTTTTACACTTCAAATGTTGCATGTAAGCGGTGCATTTAATATACCTCACACAATATATCAGATGAACTAAAATATAATAGCTTCATTTGCCGATATGGCAGATAGAAATGTTCCCATTGGCACCTTCAGTCCAATGTTTAAAGCAGAAATTACAAGCTAAACACAACCGGATCCCTTAATCCTACCAGGACCTGGAAAAAGACACCTTGAATCATATTACTGCTCATGTATGCACGAGATTGCTACCTTCCGGTGACGACGAGTTACTGCGTCCTGTCATCTCAGCAAGTTATAAATTGCTAAATATGATTTTGGCAAGCGTGCCAGTATAAATGTAATAACTTTCTGGACTGCCCCCTCCATCTATCATATTAAGTCATAAAATCATCAACAATGGAAAGGCATCCTTTCGGGTGGAAAAAGACACCGATGCTTTCTAGCTTGTAGTTGTATTCTGAGTAGTAATTACCAATAACAATCTAATGCAGGTTGTTCTATTCTGGTCCATATTTTGCAATATGAATGTTATTACAGTGGAAAATACGGTTTTAATTTTATTTCCTCCAGTATAGTGGTTGTGAAACAATAATAATTTCTTTTTACCTCCTCTCTCAACCCCACCAGGGCTGCGGTGTTTTTTTCAGACGGATCCAAACTACAATTGGCAAATTAATAAAAAAAAAATGGTGTATCACGAGAGGTCCCATCTAGCACCAGATAGCAGCTGCTATATCTGGAGATGATTGCTTCATCCAGGTTAGTCATTGGGATTTCAGCATGAGCGCATCTGACAGAAGTGTTTCAAGAATGTGTTGAAAATCATGCTGCCAATTTACATTTTATATCAGCTGTGCGAGTTTCGCAAGGCATATCAACCAGGACAAGCTGTGAAAGAATTAAAAAAAAAATTCAATAAAAAAAAAAAAAAGAAAAAATCCAAATAAATTTAGAAAAAAACTGTCATTGGAAAAATCAACATCCATACCAGAAATATACCAGCCAAAGGATTTTCATCATGATGAAAAGGTCATTCAAAACCTGGTTTGCACAGGGTCCATTAGTCATGTGTTCTGTTTGCAATAAAGCTGCTGGAGGTCCCTTGAAGGCTTACTATTAAATGTTAATGACTCCACCAGAAGCAAGCGGGGCGTTGCAGCTCAGGAGGTAAGGAGTATTCGTCTTGAAACTGAAAGGTCCCGGTGCTCCCAAGGTACCGCTCAGTGGTGGCCCAACGCTGTTGTTTCATCGATGACGGGTTAAATGCAGAGGATTAACCATTTCTCTTTCAAATCTTGTGAAAATAGACACGACCGCTTGGTTTCGTCAAGTGAGTGCAGACCAACAAGGCGTCACCAAGTAGAATCAATGACTTTTGGCTTCTAACTTCTAACAATTGTGACTTTTCTGGATGCATGCGCATAGATGCGGATATATACTGCTCAAAAAACATAAAGGGAACACTTGAACAACACAATGTAACTCCAAGTCAATCACACTTCTGTGAAATCATAGTGTCCACTCAGGAAGCAACAAAGATTCATTTTGACTTGTTTTAAGGACATTACATCAAAGTTGGATCAGCCTGGAGTTTGTTTTTACACTTTAATTTTGAGTGTGATTCCTAATCCAGACCTCCATGGGTTAATACATTTGATTTCCATTGATCATTTTTGTGTGATTTTGTTGTCAGCACATTCAACTGTGTAAAGAGCAAAGTATTTCATACGAATATTTCATTCATTTAGATCTAGGATGTGTTTTTTAAGTGTTCCCTTTATTTTTTTGAGCAGTGTATTTGATGAAAGCCCCCCCGTTTGAGTTGCTACAGAAAAGCTGGACTGTCAGTCATATTGTTGCACTAAGGACATAAACTTACGACTTGTGCATATTAAAAAAAGTTATTTCTAAACATCTGCATATAAAATGGTTTTATTAGTCAGTACATAATGAAATGTTGCAGAAAGAGAAATTCTTTACAGTGCAATGATTTGTGCAGATACCTCACACCTGGTTTGATTTCGCCTGAACTGTGTGGAGTATATTTATTCCCCCCCTGGTCTGTGTGGGTGGTCTCTGGTTTCCTCCCACAGTCATAAACATGTTGTTGTGATAGTAATAATAGGTTAACTGGAGAATCTTATTTGCCCAGAAGTGTGAATGGGTGTGTGAATGGTTGTTTATTTTTGAATGGGGCCTGGTGATTGACTGGCGAGCGGTCGGGGTTGTGCCACGCCTCCTGCCCGGCACGGGCCAGGAACCACAATAATTAGCATTTTATTAACCTTGATCGAAAAACAAACAAACAAAAATAACACATTACCTGAAAGAGAGCAGGTAAATCCATAAGTAAAAAAAAAAAAAAGGATTTTTAATTTATTTGGTTAAAACAGCTAAATTTTGAACAATGTGTCTATTCTTCTAGATGACAAGAACATGGGAATTTCATTTAAAGGCTATATCACAGTTAGTAAATCATATTTATTTCATATGAATGTATCACTTGCCAGTGATATGAATTCCTGTAAATGTTTAAAGATTTAGAAGCGTTTTATGTTATTAAAGCATTTAATGAAAATGACATTTTAATTAAGATTTAGCCATGGATGCATTTATTCTAAAGCAAAAATGGGGAGGCCATTGTTGGTAATAGATCTTCAGTAACTGACCATTTGACCCTGTGGCTAATCTGCTCTTATCTGAGGTGCAGGATTTTAACAGACTTTAACCTCCTGAGATGAGGTTCCACATGAACTCCAGCAGTTCCAGCGGAGAGCCATCCGTGCCTTTGACTATTAAATAAACGGCATGATGCAGAGAGTGCTCAATTGCCTGCTTAGAATTCTTACAAATAAAGTGAAAGAAAAATGCAATGAATATTAAACTTCCTTTGTGTGTCAGTGTGTGCTTGCAGCCCGATTTTGTAACAAAGCAATGAGTCAACATTTCAGCACAAAGCAGCGATGCTCACAATGGTAAATGTTGGCTGAATGTCGGCATGACGTAATGAATATGACACACACACACACATAGACGCAAGCGCACACAAGAATGAAGTTGGGTTAAATCATTTTACATGCTCAACGCTTGACAATTTCAATATCCTTTGCCTGTCCGTCTGTTGGTCAGTTTGACCTCTGACCCTCTGACCAGCTTCCGCTAGCGACAGCAACAAAAAGTGTTCTGTAGCATATCCATTGGTGTGTCATCGATAAAAATGATGGACATCACTGTTTTGAAGTTATGGAGCAGTCATTTAAGCTCATCCACAATCCTACTGCACATGATCACAACCAGGAGTGAAAAGAGCACACTGAATTTTGCTAATTTCTGTCCCTTGTGTTTGAAATTCCATTGCTGCGGTGTTTGCTAAAAAAAATAAATAAAAATAAAATAAAAAAAATAACGGTCTGGGGGAACAGTAAATACGGTAGCACAGCGGGAGCGCGGGCAGTAGCCGAGCTAATAGGGCCGTAAGTCTATTTGTGATGTACGGTTGGACATCAATCATCACTGATGCGATCAGGGCGGTGATGCCGGACGGTCTTCTCCTCTGACGTTTATTAATAGGCTCGCTGGTGAATCTTTGATGAGCCGATGAAGGCCGCAGATGTATGTTTGAGCGATACCGGAACAATGGGAATGACAGGTAAACTAAGATGATTAAGTAATTGTCCGGGTGATTCCTTCAAGATCAAATTAAGAGGGCAGTTCTTGTGCAATTTTCATTATTACAGCAGGGGTCAGGAACCTTTTTGACTGGGAGAGCAATAAAAGCAAAATATTTCTAAATATATTTCATTGAGAGCCATATAGTATTTTTAACTTATAATAAATTAAATCTGTATTACTTTTAATGCGACTTCTGGTGCTGCATCGATTTGTTCGAAGTTTCGCTTTATATTTGAGTGTTTCATCGATGCATAATAGACATACCACAGATCCGAATATAAATACCTTCGTCCACGCAGCCTGGAATGCACGTTGTTTTTTTTTTCTTTTTGCCATCTTTTCTGATACAAGGGTAAACTAGTTGGCTATCTGATAAAATTGATTTCTTCCCCTTTCCAATGACCCGGACATGCTCGGAGGCCACTGATCCCTGACCCGACCGACGGGTGACCCGTGAAATTTATCCCCAAATCTAATTTCTGTTTACTTTAAAATGACAGTATCATGAAGAAATATCACACGTATTTTAAAATCAGTCCCAAACTGTTTTGTTTTTTTCAACTCAAAATTGTCTGGGAAACATACGCTGTTACCGGAGGAGCCATATAGCTCGCGAGGGCTTTCTGTATCGAGTTTGCATGTTTTCCCCACGTCTGCATGGGTTTCCTCCAGTTTCCTCTCGGTCCAAAAACCTGCAGGAGGTTAATTGGAGAACCTGAACCGCTCTGGCATATGAATGGGAGAGAGAGAATGGTTGTACGTCTCTATATGTGGCCTTGTGATCGATTGGCGAGCGGTCCAGGGTGAACCCCGCCTCCCGCCCTATGACAGCTGGGAGAGGCTCAGGCCTCGTGACCCCAAAAGATGGCGGGCGTAAAAGATATTGAATGCTGCCAGGTATCGCTGCGTTCCAGCCGGTCACCCAATGCAACCACAGATTGGGAAACATCAGCGACAAAGAAATTTGTGAATTAGCATAATTAAAAACAGAAAATACAAACACTGATATCCAGCATTTGATATTGAAGAAAGAGAATAAAGTGAGAGAAAGGAAATTTGTGCTGCTCCCAGCAAAAATGAAAATGCCCTTTTGATAATTTAATCAAAACATGTTAATTAAAATCCGATCAAGAATTGGCCCCAAAAAATAGTGCTGGATACTGAAAATTCTCCCATTAAGAAAAAAGGAGAGAAGAAAAATCTAATAAAAATAAGAACAGGAAAGTTCTGTATCCTTGATGCCAACATATCTTTAAATGTTTAAAGATTTTTAAACAAATATTGATATTCAAGTCTATAATTACAGTATTCGGCAAATAATCATACCCCCTTAAAATAGCATGAGATATGCTTAACATGTGGTAAATGTACTTGTGCTTCCATTTTTAGATGATTGAATGCAATTTGTCACAAAAATATGCGGTAGTTTGGTCAAGAAGAGGTTCTGCATTTGGAATTTGCAAATGATAGTGACCTTAGAGTACATTTAATACAATTCTGCTACTGTTCTTAATGAAAGTCCGAATATCCAGAGATTGACACAAAAACACAAAATTGGCATTCTGCTCCCATTCTCAAAATTCTGTCTTTGTTTCACAGGATTTTCCATAACAAAAATACCAAATAGACTTGAGTTAAAAAACCACTCTGGGTATCATCGTCTCCTTTTACCCCTTGCTAGTCATGCTTCATTAGCTCAACATCTTTAATGGACTTTATATTTGTTTAAATGCATGTCATATTTTATCTCAACATATTCATCCGCCTTTCTCAGTAAAAATGTTTTACATGAAACTGGCCCGTCGTGCAAAAATGTTGGGAACTGCTGACATGGACTTTATATCTCCTAAGCCGAAACCTGAAATGACAGATATCTGAACCAGACTTGACTCCATTTGATGACAAATCCTAAAATGTGCATTACATCACCATTATCATTGTGCACCTTGGGGTTCTTCTTTTTGCAGTGTGAATGTCCCAGAGTTTGTCATTTACTTTGGCAACATTTTCTACAAATGTTTGCCCTTTTGTGAAGACCACTCCCTCCTACATGAGCGTGCAGTATTAGGAAACACGACCTGTCATCGGACGCAAGCAAACAAACAAACAAATGGAAAAAAACTTATGATTCAAATCATTCAATGCAGAAATGCAACATAATCCACCAAACAAGGTGGCAAAAAAGACTAAATGTGCTGCCAGGTGTCGGCAGGGGTTGTAAATTCGGAATTGGAGGGTAGTGAGGTAGTGGTTTGTCTCTGTTGCTGATTGTTGAAAATGTTTATGCGGTGGTTTGGTGATTCCCGACGACCCTTGAGATCAAAACTTCAAGCATCGCTGTCATGCTCGGGAACACAGAAGAGAAGTGTGGGAGTTAACCTGCTGTTAACAGTTGCACTAATCACAGGAAAATCCCTGGGGACTGATCGATTACCATTCATTGATTTGCTGGGGGAGAGGAAAAAAAAACAAAACATCTACTTGTTCAATTGCATCCCGTATAAATACTGCAAAGATTTATATTGTGATGCAAAGCATGCACCACAAAGTCAGGGTCTGATCCAGCTCAGGACAGCGATGGTTGAACATGTGACTCCCACCATAAGTCAAACTAATGAAGATTCCTGCAGAAGACTTGGGAGAGCGTTTGAGCTTCGCGACATGAAGCTCTTCCTGACTGTCATTTAAATGGAAAACACAAAGGCACTCAGCTGTTGTTGAGCGAACGAGGGGGGGGGGGTTCTCTCTCCTCCAGAGACTCGGGGAGGGGGGGGGGGGATGGGTGCACTCATGAATAATTATGGCTCGGAGGTTAGTGACAATCCACGCTTTCCCAATCACAATTTTGATCATCATTCTTTGAAGCAGACCGGTTTAATGGATCCCCAGGCCTACCATTTTTCACTGGAGAACAAATCATACGGAAAAAAAAGGCAAATGCAAAAAACTAAAAAAAAAAAAAGCAAAAAAATGTAAAAAAAAAGCAAAAAACATGACATTTAAACTTGAGGTATAATAAAACCTCTTTGAATGCAAAGCTTTCTAATGCTCATTCCATGTAAACCACTCGAATAAACTACATCAATGCAACGTGGTACACTGGCTCAATCATCCAGTTACATTATGGGGCTATTAGCCCTGAGTGTACACATAGATCTTCTCCGAAAGGTAGGACAGATCCAAAGTAATCTTTCAGAGCATTAGATGCTCGCCTCCACACTGATAGTTTGGTGGTACGGCCCGGTCAGAAGACAGACTCGACCGCTGTTATTGTGCTTGGACTGCGTGATATTGTAAGATATCCGGCGCGCTCTCGCTCGGCTAAATATTCACCGTCACACGTGCCAAGATCAATATTAGCAGCAGATGCTTGAGAAAATAGATCCCAAGTGCTGAAATGTAAAAGACAACACTCTGAAGAAGCCTCAGCTGATGAACACATGCTGTCAGGGAAGGGCTTGTCACAACAAAAGCACCGACTTCACAAGAACAAGCTGAATTTCCTCAGTTTACATAATGAGAGCAAGAGAAAACCCTGGGGATAAGAATATTAAGTTGGCCGTGATATACAATCGCGTGTATTTAAATGGTACATATTTGGATAGTGTTGTGGCTCTACATTTTTTCCCCGAGACTAGAATTAAAATGTTAATTTTATTCTCTCACCTTTTATAAAACTCGTGCAGAGGCTGGAGACACAGGAACTGCCAGTAATCCAGACAAAAAGCTTTGAACTTCAACATCTCGTCGGCCTGATGCAAAAGCTTGAACGCAAAACGTCACGGCGAGGAAAGTCCATGGAAAAATTGAAAAGAACATTTAAAGAAGAAATTTAAGGGTCGAGCAATCGTCAGAAACAGTCCAATCCCAGCATCAGGACCAATCAACATCCAACCCTCTCTTCACGGTGAACTGTCCCGTCCCGTACTCCGCATGCATGCTATCTCCTGGGCGCCTTCAGGAGATATTTAGGACAACGTTCGTCTTCCCTCTCTTCACTTTCACCCCTCGGGTTCAGTCAGGAGAAAAAAAGTGGCTTTTGTCTCTACGATCTTTGCTGCTCACAAATGAGTTACAGCTGCTCCCATTGTCTAAAGCACCATATTGACAAGGTCCGGCTCTGCTGTACCTCTCTGGGCCAACAAAGAGCACAAAGGCCCCCCTCTGTGGCCGTGTCAATGAGGTTTTATCAGATTCTGGGCAGCCTCCGCAGAAAACAGACGGGCTAATCAGCAATCGCACATGGTGCACGGGGTGGGTGGGGTGGGCAAAAACAGGCACCCACAAGGGCCACACACACACACATACACACACACAGGACATAAAGCTCAGACTGGTTGTCAGGACAACACTTGTAAAAGACTGATGAACTCTTCACGTGTCTCTGAATGATTGGTTGAGGAGGATATCTCAGGGTCACGCTGGACGACCATCTCTTTTGAAAAGCCTTTTCTCAGATTTCTATCATGTGTACTTTTATGTATCCATTTTACAATTATGTTATGCTATCGAGTACAGGCAAACACGTTTCATTACTCTGCAAGATAATGAATGCTTTGAATTCTCCATGGACGAATACATTATTTTTTTTTTTTGAATAAACTTCAAAATCATGGCCTAGATTGAATTGCTCTTAATTCTTTTACTCCTAGATCGCCACAAACAAAAATCTGCCACGGGTGTAAGGTCGATACAGTCATTCCTATTGGACGGTATAATTGCAGTCAATAATGTTGATCCGGCAGTCGGTAGCAACTTCGACATGGATGTTGAAAAGCGATCTGGATGTGCTAACAGCACTTTTGGCTCAGACACTGTGGGTTCCGGTGTCAACCCAGGTGTGAGACCACATTATTCAGTCTGAAGCAGGAACAGACAGTAATTTGTAAATGGCTATGACTCCTGAAAACAGATGGGTTCACGGGACTGGCAGCAAACTGAAAGATGATGCTGTTAAAGACACGGCAATTGCCTCAGTCTACGTTTTTGTTCATTTATCAGGGACTTATCTATACAATTAAAAACATCTATGGGTTTTGGTTTACATAAAATGTTCATGAGTAGCGTTTAAATAGAAAACAATATTTAAAATGTAATTTTGGTGTCAATCACTGGTGACAGATACGTTTTTTTTTTTTTTTTCAATTTACAGAAATGCTTTGATTAAAAACCAGTGATAAGATGGTGATTGAAAAACTATACATGCATCACTGGCACTAAACAGTTGAAGCAACAAAGGAGCTTTTTTTTTCTTTTTCTTCCCTGCCTTGTTCAATCTGGCTAAATAAAATTAGATTTTTATTCCAGTTACCTGTCACACTTGGAACAAATAGAATGAAACCAAGATTCGGGTCTTAGGAAGATGTTAAACGATAAGCTTTTATCAAGGATTTAAATGCATGACTGAAATAAGGAAACCCATTATCTAAGGGATACACCTTGCCCATTAAAAAAAATCTTATCACATCATTAAATGCCTCTGTCTCCTGCTTTACTTCCTGTAAGGTCCGGACCTCCAGTAGACGTTGATTGGTGCTAAATGGGCAGTGCTGGTATGATCATCGCCTCCTCAGTTCCAGCTCGGGACGCCGATAAATTTGACCCCGTTGGGTCCTAACAGCCCCCGTGAGGTCTCGGGGCCCCTGCGGGGATACAGCACGGCGTAATTGCAGCCATTGTGAGGGCAGGAGGAGCCAGCTGAGGCCTGAGTAAGAGTGATGGGGAGAAGGCTGAATTTTATTACATGTTCAAATGGCTTACATTACGGACAAATTGATAGCTGCCTCTGCAGGAAGCAGCTATCATCTGATTGGTCGGAGCAGGTTACTACGACCTCCTGAGTAAATTGCCAAACAGACTCCTTAATGTCTTGAGTATTTCTTTTTTTTTTTCTGGAGTGAGGCAAACAAAAGTAAAACAACCCAACAACTGTGAATTTCATTAGTCTTTCCTTCCCCGCCATTCTTCCCACAAAGAATTTTTTTCTTAAACCCTGAATTTTTATTGAACGCTTGTCTCTGTGTAGAGATCTCGCCCCAAGTGAAGGACCTCAAGTACCTCTGTGCTCTTCTTCATGAGCGGGTGGAAAAAATGGGAGCTGGGAATCGATGCAGCGTCGGCAGTCATGCGAACCTTGCATCTGTCTGTTGTAGTAAAGAAGGATCTGAGCTGAAAGGCCAAGCTCTAGATTTACCGGTCGATCTCCGATCCCACCTTGTAGCTGTGGGTACTGACCGAAAGAACAAGATCATGGAATTCGAGCGGCCGAAATGAGTTTCCTCCGCAGGGAGTCCGGGCTCTCCCTTAGCGATAAGGTTAGACGCTCTTTCATCTAGGAGAGGCTCAGAGCAGAGCCTTTGCTCCGCTACATTGAGAGGTGGATTTTTCAGGATGCTTCGTAAACCCCTTGTGAGGTGTTCCAGGCACTTCCCACCAGGAGGCCCCGGGACTGGGGGCAACATCTCTCGGCTGGCCCGGGAGCACCTCCCATGGAGGAGGTGGAAGAACCAGCCGGCAAGAGGCAAGATCGGGCCGCTCTGCTTCTGTGACAACACCACAATGGATAAACCACAAAAGGATAGACAAAAGGATGGACTTGCTACTGTATATATTTCCTTCCTCAACAATGAATCAATCCATGCATCCATGCATGCATGCATCCATCCATCCATCCATCCATCCATCCATCCATCCATCCATCCATCGTCTCCTGCTTATCCTGCACTCAGGGTTGTGGGGGATGCTGGAGCCGATCCTTGCTGTCATCTGGCAAAAGTCGGGGCACACCCTGCACTGGTCCCCAGTCAATAGCAGAGCCTCAAATACAGACAAACAACCATCAACTCACTCATTCGGGGCAATTTTTCCTAATTTTCTTCCAATTAATCAGCTGCGTGTTTTTGGATTGTGGGAGGAAACCGGAGGAAACCCACGCAGACACGGGAAGAACATGCAAACTCCACACGGAAAGGTCCCTTTGTCGGAATCGAACCAGGGTCCTTCGCGCTGTGAGGACAAAACGCTAAACACTGCGCCACCTCCAATGACTACATATCAAAAAAAAAGAAAACCAGAAATCAGCAAACAAAACAATGTATATTATATGCACTGTGTGATTTTGGGTGTGTATCAGAGTGCACGTGATTCTATGATTTCCAGGGGGACTTTGAAAGTTTTAGAAAATGCTGTGAGGAGCAATAGCAGAGTGTTTGATCTGTGCTCCCTCTAGTGGCCGTCTGTTCTTTAACACGTGCACTGGTCTGAATGGGTTTGATTAATAACTTTTGTGAAACGACAAAATTGGGTTCAACACTATTTCATGATTTATTCGCACATTATTTGGCCATTTTGCTGTACTTACAAGTCAGTCCTCATGATTGAAATAAATTATTTTTCTTTAATATATTGTGTCTGTCACTTCTCTCATTGTTCATGGTGCTGTTCAGGCAGAAACACAGTTTCAACACTTATCAGCTTTTTAAAGTTTGTATTTTTTTTCTTTTATATTTTTTTTTCAGGTTCGGATACAGGGAGATGCGTTAATTAAAACGAAAACAAAAACAAAGCCCTCTTGAAAAAAAAAAAAAAACCCTGAGATAATTAGATTAGACTTCTATTTGCAGTTTAGTGATTAGCATCCTGCTGAGACTGACCGGGTGGAAAAGCATTTTCAGGAACCACACAGATGCTTCATAGGTTTTATATTATATGAGTTTGTGAGAAAAGACCAAAAAAAAAACCAAACAAACAAAAAAAAAAAACTGAGTTTTAAAACAGGCTGATGGAGGATTCTAGCATTATTACAAGTGCTTTTTTTTCCCTTTTTTTTTTTCTCAGCCTCATGGTGTTTCAGTGAGAGCCTTGTTGTTGTGATTCATCTTTGAAGAGCAGTTGAGTGGCAAGGGTGCTCAGAGACTCCATAAATAAGATGAAAGGTGAAGCAAAATGTCAGAGGGCCACGCTGTACCACCTCTCATCTGCTCAATGTTATTCCCTTTCATACATTATAGAATCAGATCCTGGGGGTGACGATGCGACGGTGGAGGTCCTGGCTGTGCACACCTCTTTTAAAATGGCACATTTCCTTACTACTTTAAATGAAATGACGATTGACTAACGCTAAAGTAGGAGTTACCGTTAATTTATTTAGACCTGTCCACACACAATCTTACATTTATGCTAAAGTTCACAAAAAAAGGCCAAAAAATACAGTCAAATATTATGAATTCGTACTGTAAAAAAAAAAAAAAAACATTAATTAATGAATTTATTTATTCATTCATTCGCATGCATGCATACATTAATTCATGCATTTATTATCTATTCCGCCTTTTCTATAATATACAAAATATATTTTTTAAGGCTCCATTCAGCAAATACAACTGTGATGCGGAACTCATTTTAGAAAACGTTCCAGCATCTGTTATACGTATGTCAATGTATGCGATTTATTATTAAAAATTCCACTGTATTTGCTGTGCATGTAATACGAGAGCAGCAGAGTTGCTGTACTATGACTCAGGGAGCTCTCAACTAACAAATTCAGAGAAAAATGACCTTAAATTTGGTTAAAGGCAAGGTTAGTGTGACATTTAGAATAGCTGGATGAGTCTTCGGCTGCTGAGCTATGGTTTCTATTTATATTTCTGCCTTACAGGTAGAGATGGATCGGCTTCTGCTGGTTTTCTAAAAAATGATGTTCGCGCGTTAATAAATTCCTCAGCAAATTAGCTAAACTTTAAAAATACTCGGGCAGAATATTAGCTCACTGTCCCATATTAGGGAGCTGTTGTTTTCAATGAGGGTGTATGCAATTATATGTGTTACATTAGGCACTATATTACAGCAACAACAATTAATCATACAATGAGGCCTGTGGTGTTGCTGCAGCTGGCAGATCCAGCATGAATCAACAGCTCAGCGAATATATGCCACGAAGCAGATTTTACAGCTTTGATCAGTAATATTCTCAGCTTCACTCCTCTGCTCTGCGCAACCATAAAAGAGACTTTACAATGAGATCAGTACAAAACAAACAGTGGCGGCAGGAAGCAAACGATCCCTTTTTACACCATGACAACATTTACAAGAGGTAAAGCTTAATTAGCCGGACTCTCGGCAGATTTATGGACCACCTGACAGGTTCTAGCTGTAATTATCACCGCCTGTTAATAACAACCTCCACTTGTGTGCTGCAGAATCCCTGTAGCCACCGCCAACAATGCAACCTTTCAGCAAAAAATGGCTAAGATACAAGGACGGATCGGGGATTTTCTTTTTGGCCTTCACATGGATGGTATCTAGAATTAGCACGGTTTAAGATTACACCAACACTGGTTTTCCGTGAAAATTTAAAATCCATTCCCGAAGGATTTAAATGCAGAACGGACGACCAGACGCGGTGATTTCTCAGCGTAGTTCAGGTGCCTCTTTTTACAACACAAATACCGTATGCGACTCCAATTTGGAACACTACTCACATGTCTGTTCGGTTCAAAAACAAATCAGCTCGGATGGGTTTAGGAAGATAGATTTTTGGCTAACATCTCACAAGAAAATAAAACAACTGAGAGCAGCGATCTTGTACCCTGCTGACAAGCGGTTCAAGGTCCATTGACTACAAACCACAAATAAAACGACAGTTAACAGAATAATATTTCAACATGAGGGCGATTTAATCACAGACCAAGTATGATATTATCAATAATATACAAAAAAAAGACAGAATATCCCGGGATTGATGCCAGAACATTTGAGTGAACTAGGTCAAAAGAAGAGTGTAAATTGTCCACAGATAAGAATGAGAGTGAATGGTCGCGTCTCTCTCTCTCTCCCTCCAGAGAAAGATTCCCATTGATTTAATGGCGGCTGGTTCCGGCTGGGCTTGGTTCAAGCATTACCGCAATCCTGCGTGTATGACAAGTGGTTTAGACAATAATTGAATAAATTAATGAATGCAAATTTGGCTATTTCATAAACCTCTCTGGCCCGTAGCAGGAGTCTGAGAGGTTGGGAGAATGAGAGGCTCCGGGTCACAATATTTTCATGTAGTATCAAAAGAATCATAATTTGATGATAATGATGACAACATCAATATTTATAACAATCTTCAAACACCTGTCTGTGGTTAAAGATGTGTGGTGGAGAATAACTGCACCCGCTTGGAGTACCCACAGTGTAATGCTTGCATTGAATAATGTTGAATTCAGTACATCAGCTTTGAATTGAATATACAATAAATATTGAAGTTGCAAATGAAGGTATAAAGGTGCATATCTATGGCACACAGAAGCTTTAACTGGCACAGTTCACTAAATATATAATCACTATTTATGATTGACATAGTGCAAGGGTGATGGGCCACATTTCTTATTTAATTTTTATGTACGGGCCAACTGGGTGTCATGTAAATTGAACAAAATGAAAATTGCAATTTAATTTTTTTTTTTGTTTGCCATTTTATTTTAACTTTAAAATCACGAATGATCATATAAATGTACTGACACTATTTTGTATGTAATCATCCATACAAAATTAAACAAAAGGCATTAAAAAGGAGTTTCTAAATTCAATATTGATTGAAAATACTTTGATCGATTAAAAATATTCTAAGAAAGTAGTTTGGCAGGCCGGATAAAAAAAGCAAAACGGGCCGAATGTGGCCCACGGGCCGTAAAATGCCAGGGTCTGACATAGTGGTTTCAACATTGTGATAATAGTAGTTAATAAAAGTTAATAAAAAAAAAAGAAGAACAACGATCTTGAGAGAACAAAGAATCAAAGAATCAATCAATCAATCAATCAATCAATCAATCAATCAATCAGGCTAGTGATACACGTGTCCTCATTAAACCGTCTTACATGCAACGTAATGATAAGAACTCACTTTATTCTGAAAGATTGTGTTTAATTTATTCATCCATTATCTACTGCTTATCCTGCGCTCAGGGTCGCGGGATGCTGGAACCCAGCTGTCATTGGGCGAGAAGCGGGTTCACCGACCGGCCGCCAGTTGATTGCAGGGCCGCATGTAGAGACAAATGACCATTCACTGTCATGTATTTAATTATAGTTACTCAAAGTGTTTACCCCACTTGCTTTCACTAGTGTATGTGGAAAAACAGCTATGAAAGTCAACTGTTGGGTTCTGGCCTTCGGCCATCGGCAAATGACTGCAGCCAAAATGAACAATGAGCTTGTTGAAGGAATCCTAACTTTGATGTATGTTACTTTAGATTGCTTCATCCTGTTTAACTCTTTCTTCCCTTTACATTCAATTCTATATCTTGCTTACTATTACAAGGGCATCGTTAGAAAGCGGCTGCTTATGTATGTATGTCACTTAAACAGGGGAATTGCTGATATAAAGCGGCTTATTTGTGAATGTTTCTGATCCCTCAAACTCGATTCAAGCAAGCACAGTGGTAGACATGGCTGATTGATGATATATTTTTAGTTTCCTGCAGACTCAGAGGCAGAAGTTGATGATTGCTATCTGAGAATTATTGCTCTGCAGAGCTTCTGTTTACCTGTAACTGCTTCTTAATGCTTCTGCACAACAAAACTACCATATTTTTTTATATTTTATTTATTTAGTTATTACGTTTCACAACCCAGTTACGGGGTTTCATTTTGGAAAACACTTTGAATCGGGCTATTATATCAACAACTGATGCTATAGGGCCCTCTACTGACCTTTTAAGTACATTTTGCAATCGAATTTGGTCCTAAAAATAATTTCTGTGCCCTGGATTCCATTGATCAGTTGAACCAGGCAGATTTCTCCTGACTAATTGTAAAATTTGGCTTTGTGATAAAGTAAACCAGATTCCAAAGATTTAAAAAATCTCTTGAAAGCAAGACATCTGAATATCATACTTTAAATAAACTTATATGCAAACATTTTCAGTTATTTTAACACTAATAGTACCAACAAAAGGAATTATTTGTATCAAGTCAGTGACTGAGCTTGACGTTGTTTGCTGTTGATTTTTTGGGAACTGTGAAAATGTGTGATCTTTTACACTCCAAATTTCGGATTTCAGGTCCCGCTGTTTTGCCCGGGACCCCGGGAGGAGCGCTCACTGGCACCCCTCCTCAAAGTATTCCAAAAAGCATGCGTTCAAATGCACGAAAACAGTCAGAAACGACCTGATAGTGGAAGGAGGTTACACTCTCATCCACGGGGGCGACCCTCAACACACAGACACCTGCCCGCCGCCTCACAATTGGCATAAAAATCCGATGTTGAAGAGAGTTCCATCCCCCTTGGAAGAGACTAGTTCTTGGACTCAAGCAGTGCGTCAAGGCAAGCCAGACTAGACCCAGCCAGAACCTCTCAGCCTTGCATACCAGCTAGGGATCTTTCCTTACCAGAGAGGTGACATTTTACATTGCTAGTGCCAGCTTCCGCCGCTCAGGATATGACATTAAATTACGTTACATTACAGTCATTTGGCAGATGCTTTTATCCAAAGCAACTTACAAGAAGTGCAATTCAGTCACTGAAGATTCGAAGTACCAGCAGTCGGAAGACAGAAGTGACCACTCAACCAAATAGCCATCTCAGAACCATTTACATACATACATTCATTTCATCGTTCATTTTTCTTTTTTTTTTGGTTGGGGGGGTTGGAGGCTAAGTGCTTTTCCAGGGTAGTGCTTGGTGAAGAGGTATGTTTTAACCACCACTGAGAAGACAAGACCGAGAAGAGCCGAGACCGGTTCGATGGGGTGGACAGTTGCTCAGAAGTGGCAGATCGGAGGGGACGGTTAGGGACATGTGGCTTGACCATACCCTGGAGGTAAGACGGGGCTGTCCGTTATGCAAGCACCAGGGACTTGAACTTGATGCGGCATGACTGTTAAGGTCCCTGCTTTCGGCTGGCATCCAGCTCACCCTGCACCTGACCCAACCTAGGATTGCGATTTTGCTTTTTGCAGACGATGTGGTTTTCTTGGTTTCATCCAACCGTGATCTCCCGCTCTCACTGGAACGGTTCACAGCTGAGTGTGAGGTGGCTGGGATGAGAATTAGCACTTCTAAGTCTGAGATCGTGGTCCTCTGCTGGGAAAAAAAAGGTGGCTTGCCCTCACTAGGTCGGGAATAAGATCCCACTCCGAGTGGAGGACTTCAAGTATATTTGGGTCTTGTCAAAGTGATGGTAAAACAGAACGTGTGATGGAGGGACGGATTGATAAGGCATCAGCGGTGATGTGGATTCGGTCCATCAGGTAAAGAAGGAGCCGACCAAAAGGTCAAGCTCTCGATTTTCCGTCCCTACTCCGATGCTGCGGGAAGTGACCAAAGTAAAGAGATCACAAATGCAAACAGCCGTATCGACTTTCCTCAGCCACTTTTCCTTCCCCACGAGTCTTTCGGACACCTCCCTACGTAGGTGTTACAGGCACGTCCCGCCGGGACGCCCCTGGGGAGGACCCCGGGCACGATCTCAAAGCTCAGCTTATTTCCACCAGGTGGTACCCGAACCAAGTTTTTTTTTTTTGCCTATCTGGGAGAAACCTTGAGACACTTTGCAAAGTGCACCGCAGCTTTAAGATTCAGAAGCATGTTTGAATTTGTAATCCCATTCACGTCCCATGTAGTTCAGACATGAAACTTTTGCAAGCTGAGATGTAATGATGAATTATAATATAATACGTACATCATAATATAAATCTATCATGTCCTAATACGTTTGATATATGTAATACACCAAGCAATCCAAAACTGAGGGTTTAACTTGCGACATATTGCATATTTATTGACCTTGAAAAGGTAGCCTTGAAATACGTTTCAGTCATCAGTTTTGGACATGAATTTTGAGTGGTTTCGACTATACACATGATATTTTAGATCAGGGGAATTCATGTGGGTTGCTTTCTTTACTGAAATGAAGGTGAGGTTTTTAAATCAGAGGATTACCAGGTGACTTTGCACAACGGGTAGGCCACCCTTACATGAGGATTATAACTCTGGATTAACCGCGAGACGGGTCTTTTGCCACAGATGGGCAAAAAGTGACGAGACAGGCTGCGTCTCACTAAATTTGAACCTTTGTGTCAGTGTGGAATGTGATTGTTATCAGTGGACAATTTGAATCCACTTGGCATTCTGACAATAGTTTGCAAATTGCTTGGACACTGATTAGATGTCAAACTTGCATTTTATTTAGATAAAAATATCTTTCAATGGACTACTAATAACCGCTTGTTCCCAAGCCGGTAGAGAGGGTGAAACTAAGTTGTGTATTTGAATAAAATGATCAAACTTTTGCCAAAGTAACATCAAAATGCACATTTTACAAAATCTGAGAACCTGGTTCCCTTGAGCCCGTGCATACAGTGTAACAACAAAATAGGAAAATTATGAATAATATGCATCATACGGCAACCCTAACCCTTTCATTTAATATTACTATTTCACAATGCAGTAGCACATGGATAATAACAGGTAAAACATATTAAATAGGCTTTGAGAGCTGTTACATATTTAATTACTTTAAAGTTTTTTCCCTCCAAAATGTCATATATATGAGAGGGAATAGAACTGGAAACCTGTTTAGCTTCTTTACAACAGCAACCCCAAAGGTTAAATTGTCACGCAAGGTTTGGTAATGGGACACCTTTTGATACATTTCAAGCTCATACATTTATAAAATATTCTGTGGCATTTAGGATCAGCGGTTTTGGCAAATGTCTATGCTGACTGGCAGTAGATTTTTCAGATATACTCGTAGCGTAAGCATTTATTTTTGCTGTTAATCCCAACACTCAAATATCTATTTAATTGATCTCAAATATCACAAATCCATTGAGGCAAAGAAAGACAGATGTTTCTTTTTCACCGCTCGGAGCTATTTCAAACGAGCAAACAGATCCCTCCGTTGCCTGCATTTGATTTGGTATTTGGTTTAGAGCATTGGTTCTGAACCTTGTTGGAGGTACTGAGCCACACCAGTTTCATTATGCACATTCACCAAACCCTTCTTTATTGGAAAAATAAAATATGATTTTTTTCAAAGTTCAAGACATGGGTATATGTTTTACTGGTGCACAAAAATGACTGTCAAAATAACTGTCAAAAGCCAAAGTGAAACTGTTCAAAGCTTTCTCATACGTGGCTATGAGTCATTAGAGCTATTCAGCGCTTCTAAATAAATGTCAAATAACTGATGATGGAGGAAAGTTGTGGCTATTCTACTGACAGAAAAACCCACAACAAAGAGTCACAGCAGCCTTTCGCCATGCTCAGCTAGGATTATTCACCATGCATTACTAAACCAGATCACCGGCGTCCTTGAGCTTGGGCGCATAACATGATCTCTGAACAGGCCACAGCTTTGCAGCTGTGATGGGGTGGGGGATGTCCGATAATATGATGAAAACCCTGCTAAGCACAGGCAAGCCCTGGCGGGAACAGATGGAGGATCCGGTTTATGCAATCCAGCATTAGTGAACCAGAAAGGGGAAAAAAAAGAAAATCTTTTGCGTGTTTTCTTAAATGACAAAAAATCTCCTGATCTTATCCAAAGCAAAAATACCTGTATAATAATGTCACAGTTGTATCAGGCATACTGTATATGTCCAAGAGGGCTGTGATAGCACACATAGAAATTAAAAACTAATCTAAAATAATCAAGCCTAAACTTCTCCCGTACATTGCAATTCTTTCTGTGAACATTTCTACATTTTAAATACATTTGTTTAAATTGTATGCATGTTTTTTGGGTGGATGAAAAAGAATCCATGTTACTTTTTTTGTCAGAACATTTCAGTCAAATGATGGCCAGCCGATCCTGCTGTTGTTTCTTTGAAAAGTGAAAAAAAAAACGAACAATAAAGAGAGCAGCATTTTAGACAAAAACAAAAAAAGGAATAAAGAAATAAGACCGTACCACATACTAGTAATCCTAAGAGTAATTTTCACATCGGTCTAGTAGATGGAGACTTGCCCAAACTACTTATCCAATATATTTTGGCACTTTTCAGACCATCTGCTTACATTTAGACTGATTTGGTAGGTCATTTACATAGGATACTGCAAAGTAATATCAGTTTATGACGCAACAAGTGTTGTCTCATCTGCCTCGCCTATCACGTTATTAAACTTTGTGTCGGTGTTTCCCGTCCCCCTACGACTGGTGCACTGCATTCCGCAGCGCAAATTAAAGTGCAATTAAAATGGGCTAATTTCCTTCACGCATTATTTTTCTGGTAATTTATTAATCGAAACGAACCCATTCGATTCCCAGCCCTAATACATACGGCAGCTGAATAACACTTTTCCAAATTTAACTAGCATGTTTGACATTCCCTCACAATTCTCCTTTAACAATCAAATCAGTTTTGTCTGTATGCTTTATATGAACTCATGTTTAGAGGCCTTACAAGTATCTTTTACTGCAACATAATATCTTGAAAATGCAATGTGTCGGTTTAACATTTATAACATCACGACACAGGTGAGGGTCTTAGTACTAATATTACATCAGATGTTATAGTTTGCCGGGCCTGTATGTCTCCTGTCACATTTTTTTTTTTTTACATTGCACTGCAGAGTGTTGACTAGCAGGAATTATCGGACTGTAACATAACATGCTATTCAGCTGCTCGCTGTACTGAGGAGAGCAGAGCAAAGAGGATTGGTCCACTGGTCTCTATGGAAACCAGTGGTGTCAAGGCCAGGTCCACGGTGGGGAAAGCGTGAGGGAATGATATCCTGGCTTTACATCGTGTTGCAAAGCTGTTGAGGCTCCATAGCTCTGAAGGAAATACTTTTATCGGTGAATATTAGGGAATAGTTTTCTCGAAATGATTAAAATGAGTACATGACAGAGCATCTTATTAGATAACTGATCTTCATCCAGAAGCTTGCAAATGTATAACTTATAACCTCCACAATATGCACAGATGCTTGGGCTGGATGAATTTTTATGCTACTTTAACATTAAAAAAAAAAGGCCTGTAATTCAAAGGTTCCTATATTAATTTGCATATGAAGACATAATGCTCACATGCATTTGGTGCCAGCTTGCTCAAAGCGCCTATGCATTTAAACAAAAAAATGGGGCCAAATTAAAAGATTTTGAAAATGTGAATGTTTTTCTGTGGATCACATTTACCTGAAAATTAGTATATTCTGAAAATATCTTATTAAAGATTCATTAAAATCCATCGTGTGCCGCTCATCTCAGAGTTGCGGGAGATGGTGGAGCCTATCCCAGCTGTCGTCGGGTGAGAGGCGGGGTAAACCCTGGACTGGTCACCAGTTAATCGCAGGGGCACATATATTAACAAACAATCATTTACGCATTCATTTGCTAATTTTTCTTCCAATTAACCTGCTGCTTGTTTTTTGGTCTGTGGGAGGAAACCCACACAGACACGGGGAAAACATCCAAATCGCACAGAATTGAACCGGGTTCCTTCATGCCGTGAGGCCGAAGCGCTAACCACTGCGCCCCCATAAATAAAATCACTTTTTTTGTTTGTGTGTTTCCACCAGCCTTCAGCTTCAGAAGTGTTACAAATATTTTAACGGCAGCTTTTGGGACTTGCTAAGAAACAATAAAAAGCAGTAGACAATACATCAATCAACACAGCATGTGTGTATGATATAATGCTTTCTCATAGGTCTGTATTAGGCTATATGTACAGCAGCAAACACTAGTTCACTATATTTGTTTGTAGTTGCTATTATTTGATACTTGCTGTGTCATGATATATCAGGCTATTACTCAATAATAATCTGCAGCCGATGCATTAAATCCGCTTCTACGACCAGTTTTCCTCCTGGATTGAGGGCACTGAGTCAAGTCAGCTGACATAATTCAAAACAAATTACATAATGTCCGTCAGGACCATTTCTGATAATTTTTTTTCTCATTGAACTTCATACATAAACTTGCAGATACAACATCATCAAGCAGAGAGCAAGAATATGAGACATGTCTGTTTACCCCTTGGTCTTTCTCACAATCTTCCGCTCTGCATCAAATCCCTGGACAGAATTAGCATAATGCGTTGTTATATAAGAGGCTTAGAGGGGAGATGAGTTTTACGATGAGCGGTGCCGGACATGTCTGCTAGGATTTGCCCGTTGGGTTGGCCTCCAGTCGTACACAAAAGTTGATGCATCAGTTGTTTGTATAAATATTGAGCTATGCTAAAATCCTGACATTACAATGTTTTACTTCCCTGCTTTTTTTTATAGCAGTTGCAACTGCATTATACCGAATGGCCTATAATCTAAAGTCGAAACATGTCATGGTTCTCCTCAGCCAGAGGAGAACTTTGTGCAAGATCTTCTTAGAAGCAATGAAGGTTTTTCGAGACAAGTGATTGAAGGACCCACTGAAAGCTATAGGTTAGAACACAGACCTATAGGTTTTACAAGGTCATGAGGAAGAAAAAGAAGTTCTTCATTTTTAGAAAGCCAAAAGAAAGTCTTCAGTGATTGCTTGGAGCCCAATATGACAGCTGACTCCCTGCAGGTTGCGTGATGAAAGTCATTGAGCAGATGGTATCGCTGGCTTGCTAATCACTTGTATGCATCCACTGTGGAAATGCACAATGCAGAACATCGCATTACCTTAGAGGCGATGTTCAAAACTACCACCGCCTTGTTTCCATCGATATAATTGGTAAAATATCACAAAGCACTGCAATAACCGAATGCTACAACGATAAGATGTTAACAACGGACATAATGGGAATATGAATATTAGGTTACTCGGGCATGATTCAGGGGTAATGTGCGCTAAGAGTATCAGTCAGAGTGAAGGGAAAAGGTGTACAAGACAGAGGGGAGACCAGCCATGACATGAAGATGTTCAAATTGTCTTTGGGAGTGATGAAGATGGACAGGATCAGGAATGTGGCCATCAGAGAGACAGCACATGATGGAAGAAAGAGTCATGTACACAGGAGAGATCTTGAATATATTGGTAGAAGGATGCTGAAGTTGGAACTGCGAGGCAGAAGTCCAAAGAGGAGATTTATGGACAGAGTGAACAAGTCAGCTGGTGCCAGAGAAGAAGAGGATGCATAGAATAGGATTCGATGGAGGAAGATGATTCGCAGTGGCCATCCCTGAAGGGAACAGCTGAGAGGAAAAGAAGAAGCTTATTCAGGCATTTCACCGTCACCACAGTCTCATGGAACAATTTGTCTCAATAAGCTGTGAAACACAGATTGGTTACAGTGTCCTCCAAACTAATGACCTCCACAGCTCTCATTAACATAAGCAGTGTCTGACTTCTTCCACTGCAGAATGATGAGAAATGTTTATTTGCGATGACACAAAGTCACATCGCTGTTAAGACCGAGCTCATCGAATAAAAACAACAAGACCTGTATCTCAATTAGGGCTATATGCAAAACTAGTTCGATGGCACGAGCAAAAACCAAGAATCAGAAATCACAAATCCGTTGCTTTTCCCTCTTTACTTCATCACATCTCCTTCCAAGTGACAGCCACTGGTCTTGCCGTTGGAATCAATCATTTCTTCAGGGTGTAGCTCACTTGTCTGGCGTTTAAATGGAATAAACAGCTGCGTGACTTTATTGATGGCACAGAGTGTCGGAGTACACAACAGAGGGTGCAAATAAACCCTCTGCACACACCGTCTGCTGTTGTTGTGGGTTCGGGACATTGACAGTATGGTTTTTATATAAGGGTTACATTTGGTGTTAAAAACCAAGCCCGCTGTCAAAGAGGGAACACAGAAAATGAGTTTCTGAAACAAGAAAAAAAAAATATTGGTCATAAAAATGAATTATCAGTTCATTTAGTTCAACTTCAAACAAACAAACAAGAGATATTGAAAATTTGCCTCGAGTTCTATTTGATGAGCTCAGTTTGTGTAATTTTCAGTGATTGTTTTTTTTTCCCCCTTCCACTATTTTTATTTTGAGTATTTTGTCATTCCCTGCAGATTCAACTTTGTGTCAGTGCACTGCTGCTGCGAGAGTTTGGACAATAAGCCAGTGATTTACATATCATTTGCATTCCAAAGGGGCAGAACACGGGCCTGACCCGACATCGAGGGTATCACATAGTTTTAAAATGCAGAAACAAAATGAAAATTCCCAAATGTCATTATTTTACAGTCAAATATTTCTTGCGTCTCTTCATTGTCCCTCTTTGGAATCTCTTGCACAGCTGTCTTTTGTTTGTGGTGATATTTATTTCAAAATGACCATAATTTTATATCATATTATTACATATGTTAAATAGAATATAGAAAATACATAATAACAATGACCCGATATAAGAAAATAAACCAACACTTTTATTTGTCCTTCTTCAGATTTCAAGTTTTATAGTGCTGTAAACACTTGTATGGTGCATTTTGCCACTCAGGCAACACTGATGAATAAACATCATGTGTTTTGTGCTCTCCATCCCCTTAACATTATCCTCCACAGTGAATCAAAATCTGCGTAGTGATCGATACAACAACACCAGAAAGTTTGTTTTTGTCCCAACATTGAAAATTGGCGTCAAGAGAAATGTTCAGAGCAAAAAATAAAGCAATTTCATTTTATCAGGTCATTTTTTTTTTTAATTACAGATATCTTTTTTTTTTTCAAATTGGTGTTATGTCTTCAGTTGAATGAAATGTTTAAACTGACTTGTGAGGTTAATTATGCCACTTAAAAAGAAAACAGCAGCACATTTTTTTTTTAATTACAGCAAACTGGAAAGATAGAGTGTAGGAAAAAGAGATTGGATGACAAATAGTTACTGAAGTGGCTTTGTGAACCCAATTGAACACACCATCCCTCAGACCTATTCATGCATCTTAATGGAAAGTTATACATTTTGTGGTGTATATTTATGGGTGAAAGGGATTTACTTCTAGCAGAGATTCATGTAATTGCCAGGGCCTGACAGGGCCCTTGGTCATCTCAAAACTTTCATCATGGTGTCTAAGAAATCCATGAATAATTAATTTTCAGACCTTTTTTTAAAGAAAAGAATGCATCCGCGGAAAAATGCCCCAAACACTGCTGTCCAGGACCCGAGTCTTTCTTTCCACATTTACAATGGAGTTGATATTTTATTACATTTACTGTGCTACTCTAGACATACCGTCAGTGCAGCAGAAATGTGGTACCTCAGACAGACGCAAAGAATATCTGACGGTCAAAGAATGACCAATGAGGAGCTGCGGGATAGAATAGAAGCCTGTATTACGACACCAGGAGAGGCCAAGCTCTGTTCTTTGGTCACATCATGAGAAGAGTTAGAACACCTTGTGACCGCAAGGAAACATCAGTGGAAAACATAGCAGAGGCAGACGGAGAGAGAAACCCATCGACAGCCTGAGGAAGCGGCTGCAGGGAACACTTGCACATGGTGCGGGGACAGACACAAACATCAGACCGTGATCGATCATGCCTTCGGGCATGGGACCCAGAAGAGGAGGATTCGAGACGGAGATCTGACTGGAAGCCACGGGCTGCGACTAGAAGGGACACCAATTTAGAGACGTTTTTGACAACGCTGCACAACCTTACGGTCGAACCCTTCACCCCAAAGTCGCATCAAACAACTTGGATTACCAAGGAGAGTATGGGCTCCAAGATATGCTCGGAATTTTGATTAGTCCAATAGGAGATCTCTGGTTTTGAGTGTGACCGGTCCTGTATTTTGGTGTACAAATTCATGTGCATGGCTGGGAGTGAAAGCTCAGTTCTGCGCCATGACAGTTACGGTGCCTTGGAAATGTTTGTTAATTGTGCTGGTCAGATGCAGTGTTCTCCAACAGCTGAAACTACAGGCCGGGACGTTTGCTTAGGATATGATTCATCACTTTCAGTTAATTTCACATTACAGACAAATAATGTGATGACTGAAATGACACATAATCAAATATCGAATGCAACCATTATCATTATAGTAAATTAACTTCCACCATACGCCGCGGCAAAGGCAGCAAATAATGAAGCAGCGGCTTGGGTCAAAGGAGAGGAAGCTATGACATTTTCATTCTTGCGACAGTGAATGTCACACCATCTTGGTTCGTCTTTCATTTTTTGGGACACCGCCATCTTCACAAGTGCCGTGAAATTAAAGCGCCATTGAATATTGCGTGTGCGTTTGTATACAGGGCTTCGGAAAAGGAAGGCAGGGGAATTGTGCGGAGAGCAGATCACGTGAGGGCATGTCTCACATGCATAACATAGATCACGATTGAACGATCGCCAGGGTCAACATAAAGGAAAATATCATCTTCAATGAATCCAACATTCCTTTGAATTCCCCCCTTTGGCACAAACTGAACCGAAAACATGCATGCGGATCTAAAAGTAGGAAAGGACAACCGAAAGAATTGACATTTAAAGGAGTCCAGAAGAAGAAGAAATCTGAAATTTCTCACTCCATGACATCATTCATGGAGTGAGAAATTTCAGATTTCTGACTGTGGTCTTAACAGTCCTTTATCTTGTATCTTATGACAAATTAATTTCATAAGTAGAGCTCCCAAGACAGAAGTATGAGATAATAATCATGAGAAATAAGACATAAATCAGGTCCCTGTTTGTTGCTGTATTTGCTTTTCCATTCACACTGCAGGAGCCACACATACAATCTGTTCTGCCTCACTTGCACTATGAAACTGACAGCTGGATCACTGATTACAAACTTTGATGGCAAAACCTAGAGGTTTCTTGCCAGTGATGCCTTTGTGAGAATCAACTGGTGAAGAAAAAAAAAAAAAAACATCTGTGAACATACAGTACCAGGGTCAGAAAGGACAGGCAAGGCAAGACACACAGGCAAGACTTGTATGCTCTTCTTGGCATTCATTTATGTGCAGAGCCTTAAAAAATGCACACTTCAGTGCTTTTCCTGTTGCTTCCGCTAGCTCTCCTACAGCAACTTGACCTATTAGCACTAATACGAGTCCTCCCACTCCATAAACCACATGCACGGAGTTGCACATTATTTGAGTGTGAGAAGATCTTGTGTTACCACAACCATCACAAGGCAGCTAATGGTCACATACGAGTGGCCTTAGAAACAAAATTGTTAATGTGAGTTGACCAATGGCGAGAGCAGAAAACCAGAACTTAACTACACTGCAAAGTGTAGTAACATAGTTCACAAGGAACTGTAAGAAGACCCTCCTTCAGAGTAGGAGCTAAAATGCTTTCCAATTTGTCAAAGAAGCCATCTTTGAATCCATCCCTTTAACAGATGTCCATGGTAAGATGTGAGCATGGCTTCCTGCTTCTGCTGTTAAATCCCAATTGAAGTCAATGCGTTATGATTGGTGCACAGTCATCCAATCTGCCCATGCTCAAATACATGCCGTACTTTGGCCTTGTTATCAATAAAAGTGTGATTGAAATAATGAACACCTTTCATGGGAACATTTAAGTCCTGCTTGTTATGGTTAATCAAAATTGATATAACATTCACATGTTTAAACTTTACTGCTGCCTGTTGGGCTGAGTTTAATGGACTTAATAAATACGTATTACACTACTTGTTTCCAGAGAAGTCTGCTGCTATGACACACACACACACACACACACACACACACACACCAGTTCAGCTTACAGCTGCATAAACTTTTGCTAACTGTTTCTCCAGGAAGCAATAAACACGACTTTCTTAGATGTATTTAATACTGCTATTCGCTATTCGCTGTCCAAGTAAATTTCCCTTTTCATGATTCCATATATTGTAATTGAATGAGTAATAAAACAATCCAATTTTCGTTCAAGGCAACTGCTTTAAATGCCATTGTGTGAACTAAGCGATCATTTCATTCATCTCTGTCCTTCCAGAAGTGACTTACATGAAAGCTCTGATGATGAGAACAAGAAGGAAAAGAGCAAAAGGATGTAGCTCATCTCTTTTTTTAATCTTATCCAGCAGACAACACTGTCAATGGGTTTGGTCTTTTTTCTAGCAAAAATGAAACCCCTTAAGATGGTTGTCAATGACCAGAGTAAAGGTGACCGGGAATTTGCATGGTGCATATCCTTGTCAACCCTTGTATGCAGCTTTTCCAAAGCTATTAAGTTTGATTAGTTCAGGGCAAGAGTTCGATACAGGCCACTCACTGAGTACAAAAAAAAAATACAGTTTTAGCAAATTTGTCTCGTTAAGAGGACATACCGAACCACATAGTAATTACGCCATCCGATTATTCCTGACATTTAGCTTCTTAAGCAGTCATGCTGATTTTAATTACATTTCAAGGTCCAAGGTATACCCATATTACTCTGTATTTTATCCAACATGCTTAGAAAATTGAATAAGGTCAATGAGTACCCATGATTACTTACATTTTATATTGGGTGATATGTATAACAAAATGTGAATAAAGGCTAATCATTATGTTTTGTGAGGTTCAAGAATGACAGGAGCCCTATTTTGACCACGACGAATGGAAAGTTGCTTCACAGTTGTAATCATCCTATTGTTGTTGATCCGAGTTGACCCTCATCAGTGTACAACTACTGTTAGATTTAATATTCTTGAAATTAAGTGGACTAAGAATATTTCTGCAACCCAACAAGACATATATTCTATTTATTTATTTATGACAGATGTAACGCAAGTGTTTCATCATTATTAGCTATTACATCCTGTGTTTGGAATTTATTTTATTTTTTTCGCTGAAAGACTGAAATATTGGAAAAGACTAGTTCTGTGGCAGGTTTATTCAAAGCCTATTATTCTTCAGTCCCCCAAAGGCTTTGAAAAAGTGTTGGCCAACTATTTCTTCATTTCAATATTGGCACCCCATAACATTTATTCAACCGCAATCAATTCCAACCTCTGAATCATCAACTTTCATTCCCTTTGTCACTTCAATATTTTTATTAGCTTTGGTTGTAGAAGTAGAAAGAACAATAACGACAACAGCAGGTAGATTGGGGGCCGTGAATTGCCCAAATGTATAAATGAGAGAGTGGACGGTTGTTTGTCTCTATAGTGACCTTGCGTTCGACTGGCGACCGGTCCGGGGTGAACTCTACCTTTTACCCACTGACAGCTGGGATAGGCTCCAGCGCCGCGGCAACCCCGAGTGCAGGATAAGCAGTGTAGGTAAAAGACAGCGGTTTGAAAAAATAAAAATAAAAAAAAAATCTGGGTGTTTCTTGCTGGGATCGTCGTGACTGTATGTTAATATATACCATTGTAGAGCTCGATAACAGAGTGCATTTTGGAACCTATCTGCGGGGGGGAAAAAAAGGGAATTTATGTGAAAAAAATTGCACTTAAACCACCATGACATACATTTTCTCACAGGCCTTCAGAAGAAATATGTTTTCAGACTGTTCGGTTTTTGAAGATGGGCGCAGAAATACACCCCTAACATTAATTTAAAGGAGGGTGCACAACTTACAATTCTACTTTTATCTTTGCACTATTTCTTCAAGCTCAGTTAAGCTAACGTAAACCTTAGACAGAGTTTACTTTCAGTCTGAGCTTCCGTGGAGCTTTGTCCTCTCTCCTTGTCTGATAGTTGGATTAATGCTACTCAAAATATTTGCTCTAACGAGGACATTTTTGTACATCTTAATATTATGCGATCTTCAAATGACTCACAAAACACTACAACGTAGTCAAAATGTCCTTTTTCTCAAGCCAGAAATAACCTGCTTGCAGACAGAAGTCATCCTCACAGTATGCCAATGTCTGATATCATCAGGGTTAAAAACAAGTGATCTCCTGCATGGCGCTTCACTTTAATCAACTCACAAGACTCTTGCTGCTATTTGGACGGTTTAACTTCTCTCTGAGGATTCTATGTCGTAATTCAGCAAATATGCATTTTAGTGCCCATGGTTTCGTTTCACTCACATGCAGGGATCCAAAGTGTTTCTCATATGCACAGGAAGGAAAACGTGTTTCCCTTTACAATGTCACTTTGCTGTCGGCAGTGAATGCTAGATAGTGTTTATCAGATAATATTTAGACTACCGAAAACTAGTGCTGAATTCCACTGCTCAGATATGTAATTTTGACTTTCTCTGAGCACATTACTCTGTTCTTATATTGAAAACGTGTCTGTTGTTGTGAATCACACATTATGATTAACTGAGGTACTTCTGTATATGAGGTCTAATCTATTCCGTTTCCATTGGATTGTTAAAAACAATTTGACAACCCCCCCAACAGTATACTCTGTATTGGATTGGCTGGAGATGCAGAAAAACAAACAATCTTTTCAGGAAATTGAAATTATTAGGCTATTTTGCACCCGCATTATTGGTGGAAATACATCCCTTCTCTCTGTTCCAAACTAGAAACCAAACAAATATTTCCCTCCAAATTTGGCAATGTCGCCATTTTTGTAAAGATTCTTATTGTCCCGCACTGTTGTGTGAGGCTTCTATCATCAGCACATGCTGTTTGATTTTGTTTTGTTTTTTTTTTGTTGGAAGGGGTCGACTTGAAAAACTCCTTCTTGGCGACAAAATGTTTGCCGCGGCTTCCAAATTCATTGGCTTCCATGTTTCCCCATGGCAGCATGGGTTTTCTGGCTACAACCCGCAGACCAAAAAACTAAACAAATAAATGAAAATAAAAACAACAGAAACAAACCTTGAGTTCCGCATTATCGTCCACATTCTACAGGACTGTCTCAGAAAATTTGAAAATTCTGATAAAGTTCTTTATCTTCTGTAATCCAATTAAAAAAACAAAAAATACTTTTTCATGATATTCTAATATTTTGAGATAGGATTTTTGAGTTTTCTTAAGATGTAAGCCATAATCAGGAATATTAAAATGATAAAAGGCTTGCAACGTATCAGTTGATTTGTAATGAATCCAGAATGTATGACATTTTTGTTTTTGCAATTGCTTTACAGAGGATAAAGAACTTTATCACAATATTCTAATTTTCTGAGACAGTCCTGTAGAAATATGTACGTTTGAATTAAGCTACTTTCCTCATTCTGAAATGAATCATTTGAAAAAACGTAAAAGGCAATGACAAAGAACCTGGAATATCCTGTAATACCAGGCCATAATGATCAGCTATTTATTGTCTTCATGTCACAGAAAATGGGACTTTTTGCATGAGTGCTGACCCGGAAAACTTATTGAAATATTTCCATCAGCATCGGCTGCTCCAGGTCTGTCTCCATGCAGTCTATCTGTACATGACACATTGATTTGGAAATAGTGTTGACTTAATGAAACTGAATTATTTTGTTTAACTTGCATCGGACAGCTGTATCGGCAGCTTCTTATCCTTGCGCCCTTGGAAAAAGAGATGGGTCACTTAAAAGGGAAAAGTTGCAGGGTATGATGCTGCTGCCACTGTAGCTCATCGAATGCATTTAAACCACTAGCTACGCTGGTTAATATAATATAGTGCAGTTTTTTTTAATGCTTTTTTTTTTTTTTTTTTTTTACAGTACAATATGTTGTGTTCTACATCCTAATTGGCTAAAGGGCGGGAGGCCAGTGCCAACAATCTCCGCGCCTTGTCTCTGTACAGCTTGCCAAATCTTACGTTTGCAAATTTTCTCCATGACAAAGCCCACAATGTCGACAGATGTTCAGCACCGGCAAAGGCACCTGACGACGTGCCCAAAAGGAAGAGGAAGATGTTAACTATCGCAGAAAAAGGTTAACTTCTGGACATGCTGAATGAAGGTAAATGCGGCTGAAGGGCGCCATTACGGAATAAATGAATCTTCGGTTCGTTGCATAAAGGAGGAGGAAAATAACATAAGGACGACAGCAGCAATAAGTTTTAACAAGGATGCGAAAAAGGTTGTGACTGTTCGCAACAATACCATTGTAATGATGGAGTCTGCTTTAGCTTTGTGGTTTAATGACTTCAGGAAAAAGAACATTATGCTGGATACCAGCGTTATCCGCACAAAAACTAAAAAACTTTATGAAACCTTTGCTGACAAGCTGACTACTTTGCCGATTTTGCCTATTGCGGGTTATTTTTAGAACGTAACCCATGAACGCATACACATGGGTATAAGCAATAATTTTTCATATCACATATACCATCATAAGTGCTGATGTCTCTCCAAAACAGTGACCAATTCTCATGATATACAGCCAAATGAATTTGAGCTGATATCTCGGCCAGTCTTCAGTTCACTGACATTCCTATCAGCTCTGTCAGCCTGACATGATCAGGGCAGGTTGCCATGGTGACTCAGTGCTGGTCATCTTGGCCCCTCACCACAGCTTGCAGCTTAATTTTAAAATCATTCTCATCAGCATTTTTGAGTTAATCCAACATATCAGCCCCTTTCATTCAGCCCTACTCCTCCTCTTTCTCCCTGATGTATAGAATCACATAGTGGATCTACCCATGTCCTATAGATCCTCGTGCTCCTCTCGAGAGCTTGTTGAAATAGATCTTTGAGCTGGAGATTGTTGCTGCTTACTTTTGTAAGGAGAGCTGCACTGGTGACCGAGAGCAACATTGATTTTTACATTGTTCATTACCACAGAAACAGCCCCATGAGGAGGAACATGAGTTCAAATCTCACCTCTTCCACAAGTCCCACTGGTGTCACTTTCTCAATATGCAGACCAGCCAATGACAAATAAGCGGCAACACATACAAACTATGTTTATTGTAGTTCTGCAGCTGGTAAAAAAAAAAAAACAGACTATTACTCATTAATCCAAACCTTCATTTCATTAGGTCGGACAAAGCTGCAGCAGGCAGAAATACCAAGAGACCTTCATTTGAAAAATTGGCTGCCGGGTTTCAGCCCAAGTGTCCACATAGGTTGAAGAAGGAAAGGTCTTTGAGCCGCCGTGGCAGCTGTTCACCCACACACGTCTCCTGCCTGTATGATCAGAGCCAAGGAAGGTTTTCACAGGATTTTTATTCTGGTGAAAACTTTGTCTCAGCCGCACCTTGAGAAATTTTCATTGATGTGCACCCTTATTAAAAGGATGAACAGTTGGTATTTCACCGGTCAAAGGTTAAAGATCAACCTCAATAAAATCTGGTCTTTTGAGATCGCTTCGGTTGATGTCGGGCCAACAACAAATGGTTCCCGATATTTTGAGATAGATGCCGAGCAAGCACCATTGACTTTTTCGAGGACCGAGTCTAACGTCTTTTGTACTTCACAGTGTAGCTTACTAAGCTACGCTACATCACCCAGCTCCCGATCTCCAACACCTCGAGAACTTGTGCATCAAATTACCATTAATGATCGGACTCTTTTGCTATTCTATCCAACATAAACTCAGAAAGGAGATAAGAATGGTTACATTTTATCAGAAATGTTGTTGAGCAGATAACACTACTGCTTCCTGATCTAGATAAATTCTTTAAGATGGAGACATTTATTTAAGTAGCTGTTTAGCTTTCCATGTGTTGTGAAAATAAATGGCAGAGTGGGTAAGTACTTGCCTTGCAGCAAGAAGGTCCCTAGTTTGATTCCACTAGGGAGTTTAAGAGTGATTCAGCAAAAGTGAGAATCCAAATGCACGACTCATGGTAAAGCAAAAAGGATTTCTAAATGAGGGAAAAGGTCAACATACATAGACACCAAAAAGCCATTAACTAGAAGTAAAAACTGAATTTCTAAATAAAAAGTGCAAAGGGAAATAATTCAAAATAAGTAAGAATAACATTGTTCATAGGAATCATAAAGTCAATATATCCGACACTTGCATGAAGCAGGGAGATAGGAATGAACTTGTGCAAGGAAAAGGGAAATAAAAACTATGTATTCATGCACACTTATATGGGAACAGGTGGACAAGCGCAAGACTAAACTGGGGAGGAGGAACAGATGTGAACAATGCACAACCTCCTGGTCCTTTCTGTGTGGAGTCTCCATATTCTCCCAGTGTGTGCGTGGGATTCTCCGGTTTCTTCCCGCACTCCGAAAACATGGAGAGGATTCATTGGAGTCCCTAAATTGTCCCGGTGTGAATGAGAGTGAATGGTTGTAAGGCTCTATATGCTGTGACTGACTTGCCTCTCGCCTGAGACCAGCCTTGTGATGACTGAGGGCAGGATAAGCAATAAATACAATGAATGAATTGAAACAAAACAAATGAAATTATCATTTTCTTTGTCAAAGGTAACTATTGCTGTATTTGTAGTTCACCTACCTCCTATTTATAACAACGTTTCTCAAATTTATAATTGCATGAAGTGATGACATTTATCGTCCCATACTTTCAATATGAATGCAATAACACCTTGATAGAAAGATGATGGTGTCTTTTCTACATTTTATTTTTTAATTCAAAAACATTATACAGGACAGTCTCAGAAAATTAGAATATTGTGATTTTCTAGTTCTTTATCTTCTGTAATGCAATTAAAGAAATAAGATTTACTTTTCATGATATTCTAATACTTTGAGATAGGATTTTTGAGTTTTCTTAGATGTAAGCCATAATCAGCAATAGTATAATAATAAAGGGCTTGCAATATTTCAGCTGCTTTATAATGAATCTAGAATGGATGACATATTTGTTTTTGTAATTGCATTACAGAAGATAAAGAACTTTACCACAATATTCTAATTTTCTGAGACAGTCCTGTAGAAGTCCTTTTGTAATATATTGACATGGACAAACATATGTTAAAAATGTTTTTAAAGCAGACAAAGTAGTGTCATTTATTAATGAATTAGCCTCTAATGATAAAATAGTTCTGATGATGTCTGGCATTTGTTTGTTTTTTAAAAATGTTTTTTATCAATGATATAAGCTCTGATTCGTCCTTCCTTTCCCTACGTCAGGCTTCTACTGCAACGCAATGATGATGAGATGATTTGTTTTCTTGTTGAGCAAATTAGCCGCTTCTTTGCCAGCAATATAAAGTAGGATTGGAGAGGACATCGGACGCCCTGAGGCTATGCAGGGTTGTAGGGTTTGTTATGAATGAATCAGTAAGCGCACGTCATACGAGCAGCTGTGGCATGTTTTATGTTTGACTGTCCTCCTGCATGGAGGTGTCAACAGGTGCTCTCAGCAGCTGGAATCCAGTTTCCACATCAAGAAAAAGTGCTCATGAGCATTTGGACTCATTAGATTAATTACTGACAACAAGACGACACAGCCTTTGTAGCACTTATTTACCCAGGAGGGATTACAATCTCAAAGGCAAGTTAACGGTCAACTATTGGAAACTCCCATCACCAGGATGCTGCAAGTAAAAAAATACATAAAGACAATTATGTGTGTGTGTGTGTGGGTGTGTATGTGTATATATATATATATATATATATATATATATATATATATATATATATATATATACACACACACATACATACATACACACACACATATATATTTATACACACATATATGTATATATATATATACACACACACACACACATATATATATATATATATACACACACACATCTATATATATATACATATATATACACATACACACACACACACACACACATCCACACACGCAATAATATACAAATCCTATAATTTTGTTTTTGTTTGAGATTACTTCAATCATAAAAAAAAATGGAAATCCTCTAAAAATTTGCAAGAACTCATCTTGTAAGAAGCACAAAATACATTCATATGTATATATATAATATATAATATTAGAATTTGTCAAATATTAGGGAAAATTGTGTGTGTGTGGGTTTGTGTTTATAAACATTTGTGTACGTTTTTTTTTTTTTAGCAAATACTGGGTTCCATTACTGTCCATTAATTTCAGGATTTTAATCTGAAACCACATGATTAAAAAACGGAGGAATGATACAAGTTTTCGTTTTCATGCAGGAGTGGATGAGCACTGCAGCAACTATGATTCGATTCAAGTGGTAACACCTACCGAGCAAAAGCTTTATTGGTCACATCAGGTTTGGTCGAACCAACTGGACTTTGTTTAGTTTCTTGAAGATGTTTTTTTCCCCATCACAGTGTTGTAGCTGTTCTTTTAATTGGTTTAGCAATGTTCTGTGTTCTGCCATTGATGATACAAGGTACACCTATTAAGACCCATGCAGGTCACACACACAACTTAATTTTGAAACTGAACTCACACAAACTAAACACACACTAACACACACTCTGAGAGCATGGCTTTATTGATACACTATTTTTCTTTCGTCTGAAATAATTAGTGACTTGGATAGTACCTTAAACTACTATATATTAATTCAGCAGCTTCACTTCTGAAGCTTTCAACACATCCTGCTGATGGAACACAGTGTGAGCCTCTGTGACAAGGCTGTGTGTGAAGGGCAATTATTTTCTGACAAGGGATTAATTTAAGACATCAGTCTACACTGTGAAGTACAGTAGGGCAACCTTTTCTTCTGCTTCCTCTTAACAAGACTTCGAGCACGAAATCTGACACACTATTTGAACGCTTTTGCAATGACCTTTTCCACGTGAATATTTTTTCATTTCCCGTTCTGGATAAAATACAAAAAATAAGATTTAACACATAAGCTACAAAGTGCAGCCAAAACATGGCTTACACCTTTTTTTTTTTCCAAAGGATTCTAACCAAGAGCGAAATGTAGAATACAGATTGACAAAGAACCGGTTCCAATGTCGACCGCACAAAGGCACATGCGGGCAACAAGATGTATTCATTTTTTAGTTTTTTTTTCTATTTCTGTCTTTGGCACCCAGATGTTGACGGTTATATGATACAACACAGATATCAAGCCCCCTTTGTTTTTTAGCTGACATCGAGAGAATAATCTCAAGAAAATTTAAAAACAAAAAAGCGCAACAAAGTAATTATCTTAAAGAGGTAGTCAATATAAAAATAATCAATAATTACATCAAGTCAGGTCGTATATTGTTAATTTAGTGTCCGATGACACTGTGCATGAGGAGCAGGTCTGGACCACACTACAGAAACCCAACTTTTCCCCGCGACCAAACACAGTGGTGGAAAAACTGCCTTTTTACTGGGCGGAAACCTTGTATGTAACCTTGTATCCTATCACAATGCACTTATATACCGGTATATGCAATATACTGGTTGTACCCACTGTATCAAAACAGATATGACGCTGTCTGATCCAGGCCAGTATCAGCTCGTGTTAGCTGAGGTAGCTCACTGCGAGATATTAGCCAAGCAAGCTCGTGCAAGGTTCTTACATAATTTAATTGTATACTCATTTGAGTTTCAAAAGGCAACCTTGTCAAGTTGCAAAGGATAAAGTCACCATTTTCTAAATGCCAGACGCACAGCTAGTGCTGTGCAGGTACGCACAGAGGCATAATCCTGTATGTAATAGCAGGTTTTATATGGACCGCGCTCCCGCGATGACAGAGTAAAATGTCCCCTCGACGGATTCCTGCCTATGAGCTCAGACTCCCGCAGAGCTGAGGGACGTCAGATATACTTGACCCAAAGGCTCCATCTATGCCTGTCTTCTCACTTGTGTCCTCTCACAGCAGATAGCGAAGTTAATTAACTGACTTCTGGAGATGAGAGGCCTCTAACCCTATTACCGGGTCTTTAACAGTGATAAATTGACACTCTGTTCCCACTGCCTGCCGCCCACCCTCAACAGCCTAAGGTAATAGAAGCTTGTACACCGAGTCTCTGCGCGTTGTACATCAACTTGCTTACACACAAGCGGATGATCAACATTTATGCGGGCAAGGCAGAGAATTAATGTACAGATTCAAGATAATAGCCAGAAATGGTTTTGCGGATATAAAGAGTATCCGGCATTCGTTTTTTCACCTCGCACAAATAAAGCAGCCCCTTTTTCCCCCAATCGATGCTATGAGGACATTACAATTATTTGCATGGAACAAAACAATTGTCTAACTAGATGCTGAATTCGCTTCGGTGGAAAAAGAATCAACAAGTATTAAAAATGGTTAAAAAGTTAGAGAACTTAAACCGCTTTAGTTAGTTTAAAAAATAAACTTTATATGAAACCTTAACTAGTAACCATTGTGTAGTAACACCTTTTGTGGATCAACATGGGGAGACAGAGTTTTTCTGTTTCCGGTAGGAATAGCATCATAACTGTCTGATGCTATTTTAAGTCTTTAGATCTTATACATATGGAATATAAGCCGATAGTCTGGGGCTTCGGAGGGATTTTTTCCCTTTTCTGAGAAGAATTATAAGAAACACCAATAAGATTCCTGGAGAAGGATAATGTGGGAATGTTCTTGGCACTGGGTTGAGTCATTTCCATTGTAAAAAATGGTCTACATGTAGATGCAAGGAATTCTTAAGAAGGATATTTCTCAAAATATGCAAAAAGGATCCTCCCTCAAATTTGGCGTTACCATAAAAGACTGAGCTTTTGTTGTTGGATCTACCTAAATGTTCATCTGGTTGGGTGTAGTGATTTCTCCTTACTTATTTTCTCTGCAAAGGGGGGTTTCCTTTCTCGCTCTGTCACGCTGTCTATTACCATGGTTACGCAGGGGGTGGATTGTCACAAAAAAAAAAGCAGAAAATATAGCTAAACTTTCAGCTGTGGGTTTGTGTTGTATAGAGAGGAAAGCTAATGGTCCTGTTGGAGCTCTCTGAGTGTTTCTTTACATCTAGAGAGCCTGACCAGAATTAGAGAGGAAAAACGAATGCAGTCTGACATAGACCAACAAATAACACTTGACTGGTCAAGTAAATGCTCCTTTGGAGTTTTCATTTGCATGTTTTCAAGAAAAAAACGTGCTCTCATAAGTAGATAATCACGCGTGAGCATGATATTCAGAACAGCATTTAGCATTTGGCACAGCTGAAGAGGTGCTCAGGACAGAAACGTTTATACCTATTTGTTTTAAAATGAATGCAACTGGGGCAGAGCATTCACACAAATCTATAAATACTTCCAGGGCTCCAGTGACGGCTCTATTGTGACTATTTATAAATCTCATCTGTCTGAATATGTTGAATGCTGTGTCACCATCCCAAACAATCACACAGATGCAGATTTCTCTTTTTTTTTTTCTTCCTTTCCTGTTCCAACGGCATGGAGACAATCGAATACAATTTTAATTACAAACATCACAATGGCTGTTTCTGTGAAGCCGAGCGGAGAAAGTGGCTTCATTACTGGAGACAAGAAAAAAACCCAAAGGCATTTTCTGTCTGAGGACAACTTCAATATGGGTTTATTGAAGAGCAGGATTATTAACACTAATAATTATAATATCAGAATATCTATAACAAAATAAAACAAAATAACAAAAATATACATATTTCTAAAAAAATATATAAAAAATATTTTGAAAGATAAAAAATACATATGCCATTGTTGATGTGTTATATACTTGCTATATATATATATATATGTATATATACATATATATATGTTGTTATATACAATATTTGAATGTGTGTATATGAAACACAAACAAGTATATGTGTGTATATATATATATAAGTATATATGATATAAGTGTACACTTATACACACACTTATATACACACACACACACACACACACACACACACACACTCACACTCACACTCACACACACACACACACACACACACACACACACACACACACACACACTTAGTTCCTGTACAGTGGTGAAAACATATTACTGTTTGAACAAGGGTCTCGGTGTAGCTCTAAATTTTCTTATTCGATTTATTAATCTGTTTTCATTTTTTTCAGTCGCATTTCTTATGCCACTGCTTTATTGAGATTCATTCGTAAAAGAAAAGCCCTAAAATATAAAAATCTGCCATTCTTGTGAGCTACACTTAGACTTTTAGTAGATATACTAGGCTTTTTACACACCTCAGCTCACAAGACTTTATCCTTACTCATCAGTCTCATAAATCACATTTCTAGGAGGCAATACTTTGCTGTTTGTAGGATCGGTAAACTTTTAATACAATGCTTGTGACTATCTGGGGAACTTTGTGTAGCATTTCGTATCTAAAGAACCAGAAGTTTCTCAGAAGAATCAGTCATGATAAGATACCGGCATACCAGCAGTTGTTTGTTGCTGTACAATTCAAGCTTATCACAAAAGCAGTGGTTTAGGAGGGAAGTAGTTTTCTTTAATAGTGACATATTCACAGCTCCTTTACTCTGCACGATCGTTTTTAATAAAAGTCTATTTACTGAAAGCGTCATAATAATTCTATAGTGTTCCGAGCCCGAATAATTCTTACAATAATCTGTTTGTAAAGCTGCTTCAGTGCGTAGCAAATGACTCCACTCTGTATTTCACCTGCAGCATGTACAACCTCCTCCATGCTTGTCAAGTATTTCACTTGATTATAGATATTATCTGGCCAACGCGCCGCTTTAAGTATTGTAATGACTTGAGCATCAGTCCGAGTCAGACTGACAATCAAAATGGATGTGCACTTGTTCATCATGGTATTTCATTTTTACTGGAGAGACTTCCCGAGTAGTTTGAAGAAAGATGGCAGCTCCCAATAAATGTGTAGAAGACATGCATTATTTACAAATACTTGATCTTGATCATAAGAGATAGAATCAATAAAAATGGTTAGCTTTCTCATTTGGAAAATGTATTCTCTCACAAAAAAAGGCTAGACATACTGAATTTTTTTTTTTTTTTTTGCTTATATCCATTTTTGGCTACCTCCATACCTTCACAGTGACTGTCAAAGTGCTGGATATTCGATAGCTACAGCAGGAAGTCTGCGTCCCTCTGCATTATTCTCTGAGAGGGTTTTTTAATCTCTCACTTTTCTAGCTTTTGTTATTCGCCCAAGGAAACTCAACCAAAGCGTTGAGGACCACATGGTTAAGGGGACAGGAGGTTCTGCAACATCCTTAATACAAAAACAAACAAGGCATGTCGCCATTTTCGCGACTTTGTTGACGTTATCGTTCCTGAATTCATTCTAAAATATTTCTACAGGGGAGAGATAAGTAAGCCCCTAGGGATTTCCCTGCGATTTCATTACTATTTTATATCATAAAATTTATATTTTTATTTTATGTTATATTTATTTATTCTATATTATACATATTTATTTTACACTATATTTATTTATTTTATATTACTTTATTATATTATTACAAACATTCACTTTGCCAATTGTGCTTTCCCTTCTTTGTCCATTTTCTGCTCAAGAGGGCTTAGACTCTGAGAGAGCCACTTACCAAGATGTGCACAGTGCAGGTTTTCCTCAACAAAAGGAAAAGACTAACAAAGACACTCAACGGCTGCAAGGGGAAGGCAAGGATGAGAGAATTCGCACACTGAGTGGTAATATCCAGATAGCCATGCGCCACTGCGAAATCCTTGCCTCCTTGTATAAAAACTTTGGATTTACCTAAAAGACGCTGACTTCCATTTGCGGCAGGGGTACTTCCTTCGACATGGAGTGAAGACGAGGTTCAGAGGGACCTCTGAGACATTTGGAGGCAATGCCGAGACTCGCCTTTAAGATACAAAAAAAAAAAAAGAGAGAGATTCACAATGAGGAAAAGTATAAAAAAAAATTCCATCATGGAGTATCCTTTCATTTATATCACAGAAAATCAGGCAATCTCTAAAAATAAACAGAAATTTTTTACTTGAAAATATTTAGGGTGCACAGCCATGTATAAAACTGACCTAAAACAACACAGAACACAAAGTATTTCACGTGCTGTACCATAATGGTTGTTTCTTTTGCATCTTCGAGGAAACAGCTATTATTCTTAATATTAGTTTTTTTAAAGAAAATGAAGCGGTAGAAAACATTTTTCTATCCGATCTGATGCGATGAACCGCCTCCCCCCCAAAAAAACAGCATTTTAAATTTCACTAGCAGTAAAAATCACACGCAGCCATAATGACATTGCTCGGTCTCGCGAGCATCCGTCACGGATTCCTAACATGCGTGTTCAATTCCAGCGTCCCACACTACAATCTACGGTCGCGTGGAGGTTCTTTCACACAAGAAATCCAACTATTAGCCAAGGCAGAGATGAGTCCCACCACTGTAGTCTGTGCTACACAATACATAACACTGACCCGAAAGCACAAAACACACCAAATTATAACAGATATAAAACTTCTTGTTGTCCAATAAATGCAGTTTCAATGATGTTTTGTGTTTAGTCACAACAATGAATAATAATGACAAAACAAAACTCTGTCAAATCTCATTGTGTATCACTCTAGCATGCCTAAAATAAAATGAAGTGAATGCACAAGCACAAGTTGAGTCATTTCAGTGCAACATCATCACTCAACCTTTATTATTTTCATTTTTGATTATGGGTTCAAAATGTCTACTCCACGGGCTGCTTTTGCTTTGTATTATTCCTGGCAGAGACACATATGCTCATTTTCATAGATCCTTTCATGAAATGATCACATTTTCATTTTGGGATGCTTAAAAAGTGAAGAAGCTGCATGCAATCAGCCTTTGAACATTTGAGATGTTGCAAAAGCAGAGCCTTTTGACCCCAAAGAGTTTGCCTTGTGTGTGTCCTGAATTATAATTTTCCTAATTGCATTCTTAAGGACTCACAAAAGCCTCTGAAAATAGCATTGATTTGCAGAACCCAACACAATGGATTAATCTACAACAACTGAGGGAGTACCTGGTGGATCTCATAGAGCATAATCGAATCTAAGCAATGTTTGAGAATATAGATTTAAGCGACAACTTTACTTTCTATTCAAAAGTGTCAATGTATTTCACTGCCCGTTCATTTCTAAATAGATTGTTATCATATTCCATCCACTTTGTTATATTCATTTTTTGTCGACTAGGGGGAAGGTTATCAACATTGCTATCATGCTGAGGGACGATGAAGTACGGGATGTGTAGCCATGGTAACCTAACTGCTTTGAAAGTCTAACATGTGGGAATTGGAGCTCGATGCCCATGTTACTAAACAGACTGCTTCTGAGAAAGACACTTGACACAGGGCCAAATTCTAAATTAAATTATGACATCCAAAACTTTATGAATCCCATCATTCCTTTTTCAAAGCTGGGGTTTTTTACGATGGTATGTGTCGACAGCAATAAAAACACCACCTGGTCCAATTGGAGGTTATAACACGGAACCTTGACCGGAGTACAAACATCTACACTGCTATATTTTAGAGATGTATTTGATTTACAAGCTGTCGTGTCAAAGAGCAAGTTTCAGCGAGCCCCATAGTTCATGTTTGATACAAATATTTAGATATTCAGAAAAAGACAAGTGACAAGCTGGAGGTTAAAGATTAAAAACTGCCTAAAAAACAATTCTTGAACAAAGACTGACATGTTTTTAAAGTTCTGCCTCTTAGTAGAAGATTACAGCAGATCCTTATCAAATGAAACATTTATATCCTTTGTTTATCTTTTATCAAAATGACAAGAGGGAACATTTTGTTTTTTGTTTTTTTCACTTTTAGTTTTGCCATAATCCCCAAATTTCTGCACAGAGCTTAGGGCTGTCACAAAAGAACAAGGAGGAAAATCATTTGAAAATGAATCTGAATTTGCCAAGTTTGCTTACATTTCAATATTTGCAAATTTGCAAACACGGTTAGCAACAGGGGTTCACAACAACTTAAATTACCGGCACATTACAACAATAGTGACATTACATGGGTAATATTTCATAATAACACTTACTTATTTTTAATTCTAAATGACTGTTCCCATGTTTTACACCTCTAAAATGATGTAACCAATTTGAACCATCAGTAGTGAATATCTTGCAAGAGAATGAGAATTCGTTGTAATGGCGCAGGTTATTTTTTTCTTGTCTGTGTTACAATTTAATGCTCTCTGTTACTGTTAAATAGGAAAATAAATTAAAAAAAAAAACTTGATCTATCTATCAACATGATGGCATTATGATAACTTTCTTAGTTATAATTAAATCTCAAATCCAACATTGACGTCTTGGGGGGGGTCATTCATTTCATTGCGACAGTAGCAGATACAGTAAAAGTGAAATACATATAAATCACTGTGGCTAAGTTTAATAGTGACATTATATGAGTTATTGCACTTTATGATTCTTTTCATAGTCAGGATTTACATCCAAAGAGGGACTTTGGACTGTGCTGACATCACTCTCACTGCATACTAGAACAGGTTTTGAAACTGGCTTACTCTGGCCAGTATCTCCTTATCTCCATGGCTGATCAAACAACTGGAAAACAAACACAAACCCTGGACCACATAAGTCACGCGGGCCTAACCGAAGGCTCCCTTGCAGGAGGATGTGCTACTACAAATTGCCTGGTAACTTTTAAACGGAAAATGTATTTTGAAAGAGACTCCAATGATGTGTGCAATTGAGCTGCAAGCTGCGTTGTTGTGACATTTTTGATATTTCGTCGAGTAACGGCAGATCTAAAGGAAAAAATTAAATTACAGACCCACCTTACGAAGGATTCGGGTCTATCTTTTTTATTCCCATATAGCGCTCCAGGGCTGTCCAAAGTAATGTGATATTGATGAAAACACTCTTTGTGCTGTTACAAAGACAATTTGCATGGCAGGCTGTTTGCTTGAGTGAAGAAGAGCTTGCATCAGTTTCTCTCATGAAATATTTTGTTGGCAAACAATAACTTGAACTAGATACTTGGTAGAACTGTAGTTTCGCCCACTGACTCGGGCTAAGGAGGTTCTCATTCGAATGTGTTGCCCCCCCCAGTACCCCGTTACCCTAGGTTTCTGCTGGTAAATACCCCCCATGGCGGTTTGCAGAAGGTGGATATCGAAAAGAACACAATCAAATAGTTAAAGAACAGCAGAACTTATCAGAAAAAGCTGTCATGAAGCCGCTTTCTCCCTCGGTGTCCAGTTACTCACGATGCGATTGCCGTTAAAAAGCTCTGCACATGGATAAGTGGCGAGGAAGCTTGTGATGATTAATGAATGTCATCACTAGCTCTTGTGTAATTTAAAATGCAGACGAGGCAGGCTTTACTCAATTCTCTGATGATATTTCCATGAGAACTTCAGAGAGGCAGCAACACTTGTAACATATTATTGTTGTGACAAGCAGGGATGTTTTTAAGAGCCATGTCTGATGAAGCCAGCGTATCTTGATAGGTCTCCCGGTGACACTTGCAAAACGAACCAATGCAACGGCTCCGTTCATCAATTATTCATGAGTTTTCGACATAACAGAGCTGAATTTACACCGTGACAGAAAGAGATAGTAACAACATGAAAATATAAACTTGTTCTCGGGTCCACGAGCATGCAGGACATTCAAAATGAAGCCCTATTAGACCCAGACTATAGAGGTATGTATTAATAAAAGGGAGAGGATCCTCCACCACGCGCTCCCGGTTCACCCAAACTAATTTTTTATTTTTTTTTGGCCGGTTCAGTCAGCTACGACCGAGGCATTGGTGTTGGGGGCGTTTAATGAGGCCATGGAGCACAACTTTCGGATGGTTTTAAGGACATTCTGGTCCACCATCCGGTGGCTCAGGAGGGGGAAGCAGTGCAATATCAACACTCCTCAACAAGTGGTACGTCATTTAAGATAAGATAAGATAAGATAAGATAAGATAAGATAAGAACAACTTTATTAATCCCGAAGGAAATTGTTGTGCCAGAGTTACAGAAAATATAACAGTAATAAATAATAATAAGAAAAAAGGCAGAATTAGAAACAAAAATAAAACTATAAACTATAAAGTGTCTCAGTGAAACTATAAAGTGTCTTAGTAAACAAGTGATAAAACTATGAGTGTCTTAGTAACAAGTGAGGTAAGGAGTGCACAATAGTATGATAAAAGAAAAAATTGTAGTGTAGCTGTTATGAAATGAAATATTGCACAGTTCTGAATATTGCACAGAATTTTTTGAATTTCTTGTTCGCTTCTGTTATAAAGAAAGGTGATGAACCCCACTCTTTAGTGCATAATAATTTCTTCCTGATTGATATTATGAGCGTGGAAAGGACAGCACGGCATTAATATTTGCAACCACTTATTTGCTCCAGCGTAAAATAAAAGTCCCAAATATTTGGGTTGAACAATTACCTCCAGCAAAGGAAACAAAAGCTATGAAAATGTTACAAACACGCTGAATATCCGAGGACAACATCGCTAGAGGGTGTTACTCTACCAACCCCGACTCGTAACCCGGTGACTTTGAATTTCATAAACCTCAGCTATCAATGTCAACGTTTGCATTTCCCACGGTACCTTTTATTCACAGGAAGGCATTAAAAAGATGCCTTCCTGAATGAAGAAATTAGGAAATCAATGGAGCCCCTTCTGTTTATGCTGATCCTCTTTTTATTATACATTCATGGCCAGCACTTGTTATCCAATGATGGTGCATAGTAGTTGAAAGTTATGGCTACACAGAGGTTTTTTTACTGGTGATAATGGAGTCACTTATCATTCAGCCTATTAACTTGAGCTATTAAATGTGGAAGATATGCATGCTGTAGTTTGGAAGGAAGCAGACATTCTCACCATCTAAACTATAGAAGATACCCACTTTGGCTGCTGTTTCTTCATTCTTTGAGTAACTAATTAAAGTTTGTGATAACAGCTGAGTGATAGAATCTGCATCAACTGGTAAATTAAAAGTTTCAGCCTCAGCTCATGGTATTTATGTTGGCGTTCTCTCGTATCCTTAAAATAGGGCCGCACAGTCCATGCCGATCATTACTAATGTTGATTTAAAGATTTCATCGTTAAACAGTAGATTTTATAAATTGCGATCGTGCCTTTCTGTCTGGCTGGTGAGTCGGATTTAAATGTTGGTAAATTACACGTGATATTTACACCTGCGACGGGAATATTGTGCCAGGAGGAAACCCAATGCTGAAGCTAAGGCTGCTCTGCTGGCGGGGGAATTTATTGCCTGACCAGTATCTGGAAAATCATACACTTTTCTTATCACCACAGTGAATGTGGACCTTGGCTTGAATTTTTTTTTTATGAAAATGTCAAGCTTGATGGACAACCTTTACAGAAACATCGTCTGTTGGAAATGGCATTTGAGGGCTTGCTGGTAATACATATACACAAAATTGAATATATTGTATAATAACAAGCGGGAAAACTTAAAAAAAAATACCAAAAAATCAACTCTACTAGAATACATTTTCACTTCATATTGGTTCATGCACACGTCTCTTCACCCCTGACCCAGAAGATAGCGACAGCCCTTATTCTGTTAATTCTGGTGCATTTCATAGGCAAGTTTATTTACAACGTTTCTTCGATTAATCAAAATCATTGGAAAATGACCATTCAAATAACTTTTATCTCAGTGAACTCTGCAGGTGAGCAGCTCGAGACAGATTAAAGCAGCAATCAACATTTTGGGGCATTTGATAGCCAGAAGTACACTAAGGCTAATACTACTTAAATTAACATCTAAATACTTCTGCTCTGTTACAAAGTATAAGCAAATTGACTGCATGAATCCACACGTGCTGACTTTGTGTTCAACTGCATATTTTAGGGGCGAAGTCTTTCATACCTTGCATGACGCACTAAATTCAAACCTGGGGTATTATGGAAATGATATCCCCTGACAATTCCAAAATGCTAAATAGTCTCACTTACTCCTATACAAGAGGCAAAAATGCTCAAAAACAGGTAATGGCATTTGTGAAAATGAAGTTTTCAGGTAACTGCTGGAGCTTCTGGTGACTCTGTCGCAAAGTATGCCGTCTAATGGCCACCAGTCTTTCAAATTATACAATTATAGATCTTAGGTGGTAATAAAAAAGCGAGTATTCTTGGCCCTACATACTAGAATGATGAGAAACATCATTGAAATGATAATAAACCTTTATACTCATTATTTTAGGAAAAAAAACTTGGTAGAGTTGGCACAGAGTTTGCAGGTCTCTGTTCCCTGAAACACACACGGAAGCTTTATGACTAAATGAGATGCCTTCCGGCCAACTTGGAGAGAAATAAAGCTCCACTGAATCTGAAGGGTATTATCAGATGCCCTGTCCATTCATCTCATCCAGGACGCCTGTCGTTGTCTATTGATTGCATGCAGCGTCATGGCCACAACCAGTAGCCTGGAGCAAATAACATATAGTACATGTTCAATCACATTTTCACAGAAAAAGTTGACAAATCAGACAATCTTACTGTCCATTTAGAAATACTTGATTCAGATATTACTTTTTCCGTAAATTTATAATGAAATGTTACTTCTCCTCTGTGTAGTCCCCCCCCCCCCCCAAAAAAAAGTAGAAAAAAATAACCCTTTGAATCCAGATGTAAACTTGCATGAACTGTCTTGCATGAATAAGGGACACACAATGCAACCTGGAGTGATGCAATAAATTACACACAATCGGTTCTGGGATGAGATGTCACATCGGATATTTAAAATTTCAACAGAGATGAATTGAAAATAAACATCACCTCACTAAAAAGTGCGAGGATGTGATTATATGGAAAATAAGTAGAGGGGAAAGGGAGGAAAAAGGCAATAAAGATTTTGTGACAGTTGATAGTGTGATAGTACTTTTGTGACATGATGATTGACTGAATGCATCGTTTTCTTTTTTGGCTGGTCTATTTTTTAGTCACTCGCCAACTTACGTGCATGCAAGTCTGGATGCATCCATGTAATCCGTAAATAATAATTGCTTATTATAGAATATAGCAATTGAGTTGATTTGTAAAAACATGAAATAAAGTCAATTGAAAAAATGGGTGCCGATTAGTGTTCTATGGTAATTCAAATGTCACAATCAGGCTTTTCATTATATAACTTGTTCATGATTTGCACTCTAAGAAATAAATGCTGAGTACTGAGTGTGAGGGGAAAACCATTTTTTTTACAGTCTACCAGTGAGGCATTTTGAAAGTAAGAGTACAGAAAAGAACGTGGACATGTTTTGAGGCTGAAAAATGTGAGCAGCCATCAAACAGGAAACTGATCCTTTCAGTTCAATGGAAAACTGGGGGTGAGAATTACATCCGTGAAAAGGGAAATGCTGAAACACGCAGAGGGCGTCCCGTGACATCCATCACCACTAACACATCACCTGTTTTGGTCTAGCCGAGACTGCGGGTCCCTTTCTTTCCCAAGGTTTACCTGATTTTTCAGTTCAACCTGATCAATACTCAACTAATGAGAGCGATCTATAAGCAGTCCTGAATTTCGTGCCGCAGAGGTGGGCAAAGCAAAATGCGCCAAGGGTAGAGCTTTAACACCTTCATCCATGCTGTGTTTGTCATCACAAAGCTGCCGGGGGTAGAGCAAATCCTTTCCCAATGGCGTAATTTTTTTCTTTGCATGTACAAGGCTGCTTTGATGAGAGGCATCTGAGGCAGGGAAGGGAATAATGAAGGGGCAAAGGAAGCAAAGACTGACTGAAAACAAGGTGACAACGCCAAAACAAGGAGTTTTCACAACTTCTTTATATAGCGTATGTGCAGAGCTTTCTCACTCTATGCATTAAAAATCACTCTAAAGAATTCTTTGAGTTAACTTGTTGTGTCTGCACTTGTAAGATGCCTGAACACCCTTTTAAACTGAACATTTTTTTTTTTTTTTTTTTATGGACCTGGTATTTTGGATGTGAAAACTTGGTGTGTAAGGGAGGACAATGCAGAGGTCAGGTTATGATGAAAACAGATGATCCGCAGTGGCGACCTCTAATTCGGGAGAAGCCAAAATAAGGGGGAGACCTTTGGGGCAACTAGTATCATAAATACAAAGTACAGAAGAAAACACGGGGCTGCTTTGTTTTTTCTTGCCTGAAAAACTGGGGGGGGGGGGGCTCCCTCTTCTGCGCTTGCTTCTGCAGAGGTAACATAAAATACAAGAAAATATCCAGATATCAAACAACCTCCCGAACATGAGGTGTCACAACCCGCTGGATACAAATCACTCCTCCCATTATCACACGGTGCAAGGCGGCCGCCATTAGTGATCGTTACTTTAACCAGCAAGGTATGCATTCATTTAGTTTGCGTTGTCGTACCCAAATATTGCAAATCATTTTTCACAATTACATGGGCCGCAAACCATCCCTGGCAGGCTGAGAGAAGGGAATGAATATAATAACAGTGCTCCCGAATGTGGGGAAATCAACATAAACTTTGCAAACAACTTACTCCATTATATTAAAACTGATTAGGATGCATTGTGATTGTTTTTTTTTTTTCTTTTGTTGGATTTCCTGTATTATTTACAAAATGCCTGAATGCAAGATAAGGTTTGGGCGTGTGCGTATTCTTTTGTTAAAAATGTGACAAAGTAAATAGCATTTAATATAGCGACGGAAACAATCGAGAGCACGGTTTTACAGGAAGGACGACGTCTGACACAGAGGCCATGCTAAACGTGTCTCAAATGAAAAATTACCTGGGCTTAGAGATAAATCAGCTTTGGGACACTTGATCAGTAGGTCTTTTTCCCAGAACAACATATTTTTTGTTGTCGTTTCCATGTCTAGTGTTATTGAGCCAGACAATTTATGCGTGTTCTTAGCTCTGTAATTGAAAATATGGTGTTTGTCGCAATAGCTGGAAAAAAAAAACACAAACTATTTTTGATTGTTGCTATTTTTTCGATACATTTAGCAGAACCGATGAGTATCCATAGCAGTATTTTGTTGACGGTCATTATTGGTTTTTGACCTCCGGTTTGCATCCCTGCCCAAACAACCATCACTTATAAATTTATATTCATGGGTAAAAAGATGGTGATTGTTATTGTTAACATAACTATGTTAAATTAATTTAGAATTCATTTGGCATCAGAGTCACACTTTATTGCAAAAACAATGTCTTAAGACGCTGCTGTTTGAATATGGGGAACTCTCACAAAGCTGCAAATATTGACGGGTTGATGAACAGAAATACAGAGGGAGACCATTTTGCTTGGTCTGTGAGCCTTTGCTCCCACTCACATATATCCGATTTAATTCTAGCTTGGTTATTGGTTCTATACCTCTCGTCGTGCACTCAAGATCGAGGGGGAGGGGCTGGATCTTATCCCGGCTATCATTGTGCGAGAGGCCGGTTGCACATCCATCACAGTATTACATATAGACATACAACCGTAATGTTTTTCATAGCATATGACAAGTGATGAGGCAATACCATTGCATCAGATGACAAACTGCAGTTTGACTATTATATTATTATATCATACCATAAATGTAATATTAAAAATGCTGTTGTGAAATGCTTATCAGAAGAAAACAGGCAACAGGCATCTTTGACAACATAGAATTTCGAAACAGAATATGCTGATATAAGACTATAGTATACAATGTCTTATATACATAAGAACAATAGTCCTTGACACAGAGAAGAAAAAATTAGTCACTCCAACACAGGTGTCACAGCATCTTTCTAATGTTTTGGGAATTAATGGGACTTTTACCAGGCACTGGATTTGATAGAGTTGCAGAGTAACTCCATTCAATCCAGTGATAAGTATCTTACAGCACACTGATATCATCACTGACTGAAAACAATGTCATTTTTCAAAAATTTTAATTTTCCTGGGTATGATAGGAGCCAGTGGCAGGATTTCCACAGCATATTGTGGTCATGATTTGGTATGTGAACACTAATGACTTTAAGCCCTCAGGAAAGTCTGTGCTGACATTATTTTTCATTATTTCTGTGATCGCAGGAAAGTCATAACCACATGAAAAGATTTTGCTTCAAACAGCAACTAGATTCAAGCTCGAGGGAATGTAATGACATGACAGCATCAAACATATCAGCATCATTCTGCAGCAGCCCAACAGAGACTTAATGTGTCTGGGACATATATAGTTTCTATTTAAAGAGGCTTTATATACATAGATCAGAACAGCAACGTTAAAAAAAACAAAAAAAAACACTAGATTTATTCCCAAGTTCATCTACTCATTGCAAATGTTGATGGTAATTACTGTCAACTGAGAGGTCCATCGCAGCAGAGATGCTTGGTAGGCCATGACACATTCCCGACATCACTCGGATAGCAAAGACAGCCCCTACGAACAGTGTCGAATTTTTCATAGCATTATTATATTTGCATTTTGAGGTATATCATGAAAGAAAAGTCAATACACAATTTCTTGATGCCTGTGTGTCTACCATTAACTAATTGGATCAGCCTGGTAGGCAGATGCATTTGTCTGGTGCTGGGATACTGAACAGGGAACGGTAGAATTCCAATACACCCGAGAAATGTCCAATGACAAGCTGTAGTCAATTCATCTTTTTTTTAAAAGAGCAGTGGTTAAAAAAATATGCTTCCATTACGCATTTAAACATCAATAACTCATTTAATAAATATCGTAGAAATTACAGGCTGATTGTGTCCTCTATTATACTTTTTAGCTCTCTATAATTTTTTTTTCACACCATTATAAAATAATATTGAATTATCCCCCATGTTTGTTTTCATCTGTAGTCACTGTTAATCAGAGTGAGAAATGAAATCTCTGCTAGTCTTTAAAACAATAGACATTTTTGTGTCCTGGCTTTGCTACTGATTTATCTTTTTTTTTCATCCTAATTACTTATTTGAATCGTATTACCTTATTCAAAAAACAATCTTTTGTTATGCGTTTCCTGGTTTTATTTTGAACCACTAAGTTTTGACAAGGTTTTGGCAGGTTGTTTTAAGTCTTGTCGGCAGAAAGGAAAGACTGAGACTAACGATACTGAAACTAACGAAGGCGTGAGTAGTTTTTCTACATTATAATTCAAAAGCATACATTTGTAGAAATGTCTTAAAGACTTACTTACTTTACAATGGCTAAAGTTCTTTGTATCTTTCTATTAAAAGCACTGTTAATCCTATTCAGGCCACATTTTCCGAACCATTTGGGAAGTAATACGAGAAACTGTCAATATGAGACATTGCAAGATAAACCAAAAACAAACAACAAACTTTTTTTTCTAAGAAACTGCATTTTTTAAAAAAATTTTTTTTTTTTTATGCATCTTGTTTTTTTATACCTTTTCTATAATTCTGATCATGTATAAGACTCCCTTGGAGTGCTCATTTCAAAACATTCTCACTGACAGAGATGCTGCATCGAGAGTCTTCGTCAATGTCTATTTCATATTCCTGCAGACAGACTGTTAATGGAAAGCAAGGTCCGTGACCCTTTGCATTTGACCATACACCACCGCTTGAAAACTTTTAATTTTAATAATGATTTATGACAGAGCAGACCACGACATGTGCCCCGAATGAATGATGATGTATTAATTATATACGATATAGTTCAGTGTTCTCTTTCAGTTGGTCCCAAGCCCGAACAAATGCAAAGAGGTGCATCAAGAAGGGCATGTGACATAAAACTTTCGCAAAACTAAATGTGTGAATCCCAACCTATGAGTCTCATACCTGATCGGTAAAGGCCCGGTTTAACAACGACCGCCAGCGGTACTCATAGCCTAGATGGTACCGGTTGAAATTGAGCTGGAGGAGGAGAAAGGAGGGTCCATAAGCAGAGCGAGGAAGAGGATGTCCTTCCTGAGGCAGTTAAAGAAGTTTAACCTGCCAAAGTCGACGACGTTGAACTTCTAAACCCCCTTCATCGAGTGCCTCCTCACCTGCTCCATCACCATCTGGTTCGCCACCGCCAAAGACAAGGGCAGACCGCAGCGTATCGTCCGCTCTACAGAGAGGGTGATTGACTGCAATCTGCCATCTCTACGGGACCTGTACGCCTCCAGGACCCTCAGACGAGCTTGTTAGATCGTGGCTGACCCTTCTCACAGTCTGTTTGAACCGTCCCCCTCAGGCGGGAGGCTGCGGTCCATCAGGATAAAAACCTCTCGCCGCAGAAACGGTTTCTTCCCGTCTGCAGGTGGCCACATCCACGAGGCCTGGGACCTTCAACTGACTTGCACTACTTTGCAACACTTGCTCCTTTGCACTACCAATCACCCTAGTTCTGACTTCCCTTTTTTTTTTTTTTTTTAGATTATTCCACGTTGTCCGCTAGGCACCACAGCAAATATATTTGTATTCAAAAAACTATTTTACGATTAAAGAATTTTTGATTCTGAGAAGAGGAAAGGCAGTAGTCGAGAAGAGCTAAGGCTAGTAGCTTGGGAGCGAGGTTTCGGTCTGGTATTGATGGGAGGAGAAACGGAGTTAACGTTTTCTTGTAAGAGGAGTTTGCTCCGGAGGTGAAAAGGGTGTCGGAGTGAGGAATGTGACACGAGGAAATGAAGGTGCGATGTTCAATGTTGTTAGGACAAAGTCTGGAGTGAGTTTGATGAAGTGATGCAGAATAAGCAATAAATCCATGATAGATACAATGAATGCAGTAGAAAATAATAAATGACATACGATGATCATTAATAGACACAAAAATAGTAAAAGTTTTCATTTTACCAAGTTGAATTCGGGGTCAGATTCCTGGCCTTTCTGCGCCCTTCACACATCAAAGATCAGTGAGGGTTATAAATATATTCTTCCTGTTGCATTATCTCTGTCACCTCTCTTTTCCGGTCATTCAGACCACCTCCCAAAGCCACTCAGCAGCTCTGACCTCACTTCCTCTGCTGTTTCCTTCCCCCCACGTTGCCTCTGCCTTCATTTAGTGTGTGTGTGTGTGTGTGTGTGTGTGTGTGTGTGTGTGTGTGTGTGTGGGGGGGGGGGGGGGGCTCACACACAAATCATATGTTTATCATCCATGTCTGTGAGCCACTTAGTTTAATATTGCATTAAAATGTGTCATGGAAAAGGGTCAGGGACCAGAAATGATATTTGTTGCTAGCAAGGCCGTGGTCTAAGTGTTTTTTTTTTTTTTTTCATCCCACTCTTGTTATTTTCCTCATAATAGCTATATTTGCATAATGGTATTTTACATCCCTTTACAAAGTATTGCACTAGAAAAAAAAAAAAAGTAATAATGAGCTGATACAAAAATCACTCCAGTCTCGGTGATAATTACCTGCCCAACACTTTCAGCAAATTCTTAGGAATGCATTATTCATGTTAGTTTTCATAATGTAAAAATAACAAACATTTTCATAGGTATAATATTCTTGTTTGATTAAAAAATGTGCTAACATCACTTTTTTTCATGCCATGCTTAAGTGGTCAGATGATCCCATTTTAAACTTACAAACTTACTCAAAAATATATTTTAGAGTCCCGGTTTGAACAATGGTCATTAGAATATTGTCGTTTTTTTTTTTCCTAAGCAACAATGGGCGTTGATGCACCACAAGAGACACACACATCTCAGGAAATCAAGATTCAGTCAACAGGGTATTGTGTTCACCAGGAGAGGAAACATCCACATATATGAAACGCTGTCAGGAAATTCGGATGAGAGAAGTACGACTGATTTCAACTGCTTACACAAGTTGTATATGTTTATGCAGACAAACCCAGTTACGCGCAAATAAACTTTGAACAAAAAATATGTCATCTTAAATCTATAGCTCAGTACGCAGTTGTTTTGGTTTTTCCTTAGACACACACATTTTGGGTTTGAAAACACTGACATTCATCTGTCAATGGCAACACAGTTGTTGCTTAAAAGTATACCTCCATTCATGTATGAATGTTGCCAAACAAAAAAGTAAAAAGATGTAAAAGATGTCTATTTATGTGGTTTTCATTTATCAGGGTGAAATGGGAAAGTCCGTGTTCCCCCGGAGCTAAGAGTTGGCTGCTGCAAGGACCTTATAAATACACCATATGGCCAAAAGTATTTGCTCACCTGCTGCCTTGACTCACATATGAACTTAACTGACATCCCATTCCTAATACATAGGGTTCAATATGACGTTAGTCCACCCTTTGTGGCTACAACAGCTTCAACTCTTCTGGGAAGGCTGTCCACAAGGTTCAGGAGTGTGTTTATGGGAATTTTTAACCATTCTTCCAGAAGCGCATTTGTGAGGTCACACACTGATGTTGGAAGATGTTGGTCAAGTTCATCCACAACAGACTCTGTCATCCATGTTTTTACAGACCTTGCCTTGTGCACTGGTGCACAGTCATGTTGGAAAAGGAAGGGACCAGCTCCAAACTGTCCCCATAAAGTTGGAAGCACAGAATTGTCCACAATGTCTTGGTGTGCTCATGCTTTCAGAGTTTCTTTCACTAGCCCAGCTCCTGAAAAGTAATCCCAAACAATAATCACTCGGCACAATGCACGATACACGATTTATCACTCCAGAGCCACTGCTCTCGAGTCTTTACACCACAGCATCCGACGCTTTGCGTTGCACTCGGTGATGTGTGCCTTGGATGCAGCTGCTCGGCCATAGAAACCCATTCGATGAAGCTCTCCGTGCACTGTTCTTGAGGTAATCTAAAGTTTTTCAGGTCTGTAGCGATTGACTCTGCAGAAAGTTGACGACCTCTTTGCCCTGTGTGTCTCTTTCAGCATCCACTGACCCGCTCCGCCAGTTCACGTGGCCACCTTTTCGTGGCTGAGTTGCTGTCGTTCCCAAAACACTTCCATGTTCATGTAATCCAGCTGACAGTTGACTGAGGAATATTTAGGAGTGAGGACATTTCACAACTGGATTTGTTGCACGGTTGGCATCCTATCATAGTCCCACGTTGGAATTCACTGATCTCTTGAGAGGGAACCATTCTTTAACGAATGTTTGTAAAAAAAAACTGTCTGCATGCCCAGGTGCTTGGTTTTATACACCTGCGGGTGTATAAGTGACTGGAACACCTAATTCTGATTATTTGGATGGGTGAGTGAATACTTTTGGCCATGAAGTGTACATCTAAACCTTTTCTTGGTCATTCTTTACTTAGTGACAATCAAACATATGTTGTGAGTTTGATAGAATTCAGTGTGATAATCCGCAGATGTAAATCAAGTTTTAAGATGCAGCCACACATACACAGTATATATACACACTATATATAGTTGCATTTGTTGCCATTAAATTTTACAATGGACAAAAAATGTAGAACACAGTCTAATGCTGATTATCGCGGTTAAGAATAAAAAGGACGAATCGTTTAAATGCATAATATTGATTTAATATGCTTTCTGATAAAGACTTTAAATGAAAACAAAATAGATTCTTGAATTCGGCTCCTGGTTGTGAAGTATATTTTAAGCACGTTTCAGTAAAATTGAGAGTGAAACGGCCTTTTGGTTTCCGCTGTTCCTGGTTAAAATAAAACCCCTAGTTGGAATCCAAAGTTTCAAAGTTAATTTCACAGAATGGCCAAACTGTAGGATTTAAGTATTGTGCCATGTTCTGCTGATTGGCACTTTTCCCAGTGGAATGAAATTGTGAAAGAGTAGGCCAAAAAAAAAGTTTTTATTTAATGTATTTTTTTATTTAATCCAAGATAACCTTGGATTTTATTAATCTTTTATTTAAATTTTCATTCATATTTTTTTTCCAATGCATGCTAATTGAGGGCTTATCTCGAAGTCAGATAGCAATTACCCTACCCCCACCCCACCGCACAATGTGATCCATAACATATTTATTGTAGGATATGTGATTCATAAATTACCATTTCACTTTTATATCTTAAAGTCCCATGCACTGGCTTTCAAACACAAGGTTGCAGCTTACATGTTATTTGTCAAGTTCATTTCAGATTGTCCTCTAGAAAAGTACAGGGAGGTATAGTGCAATACAGGGACAGGATTATCAATATAGTATTGTAGCTGTAAGATTACGTTATACTGATGTATACGTAGTATTGCAAAGCCGAAGTTATAATGGAATACATTCTCATTGGTCTCCCTTTCCCATTGTCTCTTGTGTCCTTGCTCCTTTAACTGCACGAAATGACAGAAATCGGAGGTCTTTTCTTTTTGTTTTCATTGAAATTAAGGTGTTTCCGAATGCCAGAGGGAGAAAAGAGCTTGTGGTGCAAAGGGTCCATCGAACAGCAGAGGAGGAACAGCGTGTTAAAGCCTTAAGGCCTCTAAGGCTCGCCGGACACAGCGGAGCGCTCGCTGTCTTGGAGCGAGTCTGGGGGATGGATCATGGCAAGTTGAGCTTTCTGCTACGCGTTGTGGCCGACCTCTTGCCTACTCCAAACAATATGAAGCTTTGGGCCAAGGAGGAAGATCCATCTTGCAGTCAGCGCGGAGCAAGTCTCTGCACCCTGAACCACATCTTGACTGCATGTCCCAAGGCACTTATTGATGGTCAATACAGGTGGAGCCACGACAAAGGCCTCACAGAGATGGCAAAATGGGCCGAGTTCCAGAGAGCCAAGGCCAAACATCAGATACCAGCAACAAGAAGCATCGCGTTCCAAACAGAAGGCAGCACGGCTCCCAAGGCAAAGTCGCCAACAATTCACCCTTGCGTTATGTCTGATTGGGAGCCACACATGGACATCAAGAAGAGGCGCTGATCTTCCCTCAGGAGGTGGTTGTAACCACGCTCCAACCAGACATGATCCTTCTCTCCGGAAGTGCAAAGACCACCATCTTAGCCAATTAGTGCCCCTGGAAGAAAGACTCGCCACCAGCTCAAGAAGGCCAAGTACCAGGACCTGATTGATGAGGCCGGCCTCAGAGGATGGCACACGGCCTTATCCTCCATCAAGGATCACTGTCGAGGCGACGGAAGGCTATCGAGGAGATAGCCAAAGCAGCCGAGACCAGCTCTAGGTGGCTGTGGTTGTCAAGACGACTCAGTTGGAACATCTCTAGCGGACATCAGCCTTCCCTGCCCCACTCGGGAGAGGTGTACAAGTTAAGGGGTGAAACATCTGTGACACTGAGATACCTGCTGAGGATGTAGAAGAGGTTCTCAGCTTGCCTTCCGCCCCCTTTTTTTTTTTTTTTTTTGCAAAGTTCCATCAATTGATCTTCACTTGCTACATCCCTAGTTGCTCTCGCTGTCTCAGCTTGTAACAAAGCATCTCCGAAGTTTAGTTCACCTCGTGATATTTCCTGGTAATAACAGCGCAAACAAAGAAGCCTGGAATTTTTTTTTTTTCCCCCTGGGAAAAATACCCCTATTTTTCTTTATAGCAGATAACAGGCTAACGGAAAGTCAATGCTTGGAAAATCCCACTACACTCTGATGCGTTCATACCTGTGAGGGAAAAAGCTGCTGGATTGCGCTGCTATCCGGTACGGGGCCACGATACATTTCTCTAAATGCCAACACAAACAAATCGTCCTTTTAAGCCTCGTCACAAACTGTTGTGCATATTTTGGTCTGGATGAACGGATGGTGAGAAAAGCAAGAGAATCACATACACGGAACAATAAATATGTGACATAAAATTCATGTCTTGTAAGTGGATCCTGAATTTTTTGGTTCTGAACGGTAAATGAAAATATCAATATGTTACATCTGCGTGGAAACATTGAGGGAAATTTGTTCCAGTACATATGCCTCTATAGTGAATTATGTGCAAGTGTTCCAGTGTTTTGTTTTGTTTTTTGACAGCACTATGACTAATGTCTAGCACTGGAGGAGAGTTGTGTGTCTGTGTAGCATATCATTAGCAGGCATTGGAAGCAGACAGACAGGACCAGTTATAAGCTTTCCCTGAAAGCCTCTGATGAAATGGCACGGATAATGAGGCACATTATAATCTTGTTCACCGTACACCCATAGCGTATCTGTAGTGTACACACACACACACACACACACCCTTACCCCCCACCCCCACCCCCCCTCACACACACAGCATGCAATGACAGAGGAAAACGTTACAAAGTTGGCAAAAAGCCTCATAGTGATGCGCACAGATCATTACCGAACCGGCTCCGGATATAACCGGGCAAAATGCAAGATGGTTTGATGCGCACATCCTGGATTTACTCACAAAGAGGAGTAAAATGGTTCTGTTACAAGAATATATTTAGATGGTGTCATAGAAACAAAGCAAGTTTCAAATGTTTGGCAATCAAGAAAGTTGTGAAACATACTGGTGTGTGCCTGGTTGCAGTTTTGTAAGGATCTTAATGGAATAACATTTAAATGGTAGAAATCAAATGATAGTCCTAATTTGTAGTGATATCCTATGAAATGTATTCCCCATTGAATTTGAATCTGAATAAATGCACACACTGCATTTTAAGCTTTAGTGTATTTCAGTTCTGATATATGAATTTATAAATAACCATGTATTGAAAATCCAACGCAACTTTAAGCTTTAGGAAAAGACCACTGGTAGAGAAACCCATATCATTAATCAACTATGTTATGCTGCTGCCAGCTAGTATCAAATATTAATTCGAAAAAGTTGTCTTGGCAGTACATCAGTCGAGGAAAGTGGACATCAAACAGCGGGGCATTTCACGTGTCATCTTGTTGGATTTCAGCCTGATGATGCGGCTCATCCGTGATCACTGTCTCCACGAGCAAAGTCCTGGTCCCACGACGTTCACCAGATACCGGGTGACACCTTTCTGTCCACCCACTTGACTTTGTTTTTGGAAAACAGCCTTTGGTTACTCGTACCCGGACCAAAGTGGACTGTCGCTGCTTGAGCAAACCCCGCTAGCCCTGGATTCCTTATATTTTTTGTTAACGCACTAATTCTGTGTACATATATTTAACATCAATGAAATGCTTTCACATATTTAAACCATTCTACAAATAAAATGTGAAAAAAAGTTATTTCTTACTCGGAATTGTACAGTTCCTTCTTGCAGAAAACCTAATGGAAATGAATTGTCTGCTTAATATACATAGAAGCAATATAATTAAAAGCAAAAACAATAATAATGATCACCAACTTAAGCTACCCATACATCAGAAGACTTTGATGAAAAGATTCTGAAAAGACTTGTGAAAAACATTCACCTCACAGTTTTAAGTCTCAGACTGAGATTTTACAAAGACTGTGAATCTTAGAGGTCACAATTTACAAATCTACAACTTGATTCTTTCGCCAATGTTTTCCCTCCATGCAATGTTTTCCCCAGGTATTTATTTGCAGAGCCTCTACTATTTCAGTCCATTGTTTTTCCTTCTCCACTCGGTCGTGATACGTTGGAGAGTTGACATTGTCCAAGTTGGGGTGTTCTGCCCTCAGCTCCTCTCTCTGGACGCTCCATATTGATCGGGACGTCCTTCGTGTTCATCCACACCGCCAGTGAATACCGACACTGCCGCCAAAACCGCTCTGGTAACTGTTTGTCAACTAGGTTTCCTTTATCTGGTTTTGATAGTGCTCATCTATTGGTTGTTGATTGTCACCGTAACGACGGGAAGACCTGCGACACTGTTACTATCATACGCACAAGACTCAGAAAGGACTACCGTACACATAACGCCCGAGATGAAGGTAGCATGCTGCGACTCCAGTTAAACTCTAGTTAAACTCCTAAAATCTCCTTTCCACTTTCAGTTGTCAGTCTACAACCGGGAAAATCCTTTGGTGTAAGCCCAGCATTAGACAACAAATGTCTGTTCTTGCATGACATGACATAATGCGGCATTAGACTACATGATTTTACGGTTTTCAAATTAAAGTCTCCCCCTTCCAGCTTCTCCATAACAAGAGGTCGCCACTGCGGATCATCTGTTCACGTATCACCCTGTCCATCTTCCTCTGTCACACCAATTAATCCCGTGTCCTCCTTCACCACATCCTAAACTCTCCTCCTCGGTCCACTTCTCCTCCCGACTCTGACATCCCGTTTCCAAGACATGTAACCTGCACTGTCCTTCTCATGCGCTCTTTTCCAATCCTGTCTGTCCTCGTCGCTCCAGAACAAAATCTGCTGGTCAGAGCTGACCTCACCGCCGCCTTATAGAACCCTGCTAATCTTCTGTCACAGATAAACCCTGACACTTTTCTCCATCCGCCGCCTGAGCTGATGTTGTCACCCCTTTTTCCATGCTCCCCGTTGCTCTCAAAGGTTGACTCTAAATATTTAAATTCCTGCACCTTCTTCACCTCCTCTCCTTGCATCCTCACTGTTTTAGCCTTTTCTTTTGCAACCAAATTGCCAACTAATCTGCAAAAGTCCTCTTATCAAGTCGATTTATCAATACTCTAAGAAATGGACTATATCAAGTAAGTGTTATTAGGTTTCAAATGGCTCTTATGAGCACCATATAAGTCCAAATAGAATATTGCAATTCATGTTCTGTAATGTATGTATATTAATATGTATATAATGAATATTGAATAGATGGCATCTATAGTTATGCCATGCTGGTCTTTAACAGCTTTTTAAAAGATGGTAATCTTTATTGCACAGCCCTAAAGTACTACAGATCTCAATTAGTGCTTCATAATAACGCCTAAAAAGCTCGCGTCAAACTAAACACATGCAAATATGTTACTTGTTAATGGTAATGTGTGTAACTCACATAAATATTTAGTGCAACCTTTAAGTTTGACAAATCGCAGTCTCTAAGGTTTGTTTTATGAGATAAAATAATGAGCAGTAGGCCAGTATGAACACCGAAGAGAATGGAATCTAAAGCTGACTTCGGTGTGAGAAGCCAGCAGTGCAGTGTTACATAACAGCAGCCACTATCGCTACTTTGATTCCCCCGCTCTCTCTGACTGATGTAGAATTTGGAGCAGCGGCCTAGATGGACACACATCGCGTTTCGATGGCCTGAAGACCTGCTGGGTTAAAAATCACAAAGATCAGACTGGGAAGATGGACCGTCTCCTACCGCTGACATGTTAAATAAAAGGTCTCGTCAACCTGACGTTGGTGCGAAATAACAAAAACCAAAAAAGCTAATGAACAAAAACCATGTATGTGTGTCTAATACGGTTTCATTTCCTTTGCACAACATTAACACCACTGAGTTTCTCCAGCTGTAACGCATAGATGGAGACTTTGCACCACTGAAGAGATGCGCTCTCAGTGCAAGAAGAGTTAGGGATGCTTAGTTATGTCAAGAAACCAAATCAAGGAATAATTGGATTTCCTTCTGTTTTTCCAAGAGAGCCCAGTGAATTATTCATTCCAATAAATATTTCAAACCCTCCCCTCTGTTATACTAACTTCATCTAAAGGGAAAGACAAGAAGCTGTACTTTAATTGGAGTACCACCTTCCACAAGTTGTTATAGGGGTCTTAATGCTGCACACCTCGGGCGAAAATCATTAACATGTAAAAAAAGAAGAGGGGCGACAACTCTGGCGGGGGAAAGAAAAGCACAAATTATTTTTGAATGATTAAACTGTATCTGCAGCAATACAAAGCAGCTTTAATTTTTGATCATTTTTGTTAATAATCAGTACAGGGCAGCTGATTGTGTCAATGGCCCAAAAAAAAAAAGAAAAAGAAGAAGATCGTTCAAAGCAACAGAATACTGAGTTTTCACCAGTAAAGTGCATCAGCTCAAACAATTTTTCACTTGCTCGGAAAATCGGCTGCTTTATTTCTGCGACATATCGCTGATTTGCTCGGTCTCAAAACCGATTTCATTGGTCAAAGGTGGAGAATGAAGCACAGAAGTGACGCATATTATGTGAAGCGCAGCGCTTTTCTCTAGAGACGATACAATAAAAGGGACACGGTGTGCTTGAAGGTTGTTCGTCGAGGGACAAGCTATCCAGCCACCAATGAAAGAATGTAAGCTTGAATTAGCTGGAAGCAGGAAATCCATTGTTGTACGGATTACAAAGGAGAAAAGTATCGCAAAAGGGACAAATGCATGAATCTGGACCACCCAAAAGTGACCTTGAATAGAATACAGCTAACTGTTTGCAGGGTCCTGCTGTAAGTTTTTTCACTTAAAATACAGCACAAATCTAAAATTTGAAAGCTATACACCAGAGATTATTTTATCGAGCAAGTCTCTGAGGAAGAAGTACATCCAGCTCTTTGGATATATATAGGATATTTTATATTATAGGAAAAGAGAGGCTTTAGAGTGGGTTTGACTCCTTAACTAAATATACAGACATACTGTACATTTTTTCACGTTAGCGTGGCTCACTTTAAATTAGAAGACCCGTCTGATAGGTACAGTTATCAAGTCAGAGCTTTTACCGCAGGGATCTAATTGGGAGCAGAGTGAGGAGGAGAGGAGTCATTGCAGCCAGATGAAAAAAAAAAAAAAGAAGCAACAGGGCTCATCTGTCACTGAAAACCATCAGCAATGCATAACCCTAATTACGCCGCAAAGACACTTTAGACCTCTCAACTTACTAAAAAATGTTGGAGGAGAAATCTGTGTTGAGAGGGGTGAGGGAGCAGATGGCAGCCTGGGGAACTGAGAAGATAGGTGTCATTTCAAATGCAAATGTGTGCTGACTTTCTGGTTTAAAAGATCCTAATTATAACTGTTACTTCTTACGGTTGATTTTCAAATGGCGTTTCTTAAAGGCTTTCTTAAAAATAGATTCTGGCTTATCTGTAAGATCATTCTGGGGGTCTTTGTAAAGTGGACAGTTCTGACGGAGATTAAGTAAATCCAGAAATAATCAAAATCACAGACGGAAAGACATTAAAAGCAGACTCAATGTAAATTATTCCACAAACTCTATAAAAATCCCCAAGGCTTGACACCAACTCATATTGCACTTGGTGCCTAAAATTCAGGAGCATGGTTAAAATGGACACGCGCGCATGCACATACACACACTTGCCATAATGCAATACACCAAGAAAAAAAATTGGACTCAGAAAAAAAAGTTATAATGTTGCCAAAAACCAAAAGCTTCACCCCACATCTTCTGGTTAAAAAAAAAATCTCTTATCTAATCATTAAACTCGAATAAAGTTCATTTTCAACTCTCCTAGTCCTTCAGAAGCCAGCAGATCAGTGCAGGGAAGGGGAAACAACCTGATAGCAGTTCAAAAAAATGATTGACAAAGCTCAGAGGTATCCAATTAATTTGTTCCTAATATTCAAGATAATAAACAAAAATGCAATTTCTTCGACACAGCGTGACATACCCCAAAAATGAGAAATAAATTAGAGAAAAATCCCAACATCACCTATTAATGTAGAATTAATCTACTCATCGTGGTGGTAAAATACTTGTTTGTGTTTGTGTCGGATATAAATTGAGTTAACATCTATTGACGCTGTCTCTAAATATCTTGAATCTCCTCTCATCTCGGTTTAGCCAGGTTTCCAAATTAAAACATCGCATTTATGTTTATTATCACCGGGATGAATGTTGAATTAAAACATTTAGTATTAAGTCATCAAGGTTAAAACTTAAATCGATGTTGACTTGTAGCTTTCGACAACTTTTTTCTAAATTAAATTCTGCATAACAATTGAAAGGTCATAATTAGATGTGGCAATTATATTATAATGAATGGTTGGATTATAAGTGTTATATTGTTTATTTTCCCATCAATCTACTACTCGGAAATAATTGATACATGCAGAAAGCGCATGCGCCACCTGTGTTAATTCCCTTCCATCCTTACACAGCTGCTGGATTTGTTTTTATACTGTCTTTTTGGACGGTGGCTCGTAATTCTCATGAGCTGAATCGATCTGCAGTGCCTCCTTCAACCCCTGACTTTCTACCTTGGAGAGGAGAGTGATGTGCAGTCCACAGCGATCCACCTCGCTATCAAAGTGGTCAATTTATCTGACATGTATTTGAAGCATTTGCTTTTGACTTCTCACGTGTATTACCAATACTGTTATCTTCCGCAGCAAAGTGAAGGTTACCAACCTGCACGCTTGTACAAAGTTAGTATAACCAACCTGTGTGCTCGTATAAAGTTAATATTACCAACCTGCGTGCTCCTTTATCTTTGGCGTTGAGGTGGAAATGGAGGGTTGAGGTGTTCCTGTGATAATGCAAACTCCTTGCACAAAGTGCAAAAAGCAACATTGTGTTTATACTTCAGTCTGGAAGTTTGGAATTTTTAAACTTTAGACCTCCTGCCTGCATGGAGTCATCTGCCTTATCCAATATGGTATCACATTGCGCGCCAGTGTAATCTGTCCCCCTGGAACTCTTGCACTGGCAAAGGTTGGTGGTTTAAATTAAAGTGTGATTGAAATGTGTTTTTCTTAACGTGTTGTTTTTTTCTGTAATAAATTTGTTGAAATTAGCTCGCTAAAATCCCAGCCTTGGTACATTCATGGAAGTCATATAAGTCAACAAATACACAGAGTATTTTTTCAAAATAAATGAATGCTGATTTTTAGAGTGAATACAAAATACAAGTAGAAAGGAGGTCAAAAGCCCAAGTTATGGTGTTGATCTAGATCAGGAGACGTGAGTGAACCAAATTCATCAGATACCAAGATGGAAGAAGGAAGACATAAGCCTGATGGTTTTACTCATTTGGCCCATTTCCAGCCATTTTGTCCAAATCATCCCATTACATCACATTCAAAAACACTTTTTCTTGTTGAATACCTTGAAAGCGATGTAAATTCAACCCGCCTACTTCAAAGAACCATCCATCTGAACAATGTTGCGCTCCATAACTGTCAAATCCCAAAAGAACTGGCCAAACCTTCCCGTCCAAAACAAGAGAAAAGTATGAACTTGTTTTTTTTTCATCTTATCTTAAACACAATCATGTCTTTGCCTTGCGCCTGAAAAATCCTGTGGTCAGAAAAATAAATCTAAATGTCCCCTTCCACTATGTATTCTAGCGTCACCATCCCTCTATTTGTATGCCTCTAGCAAAGATCTAGCTGTGATTGTATTGGAGTCAACGTAAAAAATTGTTGTTAAACACCTTTATCTGAACAACATAAACTCCACATGCAAAAACGGCTGAAGCATTCAGTCCAACCCTCCTACTGTGTACGATAAATCAAGGATTCAGCCACCTACGGGATGAATAGGTCCCTTGATATCTGTCCAAAGTTATGTCTTTGCTCTGTCTACATCCAGGAAGTGGAGGCAGTCCAGAACTTTGTGTATACTTGACCTCTGAGATTACACAGTACAACAAAAGATGTCAAATGTGTAACATTTTCAGTTTGCCTGATGACCAAGCTTTGGCTTTCAGACAGAGAAATGGTGCTGCTCTTCACGCTCTGTCATCAAACATGGTGATCCTGGCAGACGAAAAATACCCCTATCGCAGGACCCACCTCTGTAACACTGCCAGACTTCCCAATTAAGTTCCAGTGTGGCAGGAACTGCCGGCTTCCAGCAGGTCCCATCACATAGCTGGCCGCCTCCCACTGTTCCCCCTGCCTCACCAAGCTCCGGCGACTAGGACAAGAATAGCCAGCACCTGGTGGATCGGGCCCCCGAGCAGGGGGCCTGCAGACTGCTGCCCATGGAGGTCAATCGTGACCATGTCTTGACAAACATGCAAGTGACACATGGTGCCAATTTTTATCAATTATTCATTGTCACGAACGCCCGCAAAATGGCACGCAGCTACGTTTTACAGCACCGGTTTCATGGTCAGTTTAGATCCAATCAGCCACCGTGAATGTGTGCATAATTATTCCCCCTCCCAAAGCCTTTGAGGCCAAAAAACACATTTTGGTTGAATAATTGTTACTAAAATAGACATGGATCGAACAGAAAGCATCGCTGGCCTCTGTCCTGCTGTCCTTGAGATCCAGGCTGAGATACAGAATCATACCCAAACATACATGTCACAGGTTCAGTAGATGCAGATCTTGCCATATCTATGCAATAGGATATCAGTTTCTGTTCATATCTGTCCACAATGTTCATATAATATGGTACATTCAGTACTATATACAGCAGGGGTGGGCAATTATTTTGACTTGCAGGCAACATTTCTTATTTATTTTTTATGCGCAGGGCAACTGGGTATCATGTAAATGGAAAGAAATAAAAATAGCAATTTAAATATTTAAATTTCTTTTTTTATTTCAACTTCAAATCATTCATTATCATATACATGTCCCAACATTATTTTGTATGTAATCATCCATACAAAATTAAACAAAAAGCAATAATGAGGACTTTCTAAATTCAATATTGATTGAAAATACTTAAAATATTCAAAGAAAATAGCTTGGCAGGCCGGATAAAAAAAGCAAAATGGGGCGCATGTGGTCCGCGTATACATTATATGTATTTAACACACACATAGATATATACATTCACACATACATAAAAAGAAAAAAATATTATTATTATTATTGTTATTATTATAATGGTTATTTTGTTGTTTAATTTTTTTTCTTTTTGAAAGCCATCCTTGGTCAGCAAGACTGAGACTATAGCTGGCAAGCGGTGTCAGGCCGACAAACTTCTCAGAGGATCCGATAATGATCTGATTGTGGCTCTGGCTATTTCTGTATGTGCGCAAAGGTATTTTTGATTAAAACAAGAGTCTCTCCAAATCAATTGCAGCGCGCCCCACTGGTTCGCTCCAGCTGGAGAATAGTTTGCGGTTTCTGCTTGCTGCTTGCTAAAACAAACAAGAAAAGCCAACTGTCAGCTCTGTGGATCTCATTTCATTCCTCACCATACGAGAAAGGTTTGGGCTTTTTTTTTCATGTCAGTGGATATGGAATACAATGACTTTAAGAAAGACATGAAAGAGTTTATTGGTCCCAATGTAGATGACCGTATTTTGTTAATTCAAAATTATATTACAAAGGGAACTACAAATAACCTCCAGATGAGGCAATGCAGAAAGAAACAATAGTTTAATTAAAAGGACAGTAGCTGTTGTTCAGCTTTCATACCTTAGTTGCAATTTTCACTTCATTTGGAGAACCGTCTTTGAATTTAACAATAATTCATTTTCTCATTAGCATCTGGCGTCCATTACATCGTCACATCCTCCGCCTCCTGATTTGTGGTGCCGTTCCTATTAAGTATATCATTTCTATGTCCTACATAAGCATGTTAGAACCCGCACCATCCATTTATCTATTTTATATTCTGAAAAATTAACTGAAGTTCTACTTTTCATCATCTTTGGCCCGCAGTGTTGTCACGGTAAAATGTCTTTTGGCTGGGGTTTTATATACATCACGAGAAACACATTTTAAAATCTGCTCCCGGCCACTTTGCCATATGTGCTTACTCATAAAGTCAAAACTGTGTTAAATTACTCGCCAATTTTCAAACGTCTTCTGGCAGTGATTTCAGCTGCTGACCAGCCAGCCATTATATCCTACACACACAAATGCACACACATGTACAGACACACACACACACTGAGTACAAGAACCACACACAAACACACACCCAAAATAAAACCAAAACATTAAGGTTTCCTTGTAAGTTGCAAATGTCATCAGTGTGTTACATATTAAATGTGTTGAAAAGTGGAGGGGAATATGATGTTCATATACAAATAATGCATAAAGCTAGCAACAGAGCCAACAACACGTGGGGTCAGATTTTAGTCACACGGGATGATCGGCTGAGTTTTGAGGCCAAATATGGAATAAACAGACGACTAGCTTATGGCATGAGTGAAGGACATATGGGGTTTTGTTCCCTTTCATGTCTTTGTATCAGTATGAACATGATGGAGCCCAGATTTGAGGCAGGAAGGGAATATTTCAGACCTCAGCAAACAATGTTTTCCTCACAGTGACTGGTGTTGTAAATAAATCCATACCTTTCATTGTCTGAGAATGGAAATAAAAACAGCTGACAAACGGGTTCCAATCGACATCAAAAATAGATCTTTAGTCAGAGATGAATCTCTCATTGTAAACTAATCGACGTCCATCTTTGAATTTATATCCCGATTCTTGTTATTATACTGCAATAAAAGTACAGCTGAAGCGCTTTGTCTACCACTTCATCATGAACTGTGTAGATTTGCTGAACCAAGACCCATGATTTCACTCGCTGTTTTGCATTTTGTTATCTCAAATCCCTGTTGTTGCACAAGGCAGTGTTCTCCTTGTGCCCGACCCAAAATATTCATTCTATGTAAACTAAACCCAAACTAAATATGCATATCAGTAAGGGATCGATTGAGGCCCGGGTATACAACAACTACCGTCGATGCCGATAACCTACAGGGTACCAATGGAAGTTGGGCTACCATTTGTCAAAGACGGATAGGAGGAGGGCTTGTCGGCAAGCTGGTAAGGCAAGAGTCTAGCACTCAGAGTAGGACGATAGGACATGGACGATGACGTGGACAATGAGACAACTCATTTGTCTGGAGTTATGGGAAAGAGCAGCTGAAACTAGGCTCAGAGGAGAAGTCATACCGTTTCATACCCAAAAAAAGTACTATACCTGCCCTATTTGCCTTAAGAATGCTGGTAAAGAAGTAGATCAAAAAAAAACATACAACAGGGTGCCAAGAGAGGAACTGCGGTACTGTCAGGGGGAAGTCTGGAGTGACAGAGAAGTATGTTAAACTGGTGCAGGACACGTATACGAGGTGTGAGACAGTGGTGAAGTGTGCTGTGGGAGTGACAGAGGTTCAAGGTAGAGGTGGGACTACATCAGGGATCGACTCTGAGCCCCGTCTTGTTTGCAGTGGTGACGGACAGGCTGAAAGATGAGGTTAGACAGGAATCTCCATGGACCGGAGATGACATCGTGAACTGTAGGGAGAGCAAGAAGAGGACAATACAGAGATCGAGGCATGCCGTGGAAAGGGAAGAAAAGAAAGTGAGCCATAACAAGACAGAATACATGTATGTGAATGAGAGGGACCCACGTGGAACGGTGAAGTTACCAAAGGTGGAGGATTTTTATTTGGGATCAACAGTTCAGAGGTTCAGGTACAATGAAAAGGACGGTTTCCGTAGTGAAAGGGTCAGCAGAGAGTCCCTCAGAAGCAGGCCACGTGTTAGGTGTTTATGAGATAAAGTCAGAGAGGCCGGGCTGAGTTAGTTTGGGCCGCTAAAGGGGGGATAGTGAGGATCTGGGTGGAAGAAATCTGAGGATAGAACTGCCAGGCAGGAGGCATGGAGGAGGATCAAAGAGGAGATTTGTGGATGGAGTGAAAGAGGACATGAAGTTAGTTGGTGTGAGAGAAGAGGGCGCAGAGGAGAGGGTTAGGTAGAGGCAGATGATTCACTATGTCGACCCCTGAAGGGAGCAGCCCACGGGTGAAGAAGATTTCCTCTTTTATACGTATGAGTCATACATTAATCTGTATGTGATAGTATCATTATAGTATAATTGTGACTTTCACTGTAATTTTCCAGCCGCGCTGAAAAGTGATCATTTCCCGAAACGCAGCTATTTGCGTGGTATGAAATGATATGTAACAGTCCGGTTTGCATCCATGAAGCGCAAACATCTTTGACTAAAGGGAACAACCTGAAGCTACAGCAACTGTTAACACTCACAGTAGGTATTAGGATGACTTATTGTCCAGACTAACGTATGAAAAATGGTTGACTTACAGTGAAAAGAAAATTATTCTGCAAGAAGTCACCCAGGTTCAGTGAATATTTTTATTAATCATTCTCACATTTCAGTGCCCCGCTGGAACATTATGCATCTTTTAACATATTTATCAGCCCCTTCTGAATGTGCTCTATCCACTTTAATATTGGTAAGGAAGTAAGAGATATTCTAAAATTGCCTAGCTGAAGTTTGCTAGAAAGAAGTATATCTAGATTTACCCAAATTTTATTCTGCCAGGACTTGATGTTATGCCACTTAACCTTGGGCTTTATTTTTTTTTTTCCTGAACTGAAGTAATTTATTTTTTTCAGTTTTGATTGCTTGTACTTAAGTTAACTTGGTTCTTGGTGTAATTAAATCTATCTTTTATGTATTTTTTCCACTGTCCTTCCCACAAATGGCTTATTCCTGTTTATTTTTGAGGGGTAAAATAATTAAGTAACACAGAAATGTATCGGTGAAACATTTTTTCCCATTCATTTGTGACAATTTCGATGATCAGCTGATGGCAAACTTATAACAAAATGAGTCAATTGGTTAATGAAGTAATCTTTTAAATGCAATTTTATTTTGAGGACTATTGGTACTTATGCTAAAGTTTCCAAAGGAACATTTTTCCTTTCCGTCGATGTTAAAACAACATACAAACCTTGATAAGCCTAACGTTCAACAGACAGGTAGAAAGCGGTGTCACAGCGGATGACCTTCTACGACAAACCAAGAGGGAAACATGCATTCCCTCCTCTGTAATCACAGCACCTCTTTCCCTTCCCTTCCCTTACACACACACACACACACACACACACACACACACACACACACACACACGCGCGCGCGCACACGTACACAGTGCACAGGCCCTTCATCCAAGGCCAGGATTGAAACTGAGTCCAGTCAGCACAAAGAGAACAGCTGACAAGGACCAACTGTTGACAGGATGTGAGGGACGGGGACAGGAACCACCATCTTCCAACTCGGCCTGCATGTGATTTTCACTCATTTGAGCATTTTCCAGAAATCTGGTTTCTTTTGAAGCGCACCCGTGGGGCCGGTCAAGATCATTTCAGTAATCGGGTTTTGGAACGGCCACAGTGGGAGTGGGGAGACCCCCCTCCCCTCCTACAATTTGTGCTATTTATAGTTGATATGATAATGATGTCATAGGTTAAAAGGAGGGATGAAAACAATGAACAGCTGCCGAAAAAGCAATGACCGCATCCGCTCATGTCAAAGGTGCTTGTTGATAAGCCGCTGAGATGTGCTATTAGAGCCTAAATGTTTGGGGAAAAACAAAAACAGATTTAAAATATGTAGATGATCCTTGTTGATGTGTTTGGCTTTTTCCTCCTATTCCCTATTCTCGACTTCTTTTAAAATCAGAATTATCACAAAAACGTTCATAGATTAGCTCAAAGAATATATACATCAGCTATGATCCAAATTTCCAAGGGGAAATGTACAGATGATAAATTAAAGCACAACTTATCATCTGTACATTTCTACTTGTAAATTATGTCCGCAGTTCCTGTTCCAAATAAAGCTTTTAATGCTCGTATGCTCTTATGTAATATGTGCATAGTATCCTATCGGTAATTCATTTTTGAATTTACTTTTGAATTAATTGTATTTCTTATATTTGCACATCAGTGCAAATGTTGGTGCAATATTTTTGGACCAAATTTTTTGGTAACCAAGTTGAATCTAATCAGTGAACACACAGGATTGCTGGACTTTCAAGATGACTTTAGGCTCATTATAACAGTGTTACTCTAACATAATTATTAAATACTGTCATGGCTGGAGCTTGTAACTGATTGCATGAAATGTTTGTGTAACTTCTTTTCAGGCATATTTTTCAGTGGCGTAGTCCAAAAATGCATTGTGCTGATAGTGTTTCGGACAAACTGCCAAAGTGTTGGGGAAAGCCGTGGCCTTTCGGCCCTCCGACTGAGCTTAAACTTAACGCCCTGATATTCAGAACCCTTTCCTATTTGTCATCATCCGGCGTAATAACAGATAATCTGATCAATGCTTATACTGCTGACTGATTGGGTGATAAGAAGCAGGGAGGGGGAGGAGAGGGATAATCAATAAGAAACTGTCATTTACACAAGGAGCCAATGAGTGAGACGCCAAAGAAACACATGGATGGATGGATGGATGGATGGATGGATGGATGGATGGATAGATAGATAGATAGATAGATAGATAGATAGATAGATAGATAGATAGATAGATAGATAGATAGATAGATAGATAGATAGATAGACAGATAGATAGATGCATTGCCAGTTTCACGCTATTTTTTTTCTTGTAACTTTTAGAGACGGTCCATTTAAGGGTTGTTGTTTTCAAATTTCACAAATTATATATTTCAATAACATTCTTCATGGATCCGACTTTGACAACATCCAGATCTTTGGGGTCCATCATGACTGTTTTCTTCAGAGACCAAAATGATGATTAGGGGGACAACCGGGGATCACCACAGAAAGATGACCTTATTTGAAAAAAAATGAAACTTAAAAAATGGGAAAAAAAATGAGATAATATAAAAAAAAAATTAAGATAAAGCTTCACAAACAGTCGCTCTTGAGATAAGTTCCCCGGCACGGAGAAAAAGGAGAAAACTTGCAACGGCCAGCAACTTACTTCTCCTGCGCTCCTGCGCCCTCGTCGGCGCTCCCCGGGCTGGCGGGCGTGCATGTGGCCATGTGCCGCCGGTGGCGCTCCTGCATGCAGGCGTTCTCCTTGCACAGATCCCTCACCTGGAGCTCCAGCTCCTCGATCCGGACGCGCTGCTTCTCCAGCAGCCCCTGCTGGCTCTCGATGATCTTGTTGAGCTCCATCAGATACTCCGCCGCCTTGCTGGGGTTCTCCGGCGGGCTCTCCGCCTCGTAGAACCCCCGCCGCCCGTCCATGTCGCTGAAATCCATGGGCACACACGCACGGATCTCTCTTCCTCTGTCAGAGAAGCGCGGTGGAACCGTGCGCGTCCCCCCCTCCCGCCCAGTCCTGCTGCTCTGCTGGTCAGCCGCCGCCGCCGCCGCTGCCGCCGACGCCGACGCCGACGCTCCGGTTCCTGCGGAGCTTCTCCTCCCGCCGCCGCCGCTGCAGCAGCTGCCGCCGCCGCCGCTGTGCGCCCCGCACTCTCACGCACGGCGGGGCACGCCCCTTCCAGGACGTCGAACCCCAAGTTCAGAAGTTAAACGCGTCGGGAGGAACTGGAGGGAGGGAGGGAAGGAGTGGGGGGGGGATAATCCGCTTTGCGCCAGATGTGAACATCTGGTTGAACCAGCGAGGAGACGTGGGGGGATTTTTGACGTCACAATCTCAGCGTGCACGTAACAACAAGGAAACAGTTTGTTTGCTTGATGGTTTTCTGTAAAAATAATAAAAATCATAATCATAATAATTGTAATGCATTTCATGCTTGGTCGCCTTTCTAAACCAAAGGTCACCTTACAAAATTCAGGAGATAAAAGATCTACAGCTGTTGAAATCCAGAGTTCCTCTGTGTGTGTGTGTGTGTGTTACCATAGCCTGGGTGCAGAGTGACTGAACGTCCTGTATCCAATGTTACAAACGTGAGCAGAGGGAACAACATAACAGATCTGTGTGTGTTTGTGTGTGTGTTTGTGTGTGTGTATAATTTCTGATTTCATAAAATGATTCCTAAAAAAAAAATCAGAAGTTTTCATACAGAATCAAAAATAAACAAGATAACTAAGGAATTGTCTGTTAAAAAAAACTGTCCCCCAATGCTCAGGCACGATCAAATGCATGAAATGATCTGCTAAATGGCGCAATATTGGGTCAAAACTATGACAGCGAATCAATTTTATCCGGAGTCGTGTTTATTGAGTGGCGTCCTCAGGGTCCAGGACATGTGAACAGTAGATCACACATTTCCATTGCCTCTCACTGCTGTGCGTCCGCCTTTAAGATTGGAGTGTTAATGTTTTGTTTTTTTCTTCATTCATTATATTTTCCCATCCTGTTTTCAAAAAACAAGCTTAACATTTAACATAAAGGACACTTTAAGCTCACACTAATGCGTGACAGCGACCGTGCCCTGGAAAGAGTCTCGGACGGCGGGCAGAAGGCCTTCAAACAGAGAATCTGAGTCCGACAACTGACCCCGACCCGGGTGACTTGACAATCCTGGCAGGGAGTCTTCTATGCTGCGTCAACAACAGCAGCAAATTAGAAACTTTCACCTTTCAGTGAAACAAATGTACAGAAACAGGACATTGAAAAAGACCAAGAATTTCATGGATAATCACAGCAGCACAAGCAAACACTATGTCAATTAAAGTTAACACAGTCACTTCTTGTGCGTTGGCTCCATTATTATCTGGTAAAAATGCATGCAAGATCTTATATATATGTACATTTGTATCGATGAGAATTACTCAAGCTAAATTGTTTGTATTAGAATACTTTAGTTAATTTATAACCTAACCAGTATTATTTTCCTGTTGATTTAGATATTATGTCATTGTACAGCAAATTGTGGAAACAAATGCTATTTTTTTTACATGATCTTATTTTCTATATCTGTAAAATATTGCCAAGAAGCTGCAGACTGGTTTGATTGGTTTGTTTTCATAACGGACGCTAGAGGGCGATAGTGTCAATAAAAGTGGATCCAGGACAAACTTCATATATAATATAACTCAATATTTCAACCTTGGAAACTTAAAATCACCTGACGTATCAACAATAATATTATATTTGTTAATATTATTATATTATAATACTGAATCATAATATTTGTCATGTTTTTTTTATTTTCATTGTTTATTTTAAATCTGTATTTTTTGAACATATCTACACCATGTCGAGTGTTGAGTAAGGTGACTTAAATAAATGTATTATTATCACTATTATTAACTCTTCATTATGATGATGGCACCATTTATGTTTGTTTTTTTTTTTCACAGGGAGATTCATCATCTGTTCTGTGCCTTCCAATCCGAAGGATGTATTAATTGCCATAATTTCGTGATGTTTGAGAACAATGTACTTAAAGACATATTGTTATAGTGCGCAACACACCGTGGTACTCCACTATTACATTTCTACAAGTAAAATATTTCTACTGATAAACTGCCTTTTTTGTCGAATCTTATTGCTCATCTACAAAACAATGTTGCTAAATCGTGAACAAAGCAGTCGGCAGTCAAACAAACTTTCAATCACTGAGAACGATCACTGATCAAATTCAACTGTTAAAGCATCACAACAGCGGAGAAAACAAAATCACACACAACTTCTTTCAGCTCTTCCCTTCCACCTCTTCCATCTTTCTAACCCTATTATCTGTATCCTCTTCTGTCATTTCTAGTTATTCCTATTTATTTAGTTATGCCGGGATCCACAACTCATCAACCCTATTGCATCACATTTTTTAACATATTTGCAGAATAATAATAAACATTGAATATGAAAAAAAGACATCGGTGAACGCCTGGTGAGACGCAGCATTAGATCAAACCACGTTCCGCTTCAAAAAGAGGAAAACCAACCACGGCCACCAAAACTGTGTAAGGTAGTAGTGAAAGAGTGAGTGGTTGCTAGTTGTCACGACATGGAGTTTGTAGGAAGTGAAGAAAAACTTTGGGTTCGATCTGCTGGCTGAAAAACGTGAGGAACGTGCCGGATCGCTATCTTTTTCCACGGACTAGATGACATTTGGGTTTTGTTTTTTTTCTCACGGCATAGTCATCTCGCTGTGAGTGGCTGTTCCGACGACAGGTGAGGTGTTCAGAATGCATCCCATTTTTGAGCCTGTTTCCTGGCGATTGTCTGGAAAAGGCTCGCACAATTTCACCGCCTCAGCGATTATGGAATGATAGCAAAAGAGGCTGAGGCTGTAGAGAACTATTATGACAATGCAGTTTTTCTTTAAATGCAGGTTACTAAGGGCAGAGACCCCGTAGCTGTTTTTGATTCGTAATCCTACACATTGCTTTCTCTTCGCAAGCCTACTCAGTGACCCCATTTAGATTCTAACCTTTTGTTCTTTTGTCAGCTTGTGTATTCAGAAGGCCTTGACCTCCCACTTCACAGATCACAAATCTGCACCCAATCCTGTAAAATTGTATCGGGTGAAAACACTGCTTAGCGTCTTTTTATCTTGCCTACATTTAAAATGTATGTAGATCAAGGCATCAGTAGTTAAAAATAAGATACAATGCATAAAAATCAACAACAACAACAAAAAAAATCAAGTAGTATCCAGACAAGCCTCTTGCAAGGAAGAAAAAAATATATGGAAATATAACAATAAATGAAATTAAACTTACAGCTGCCAGATGACTAGGAGGTAACCTTATCCAGGATGAGACAGCACACATGGGAGTGTCTATTACACTCATGTTCAGGGCTTAAGATTCAATTTGACTGCCGTGAGATGTTATCTATCTGCACAACTTGAAATGTATATGTGTGTGTATATATATATATATATATATATATATATATATATATATATATGAGTGTGTGTGTGTCTGTGTATATATATATATGAAAATATGTGTGTATAAATATGTATATATATATATATATATATATATATATATATATATTTTTTTTTTTTTTTTATATTTTTTAAAAACCTCCTTCTGTCACAATTTTTTCATACTCATGTATGAGTATCAAAAGCCTGAAACAAATGTTTGTATATTTATTTTATATATATTCATTCATTTATGTATTTATTTATTTATATTAGTCACTTTTATTATCTATTTTATATCATATTTTATATCATTTTATATATGAGAAATCAAATTATATATAAAGCTGGTGGAAAATATTGTACACATAATTTACTGTTTTGTGTACTTACTAAGGCTAGGACCCAATTTAAAAAAATTGAATTAGTTTGACTGTAAATAGTCAATCAAAAATTAATCACATTGTAATTGCATATTTATATTTGACATGAGAAAAAAAGATATTTACGTTTGTTTGACGAATGAATTCATATAAGCCTGAACTTCAAAATCCTGTTTATTTTACCATCAGTCTCTGAAGCAGATGAATTGATGGGAACTGGAAACACACCTTTGTCTCTTCATCATGAACTGAGTTACTTCACTTCCATCCTCACTTAGATGCTGGATTTGTTTTGACATTGTCTTTCTGGACAGCAAGTTCATAATTCACTATCAATTGAAGTGACCTGCAGTGCCTCTTGTAATCGTTCATCTTCTCCCAGGGAAGAGAGAGTTGTCTATAGTCCACTGTGATCCATCCCACCAGACAATTGGTTGATTTATCTGACTTGGATTTCAACATTTAGTATCTATATTTGACTCCCGACGTGGTCGAGTGCTGACTGACAACACTCTGCTCACTTGCATCAGCAATGCTGTTTATCTTCGAAACACAAGTTAACTTATGGTCCTGCATGCAAGCATGCAAGTTAATATGACCAAACCAATATCTTTGGCGGTGAGGTGGAAATGGAGGGTTGAGGTGCTTCCCTTTCCAGAAAAAGTGCCACAAACAGGATCTTTGATTATATTTCTGTATGTTTCTTATATTCAAGCATCGACTTGTCCGCCTTATCCAAAAAGATATCAAACTGTGTGTTGGAACTCCTGCAGTGGGAAAGGTTCATACAGGTATATACAGGACTGTGTCAAAAAATTAGAATATTGTGATAAAGTTCTTTATCTTCTGTGATGCAATTAAAAAAGCAAAAATTACTTTTTCATGATATTCTAATATTTTGAGATAGAACTTTTGAGTTTTCTTAGGATGTAAGCCATTATCATTAAATAATAAAAGCCTTGCAATATTTCAGTTGATTTGTAATGAATCCAGAATGTATGACATTTTTGTTTTTGTTATTGCATTACAGAAGATAAAGAACTTTATCACAATATTCTAATGTCCTGAGACAGTCCTGTGTCACGAGACGCGGGGGCGGACTCGGGCAGGGAACCACACCTCAGAGCAGAAATCTGGGTTGAAGTGCTTTGAGTAGAACGGCAGGTAGGGTGTCGCTGGTAAGCCCCTGGCCCCGAGACAGAGTTGCACAGGGCTGGGTCTCACCAGGACGGGCCCCAGGCCGGGTGAAGGCGGGACAGGGTCAAGGCTGGATCTCGGACAGGGTCAAGGCTGGGTAGGGGTCCGGTCGTGGTTGGTCGTGGTGTGGTGTGGTAGGGTAGGGTAGGGTAGGGTAGGGTAGGGTAGGGTAGGGTAGGGTAGGGGTCCGGCCGTGACAGGGGTCCGCAGTGGTCTGGGACAGTGCGCCGCTGCCCTTTATATGGATCTTGATTAGCGGCAGCTGCTGCAGCTGGCGCAGATTACGAATTGGACCCAGGTGTGAGACCCTGACAGTCCTGTATATATATATATATATATAAATATATATATATATAAACAAACCAGGGATATATATATGTGTGTGTGTATATATATATATATATATAAATACCTGTATATAAAGGTATTTCAGCAGGGATTTTAACATGATATATATATATATATATATATATATATATATATAAATGGTGTTGGCTGTGTATTTTACCCGCATTACAGCGGTTGAATCGAAAGGCAATTCCTAACCCTTTTAATATTTTATCTCAATATATGACTCATAACCCACATGGGCAGCCCTTATGCGTTAGCTGGTATATTTTTTCAAAGAGCACCGCAAACACGTCTGTAAACCAGGTGTCTCGTGGATGTGCATTTTCTCCACAAGGGTTTTTTTTTTTAAATACATACAATTAAAATGCTTTGCTATGACTGGACCATATATGGCCTCTTAAATGATTTCTTGCATGCTGGAATTTGGACCATTAGCTCCTCTTTGTGTCTGTTACAATACAACTTTTCCTTGCAGCTGATGTGTTTGATTACAGTATTTGACTTCGGCTCTATTCAATTTAATGAGTGTGAGAGAATCTCGGGCTGCAGCTGCACAGGCGTTTGCCAGAAAATTGTTCAAATTGCTTTGAAGAAGGATATGAAAAACCTTAAGCAGCCTAATCATATTTTAGACAAAAGATATTTGATGTAATTAGACGAAAGATGCGACATCTTTTCACTCCGACAGCTGCAGGATGTTTTCTGATCAATTCCTCGAAGAAAAAAAAGTCACGTAAAAGTTAAAACCTAGAAACGATAAATCATCATCATCAATTGTGCACTAATATCAATTGATGAATTAAGAAATGCATAATTAAGTCTTCTTTTCCGTCTGGCTTTTCCCTTCAGGGGTCGCCTCAGCAAATCAACCTTCTCCATCAAATCCTAATCTCTATTGCCTCTTCTCTCACACCAACCAACTTCATGTCCTCTTTCACTGCATCCATACATCTTGTGTTAGGTCTTCCTCTAGACCTGCTGGCTGGCAGATCAACCCCAGCGTCCTTCTAGCAATATATACACTATCCCTCCTCTGTGCAATACCAAACCATCCAAACCTGGCTTTTCTGACCTTCTCTCCAAAACATCTAATCTGTGTTGTCCCTCTGATGGACTCATCCCTTATCCTATCCATCCTCGTCACTCACAAAGAGAACCTCAATATCTTCATCTCTGCAACCTCCAGCTCTGCCTCCTGTCTTCCTCAATGCCACTGTCTCCAATTCATCATACCGGTACATTATTCTGATGCTTTTCTCCATCTGTTCCAACCGGCTTATATATATATGTATATAAACATATATACATCCACATATGTATGTATGTATGTATGTATGTATGTATACATACATATGCATATTCATTTACATATACATATACATATGTATGCATGTATGCATAGGTGTATATATATATGCACATGTATCCGTATATGTATGTATGTATGTATGTATGTATGTATGTACCGGTATATCATTTGTATGTAGAAATGTGTATATACATGTATATAGATATGTATACATTTATATAAACACACACACACGTGTGTATGTACATATATATATATATATATATATATATATATGACTTCTAAATAAAGCTGGTGGAAAATGTTGTATATGCAATTTACTGTTTTGTCTGAATATTGCAGCCAGGGTTTAAAAAAATCTTTTCTCCTCCTCCAACTTGAACTTCTCTGTTAAATGTACAGCACACCTCAACATTATCTCACATCCCACATACGTGTCCTGCACTAATCTCACATACTTCTCTGTCACTCCAGACTTCCACAGTACCGTAGTTCCTCTCTCAGCACCCTGTCATATGCTTTTTCTAGATCAACAGTGGCACGTTTCAGCTCCCTATGACCTTCTCCGTATCGCCTCAGGCATCTTGTCAGACTCAAAGATCTGGTTGAATAACTGCCTTTCCACTCGTAGAAATCCATTATTTGGTATCGATGCTAAATAGATAATTAATAGAGTTTAGCTATAATATTGTTTTAATTAATTCAACATTGAAATGAATAACAGTGAAACACAATACATCAAAATCAGAAATCAGCTGAGGTCTACACATGATCTGAGGAGCAGCCAAACACAAACATATCTTCCACACATCAAATTTAGTTGTAAAAAGTATTTACTGCTTTATTGTAGTACCCTGAAATTTGGATAAAGTTAAACTCACATTATCTCTAAGGCTGCTGCAGCTATTTTATCTGCTGCTCCTCCTAGCCAGTTTTATTTACCATAACCATATACCAAATAGAATTCAACTCAGCACAAATACTGAAAAAATGGCATATCGATTTTATGTTTTTGTATTGCACATTGATATTTTAAATGTATAATGTACAAAAATGAATTGCTGCCTGATTGAAAAGATGCCGAATGAATATTCCATTTTAAAAAAATTGTCCCCAAATGAATGTTCAGGAAAGCTCTTCTGCTTAAAAAGAAGGATTTTTCACTTGGCATGTGTCAGAATTATTATTTTTTTCACAGATGGGCAACAGACTGCATGTTTTGCCAGACTGGAAAGAGAAGGCTAGGAGGCCAAAATAAGATTTATCTTGGTGATTCTTGTGTGTCGGTTTTTCTCCCCCTGATTGTTTCAAATATGGCATTTGAATGTTTCTTGATGTTTAAATTCCTGGTGGCCATCTGTAGATGATTTCTCGACGAGGGGAAAAACGATCCTCACATAAAGCGACATTGTTCGCTTTTTGTCCCTTTGACAGAATCTGTCTTCTCAGCTGAATAGATTGGATTAGAGATGCATTGTTGGGCGCTAACATCCTTTTTACTTTTTTCTCAGCCTCCAAATGATGTCGCAACATTGTTGACAACATAACCGCTGTTTTTCCATTCAGGTGCTGCGGTCCAGTGCCTGCTGCTTGCATCAAACAGCGAGCATCGCCATGAGCTGACCCAGATCAGCTTTTGCCTCCCAAAACAAAGACAGACAGAGAGGGAGATTTTAACAGAACTTTTCTCGAACGTTCATTGGAGTTGGTGCTGCAGTCTAACTAGATGACAATTCGCGTTTACAGATTTAACTTGCGAAAGCCGAAATATTCAACAGTCATATTACTTGTAAAACAAAATCCCCAATTAAAGCGTTCAGGATGGGCCTCCTATTCGTATGTATTTGGCTCTTGGGTTTGGGTTTTTGCCTTTTTCCTTGGCATGGTGTGCAGTAGCTAATATCTTAGCCTGACACTGACTTTTAGTAGCCAAGAAATAGCTAAAGTATTAAAAAAAAAAAAAGTACACAGTAATGGAAATACTTGTACTAGCTTAACATCTGAACATTTTCTCCACAACTCAATCAGTGACAAATAGTCTGCTGTGTCCTTAAATAATGATCAAAATATCCACTTGTTGAAGATCCAGATCAAAATGTCATGCAAAATGTCATGTAGTGTGCAACTGAAGGCAGAAACAATTGCCGGGAAACCAGAAAGGGGTAAAATATAAAAATCAAAAAATAAAAATCTGAAAAAACATACAGTTATATAAAAAATTTTATATTGCCACGTTTCGGTGATGAAATAATGGCGGAGGCTTGGAGGAGTTTGATTTCGAAACACCAACAAACAACTCAAACTTGAACATCCGAGAATGCATATATATACCCGGTTTAACCACGGCCCCCCCAACCCTTAGTCCCGTGGGGTGAGAGGTCACCCCCTTTCGTGTCAGCCACGATTTAAATATATATCAGCAATCCATCGACCATCACCATTACAAACAAGGGGCTCGGAGCTGATCCCTGATGTAGTCCCACCTCTCTAGATTTCCCCCAACAGCTCCCTCCTCTCACACCAGGTTTTGAAACCCATCAGGATTTAATGAATCCTATAAATTCATTCATCTGAGCTTGCTAGATTGAACAGAAGTGTGTGTGTACTGAGCTCTGGCAGCCCCACAGCGGAGCGACATGCGGCCAGTTTCAGGTATCTAACTCCAGCTGAGACAGTGATGGAGTACTTTTTATCCAGCGGTCCTGCATTCTCTATTGAAAACAAAATGGACCTGTAAACGGCGAGAAAAGCACTGCGGGTGTTTTGCTGGCTCCCTCCTTGCTGTCAGCCAAGGTCTGCTGGCCATCTCTCACGGTGGAGGAAATATATGCTCGGCCCATTACTGCTATGAATCAGCAGCGTCCTGAGGTGACAATGGATCCAGAAGTGATCGGATGTACAGCTTCAGCTTAAACTGAGCAGGGAGGAAGCCCAGATCCATTCAATAAATGGACTACAGGAAGACAAATTCCTGTCCCCACATAATTTTCTGACAGCCCCGGAGAACAAAATCACCCTTTATATCATTATTTTGCTGTAGCTGTGCCTCATGCCATTTTTTTCTTTTTTTTTGTACATCTTAAGAAATGTTATGGCCATGACTGGAAGCAGACAATCACATTTGTTCCTGTTACTGGAGTCACTATAGCTGCAGGGCAGTGGATTCCCAGCACTGAACACATGATTTTGCTTCCTGCATCAAATTTAAGGAAGTGGTAAAGCTAGAAATTGTTTTTTTTTTTTTTTTTTTGTTGTTTTTTTAACTTAGTTGATTTCTCATATATGAACTCTCCTGACAAGCTTTATCCTCCTTCAACACCAAATCTGCAGATGAGGAGGTTAAAACACCACTCAATGTAAGAAATGTGGAATCACCCTGCAATCAAAAACCTATTAGCTTATAATGAGGTGATGAACAGTTGGAGTTTGATATGCATTTAAATTTCAAATTTGAATTTTTTTTGTGGGTACATCCCGCAAGGGTGTTTCCATAAAACATTATGCTGATCACAATGGCAGAAGAAATTAATTTTATCTTTACACACAATTAGGTGATGAGGATATATAATCTACTCTCAGCATAAACGCTGCATAGTTGTTGGAGATGTTGCAAACCATATTTGGCATTATAGCAGCCAAAACAAAACATAAATCCCCCAAAAAATGTAACAGATATTTCACATTTGTCTTTCCCTGAAAGACATGCAGAGACCAAATCGAGATGTTCTACTGTTATCATACAGTTATATAGCATATCTATACTGGAACATAGCAATACAATAATACACAAAGAAGGCATTTAAAATGTTTAATGATCTAGAAGGATGTTTTCTTTTTCTTTCAAGAGACATAACTGACTACTTGTTAATGTTGAAATTAATTACCAGCTATTGATTAACAAGTTATATTTTTAAAGACGCAAAACAAAAGTAATCAAAGATTTGTAATACTTGGAGTGTCTTTTTTTCCCAGCCTTTAATGGCAATAAGTTAAACATTTTTGGTTTGTAGACATCTTTAAATGTCATCTTGAGCTTTGAAACATGAGTCAACGTTTTAATCAAGAAAGCAATTATTCTGATTATTGGAATGATGGATTATTGGAAAATTATATTATGCTATCGTTGTTTGTTAATATAAAACATATATATATAAGTCATTCACCTTAAAGTAGCTTGATGGGAGACCATTTTAATCTGATGGTAGAATTGAAATGATGACCAGTTCAAAGGTTTTATTCAAGTCACACTGAATGAACAAGCAGATGTCACAGTCAGCACAAATCGCATTTTCCAAAGTGATACAGAGAAGTTTTGAAGAAATGTGTTATTGTTGGCACACAACATCGATTACATTGGCTGGGATGGGGATAAGACACAGCTGATATAACACACAAAAAAAAAACATCCTTAGGTTATTTTTGTCATCTTGTTAAATTGTCTAGCACACAATTGTTTATCAAATTAAAAAAAAAATAAATGAATTAAAAGAAAATAAGACAGTGATCTGCACATCTAGTTATAATTGTGACACGAACATCCATTCATCATCTATTCAGGGTCGCAGATGCTGTATGTAGCCTTTCTCAGCTGCAATCAGGCGCCGCAGAAACAGACAAGCAACCTTTCACTCTATCATTTGCACATCTGGGCAATTTTTAACATGAACATTCGATGAATTAAGAAACTAACAAACAAATGGTCACCAAAATTTAAACACTACACATAAGAAAGCAAACATGACTGTTTAAAAGGAAGACGACAATGAAACGGCGCAATGACAAACTTTTTTTCGGGATAAGTTTCTCCACACATGTAGGAGTGTGACAAGATCAATGTTTATCAATTTTTTTATGACAAAATATCTAGAGTACACCGAAATGTTTCGGGGTTTGCGCTGCTTTTTGTTTAAGTTCCTTATGATGTTCTGAGAGGGCGTGAATGATCCTTCATTGAATCAAAGAAAAAAATAAAATAAATCATAAATGTCGTGGGACAACTTCAACTCAAGAAAATAAATATCAGTTATTTTTCATGCTATCTCACTGCTAGACATGCTGGATAACATACATATTTTAGTGACTTGGTTTTGGGATAGATGTATTGGTGTTTTTCAACGTTAAGGTGTTAAATTGAACTGTTATTGTCAAATGTATCTTTCCATTTGGAAAGGTTGAAGTGTTGCAAAATTCCATGATATTTTTTGAGCGGATTAATTCACATTATGTGCCATGATATTTGGTTATTATTATTATTGTTATTATTATTGTGCAGTGACAACAACCAAAAGCAACTCTAACAACCGTGTCCAGTATTTAATCCTTATTTTGACCCAACTATATTGCACCTTCCTTATCAGGTAAATATATCTTCATGTTACTTTGAATAATTTGAGACTGAAAAAACTTTCATCCACCACTATATTTCAAGCTTTGCAAAATCTCAAGGTCTATCAACAATCTCCTGCTGATACCGTCAATGAAACCAAAACAGTTTGCTTATTTTAGCTTTATGTTTTGGATCTACTCACTTCATTATACTTATATTATGTGTACATTACATTTTCAGTGCCTTCACATGGCATGAAAGATATTTTCTTGCTCTTGACTTCATTATATTAAGATTAAAATGAATAAAGTGGTGCTGGTAATAGTAAGTAGTGGGAGTAATCGCCATAAGCTTTGGTCATATCATTGTAATACAGGAATGTCAGATAAAAATTACATTTAGTAGGCCACATTAGTGGTGCCGGATCAAATATCCTCTGTTGAAATATTTGATTTGAAGTGTTCAAATTATTTGGGAGTGCCACAAACTGACATTTCAGAAGATGAAGTGTGTCATTATTGCCAAACATGAAGAAAAAACCCTTCACTAAGCGGACTATAAAATCACACCAGACACTCTGAAAATAATAGCCGTGTGTCAAGTCAGGTTATGAAGCGCATTTGGTACAAAAACCCATCAACGACTGATCCTGATTGATTTGGACAAGAACAGCGAGACTAATGGGAACCGCGTCTGCTGTAAGTGGATTACAGAGGGTCTGGTGTTTGCCATCCTTCATAATAATCTGAGAAAAGGATAATTAATACACAGTAATTCTAATGTTTCTGGAAACATTAATATTAATACAGTCTTTCTCTCACGCTGTTATCGTCCATACTGAGATGAAAGAATACCTCTGAAAAATGAATTAAACATGAGACTATTGCTCTCGTGGCAAACGGGGAGTGATGACCACTATTTAATTTCATAAATGATTATTCTCTTCGAATTGGAAATATGAAAGTGTGCATGAGCATAAATTGAAATTATATGTAGTATATAACCCTCTTACTGTTCAGTACAATTCCACAACTGTCGGAGGACCCTGAGACAAGTCACTACTTCTCATAGAGCGCCAAAAGATGACCTGGCTGATCGGCAAGCCGCAAAAATACGCAGCTCACCGTGAAAGATCACTCCTCTCGCGCCCTCTTCACTTCAATCAGGCCCTGAAGCTGCAGGTTGAGAATGGAGTCGGCGATGATGCGGGCTGATTTCTTCTGATATCCCCCCGATGTTACCATTAGGATGGGAATTCCCCGCCGTCTCGCAGCACGGAACACCACTTCATCCCTTTTCACGATGCCCTGTCAGATTGGGGAGTAGGGGGTGTGACAACGTGCCAGATCACAATTGGACTAGTGGATTTCAGACCTGGAAGGGGCCTGATTGTTTGCGTAATTCGCTCCAATGCTGGGTACGAACAGCTCACGAAGTTGGGTTCACGGAGTCAAACTCAAATTTTCTGCACAAGGATGTACAGGATGATGAATCAATTCATATCTTTCTGAGGCGGAAAGTGTTGTGATATCAGAAAAAAAAAGACACAAATGACTTGGGAAATTGGTTGAGGAAGAAATCTCCCATTCAGCCATGAGCTAGTCATATTTCTGTTGAATTGCTCTATTTTATGTGGGACTGGTGACGGAATTATAAAAAGCGTGAATGAAAAAAACGCCTCCGCAAATTGAAAAGGGTGAGTTTTTGCTTGTGTAGCTCGAGTGATAGCGTGGCGTTAATAAGAGTAACTCTTCAAGGTTTGTCACAATCTAAGATAAGTTTAAAGAAACAATCTATCTGACTTTTGGTGATCTTAATCATTCATTTATCTCCCCAAAAAAATCAATCCCAAAAATGAGTGAAAAGGTTTGCTAATATCATATTAGATGTTAATGATTCATTCATTCATTGTCCATAAAGCTCATCCTGCTTGGGTTTAAACAATAACTATAGATAGTTGACTTATTCCCTGTTATTTTGAAAATGTTTCTACTGACCCTTCATGATTTGGTGTTTTCATATATGAGGGTCATATAAGCACCCGAGATGCTATTGTTTAATAATGCAGGGATTTATTAATAATGCAGAATTTTACCAGTCGCCATGTTATTCATCAATTTCCACTTCAGTAAATATAATATTCTATAAAAGGCAAAGTGCTTTTTGAGTGATGATTGTGATAATATACTGGAGCGTGATATATATATATATATATGTGTGTGTTTGTGTGTGTGTGTGTGTGTGTGTGTGTGTGTGTGTGTGTTGTTGTTTTTTTAAGTACTGCTGCCTGTGAAGAAGGAGGTCTTTTGGCATCAAGTTAAAAGCAACTATGATTTTGATTTAAAAAAAAAAAAAAGGGAAAAACATAAAAACGTGTTCTTTATGAGAAAACAACAGCTGTTTGAAGAACACCTTCAAAGAAAAAGGTGAAAAATTAGATCTGACCGTAAAGGTGATGAGCACTTTGAAGTACACGTTATAGAATGAGTGCAGAATGGCTCATTGTGCTGCAGAATATATTAACTGACTTTATGGCTAAGTGGGTTAAATTTTGAATGTATTAGAAATAAATAAGTCTGAACACTCTCCATGACAAGCTGGGAAGTACTAACCCATAGGCAAGCATTGGAGCTTCCTTATAAAAAACCCTGTTTATCACCAGCGCTCTATAAATGATCTTTTCCCTTGTGTAGGCACTGATCAGAACTTATCAGCAGATGTTAAACATGGTTTTGCATGACAATTTAACAGAAATAACTCCCGCCTGGCAGGTCAAGCAACAAATGACATCCACAAATCACTCGTCTCATATTGCATCTTCATCCTGCACATTGTTTATCAGCTATATATTGAAAAACAGGTTTAGAAAGCTCAGGAACACTGTTTGAATTATATCACCAGTGGGATGTGTTGAGGATTTCTTAAAGGAAAAAAAAAAAACAAGAACCAAAAAACCGACTAGCATTTGCAATACTATGTAAAATGCAATTACTGAACTTGTGTTCAAGATTACCATTTGCAGCATTCTTGTATTAAGTTTATAATGACTAATTGTATTCTCAGAGACATGAAAAGGCAAGATTTTATCAGCTCCAATGAGCTACTTCCATTTGGTGATGGTGTTTGATGCCACAGTGATGTGATACTGAAACTGCAATTTGAATATTTCTCAATTCAGCAGCCTCTTCCATAACTCCTCTAGAATTGGACAAAAGCTAATGTGCCTAAAAATGTAAGGGCTGACCTGTGGTGATATGGAGAGGCCTCCGAGGGGGTCCCCGTCTAAGATGTCCGTCCCCGCGTTGTACACGATGATGTCGGGTGTGATTTCATTCAGCGTTCCCTCAGTGTGGAGCTCTACTTTCTGGAGGTACTCGGAGTCCTCGGTGTCCCAGTCCAGCTCAACCTTTCTCTTAATGGCTGCTGGAGACACAAAGACATGAAGATGGGTTTAAAGAGCTTAAAACTTAAAAAAGTACCAGCAGCAGAAATAATACTCCCCTACAATCGGCTGGGTTCATGAAATGTCAATGAAAGTTGGACAACAACAGTGGTGAAAAAGAACGAAAGTCAGCCGACAGATGATAAATTTTCTTTGTGTAAGAGACAGACGTGTCACAATTTACTTCTTTTTAGTCGAGTGTCTTAAAACAGGCTACATAATTGCTTAAAAAGACAGCATTTCACCAAAGAGGCCTCTCAACATGCAAGAGAATCACGTAGCGGAAGGTCAGTTGTCTAATGGCTAAAGGAAATGGAAGTGACTTGGCCTGGTGTCTCTTTCAATCATGAGTCGATGAAGAAGCTGCGCAGGAATCACAACTGATTGATCTCCAGTCCGTCTTTATCCCAAGGGAGGATTTTAACTTGGTCAAACTGGAAGAATTTCATTCCTCACTGAACTAGACCAAGACTCCGACCCTGTAACAGCTGGTAGAAAGACGCCGGTGTCGACTGGTTCTACTTCGGCGAGTTCGTCCATTGAGAGGAACCTAAACTGAACATTCACTGATGAACATCGACGGCTATCTTGAAAATTCCACAGCAGAAGTGCTGCAAGATTTTGATGCACTGCACAAAAAAAGGCAACCCATCAACACTGTTCCCTTTAAATCCCTCATTGGGTAGTTGTTTTTTTTTTATTTATGGATTCATTAATTAAAAAGTAGAACAAAGGAAACAGACTTTGCTCACATTTATACTTTATGCGGCCTCTGTTTTTACTTCATCTGCCCAGGCGGTACAAAGAAATACATGTATTTCTAATGCGCTGGTTCAACCAATATAATTTGAATTATGCCTGCAAGAGAATTTTAAGGTTGAGTATACCTTTATTTGTTTGCAGAGAAACATTTTTTACAAGAAGCCTTGAACGAAAAGGACAATTACACTAAAATGTATGGATGCTGCAGCAAATTGATGTGAAGCTATTTAAGGGTGTATGGGTTTTGTTATTAACAAACCAAACCTGACATCCATTTGATGAATTTAATAAGAGATAATTATGTGAAGTGTTGTTCATGGCAGGTGTCAGCTCGGGTTAGATGACTGACATGAGTAAAATGAATGATAAAGGATTTTACTGGGGATCTTGTATGCAAGATTTACCGATGATTGGTCGGGGAGTGGGATGTACGGGTCAGGGATCTAATAGGAGTGAAAAAATGACAAGCTGAGGCTACCGCTATCACTAAATCAAGTAATTACCGATGACAGAGAGAGAAATAGTCAACAGATGGCATTCCATTATAGTGCCAGAGGACACATCGGTGTCTACAACATATTATTCAGAAGGCATCGGTTGAAAAACGAACGCAGTACTACTGCACCATCTATGTTTTGATTGATTTCCAATAATCGGATTCTACTGTGCATTTCTGTCTGCCACCGGTGACAAGAACATTTGACAAAAAGAAATGATTAAGTGCATGTTGACAAAAGACGACTATCATCAATCATACAATGTTTTGAAAAAAATAAAATAAATAACCCGCACAATTGAGAAAGACGCAGGTATACGAATACAGAATCATACCCTGGATCTCATGTGAGGGATGCGCTCAATATTCATAATGACTGCACTGACCTTTAGCATATCCATCCCTGGGATATATGTGGCGGTTGTACACATCCATGATGAACACTCGCTTGTCATTCATGAAGTCACGTTCATGTCCGTTACCCTGGAACAGTAAGAGAACATACTGACATAAGACCATTTCTCTGCAAACTACACGCAATCTTCATCATACTGGGCTTGCATTATTTCAGAAATAAACTGACACCTGACTTCTCACACATCATGTAAACAGATTACACAATTTAAGTGTCATACAGATTCAAAGAAAAAATTACTGAACAATAAAGGGAGAGAAATTTTGAAATCATGAATCAGCACATTCACTGACATGCTATTCATCAAGGGATTGTCTTTGGTATCATGAGATTATTTGACAGCATAATAGTTGAGCAAGACTTTTGCAGTGTAATGAACAGTAAAACCCCAGGGACAATATTTTCATGTGCAACATGCCCATCTTGCAAACACTTACAATTGCATGATGTACATCCCTCTTATCCCTCTTATTATGTGAGAAGGATGATTTACTGAGCTCTTATGTGGTAAAACAAATTGTCTCTGAGAACTTGGATCTCGTCACAGAACAGAAAGTAGCACATTTTATCACAACATGGATCCATGAGCACTCTTCACCAATCGCTCAACACAAGCTCTACTCAAAGAAGAGTCCCCTGCCCCCTGCTGAACGTCGCTGGCATTGGGGTGCTCGACTAGTCACCCGTGCTATCATATTGTGAAGTATACAAACTACACAACTGTGATGGCACTGATTGCAGCAACAACAAGACGGCACAGAAACATAAAGTACAACATCTGACCAGTTGGTGTAGACAAAGGAGCTGATAATGTATTTTAGGGAGAGCAGCCACCCAACCCTGTGCTCTACATTGTGAGAATGGGAGTTCTGGTCCGGATTTAAGTACCTCACTGAGAGTCCACCTTTTCCAACAACTCAACAGTCATTGTGAAGAAGGCCCACCAATGCCTCTCCTTCCTGAGGAGACTTAAGGCTGCTGAGCTTGTTCTCCCTCTGATCATCTCCCTCTACAGAGAATGTTCAGACCCAGCATATCACAATGTGGAATGACAGCTGCTCTGAACTGAGACAGAAAGGCACTGCAGCAAGTCACCAGAACAGCTGAAAAGATCACTGAGTGTGTTTTGTCATGTTACGCTTGTTAGAGGGACTATAATACCTTAAACCTTGGCGACTACTTAGACGTCAACCAAATCTGGTTTTAACAGTCCCAGGCACACACAAATCATATAACAATAAATATGACAAGAACATTAATTTGTAAAAAGTTTTGAAACATTTTAAACATCCCATGAACCTTTGCAAGATGCTTCCCCAATCAGGGCATACTTCTCCCCTTGTAGTAAGTGTGCAGCAGTCACTGAGGGGATTAGCCATTGCCAGAGTCTCCTTTGCTCGATACAGTCTTAATGACCTGATGATGTAACAGTTGGAAGGGTTCATGACTGGGAAAGGAACCGAGTGGTCCACCCAGACTCAGTCTTTTAGGGTCCCCATCCTGGATAATTCCTGGGGAGCATGAGGGTGCTGCAACATCTGCACTACTGTTTTTTGGTCAACCAGCAACTATTGCAAGTTGAGACCAAGTTGACTATTTGCAACATAACGTTTTGTTCTGTGATCACATCCCAATATCTTAGATATTTTAAGAGTGCTGCATCCCTCTGAAAGACTTTTTATAATTTTGGACTTTTTAGAGCCAGTTAAATCTCTTTTTTGGCTTATTTTTCTGAGCAGATGCATCTACCTAATAATTATGCACACCTTGGGGTGCATAATTATCAGGGTGTTGATCTCCTTCGGCCACACCCTCCCTTGTTACACAAATAGACCTCACATTAAATCCAAAAAGCATTCAAGTTTACACTGCTTGGAAATTTTGGACAAATTTTTGATAAAATAATCACTTTCCTAATAATTGCACACACAGTGTATCTCTCAGGCCTGCTGTCCCCTAATGGAATTCCTGTTCTGGCCAGACACATTACTTCATTGGTGCTATTTTTGTGAAGTCTATACAACTTTGAAATGAAAAAGATGGTAATTTCCTTGCTTAAAGACATTTTACAGTGAGTTAAACTTGCCAACCATGAACAATCGACAGCATGACCTGGGTATATATCAATGTTAACTCACTTATGGTCAACAAATATTTCCTATGCTAAATCACCGGTGAACATTCACAGCACATCTTCACAAGTGGGTTTAACTTATGATTTATATTTAGAGCAAAGCAAAAAACAACTATAACTTCAGCATCATAGGCTGTGAAAAGATGGATTTCAGCTCGATTATCTTGATCGTAGCCGATGACATATGCTGAACTCATCTGGTGTTTTGCTTTTATCCTCAGCACCATCTTGTTCAAATTGTCACTCAGCTTAGCTATAGCAACATTAAAATAAAAAAAATATTTTTTCAACATTTGTAAGTTTGCTGGAGGTCATTGCTGGCTCGTGAGGTTGGTTTCTTGTCTACACAAAGGTAAGACTGAGTCAATAAATGGCTAATACTGTGTGGGTTATACGTTTTTAGGAAATGCTAATGGTACAAATGAAAAGTCATGAAAAGAGCAATGGGAGTACACATAAAGCTCAATAGGCAACCATAAGGAATACATTACTAAAACAAATGGCTCAGTTGGGAAATCTTGACTGGATTGTTATATCTGAAAAAAAACGTGCAGAGATCCCAGTGCAGCCATTCCATTGTCCTGTAATCTCTCAATCTCTGTTGAAGAGATAAATGGTCACAGACAGAACCTGGTGGAAATAAGGCCTACTGTCATGTCACCTTATGGCCAATTCACAAAATTTCATGAAAAAAAAAAACATCGCCATGCACTTATTGCAAGCCCAGCATTGCAATCACGCATCTTTGAGATGCTGCAATAACTCGAGCTTTTACAGTTTGTTTAAACCTGTGACACACAGTAAATATAATAGCACAGCATAGCATTTCTTTTCCCATAAAAGGAGACATCCCTTCTTTCTGATGATATGTTATGACATATTGGTTTAAAGTTTCGAATGTCGGTATAATTGCTAAGAATTGGACAGAGTATCTTTGGGTCTAAAACATGACAAACTATCCGTTGTCCAGGCGTATCAATGAAAAAATGATCGGAAGTATGTTAAACATCTTTCCAAATTGAAAGGCAATGTGGTTACTCTTCAATTGATGTGGGGGATAACAGTCTAATTATCAACATCATTGTCAGAATTATGTCAAATTCACAATAGCAACATCAAATGCAACTTAAGTATACAACCAGCCTAAAACTGCATCCCTGACTTGTGAAAATGAATCAAAAGGCAGTGTTGACATTAGTTTCAAAGTCAAAGTGATAATCCAACATGTTTAATGAGGTTTTTTTTTTTTTTTTCATTACATTCAGCTCAATATGACAGCAATGTTTTGCCTTGTGGGTATTACCATTGATTTGTGTAGTGGTAAGAAAAATAGTGAAAAAAGGAGGGGTATTACTTCATTAATGTCAGCTAAAAATCAGCAATACACAGAAAAAATCGATATCTGCTCACCTGATGAGCGTCCAGATCAATTATAACAGCCCTGGAGATGCCTTCCACCCTTTCAAACAGAAACTGAGAAGAATGGGAAAATCATATCCTTGTTTCTGACAATTGCACATTAACTGTATGCTTTTGTCATGATATCCAATCGAGATCAAAGACTGAGAACACAAAAATTGAGCAGTCCCACAAAACTGTCCTCAATAACATGGCCGAGGGCACGATCCTTCGTGGGAACTTGATATTTACATGAGAAAAATAAAAGAATAAAGGTCTGCATTTCAGCTAAAACAGTTAAATCAGCTGTACCTTGATGGCCAGCGTGATGTCAGCGTAGGCACAGAACCCCCCTCCTCGATCACTGGAACAGTGGTGGAACCCTCCTCCTGAAATGCAGAAAATGAAATGTCTGTGTCTTGCAAACAATCACAAGGTCACGGACCAGTGGATGATATTTGGAAAGACACTTGGTGTCAAGAATCTGAGGTTTGGTCTTGAAGTTTGGCCTTGAATCTATGAACCAGGCTGAAAGGCTGCAAACCAGGGTCTGCTGTTTGAAGAGGCTGGTTGTGACATTTATAACATTGCATGTTCAATAATATGATGCAGTCATGATGATATTTCACTAAATTTAGGGGTTTGACATTTGAGCTAATAGCCACAATAACTACCTTGAGGCAAACAAATAACTTTGAAAAGCCTTTAAAAAAAGAACAAGATACAACCAATTAAAAAACAACAGCAAAACATTCAAGTCTGTTCATTATGACAATTTGTCTTTCCCGTGTGCAGATGTAAGATGCTTCTGAGCTTCCTTTATATCTTTAGTCAAATCATGTTTACACAGTCGGAGACTGTCCGGTGTCACAAGAAAGGATGTGAAGCAGCTGAGTAAGTAGGGAAGTATGAATCAAATGTGCAGCGATGCTTTTTTGTTCTCTGTGTACCATAAACAATAAGAATAAAAGATGACCTTAGCAAAGACATCCTCCTGAATTTCCTCACTTTCTAAGGATAGACCCCATATTTTTTCCACCAACTAAAAAGCAAAGACTATTGGTGTAATTTTCAAAATCCTGTTGATTTGTTTCCCTCTATGTAGAGGTCATTGCATTCCTCACTGCACTTGAGAGCATACACTATGTTTCCAGCGTTTGTATGGGTTTTCTGTTTTTGGTGTTGCAAGGTTTAAAATATACCAGTATGATGTTTGTCAGGAATTATTTTTTCCCGAAATGCCGGCAAAGATATAATAATTACTATTAATTTCTTGCATTTGTGATAAATACCCATTTGGGGTAGACACAGAATTTTAAAGCCTGTAACTCAGTAACCCTTCCTTTAGCAGTGTTTTTGTCCCCAAGGGTGGAGACATCTGATGACCTCTGGAGGTGTGAGCATCACAATAACTATTGGTCAGTGTGAGTGTCCTTATATCCAGTCAGTCCAAGACCGCCTATTTGACGTCTGTGACATCTTCCCGTGGAAACTTAATGTGACTGTCAACCATTTTTGAGGTGAGCTCTGACAGCCTTAATCTCCTGTTTCTTGATATTGGCTTAAGTGTCATCCACATATCTGAACCAATGTGTGGGCGAAACTGTCAAGCCCGCCACAGAACAACAGATTTGTGTGGATGAGAGCCTTCACAGACGCTTTCCAAACGCTATGTTGGGTAAAACAAAGATTTTCCTCAAGATTTTCTACTTGACAGTTTGCAGTTTAACACTAAAGAGGATATGCAGCAGTTGCCAACCCTACCATGGAGATTTTCCCCTGTTACCTGACAGCTGGAGGAATGTTAAGAAAATCAAGTGTGAAATTGAATGACAAAGTGGGCTTCTGACAGATTGAAAAATCCAGCCAAGCAGATGAGATCAAAATACAAGTTGGATTGTTTTATAAAAACTGAAAACAATCATGTCCCATTGACAGTAGTGTCAATACATCCAGCGAAGTACATCAACAAAAATGTAATGTATGTAATACTGGCCATAATATTGAATGTTTCCACCTAGTTTAAGACCAGTGTGTGTGCTTGGAGCTCACTTACCTATATTTATCGCCCAACCTCTGTCTATAGCCAATTTTCCAGCCTAGGGAGGACAAAGACATTTAAGAGTGACAATATACTCTGGACAGTATATGCCTAATGATGATTTGATGAAGAACTCCGTCCTCTGCTTCTAAATGTTCATTTAATTATTTTCCCAGCAACCTGATTTATATATGCATAGAATGCATACAAAAAAACCTTCACCTTTGTCTCTTTCCAGGGACAAATCATTCATTTGCATATGAAACCCCAGCCGATAGAACAGGCGGAGGGTGTGGGGACTGAAATTACCTCAATGTGTTTTTAAAACAATAATGCATTCTGTAAACTATACATTCTATACATTCAAACTATACATTCCCAATTATATAGCTCTCCCATATCTATGCAAAGCTCATGTGGAAGCGAGTATCTTCCATTTATGTTTTGAATATTCTTAAAATCATATAAAGTATATGAAAATAACGATTTTTCCAGATACAAAATTTCAACAAGTGAGATAAGGGGGAAAGTCCAGTCTATTTCGTAATGGACCTTACTTAATCCCTTCAAGAAAAAAAAACAAAAACTTGTCAAATAGAAGTCTGAAAGGAAAGGGGCATATTGGTTACTGAGAACAAATTTTTGATATATCCTATTGTGTTGGTTTCACTAAACTGAGACCGATATTCAAAATGTAGTTTTACAGCTATCTTTTAATGGAAAAAAGGCCAAAGTGGTCACAGTGAGGTTACTATGATATGTCTTACAACACTAAGCCATCATCATCATTAAGATTTGTAGTAATGGATTGGAAATCATTGCTTGATATGATGCAACTGAAAGCTAAGCTCTCTTGAAGACAAATGACAGAAGTAAGAATGAGATATTTAATTGCCCTACTTTCTTCCACAGATAAGGATGAGGATCCAGGGCCCTCTTACGGCATCATTATCATGAAACAGCTTTTTCTCAAATGTGTTTAAAAGTATAGTCACCTTGGGTGGTCATTTCTAGACTCAGTCACACATCAATACACAGATACAAACTGTGTCATATTTGCGTTTTCTTTTTCATGCTCCTTGTCACTCTTTGAACACCAACACAAAGCAGGACAATTCAAATGATTTTATAAAATGTTTTCCATCTACATCTTTGGTGATCGCTCTGTCAAATTCAACTTTTGGAAGTAATATAAATGCAAAGTTTGCATTACTTTATAAGGGACACTCGTCATGCTTTAAAGAGTTGGAATAAAGCAGACAAAAAATGCTAGACGGCAATTTAAAAAAAGTAAAACTATAATATCTGGGACTGTGGTTGGACCTTGGTATTGAAAGGGAAAAAAAGATTTCTTCTTGTGACATTGGGGATAAATGTGACCACTGAGAGCTGATACAATAAGACAACCTGAGACATGTCATTATTTTTACCATTATTGTTCCTCCTGTCTGAGTCCGCAGGGGTCTCAACACCTTCCGCTGCACAAGGAAATTAGGTAGGAACAGGAGAGGTGGGATCTCTGTGATTCCTGCAACCACCAGGGACCACTAATGTGAGACAAAACACAATTAAACATGTTTTGGGAAACCCTGGATTCCCTTGAATGGCTGAAAAAAATATCAAAAACCTCAACTGAAAGGTCTCTTTTCTGAAATAATGGTGCAAATACTCAACATAATCCAGGAGGTATTTAGAATGGTGGGGAAAAAAAAGTTATGGCATTCAGAACTCTATGAGTTTCATATTGGCAAAATGATGTCAGTGCATGCAAGTCTGGTGTCCATTTGAAATTGCATTCAGAAAAATACTGGTTGATACAAACAAACCTTACAAATGATTAATTTAATTATTATTATTATTTTTTAAATCGACAGGAGCCACTGTATTGATGGTGTTATACCAAGATTAGTCATTTGAGGTCTTTAATGCAATGTCTCTGGTTTAGCAATGCAGAAGACTAAACCCAAGCAAGAAGTGAAAGGCACGGTTGCTTTGTGTGCAGCTTTTGAAAAGTAATTATTAAAAGCCACGTGTTTGACCGCCCAATCAGTTACGCGAGGGCTGGGATGCTCTGAAATTCAACCGTTTAGAGAGATCTTCATATATCGAGCAGTGTGTGGTACAAAAACTATAACACCAAATTTTTGGACTCCACCACACCATCATACTTATTTCTAAGTAACCCAAATTTTGATTTTTGAAACTGGGAAATGGCAATATATCCCCTCTATGAGGGTGGTTTGTGACATACTGGCCTGCTCTTCAGACCTTTTTTGTTTTACCTTCAATCTGCTGAGGTAACCTTTTGTGTGAACCACCAGAAGATCCTCCTCACTTGCTTCGCAGGCTTGTACAATGTCCCCATCAGAGATCAATTGCTCCTCTGAAACACAGTTGTTGAATTCAAGGCATGAGCGTGAAATTATAACCATTATACATTGGTTATTTAGCAAAAAAAAAAAAAAGAAAAATGATTAGGGTGAATCTACATGATCATCTAACAACTAAGAAGTATGCAGACTATATTTACTATTTTACATATGTGTGGTGCAGAATGGATCAGGAAATGTTTCTCAAGTGACATATTTATTATCGCTGAACTCTGCGTTGCATGATGAACCTGGTACGATTGTGACATCAAAATTACGAAATATTATCCCAAAAACTTTGTTTCCTGCTTTATTACAAAGGGTTAAATTTCAAATAGAGCATGAGTGTTTGGCCAAAAAAGGGTTGGATATTTTAATTCAAATAGTGGCTATTTTTGACCTCTGCCTTTGTAGCAGACTCCTGAATGTATTGACAACCATCACAACCTCAAACTGAAGCCAGATCTGTTTGAAACCACTATGCCATCTACCGATCCTGCAGCAGAGTCCTCCACTCCTCTCAAGGCACTGGGCAGTTAAACCTTTAGATGAGTCAGAGTTTGGCACCGTCAGTTACCATGCAGAGATACCTTTAAGCTTTTTAGAATTGCAACATGAGTTATTCATCGCAGTGGGTAGGCATCAAAAGCAGGAACAGTATGCAGTTCCAATGAAATTTCTATTTTAACACCATTTGTGGAGATTAGCACCACTTGTCTGCATCACTCATCTCCAGACAGTCCCTGGATCCACATGGCAAGGCATGGTAAAGCTGGTTGTTGATTTTGGACAACAGAGCTGTGACAGTCTGGTCTGCCGTAAGGTGACTTACATTTTCAATTGCCTGTTCCTAACTTGCTGAGGGAAAGAATATATTAGTTTCCTTTTCCTCTACCATTTTAAGAGTCCACAACTTCAGATATGAAAAAAAATGAAAAATTACATACATGTTGGATCTCAGTTCAATTAGTTGTGAACAATTTTCAGGCAAGGCTAAGCCAATTTACTCTGTTGATTTTAAAAGGCCATTGCCACATGGAAATATTCTGGACTCTTGTTAGTTGAAAAATCAACATTCTGGTTCTTTATCTGCGGCAATATGGCCTATAGTTCCATATTTGAGACAGTTGACAAATGTGTTTACAGGTGAAGCTTGTAGCTCATCTATAATAAGAGATTATTACATGCTTTGGCTACAGCACAGGTTTTCATCAGCTCATCCGACAGGTCCCACACTGCATGCCTATAAAGGAGCTAGAATCACGGAAAAAAAACTCCGTAGGTACGATGGTAACCATGGTACTTCTCTGCATGCAACAACAGTAGAATGGAAGGACATTGGTCTTACTCTCTGAAGAGTTGGTCACAAAACTTTTAAGCATGGGATTTTTTTTCCATGTTCAGTGTTACATGCCGATATTAGGATGGTAAGTAAAGAGATGTTAAAATAATGAAGGGAATTGCAATTTATAGGCCTATATGTTGAAACTAATATTAAGTAAAGTGCAAATGAGGGGCGAACGATGACAATAAAACGTCTAAGTACACATAACACAAATATTACTGCTACAACTAAAACTACTAACAACAACAACAATAATAGTAGTGGTAGTAGGCGTAGCACATCTCAAGGATCAAAAACTCACGTCACTCTCAGACAAGCTGTAGAAGAAACCAGTGTCAGAAAACTATGTCAGAGGGATAAAATGACAAAGATATATCATAGCACTCTGGATGGTTCCACAAAAGAAAAGTGAGGTAACCTAACTTTCTCACGCCTAAATATCTGCAGCGACCCTCGGTATACTTAACATGTCCTCTAGGATTACGCCACCGCGGTCTTTTCTGCATTAGAGTTCTGTGTACCCTTTCAAACGTGTCAGTCCACGTCACACAAATCAAATAATTCTATCCAAGCAGGGATCCTCCTTCTCCAGGCAGAAGGAATCAATATACCCCTTAAGTCCAAGTGAACGTTTGAATAAAACTGCCATACCATTCTTTTCAGGCACTTGTTTTATAAGAAATGTGACTGGGGGGTAGAACAAGCTGAAATTAAAATGCCTTTAGCTTCAACTTTCCCTAAGGGAACACGTGAAAATATTAGATGCTTTCTTGTCAGCACAGCGTATGATCTTTATTTGAAGTCTTATCTTCAGAAAGTTGAGAAACTTCAGAGAACATTTTTTCCGTAGGAAAAATTCACCATGCTACAGTCTGACAGCAACTGTGTGTGAAGTCATGCTAGTAAGCCAGGGACTGTTTTCCCTTAAACATCACTGCAGCTTAACAACCATACTAGAGTCGACCTCCCACTGAGAGTTTCCTCGCATTATTTGTGGTATATCGCACTCCACCTCTCTTCTTTGTTCCGTACCGCAGTGATCCGGTCAAAGCGATACCGTGTAAAACACAACAGCTTGTCCTCCCCATCACACCGTCTTACCTTTCAGAAAGTATATGACTTTCCCCCACTTCCCCGCATCAAATGGATGGAGCTTTTCAAGGCCCATGAAAGTGATGTTGTAATCGGGATTGTACACAATGGGCAGACATGTCGGACGGATGCTGGCATACAGATCTGTGCAATGAGGGCTGGAAGAAGAAAGTGAAATGGGTGTTGAATAAAAAGGCGATGCATTGTGTTTCCATCCCGATAAACACGATCGCAACAGTTTTGTGCTGCTGACCTCTTCCTTTCATTATCTTCTTTTCGAGCCATGTTTTCCTGGCATCACTACTCTCACCTGCGGGAAAAGGTCAGACACTCTGTGAAGTAAACAGAGTTGCTCACATTGGTAACAGTGGCACTGATATTTATATTCGCCTTCTCCATTTCCATTTTGGTCTGATAACTCTCACAGGTTTACAAATACAAGCGGAATGGGGGCAGTGTTTGTCTGGACAAAACAAACATTAACAAAATAATGTAATATAGTCCAACATTTATGATCTAGAGTTAAAGAAAAAAAATTGTTTTCAACAACTCAACATTGGTAGCGTCACTCTACACGTACTAAATCTTGTGGTGTATATGATATTCTGAGGCAGCAACCACTGAATGTTGCAACCCCTCTCCAAGTATTGCAAATGTAGAAGCTCACACCGAGTGTCAAAAAAGAGTGTTCAGTAACCAGTTTTATTTGAATGCAGTTAAAACAGGGAAAATTCAGCAAATCTAAGCCAATTTCCAGCCTCTGTGTTATTAAAATGAAAAGTTTTCTGAATTGACCTGTATATATAAATATTGGACTTAATACCTCATACCCTGAGGCTTCACATATTATATGAATAATTTCCATTACCTATTTGTTTTTGTTTTTTTTTTCTTTCCCATTGATTGGTGACTATGTCACATATATATGCCTCAAAGCATCAATTTGTGTAAGGGTGACCAGAGCAGAATACTGTGGTCAAGTTTAATATCCACTTTAATATTGTCAAGGATTGAATTAACCAAAAAATAATATGGCTACAATATGGCAATCTAGAATGTGCATCAGCTTCAGTTTTGCTCTAACTGAATTACGTATAAGGTGAAAAATAAATGAATGAATCTGTATCGGAAAAAAACGGTAAAAAAAACTTCAGGTGGCTGTTGTTGAGTTGGGCAGATTAGGGTACATTAAAAAGTGTCAAATTAAATATTGTTATTATATGTAATGGTTCTACAATACGCATATAAGAGAGGACATTTATTGTCTCGGAGGGCCGAAAAAGTTTTTTTTTCTTGGGAGACTACAAAAAAGTAGTCATTATAAGAATATAACCAAATGGAACGTGTAGAGTAAATGCTCAGTTTCTGACTTGCATGCTTCCCTGTGGCAAACAGTCCAGGGAGTCCCCGTCCTCTCCAAACTCCCCCGTGACCCTGTGTGCAGGACAGACAGATAAAGTAATGAATGAATGACTGGATGCAATACACGCACATTTTATCTTTACAAGTTTTGTGATTTAAACGGTAAAATGCATTCTCGGGATCATGGAGTTGTTAGCAGCATCTGGTGGTCAAGTTGGAGAGCGCGTACTGTGTACTTTTTTCCTCCTTTGCAGTCCGCAGTGCATTTAGATATGTGCGGATAGGAAGGGTGTAAACATTATTATAAATACGGTTATAGATATGAATATGAACAGTCCAATATAACAGAGGCAGAGCAATTGGACATTCAGCCAAATTCTGACCAATTAACTTAAGGTAATAAATCAGTTGACAAAAATAAGAATTAAGAAACCATAGTACAATCACAAAGTGGATTTTTTTTTTATTATATATTTTTTGAAAAGTGATGTTTTAATAAAACTTCGGTGAAAGTATTCCCAATACAATAGAAAGAAACCTCAAGTGCAACTTATTCATTCTTATGCTTAAAAGAACACATGACACTTGATGTGGAAGAATGTAATCATTACGTAAGTCATTAATAAATGAAAATATCCCCATGACTGAGTCACTCCTACTTCCTATTAGACAATTACAATGATACAATGACAGTGATACAATTATACCACTGTCAAGCATATATATGTAATTCATCATGTAATTAAACAAAGATGTAATTCATCTGAAATAAGATAAAATTCAAACTCTCTCTATATATATATATATATTAAGACTGTATAAAATATGTATAGCATATCGATATAAAAAAAATAAGATAAGTGTATAAAAATGAATATATTTATACATAAAATAAATGCATAACAGCTCAGAAAAGGGTGGCGAGAGAAATATCTAGTAGAAATGGAAACTCAACCAGTTAATGACTATGGTTGAGCAATTTAAAAAGTGTTCAATTTTAAAGTGCAAAAACACATTGTGCACCCTGAAAAGGTTTAATGGTGATTTGCCAGCAGACTATTCAGAGGCTGTGTGACAAATCTAACGATTATGGCGCAAAGTCAGCAATGCAAAATGGAAAAACCAGCAAATTGAAATTAAAAACCCAAGTCAGTTGTTTAAGAGTACATTTTTACATTTCTTAGCAAAAGTATGCTCATTATAAATTGTTTTCTTGTTTTTTTTACCTATCTGGCTTCACTGTGGACAGCAAAATGAGAGTTTCGGGACAGCACACGTTAGATCAGTGACATGCAACCAGGGGAGGCAGGAGAGGTCATGCCTTACTTGCCAATCTTGGAAATAAAAAAAGGAAAATAAAAAAAGAATAAATTGGTTATAGCGATAACTGATGTGCACTAGAAATTCATTCTTAATAAAATTTCACCAGTTTTGGATTGTTTTTTTTTTATTCAAAATTGCTGGATTTTCACATTTACTCTACAAATACATGCAGTGAGGCTGCGGAATGTTGAGCCTCAGCATAGATTGGGCAATGACAAACAACTGCTGGCATGCTAAGACCGTATTGCTATCTCTATATTGCTATTAAAACTTTTGAACACGTTTGCTTTATGAACTACATTTCCAATGTACAGTGTTTTTTTTTTGTCAACAACTGTGTGTGTGTCAGTAGTTTCTTGTGCTGAGCGATCATAAAACGGCTACGAAGAGCCACTAAGTGAGGCACGCAGTTCTCCTGCCTCACGGTAGGAGGCGCTCGTGGTTCCAGGGATTCTTCTTGTGACTCCTCGGCTGCAGAATAAAGTGACAGCAAACTGAAGTTAGCAAGTCAAGTGAAGCCATCCATTTATTTTCCCTTTGGAAATGGAGAATAACATATGCAAAACTTTTTCAATTTTCAAAATTGGACTCACATAGACTTCATTAATAAGTAAAGGTAATACCATAATAACTTTTTTTAATTAAAAGTGCTTTTTTGGGTGATACAGTTTGTACATATGAACAAAGCTGATATGAGATTTTAAACGTAACCTGTTAACTGCTGCCAGTCAAACGTTGAATATGCAATTCTGTATGGTTCATAGTGTAGCGAGTCACGAATGTTGGGGTTCATGTTGATACTTGTTTTCTGTGTGATTTTGGGGTGCAAGGAATTCTGGGTTTTTTTACCTGGAACTGAGCGAGAACAGTTAGTTGTATTGCAGGCTTGTGTGCCGTGGCTGTGGCCAACAACAGCTATTGCTTATTAAACAGATGTTTTACCGCCAACCAGGTGTTTTCCCTTACTAAAACGCTTCACTATGTTTGTAAATCTGATTGTGATTAAGTCACAAGCTGTGAACCTCACTGCAAGTCCTGCTACAGAGAGAGAGATAATTAAAAGGATGCTGAGGTCAGAACTGTCTGGCAGGAAGTCTAGAGGAAAAACAAAAAAGGGTGTAACTGGATGCAGGGAAAAAAGGGCTTAAAGTTAATTTGTGTGAGACAATAGGATGTAGAGAAGGTGAGATGGCAGGCAGGTGTTGGCTATGGCGACCCCTGAAGGGAAAGGAAGATAGAGCTCAATGTGTGGAAAAATCCAGCATCACGTCCCGCACATGCGCAGTGACATCAAAACATTTCCCAAGACGCAACACCGGTGAAATGTGTCAGCTGAAACACGGCGAACGGCTGATATGCAGTCCAGCGGTTTCAGATCGCCCCAGAAAAATAGACCCCCGGGTGGAAATGAGTCCAACGCGCGGAAGTAACGCGGGTCCCGAGCACGGCGGAGGGATACTTACCTGCAACTGGATGTGCAATATTGTAGCAGGTCGTTGAACAGTAGCTGGAAATACACGGTGACAGGCGAACGTCGGGTCTGCGTGTGTGTCCGTGTGTGAATGTGCGTGTCAAAGTGTCGATTGTTCAAACGGATAATTTATCTGTAGCTTCCTTGTTTGGAAAGCACAAAGGCGTCTTTTCTAGACAAGCGCGTCTGTGACGGATTCCCTCCCACCGCTACGTAATTTGCGCACAGGTCAAGTTATTTGCGCAACGCCGGTGGGAGCTTTAAAGCGGAAGGATTCGTCGGATCTTATTGGTGAATAGAGTTTGTGTGCTCACACACGATTTTAGAATTACTATCAAATTAAAGACGTCTGTTTAAATCTTTCTCCTTTTCACTCTGATTTTTGTGTCTTGTTTTCTCTTTGAAATATCTTGCATTGGATATTAAATGCAAAATTTCAATTCGAGTACAAGCATATTCAAAGCTATGTGTTTTACATATTTTCCCAATTTACTATAAAAGACTATCAAAATTCTGCTTTATAAAGTCATTAGTCAGGATTAAATCTTATAATCTTCCACCCAGTGGAATTCTGTTTGGATGTTTTATGAATAGCCTTTTCTCGTTATTTTTAAAACCATTCTCTAAGCCTCTATCACAGATTTAATTTTGATTTATTTTTCCCCCTCAAATAAATAGCATTCATTTGAGGTTGAAGAAAAGATAACCTTGCTAGAAAAGTCTTAATTACACAGAAATAATTTTCTCCAGTAATGGTAAGTAGATATCCAAAAAAAAGTTTGTGCTTATCTTTATACATGAAAAATGTTACTGTGATCTTAAAATAATACCCAATTCGCCCCCCAGCAAAGTAAAACTGTTTGTTTTTTTGGGGGGGTCTGTAAATCGCAATATAACAACATTGATCTTTAATGCAAACGATCAGATCTACATACATGTTCATTCTGGATATTGCAATGTTTTCATAGTGCCGTAGGTAGTTGGTATCCGAAGAGGCCCTGACGCCATCCACAGCTCAACACATTTTTTTCATCAAAAATGTAGTTTTACTCTTAATCTTATTCTTATTCTTCTTTCAGACACTTTGACATACTCCTTCATATGAGTCAACGAAATATACCTCAGATATGGTCCATAGGGCCTAAGGTCTTTATGACCTATCATTAAAAATTCAACCAATTTTGCAATCTGATTTTCCGTCATAAAACATTCCTTAAAATGCCCTGATCTTAAGTAGCATCATTATGTTTCTTAAATCCTGATGACATCTATGGGCCCACACTTGAATTCAACGCCGAGTGCTACCTGTTAACACAAGATAATGCTAAATTAAAATATTAACAGGTTTTGCTATGCTCTTGCTCGAGGGTAATGACACAGTAACAGCTGTTGCATGTCCCAACGTGTGAGATTGCATTGCTCTTCAATCCTCCTCCAACGCCAATTTAAAAACAGTGCATAATACTAATACCAACCTGTTTATAAAGATAACGCTTCACAACAATTCAAAATAATTTCCAAACGAGAAAATGCCATGCAGGATTTCCTGTGCCCAATAATGAGAATGTCCTTTTGATCTAGTGTCTGTGGAGCTGACTGAAAAACACAGTAAAATCTATTTTCAAGGAGTTTCTACATTTCATTCATGTTGACAAGTTGCATGAAATTGAATAATAAAGGGCTACAGTCTAGTTGATCAGTTAAGTTTTTGAGTGTAGTAGAGCATTTGAATGCTTTTGCACTTCAAACTGAATTCACAGCAAGTTTTGATATATTATGTTCCTATTTGCTAAGTTATTTCCTGATAAGATGAGTTTATCATTTTCCGTCGTCTCTGTTATATGCAAGTTGTCCGATAAAAACCTAATAAAAAAAAACATCTGGAAAAACAGCCTAATGAAAACAAAATCTGAAAAAACACATTTTTAGTTTATCAGTAAATTTCTATTGATTTGTGTTTTCTTCAGCTTTTCCAGAAATGTCACTTTTGTGTCCAGCTAGTTCTTTCCTAAGTGTAATTTATCAAAAGCTTTGGGACGTAAAGTTAAAAATATTAATTTATTTTTTCAGGATTTTTTTTCTGTAAAAAAAAAACAAAAAGCAAATGAAGAGTCATATTAATTTTTGAGAAAAAATCTTGGATGCATGTGAAAAGCTCAGGATTGCTCCTCCAGCTGGTTGCAATAGCAGTGACTACAGGCTGACAGCAGATAGCAGCAGATAGCGCCGTTTTGACAGCTTTATCACGTCAACTAAAATCTGAGTTTGCACTTGCATAACCTGTCTTGAGACAGCGCGTCAGACGCAGGCCTACATTTTCCACTCCAGCACATTTGAGTACAAACAGGTTCCCATTCTTCTTCTTCGTGCAGTTTAAATGCAACCATTCCGCAATCATTCCATCCCCCCGTAATCATGTTAGTTATTACTGGATGCTTATCATGAGATCTTCCTAGTCAGCTTTTCCATGGAGAAATGTGTGGAGATTCTTCCAGAGAGGAGCTCTGTGGCAGCAGGTTTAAGTGTTTGGTGTTCGGTTTAACACAAACCTATGCTATTCATCACCTCTGGTTTGCCGCAGATATGAGGTTTTCTTTCTGGTAATATCGAGCCAACCAGCCTGTGTCAGTCTGACAAATCAAAGACCCTATGTTTGTGTTATGATATATTTTTTTAAACATATCCGGTAATTTCTCTTATCTGAGTCCTCCCAGTGTTTGCTGAGTTTGGTAGATTCTTTGATTTGTATGATAAGATTGTCACAATGGCTCATAATATATGTGCAAAGCTCAGGAGATCAAAATTAATTCATGATAACTGCTGGCGACTAATAGTCTATGGCTTATAATGGATGTTTTTTCAGTCTCTTTTTGTTTATATGCGCATGTGTGTGTGTCACTGTGTCCTGCAATTCCAATTTCCCCCAATCCACAGAAATATGTTGCTATACATCCAACTTATCTAAAAAAGATTTAGATTATGATTTTAAGCAGATTATGTCGACTAATTTCTACATATTCATACAACTAAAGACTAATGTAAATCAATTGTATAAAATCGTAGCTGCCACAGTTTCTAAGAATGAAAAGGTCAGCGAGTTGATCTGAATATCACATAATAGTTAATAATTAAGTCAATTGTTTCCAAATGGACAAAAATGCAAAAAGAGGATTTTCAATAAGCTCAACTTTTTGTTTTGTTGTAGGATTGTTGAAAAATAGAAAAGTCAACATCTAATCCCATTTCTGATTTGCTATTTTCATGGAACACATTTTTTTGTTTGTTTTTAAACGTGTCAACATTATCCCTTATTTAAAAGACTACTTCTGTTTGGTATGTCTCACTTTGTTAAATTCACTCATTCCATTCTGCTTATCCAGCACTCAGGGTGTCTGTCATTGAGCTATCCCAGCCATCATAGGGCAAGAGGTGTGGACTCACCCTGGACTGGTTGTCAGTCAATCATAGGGCCTCATATAGAGTAATACAAATATTCATCCTCTCATCCATTTGTTCTGGGGAATTAAGCCACTGTTGAACCTACTGCATGTTATTAGGCTGTGGGAGGAAACCAGAGAACCTGGAGGAAACCCATGCAAATACAGGGAGGACATGCAGCCTCCACACAGAAAAGCCCCTTAAGGACCATCTTGCTGTGAGACAGAAGCGCTAAACCACACCACCGCCTTTTGCTAAATCCACTCATTGAAATAACTGACATAGGTTGTGTTAAGGGGCTGTTGGAGAGAAAAGACAATTTGAAACTTCTTTGGCTATAGATCAGGGGTATCAAACTCATTTTAGTCCGGGGGCCACATACGACCTAATTTCATGTTAAGGGGGCCGGACCAGTAAAATCATTACCTAGAAGTAACAGTAAGTCCATATTTTTCGTTTGTTTTAGCGTAAAGGAGGCAAACTGGTAAATTATGAAAATCTTTGTATATAATGAACTCTTTCTCCAGAAAATACATGATGAATTAATTTTAAAATTGATTATTAAAAAAGAATTGATGAAATTCCACCCCAAAAATATTCAGTTAAAAGAGAAAATCTTGTCACTGTGGAAAAATTTGCCACCAGAACTAATTAGAAAATGGATTGGTAGCATGTATAATGTTTACAAGGCTAATGGTGGCTATTCTGGTCATCAAATCAATCTTTTTAATTTTGCCTTTTTTTGCGATTTTTTTTTTTTTTGTTTTTTGTAGAAATGAGAAAAGGAAAAAAAATCCTTTTAACAGTGTCTATACGTTTTTTTCATCAAAAAAAATCATTTTGGTTTTCAAATTTTGAAGCAAATTATACATTGCAAGTCACTTTTTCATTCTTTCCATGCCCATTTTTTTTCTGAAACCCACAAAATATTGTTGCAATTGGCCTGCGGGCCGCGAGTTTAAGACCCCTGCTATAGATAAACAAATACATATCACAAAGTTTAAGACTCAGTGGCCGTACTGAGAGACAGGGTTTTGACAGAACGGCTTCAATGAGATTTGAGAATAATATTAGCTGGCCAGGGATCAAGTGCCACCTCTGGACAGCAGCAGGGGGCTCCCGGAACAAAACTATGTTTTTGAGATTATTCAGTGTTCTCCATGCTTGTCTCTTGATGTGTGTGCTCCCGTCGCCTTTGTTTTCACAGAAGACACACAAACAGACACAAGTACACACAACATGTCAAACTACCTCAGTTCGAAACCAGATGTGTGTGTGTGGTGGGGGGGGCATCCACCCAATTAGAAATCAAGCCAGCCTCCACCGTGTGAGGACTTAAGAACAAACTCAAAAGCCAATGACTGAGTAGACCACAATTGATGAGTGCCACCTTCAAATGGGATGAATTTGTGTTTTCCTAGCACTAGATGCTATCTTGTTGTTGCTCATCTTCTTCTTCTTCTCCTTTCGGCTTTTCATGGCTTTTCAGGGGTTGCCACAGCAAATCAACCTTCTCCATCTAACCCTATTCTCTGTATCCTCCTCTCTCACATCAACTACCTTCATATCCTCTCTCACTGCGTCCATAAATCTTCTCTTTGTTCTTCCTCGAGACCTCCTGCCTGGCAGCTCCAATTCCAGCATCCGTCTACCAATATATTCACTATCCCTCCTCTGTACATGAGCCAACCGTCTCAGTCTGGCTTCTCTGACCTTCTCTCCAAAACATCTAACATGTGCCGTTCCTCTGACAGACTCATTCCTGATCCTATCCGTCCTGATCACTCCCAAAGAGAACCTTAGCATCTTCATCTCTGCAACCTCTAGCTCTGCTTCCTGTCTTTTTGTCATCGGAATTGTTTCTGGGCCATACTGTTTCTGTTGCTGTGGCTGAGACTACAAAAATCTACGTTGTCATATATTGAATTGTTTGTCAGCTCTGTTCATTTCCCCCGGTTGCCGCCAGAGGATGATAGTGTTTATTCGTGTTGTGGTTGAGGCTGTATCATTCGTCTTTTTCTCAGTGTGTAAATAAACTACTCAATGATAAAAGTCCTTCCTAAACGGCAGCACATCATCACTGCCTCGCCCCTGTTACGCTTGGATAAGTCCCATGGACTTCATTGCACTCACTCAGGGAACATAATACCTGTATCCGCCTACAGAGCATGGAAGATTTTACAGAATAACTGAATGACATGAATGACTCATATCTGTCAATGGATGATGTGCACGAATGCCAGTATCAAAAAGATCAGTGATGGCGTAGTGGTGATGTTGACGTGGTCATAGATGATGACTAAAAGGTAGATTGCATTAGTTTCTTGTATTTTTACAATATGTTGGTGTATTATTTCATAAAACAATGACAATATATATTTATTTAATTACATAATCAATATATGATAAATGCTAGCTTTTAATACCCCTGTCCCCCACGGGAAGCCTATGGTTTCTGAAGGCTTATGAATGGTATTGTTGAAAATGTTGGACCTGCAAACTGAATGCTTGAGTTACTTGAGAATGTCCATGAGAAAAGACTATCGTTTTTAAAAGTAATTCAATTGACACTAAGAAAATATCAGTATTTGGAAAACTTTGCCCACTTCAATGGCACAAATAAGACGCCTGGCATTTGGACATTTAAAGTTTATTACTTTTTTTTTTTTTTTAACCGCAGTATGCTTTAGTTCAGAGTGGCACCCAATGTTACATTGGGTTACACTGAAGAAATTTTCTTATAGTAAGTTTCTCAACTAATTCATGTTTCATGCAGTGTGATGCATCGCATTTGATTTTAACCTGTATAACTTCAATGTTTTATGGGTTATTAGATAGCCAGGATGCCAAAGGCACATTCATATTTTGTGCAAATAAAGAAAACAATGAACTACATTACACTTGTGATGGCAATGAGGCACTAAGGGAAAAGAAGTTGCATCTAATGAAGAGGAGTCCGGAAAAGCACATGTGTGCAGTGACCACTTCATTAGAGGTCAGTCTAAGATTAAGATTGCAGTGCTGGTGAAAAGACAGTCATCAAAGATCTGTGTGTCTTCGGTTTTATTAAATGCCCACTTTTCCTTTTCCTTACTTCCTTTTACAGTCCAAAAGCACACAAAGTATAAAAGAAGGGTGTTGCATTACACAGACCTTGCGGTGATGTAATGTGACAGACCTCAAATGTGCACAGTAACCATGCAGGTCAGTGCATTGCATCAAATGAAAGCTCTGTCGGAGGAAAGATGAATCTGTCTTTTATGTGAGGCAATAAGTTTGCAAGTTGAATGCTGTGTTTGAAGTCATCCACCGCTGCGATTCTCCAGACTGGGTGGTGGCTGCAGGTCAGAGATGCAGCAGGTCAGTTCTGACAGCACACTTCTTTGTACTCAACAAGTGATGCTCGAACAGGTATACAAGATGTCTTTGATCGGTGGGCGCAGCTGAATCACCTCCAAGAAAGTGAAGAGCAGCCAAGCTCGAAGCTACACTAAAGGAGAACAACATCGCCTTCCACAACAGAGGTGCTTGGTAACAATTTTTAATAATATTCTATTAGGATTAGGCATTAGTAAATAATGACTTGAATTATCATTCATTTAGTATTGTAGTGTTTTAGACAGGGAAAATACCTGGTTGACAGTAAAACGTCCATTTAATAAGCAATAGCTGTTGTTGGAACTACTGTTCCTGCTCAATTCCAGATAAACAAAAAAAAAAAAAAAAAAAACAGAATTCCTTGCATCCCAAACCACAACTATAAAAAAAAAATTAAAAAAAAAAAATCACAGAAACAAGCATCAACATAAACCCTAACATTCGTGACTTGATACAGTACTACTACACACATAATGGACAAAAAATACTATTATTGACTGGAACGTGCCAGGGGGTCACATTCAAAAGGTCCATATCATTGTTGCTGATCTGTGTCCTTCAGCCAGGCATCATTTTCTGGTCATCTTCAGAATAAGGTTTAGAATAGGTGTGGCCTTGGGCTTGCTGCAGAGCCATCTGCTATATGCTTGATCTTTCAGGTTGAAAGAAACCCCATACTGCAAGAAGGCAATATTTACTTTTTCAAGCAAAACTTAAATCAAAGTTTTGCTAACAATAAAAGTATTTTGGGGGATTTTTTCAGAGTTTGATATGGAAAATACAGGTACAACTACACATATGGTCTGGCAGTGGACTCGCACTTTTCTCCTGTGTTATGCAACTTTTATCATAACAGAAAAAAACGGGAAAGCGTGTTGTTGCATGGGCACAACAAAATGGATTTCAAACTCTTAATAATGGTAACAGTTTACTCCTTGACTACACAGCTAGACCCATTATATGCCTGTCTCAGTGTGTGTCTTGGACTGAAGAGTCAAAGCTTCAACCACTCGTCTGCCATTATCCTGCAATATTCAATTTTTTGTTTGCTTGTTTGTTTTATTTATGATTTTTTTTTATCATAACAAAAGAATGTTGATATGTTGGCAAACAAGAATTAATGTCTACCAGTATGATAACTGACATGAGAAATAAGATATTTTTTCTTTTTATCTATTTCCCTTTTTTAATGGTAACATTTGGTGCATTGCTTTGTTTTCTAAGCTAAAGCTATTTCATTGCCCTGGATATTAGTTTTTTTATTGATCCTTGAACTGAACACCGTTTTGTCACACATAATTTCCTAATGACAATAATAGCAACGGTAATTTTTCATCCTATGTCATATGAACTGTGCTTGACTTTATGAAAGCAAGTGGAAAATAGTGATTCACCTTGACCTCCTGTCATATTTTCCATTAGGCAGCAAGAAACTACAGGTAGCTGTTGTTTTTTTTTTTCACTGGCTGCCTTGATGAGGATTGAGCCGCTTTGATCAGCTTGGCCCGTGGGGCATCAGGGTAATTCCCCCACTCTCCCTGTCTGCAGGGAGATGTGTTACCTTCAGCAGGGACTTTTCTACCTTGTCAATCTACCGAGGCTTTAAACACTTGTAATAAATAAATATATTGTATGTTGAGTCTTTTGATGTTCAACTCCTAACAGGTGAGATTTGTATTCATTCAAACAATTCATGCAAAACAATGAATAACAATAATACTAATAACAATTTTACTGGCCTGTCATAATCGTTCTAAGATGTTCCAATATGCGCAGTGGACAGGCTTCCACCGCAAAGCATGTTTTCTCAGTATCTTTACAGCTCTATTACTGTCCCTTTGTGCAGGACTTATGTGCTATATAACTTGGGCTTTAAGAGCTACTCACTTCTTAATGACTAGCCATTATGCAGGTCGTGTAGATAAGAGTAAATCAAGGATTCACTGTACAAATTGCGCAACCCATAGCCTGGGAAGTAGAAGTAGTACACACACACACACACACACATATACATATATATATATATATCTTTACACATATATATACAAATATATATATATATATATATATTTATTCACACATATATACATATATATATGCATATGCACACATATATATGTACTCTTAGTGAGAGAGGATATGGAGGTAATTGGTGTGAGAGACGAGGATACAGAGAATAGGATTAGATGGAGAAAGTTGATTTGCTGTGGCAACCCCTAAAGGGAAAGCCTAAAGGAGAAGAAGATATATATATATATACATACATACATATATATGAATGCTTAGTCTGGAAACCCAAACCATTCCTTTGATGACAAATTCAAGCTTCATTCTCACATCATCTAAATATTTGCAAAAACTGTCATTTTTCCCATATTGACAATTTGGTCATCACTACCTGGGTAATATTGACTTTTTCACTCCAGGGATTCTGTCAATATCTGAATGACAGTCAGTCTCTCATGCAAGGTTTGTTTGCTGTCTTTTAGTTTTCTGCTGGGATCAGAGGAGGGTCGACACCTGAGCGGTCAACAAAGCATAACTGTGCTTCCGTTATGTACGTTACCTTTCAACACAAGACTTTTGTTGCCCGTTAATTCTCCTTTAAGAACATAGGTGCAATGTTTCCCCTCTGAAGTGGCAGACATTTAAACCAACCGTCCTGTTTGATAAACACATTGGATCAAGTGTGTGTTTCATTCATTCAACATGTACACAGTAGAAGTGATAATGAATTCTGGCATTCAGATAGATCAAACATCCACAAAGACAGTGTGGGCAAAACACATGGATTTACCCTTTGACTGCTGCAACTGAAATGAACCCAATATTTGAGTAAATACCAAAGCTTTTTCTTGTCAAACTTAAGCTGAGAGGAAAATGCTATACATTTGAGTTATTATTGTTTGTGCAAAGGACACAGTAAACATAAATGGTACATATCTTGAACTTCTTTTTCAATAGGTATGCAAGTACAGTAATACATTTTACTGTTGCTCTGGTGATTGGATCCTATGATGGCAGGAAACCACACAATTGAGGTTAGGGGAAGAATAGTGGAAGCTAAGCTGTGGGCAAAGGTGAGCATTTGTATGTTTTCATGCCAAGAAAGAGTGCTACAGATGCAGATCTGCTTTGAGGATGCGGACGGTGAATTACAAGGAAGGTCAGAATGAGCTGCCATGGGAATCCAGGGTCCTGCATGAGGAAGTCTGGAGTGGCAGAGAAGGGGTGCATGTATGAGAGCTGTGAGACAATGGCAAGGTGTTCCCAAGGTGTGACAGAGCAGTTGAAGGTGAGAGATGAGGTTCAACAATAATCGTCATGGAGTAGGAGGTTTGCAGATGATATTATGATCTGTAGTGAGAGCAGGAAAGAGGTGAAGGTTTTGCCCGGAAAGTGAAATGACGGGATAGCCATAGTAAGACTGAATATGTGTGTGAATGAGAGGAACCCAGGAAGGATGGTGCCTCTATGGATACTAGAGGTTAAAAAGTGCAGGATTATAGGGTCATCAGTCCAGAGCAAAGGAGAGAGTGGAAAAGAAATGAAGAAATGTCTGCAAGAAGTGTCAGGTCCGATATCTGATAAGAGTCTCAGCCAGAATGAGGTAAACAAGACGATGGTGAGACCAGTCATGTTGTTTGGTTTTGAGACTGTAGCATTGAGAAGACAGGGAGCAAAGCTGGAGGGAGCGGAGACGAGGACGTGGAGGTTCTCTTTGGGAGTGAGATGGATGGACAACAGCAGGAATGAGGAGATAAAGTCAGACTGAGATGATTTGTACGAGTACAGAGGAGTGATAGTGGATGCTGAGGTTGGAATTTTCCAGGCAGGAAGTCTGAAGGAAGACTAAAGAGGAGATTTATGGGTAGAGAGAAAGAGGGGATGAAGTTAGTTGGTGTGAGCAAAGAGGATCAGCGTCTTGTCAAGGGACATTTCAGCCTGCAGACAAGGAAGAAGAAAAACCAAGTATTCTATGGCCAACCTTCCGACTGGAGTGACACACTTCATGTAAAATGAGCATGGAGTTCAAATGAATCGAAGAAGCCTCCCGGGTGAGAGGTGAAACATCTTTAAGGGAAGAAAATCAAGTCCGGTTGCCGCAAGAAGAGGATTTTGACAGGAATCAACCATGACCTGGTTGACTGACAACCTTCACAGATACTCTGAGCCACAGCTGCTCCTTTGCTCAGCTTTGTGTGCAACTCACTTTTTGAAATGTCAACATTAAAAATCAATAATCTGGTGGTGATGTGTCACTGAGGTAACCGCAAATATTGAAAACAAAATTATTTTGTCATTACTGGTATGTTTTTCCTCGATAACTAGAATTTTTTTCCCCTGACTTTTCCAATGCTGGTTTCTGTGGTCTCTGCACTTGTGACAGAATCAGAGAAACACCAAGAAAGATGAGCACTGATATTGACACAGTTTAAGGCTGCAAGTGAGTGTTTAGGGAAATTCATGAATATACACTGTGAATTCCTTCCAACCACTTTAAAAATGTGCATAATGAGAAAAAAAAGAGTCTCAAGGCTCAATTAAATAACCGAGATTTGAGATCTATGATTAAGAAAAATGGGCAAACAATATGACTTTTGAGTTCCAGGAGATTTATGACGGTTGAAGCACTTTGACAGTTCTTTTATCATCATCACAACCTCACCGCACAGCAATTTTGTGTTAGCGATGTGAAGAAGCAGAGCATGGCGCAAACCGTAAAATAAGTCCATCATGAAGTTCAGTGAAGATCAGTTTATTCAGATGAACCATTGATCTGCAGATGACCAGATGAAACCCATGTCAAGATGACTTCCTACCATCAGACTCTGATACTACCCACCTTCAGCAAATATGTCTGCAACTTGTTGACTCATTTATCATCACTTCCCCTGTAAAGGCAATAAACCTTTCAGTATACTTTCAGGTGATTTAATAAGTAACTAAAAATTGCGTCTATGTTTTACTTAATCCCTGCAGTAGGTCTGGCACTGTGGCTCAAGCTGTAGGAGTGTGCATCTGTATGCGTTTAATTCACACAATGTATTATATACCGGTACATATATTAATTCATTCGTGCTTATCCTACAATTAAACACACATGGAATTAGACCTTCTTGAGGCGAAAGCACCAACAGGTATGCTACCGGACCACCCTATAGCATTATAGTTTGTTTTTTTATCTCCCCAAATATTTCATTTGGTTCAGAATTTGCTGCTTAAAAAAAGTGCCCTACAAAACCTAAAGGATTTTTACACCCCTTAAATCTGATTGCTGCTATTTTCATGATTTCAGTGTTCTATCAATATTAAAACAGACCATTGTTTTGATCGCTCATTAAATTCAGGTAATTTTTAACACTCAAACTAACTGATATGGGACTGCTGTAGAGGTTTGATAAATCAGTAAAATAAAAATATCAATAAAATAGTGGCCAAATCTTTGAATTTTGATTTGGTGTGAATGGAAGGGCGTCTAAAAGCCTAAACAAAATGATAATGGAAGAATGTGGACTTAAGTGACATCATAAAATACTATCATTAAAAAAAAAATCTGTCAATAGTTTTATGGATGGGACATAGATCAAAGATGTGGAATAGATAGATGTTAAATTGATGAATGTTATCTGAACAATACAGAACCCAAAATGTTGGGATCTTTTGATGCCGTGGTGAAAGATTGTATTGAAAATTGTTTAAATATCATGGCATATAATTTCCTTTTTTTTCCCCTGTCTAGTGAATCTGGTTTTCTAGTGGCTTTCCGTGCATGTAGTCAAAGTTCAAGCAGGGCAAGAAGAAGGTGTTTGGCTCTGAGGAGATTCCAGATCTTCCTGATCAAACTGCATTATTTGAATTTAACAGCATTTAAAAGAAAATTTGTCCGGCGATTCAAAGTGCTTTAGCAAGTTTGCACAGGCCAAATTTGGCTTTTTAAGAAGCAATTGTGACTCACAGCAGTTGGTACAGTGTTTAGAAGAAATGGCTGAGCCTGAGGGATGTGACTTGAACCGCATTATTATGTATGACTGCCAGAATACCGGTTTTATTATACACATGATCCTTTTTTACCCCCTTATTTATAATTTACAAAAATCCTTCAAGCCACTTATGAAGCCCTCATTTTTGTTCTTCTCCTAGTAAAAAAAAAACCAAACTAATAATAATAATAATAACAATAATAATAAATGTATAACTCCTGGCACAGTTAAAATCAAAAGCTCTATTTCAAATGGCTTGTTTGATAGCTTTGTTGGAGAATATAATTGCTCAATAGAGACAGATGCAGTAAACATACTGTTGAAAGAAAGATTATTCTAATTTTGTTAAGAAACAGGGTGTCTACAGACAAACTGCATCATTCACTCTGTCTTTGTCAGCATCATGTCGATGCTTGAAGGAATAATTGTGTCATCCGTGCCTCTATCATGTTCTGTGCTGCTCTAATTTTAATTATCAATATCTATTTAAGTGGGAGTAATAGTAATTGTTTGAAAGAAAAAAAAGATGATTTTGTATCTCCTAAAAAATTGCCTTTATCGTTGTGGAAAATCAAATTTGCTCAAGGCTCACCTCCCCCCAGCAACTCCAATAGCTTCTTATAAAAGTATAGTAATAGTCGCATTTAAATGATCAAACTTTATTTAATAATTCAAGAATTTCACTACATTTATTTCCCACCAAACCAATAGTAGTTAGAAACCTTCATAAAGGATGTCATTCAAGACAGAATGACATTATCTTAATCAAATGAGCGCGCTTCTTTAAAAGTAATTGTTTTTTCCTGTTCATTCAAGTCCTCACCTGAAAACCAAAATCGGATTTAATTTTCTTTTTCTGCCTTATCAAGCAACATTAATTTAGGGGATGTGAGAAAGCAGAGCATTTTTCTCAGCCAAGTGCACTTTAACCTGAAATTTCATCACCCAATGTAGGTGGGTCTGACTACAACAAAGGATAATGGTTTTGATGATGGATCCTGGTGCTGCCTCACTTTGTGGCATGCACTCCACCTCTGTGATATGCACGCACACACACAGACACACACAGTGTGTGACGTTGCTAAAGGCTACAATCACAGCTTCTTGTTCAGCTCTGCCGTGACGATGAGTAAAGTTTCAAGGTCATTAATTTACGCTCTTTGGAAAAAAAAAAAGAAAGAACAAACTGCAGCGACTGCAAGTAGCTCATACTCAAACAGGAGTTAGCAGATGCAAAAACAACCACGATATGCGAGCAAGTTTCCTTCTAGTTCTAGATTACGCTTGAGGATTTTTTTGAATCCTTATATAGAAATGCATGCATGGCTTATATCAAAATTTTGCGAAAACACATTTACAGGGAAAACTTTGACCGAACCCGGGATCTGATAAAATTAAACGATATCTGTCAAGCATTTACACGACAAAGCGATGTTAATACCTACAAGCTAAAACAAGTAAATACTGGGATTCTTCCAGCTGCGGGCCAAAACGAAGAATCCTCCGATTTCCATATCGGAAAACAGCTCCTCCCGCCCACAAATAATAAACAGCTTTACACTGGATGGAGACACTGAAACAAAATGTGTCTCACGTGACCACCATCATCAAGTATTCTGCCACGAGTGCGTGGTGTGTGTGGAAGGGGGAATGTGAGCGCAGACAAAGAGCCCGGCCCGGGCCATCATCAGCCGCAGGACACACTAAGCATCTGGTGACAGATGTGTCGGGATGCGAGAGCACTTTACACCGGCCTGCCCGTGTGTGGGACCCCCGATAGATACACACCGTGTTTTTACTGCAGACTTTGTGCACACCTCATAAATTCCAGAGTGGTCCTGTCCTCACTAGTTAAACCTGCTTGTGTGCTCTACTCCACACAGCCGCTGCGTTTTAATTGTGCCTGGTAGCGACCTGCAAAGCACGAGTCCCTCCTTTTTCCCCTACGTGTTACTCAATGTTCATCAGCGTCTTGCTAAAGTTGCCAGTGAGAACATCAGCTAAAAGCAGCTAAAAATCTGAGTTTGCCGAAAACGGTCTTCGTGAATCCTTGAGTTGTCTGTCGTGGATATTATGTTGCGTTCTCGACAGAGACAAACCAATTTGAGTGAATGTAGGGCGAATGCAGCCGAGGAGGTTGTTCAGCCTTTCAATGTAAATACTGTACAGTAAAGTGATTGTTGAAGAAATTCGGGTGGTTCCCTTTGTTTGTTTGTTTTTCACATTGTATTTACAGTTACCGTAAAAAAAAAAAAAAAAAAAAAAAAAAAAAAAAAGGAAAATATAAATCTGCCAGGAACGACATTGAAGCATGAAGTAAAAAGAACCACATTATGATAAAAAAAGAAAAGCCCTGCAGGTAGAGACTGCTCATGTAAGCCGATCTGTCAGGTCTGATCACGGAGAGATCACGTAGACCTTGGAAAGAAAGTCGGACAGGCATGACTCCATCCTATTTGGAGTATTGTTGTCTCTAATGGCGGTGTTAGAAAAGCAACAATTCTAGCATTATAACCATTTTTTATACGCAGCCAGCTCAAAGAAAGTAGGACAGGGAAGATTTAGCACCGCAAAAAGGAGTAATAACTAAACATTCATGTAACTTAATGCTTCCTGATTATTGTCGATGAACAATTTGATATCAAATATTAAGGTCAAACAAGTCATCCTCTTGAAAAGATGGGGTTAAGGTTATCTCACCATATAAAGATGCAAATGTAATTGCAAAATGGTAGTCTCCCCCCCCCCCTCGAATCGCTGTCGGACAACACGGTCGGGGTCATGAATACTTCGGCAGGCCTTTGTCACACACGACCTTCCTGAGCCAGAAAGAACTCAACGTCAGTGTGTCCAGAAGCTTGCGGTCTTATCAGGACCCAGGGGGCCTGAGATGTTCCATCGAACAGCGGAAACCTGGATCACGCTCAGACCATTTCAGTATCGCAGGTCTTCGTTGACAGAAATGAATGCTTTGGGCCAAAGATGAAAAGTACTGTCTACACTTTGATCAGATGAAGACTTGACATTTCAAAGGTTCAACTGCGCGAGCTATTTCGACCGAGGGTTGATGGTCATTGTTGGTTAAACAGGGGTTTCAAGTTTCCACAGGACACAGAGGACGCCTCAGAATAGAAAACCATTTTAATACCAACAAAGAAAAAAAGAAGTCTTATTGTGATTAACTGATGACAGCTAAGGCTATAAATGTAGCTTTTTGCACCAATTGGCGTTTAAAATCAAAATGAACATGAAGGTCAATGCTGGTAAATACTTGAAATTTGGTCCTGACTAATAAAGGTTTTTTTGTCTTTTTTATTTTTCAAAAATATTTCAAAAATGCTGGGTATGTTTATGAAACATCTCCGGACGCTTTCAGATTTCATTTAATAACCTCTTGTTAATATTCAAAGGAGACATTTGAAGGCCCGTTCTTTGCACCTTTCAATATGTTGAAGTTTACCGAGACAATGTTAAAACTTCGAGACCGGGCAGCCATGAGGAAACTGTCCAGTTTCACTCAAGTGATCAAACAGGGATCAAACTCAAGCGATCTCATTTTTTTCAGCGAACTTGTCATTAAGCGTCTGTGCCTGCGATGTAGTTGAAGGCAGTGCATTTAAATCCACTTCCACTTCACTGGATGGCAGCTGAATTCAGCTACAGAGTATTTTTGTAACATTTTTGCTCGGTTTTGAGCCGCAGGACTTTTCTTTTTACATCCAAAAAAATGTGTGTGCCCTCTGAAAAGGTTGAAATACATTGTAAGATTGTTTTCACTTCTTGTGTTCTTAGTCATGATTGTTCAGTAAGTATTTGTTCTAGTACCACTTTGAGAAAATATCTAAATGCTATTTAAAGTTGTATTTTTTTTACCTTATGTATCAGTTTGTAAATATCAGAAGAAATATACTTCTGAGGAGGTGAATGATAGATTTTACAGTAAGTCTTAGGATTCACATAATAGCTTCAATATGTGTGACACACTTTCGGGTAAAATGTCAGTATGACAGCATTACATATTAACCCCTTTCTAGTTTGGACAATGTGCGGAGCCTGAAAGCCTGGTTTCTCTGGAGTGTTGACGGGGCACAAGTTAGTGCTGATGTCATTTCCAGCAAATCCAGGATTTTATCTCAAGAATGTTTCTTCAGTGCATTTCATCAACAACATTAATGAATGAATTTTCATGAATTTGATCCCATTGCTATTTAAAAGAGATTATAGTTATTTAAGAGAAAGATTTAGAAGAAATCATTAAGTGTCAACTTTTGAATAGAGAAAATGTGAATTACAATCTTGTTTGACGACCTGACACATGATCTAAAACACAGGGATAAGTTCAGACAACACAGATACAGTTTTTTAAAATGACATGAATCTTATAACATGTTTAAAATAAGCTCATAATACCTGTCAGGTATAAGGTCAACTGCTGTGGTCCATTTGATGAAGTATTTTATTGAATACGTCAAAAACAACAGCATACGTATAGTGTAAAGATCAATTTCTAAAGTGATGTAATTTCATTCAACTGGTTTAATACACATTTGTATTTTTGTCTTGGAACAGAATAAAATTTTACAATTTTAAAAACTTCACTTCTTTGGAACACCAAACTACGACAGAAAACAGATGCAATTTACCCCTCAGAGAAAAATGATGAATGTCATTTTAAGAATGAAAAGGTTCTCATGAACAGAAACCTGATCATTTACTATGAGCTCCAGCAATGCAGCCACTGCTCTCCCCACCTTTAGAAAAAAAAAAAATTTGAAAAAAACATGTAAAAACAAATTATGCCTCTGTGTGGTGGAAGTATGACAGCCCCGGGGCCAAGAACATGGAATTCAGTGTTTGTTTAGCAGTGAGGGAGACCTGCCGGTGCTGCAGGCTGAGGGTTCAGCTACAGGTAAAACCTACCTGGCAGTCTAGCCTGTAGCGTCTGACTGCTGGGAAACTGTCGTGGTGGGTAGGTGGCTGACAGATCATCACGGCGTGGGGGGATGGAGTGGGAGTGGGAGTGGGGAGAAGGCGAGGGGCGCATAAAGGGAAACATTGTTCAAAACTACACAGGGAAAAGTCAAATGTGGGATCAGTTTCAATACCCTGAGTTTAGACACCACGCCAAATATTTGATATTGAGATGACAATAATTTATGACATGGAAGTTTTTGGTTTAGTTATCTACAGTGACTCAATTACTTTGTGTGATCTTTTTTATTTTTCTATTTGTGTTTTTGTTACACTGCTCTGGCCATAAAGTCTAATGTTATATCTTTATGTGTTTCATAATTCAAAACATGTATTGTTTAATTATTGTTTTAATTATTCAATTCGTCACTGGTGTTCAAAAGAACATGGAAAGGGCTTTTTACAGTTAAAAAAACTTAATATGTAATTTTATTCCTATCCTAGAATAGTTGGATGTAGCAGGCAAATAAAACCGCTTGTTTAAAACAAAGTCAGTCTGGCAGCAGCCAGAAATTAATAAACCTTTTGACCCCGTGACCGAAGTCTGGTGACCTAAAGCTATTAGATCGGTCGAAAGTACTGATTATTATCCATCTTCAGAGGACCGAGATGTGACACAAACGTATAATTTACTTAAAATGATGCCTCGTAATACCTTGCGCCGGAGCAGCCGAGGACAAAGGACATAAGTCTGAGGACAGACAAGAAGAGGAATGTGAGTACTCATTTGACAATCCAGCAGCTAAAATCTCTGAATCCAGATGTTTTGCTCTCCTGTTGAGTCTGGATAGTTGCTTCCAAATAGTTTTGTCTTGAGCAAACAGCAGAAAAACTTCTTAATGCGCCTTGGAGGTGCTATCAATGGTTTATTTAATCTTTTTGTTTCGGTCAGTTTAAAGCCATTTAAAATTTGGTTGAAGAAAATCTTTCAACTGAGATTCTTCAATGGAGATCGAAAAGAGAAAAAAAAAAAAGGGCCCAGGGATACAAGGGTAGCATGAAATTGGTTCTTTGAAAATCTTTTTTGATGACAGCAGTAACTGTCCGTTGTTTGTTGATGAATTTACTGCACAGATAACCCTACTTTGTGTATGTGGTCGGGTCTCCTTAATGATATTGTTATATGGGGGCTCAGTGGGGAGGTGGTTAGCAATTCTGCGTCACAACAAGAAGGTTTTTGGTTGGTTCCTGACTCGCGGGCCTTTCAGAGTGGAGTTTGCATGTTCTCCCTGCGTCTGTATAGGTTTCCTCCAGGCTCTCCGGTCTCCTCCAAACATCCAAAAACATGCAGTATGTTAGATACTGAGTATCCTGATGGGACCATTGAGAGCAACTGGAGGTTCATTGCCAACCCAGTGATAAACACGCCTAAACTACCTCCTTGAAGCAATTAAATTTGTAGTGTTTACAAATATGTAATCAGTATCTTCAGCTGTGGATCATCCTCATCTCACAGTGGGAGTGCACGCCTCTGATGCACGAGTTGGACAAGTGCTTTCTCAGAGATGGCTTTTGGATCGAAAATTCATTTTTTTTTTTTTTTTGTCATCTCTCTCTGGTTGAGTATAATTATAATGTAGAAAACCATGGGCTCTTGGCGACGGCTTCAGAAACGGAAAATTGGAAGCGCTGCCTCGTTCACCATAAAGACCACTTCTGAGTCATGTGCGGTGGCTGATTTGACATGGGGCATTGAATGTTTGCCTTGTGAAGCTCAACACTCCCAACCAGATCAAGATAAGGATAAGGATCGCTGCCTGTAGCCAGATAAGGATAGCTGCCTATTCCTGATTGTGCCAGGTTCTGGCTGACCCTCCACAAGGTTTCTTGCCACCAAACTATGGCTTACAGAATATCGAACATCCAATTTGGTGTTTGCCGTCCCTCGATATCTTGGATTCTTTCTTCTCGGTCTACGTCCGCATTTCGTCCCGCCACCAAAAGCCTGTCATATCCACCACAACAATGCGGTCCTTCAATTCTGATCCATTTTGACTGCTCTGTGCATTCAGGTCCTCTCCCCAAACTTTCTACTGCCTCACAGAAATGAGGACCATCTTGTGTTTTACCGCTTCTGACCACATAGAATTTACCATATATGGTTTTAGATAGGGTTCTGCAGTTCTCGTCAAAAAATTGCAAGGCCTTCTATCAAGCCTTTCGGCACTTGGAGCGTGCCTCTCCTCAAATTACTGATCCTTGACGAACGGACATACGGATCCAGATAACAATTATTACTTACATGTCCTTAGAAATAGGAGAAATTAACAAGATTGCTTGAACTATTTTAAAGAGAATGCAATCAACACAATGTATTTTCATCTGACAGATATTCAAATATTGTCTTAAGTCCTTAGTTTTGTAGGTGACAGCATCATCAAGCTATATTATTTCTTTAAAGCTTGGTCTCGGCTGTTGGCGCAAGATTTTGTACAGATTTTTGGATAAATTGACTAAATTCAGAGGCAAAAACTTGAATGTGACCATTATTTCTTGCTACGTTTCCTACTTTGGTTGTAAAAGGTTTTGGGGCCAGTGACATCATTTGGCAGTATCTCTTTAATCCTCCCTTTTTATTTTCCACCCACAATACCCATGATATCTTTTCATGCCGAGAGTAAGGAAGACTTTGGTCTTTTCATCAGTCAAAACATAGTTGTTGTTGATGTTTTCAAAAATGTTAATAGATCTCGTGCCACCAACCACATTTTGTGGCAAACTGTTGAAACTATCGTGCACATATAATCTCCTACAGAAAACTGTCGGTCCGGCCAAATCAATTCCTCTTATGATGCTTCTAGCAGTTTTAGTGTAATTCAGAATAGGAGGGTTACGTGTATATTCATTGTAATACCTCCATCCCTGTTCTTGTCTTTGCTTCTGCAGTGTCACTCGATTGAGGAAGGCGTCCAGATACCTGGACTGCATGTCCAATTTCTTTTAGAAAACTGAGTAAACCTAAGACTTTCTCAAAACCGGGACTAAGATTCATGAGGATTCTTTGTTTATGTACATTTTTTTTTTAAACACAAAAACAAAACTAAGATTCCTTAAACACTGGAATAGTCCGGTCTCTCAAGTCTCATTAAAATATATTCTTTCCATAAAAAGGTTGCAGAAAAGAACAAAAGAATATATCCAGTTGTAAAATTTTAACAAGGGCATACAAAATAAGTAATATCTAAAATTGTGAAAAAGAAAAACAAAACAAACTCATAATCTCATTGTTTTAATCGAACTTATATAATTTCATAATCACCCTAGTATCCGCAAATAATAAAAATTTTAAAAAGCCGGGGCTGAACAAAGAGAAGCCGTAATTGAGATTTCTTTACTTTGTCATTTAGAAATAACAAATCACCTTTTTTCCCCTCCCAATTTTTCTCACCAACAGGAGCTCACAATCAGGTTTTAAGATGTACGGTGGTGTTCGTGCATCAGCAGATGAGACGAGTTCCTGTGGGTGTTGACAGCAGTGTGCATAGCTCTCTTGTCTACTTCTGAGGCTCCTTAAGAGCTGCAGGTCATGAATCAACTTTAGAGTTTTTCCTCAACAAACCCAAACATCGTCTCCAATAACAGACACAGCTGACAGAAGCCACTCTTTCTAATTACTGGCTCTCTCTGCAAATATTTCATTTCCAAGAACTCATTGCGAATAAAATATATTACCTAAGCTCGAGGCAATGCGAGTGAAACGACTTGTTCATGTTACAGTAAAGCAAATATTAATGCAAAGTTTCCATCTTTAGAAAACTACCGGTTCGGTTAAAATGTGTTTCCATCTAGCATTTGTCACATGTATATATCTCCCATTAAGGACATTGATTTAATCAAAAAAAGCCATTGTAAAATGTCAAATAACCAAATCATTTGAGGGTTTGTTTGTTTTTCTTTAGTTTTGAGTTTACCCTAATCCTTAATTTGTTTAGTGTCCTGTGATAACCAGAGATTTCATGTTTGCATTGTTCACACAGACACATCTCCCCACATCAAAAGCCTGAAATATCAGAACTGTTGATATATTTTACTCATGATGCATGAAAACTAGAGGTTTGCCTCGAGCCCTGTAATTGTACACCAGTCATGAATTCATGTCTGTTTTTGAATTGGGGGCTGGGTGGGTGTAATGATCATATTTATATATTGTGAAACTTGAAATTTTAGATTATTGCAGTGATTTAGAATGTCACGCATTCATGAACATTGAATGGGTATTTGAATATTGATTGCCAAAAAGTAAAACTTGGTTTAAATTTTTCTTGTTTTGTTTTATCTTATGAAATGGGTTGACTTTTAGTTTGATTGGATCGTGACATCATGAGAGTTTTCCTCAAATCAAGGAACTTTAGCCTGGAGATGGCGCATCACTTTTTTGATTAGGTGATTACGTCACACACACACACACACACACACACACACACACACACACACACACACACACACACACACACACACACACACACACACACACACACACACACACACACACACACACACACACACACACACACACACACACACACACACACACACACACACACACACACACACACACACGAAAGAAAGCAGTCTAAATAGGCTTCCTAAGCCTTATTTAGGCCTCATTTCTTCTACCCTCTGAGATGCCTGTCACTTTAACCTAATCCGTTTCACGACCAGCTGTGGGGAAAAAGAAAAAACAAAACGCAACAACTCATTTTCACTTCATCTGAAAGCAAACAAGGCCGGAAGACTGCTTGTCTCAAATCTCGGGGCCTGAGAGCTGATTTGAAAAGGAGTTCCTGTTGTCAAGGAGAAAAATGTGACAGGCAGATCTATCACTACTTGACTGACAGACAATTTGATGTAATACCTCTTTTAAGGCACGCACTGCTTCTGTGGGGTCTTTACCTTATACACTAGGCAGTTTAGCATAAGAGTTTCCCTGATTTGGCTTCTATGTCACCATTTAATGCCGTGGAAGATAAGAGGATTATCTTTGACAATCTAACCAAAAGGCACAAACATTCATTGATAGGAAGACCTCGACAACAAATCTTTGCAGTTTTCCCCCGGTAGATAATCCTGACTGTTGAACACATTGTCTTATGTCGAATCTAGTGCTAAAGCTCAAACTGTTCCTTTAACTTTGGGGCTGAATTAGGATCCTTCAAGATTGTATCCAAAACTTCAATGAGGGAAAAAACAGATTATATGTTGATACATTTGGAGGTTAAATGATTGTATAAAGTATATGCATATACACATACACACGCACAGCTCAGGGACAAACCTAAGACAAAAAAAAAAAAATCTAAAGTTATAACATCTACCTGACAATACTTAGAAATACCTCACAACATATTTATTGTGTTTAAAGTTAATTTTGTAAAAAATAAATAAATTCAAATTGTAAAATCAGAAATCATAATTTCGACCAAAACAATCGCGAGGAAAGCCACAAGGACACCATTTTTCTGGACTTACTAATTGGGATCTAGAAAACAGGAGGCTGATTCAGAAATGAAATTGAAAAATAAATTAGACATTGAGACAAAGTTTGCGTGATACGTCAAAATGGTATTTTCTTAGCGTCACAATTATAAATGTGATTATGTGTTTGCTCCACTATCAACATCCGATCTAGAAATAACGAGAGGCATTAATGACATCTGGCTTATGACCATGTGTCCATCGATTTGCTGAGACATGGTTGAATCAACACACCGATGAGATCACTAGCAGTTACTCGGGTCCAGATGTAAAAAAAATCCCTCAACAAGCCGGATACACATTGAAAGTGTTAAATGTTTGTGTGATGAAAATATCACACAAGATAAAACGATTGCATGTCTCAGATCAGAGGATTCATCAGGCTGCACTTCAGGAGACAGAAACAAGGCCTAATAAAAGAAAACAATCTTAAGTATGTGCGCTCAAGAAAGTGGATGCAGCTGAAAAAGATTATTCCAAGGATTTAACAGATTTATGATTTAATAGCAAGTCAGTAAATTTGTAGAAACATGAAATCACCAAGGCAGCATCTGAATCACACAATATTCTCTGTAATCTTTTCAGACTGCATTTAAGAATACAGATTTTTCCTACCAAGGCTGACAACGTTGTTTATCGGCAATTCTATATTAATCTATTCCAGGGACTTGACAAGGACTGAAAGGTTTGGGCTTTCCAGAGTATGTGTCTACAATTTCAGAAATTCAGTGAGTATCGGTACAGTAATGACTAACAACTCATTAACGCAAGCACAAATTCGGGTAGTCCGATGTCACAACCATGAATCTTTCAAAGAAAGCCTAAATGTGAAAGGAGCAACTAGATACAAGCTTGTACTGCAAAAAGGAAAAAACATGGCAAGGTTAGCTACTGCAGTGACTCAGATACTACAGCCTCAGCATCAGAATACAACTCAGAGCAGTTCAAAGATTAATGTAAGAAAAATCCGATTGATCAGCTACCAAACAGCCAACAACAGTGGAGCATGGAGAAGTATTGCAAAAGCCAAGCTCCAACTTTAGGAACACATTAAGAGGCAGCAAACTGAACATAGTCAGCCATGTTATCCAAAACAAGAGGTACGAAAGGATGCCCCGAATTTCGCTTATTCCCAAAGCAAAGTGGTAACTATCGTTATACCTGAGGTTAAAAGAGTACCACAGCATTAGCCAACTCAGAAGTATTACCCTCCTGAATGCTGTGGGGAAGATCATCTTATAGGAATGCATGACAATTTACCTCTTGGCCAACAATTACGTCAACAGCAGTTGTCAGTGGACAGGAGCTCGGTTATGCTATGCTAGCAGACCTCCTGCCCCTAGCGATGCGTCACTCTTTCTAATGCTGTGCCGTTTGTGAGAAACATTTTGAAATTCCCACTGACATAAATCAGCCTGGGCAAAAAAAAACTTTTTTTTTTTTTTTTTTTTTTTTCTTAAATCACCTGACACATGAAACAAAGTCCGTGTTCATGCAGGACAAAAGCTAAGTGAGATTCACTGAACCAGGCTATCACTAAGTTTTTTTTTCCCCCAAGTGTACAACAGAATGAAATAATAGTGGTATTTTTCACCTGAAAGGAACTTAATGAAAATCATTTGGCAGAAACCGCACCCAAAAATGGTCAAAAGAATCAGCGCATGCTTAAAAATCAAACCTGCGGGCAGAGGTGCTAATAAGGGGTGATGGACGGCTGACAATTTTTAAAAACAGCATTCACAAGAGACTGGAAGAGCCCCCTAAAGGGCAAGCCAATGGGAGTCTGCTTCGGGAAGCTCACAATTCTTTCACAATTGTTTTATTTGGTTATTTGGAACATAATGGAGGTAAACGCTGGTTTGAGAGGGCCACCCTGTGAGGTTTTACCAGGGTCCCAACCAGCCAGCATGGAGAGTCTGAGAAGCCATGATCAACAGGTCCCATTTGCTGACCTGGGGAAGGTTCCCCAAGCAAGGTTTGGCTCTCCCTCACAAGATACCTGTGTGATACCTTTCAGGCCCCCCCAGAACCAGAAAATTTGGGGATCGAAGGAGAGCCGCTAGCTCTGCACCTCCTATGAGTGGATTTTGCAGTATGTCTTTTCAGGGTGCTTTGCAGCGTTAACATGGAGCAAAGACAACGGGTCCAAAAACAAGTCCTGGTCTTCCTGCAGAAATACTGCACAGGGAAAGCCAAGGAACATCACCCAAGAGGACACAGTTCACCAAGCAAGGCCGGGAGGGCCAAAGCAACAACCCAGAACAGTGGTCTCTCCTTTCACCAAGAGAGGGGCAGAAAATGTCAGCTGCCCTCGGCCACCAACAAGATCACCGCAAGGTTCTGACGGCCCGACGTGACCTCTGTTCCACCGCTCACAAAACTGTCATCAGGACTGAACTGATGGTCTCATGGTAGGAGGGAACTTAGGCTGCCCTTCGAGAGGAAAAAATAAATAAAACAGGTATAAAGAGCTGACAGCTATGTGCTCACCAGAGGGGAGGAGGGTTCTCACCTATCCAGCGGAAACTGGTTCCAGAAGCTGCACTGTTGCATCCGCCCTGTGGGTCCTGAAAGCCACATCAATGGCAAACAATGGAGGCATCACAGCCTCCGAGCAACTTCGGTATAGATCTACGAAACGGATACTCACTCGCGTTACCAAAAAAAGCGTGATTTATTGCAGGCTTTCGGCTAACTGCCATATAAAATGACCCAAAGGGTATTGGCTGTCATTCTGTTCAAAAGACTCATGTCTGAGCAATGTTAACATGAGGGATTACAATTACTGAAGACAATAAGCCAAGCCTCTACCGCAACATAATAGGCTGTAAAATTGTATTCATGCCGGTATCTTGAATTCCTTATCTAAAATTCGAATAACGCCCAATAGGTCTATGCCACCGGCTGTAATTTCTTCTTATTTGGCTCCATGTGTAGTCATGTAGTCATGTGTAGTTCATGTTCTCTATATCCGGCAAAAAAATAATGAAAGTAGGAGTGGCTAAAAAAAGGAAAGGTTCTATCACTCATATGAAAGTGGCAAGGCATGCTTTATCATTTATGCAAAATGGCAAACACTTTTAACCAGAACCAATTAAATCACAATGGAGGCCAACGCATATGTATTATATACTGTAAATATGAAGAATGAAATGAAATATGAAGAGAGTCAACTCAGGCAGGCAGGTTAGTCCTACAAATTCAAAAATATACAGCAATAAGCTGAATTCTGAATAGAAATATTTAAAAAACACTCTTCCCAATCCAATTTTAATGGGTTAGTAGGTAAACAGAAACTATTAGAAACTATATTAGTTGTCACCTTTGGTGCATTTGGTCATTTCAGGCAAATAAGCCTATATGGAAATATAGTACAGACTGAATAAAAGCACCAAATGTAGGAATACATTTTTGTTCGCAATGCTTTCACCAAGTGCAAAGTAAAACCGGGTCTGTGTGATGCTACAACCTGAACATTCATGGCATCAGAGATTCCTAACAACACATCAGTAAGGATAAGTTAAGTGGTAAGTTAGCAAGCCGGCATTGCTATTGCTATTAATGAAGGGAACAAGCATTACATAGAAACCATCAGGCCACAGGAACCAAAGCACAAGTATGGTCTTTGACTACATTTCCTACATTATCTTTTCAAATTACTGTAGCTGTGCTGGCACCTATTGTGCATAATAGTATAACTTTCATTTCCTTTCCCTTGAATGCAATCTTGCCACACCATCATGGCGCTTTTAAGCTGTGCACACTCCTGACATGCTTCTTTTATTACCTGGCAGGGATTGTTTACTGAATGGTGAATGGCCTCCAGCAACCTTTGAAGCATTCCAGAGGAGCGCAACATTATTCCAGGGGGAGGAGATGCCATTGTGTCTGTGTTAGATGAGACGATCAGGTAGCTCACATATTAAGGATGTGCTGGGTTTGATCACATTTTCCCTTTCAAGGTAGTGCACAATGGCAGTACAGTGTTCAAGGTTTATGATTTTTTTTTTTTAAAACTGTTCTTTTTTACTGTACGGTGCAAATGTTGCATACAAAGCTACCATAATGCATAATAATAAAACTGATAGTACAGAGACTAAGTTTCTTTCTTCCCTCCATTGGTGTCAAATCACATAGTCACTAATTCTTGCATAGCTACTTGCTATGTAAGGTGTTTTTTTTGGCCTAAGTTTTAATGTTTTTTTTTATTTATCTGTTAATTTGTTCATTTTCAAACATTTGAAACTGGAGTATGCAAAATCCCACCCCCAAAAAAGCTTAAGACCCAACTTGATTCTAATTTTCATTAAAATCATCGCAAAATTAAGAGTCACAAACATCAAAACCACCTTTAATATAATAAAGACACCCATGGCACTTCTGATCAATAAAATTAATGCACAATTTCCTGTGGTGTGTTTTATCTCCATTATTTTAATTTCCACATGTTCAGGAATTTCCCTTGTGTTATATTAGCACCATGTCAATGAGTTGTGGCGTCACTCCTTTCTCAGCCTCAGTGTGACACTTTCTGATCTTGCCAGCTGTGTTATTCCGGGCCAAGAATGACACTTAGCCACACCACTGACGTCGAGTTTAACAATATTTTCAGCCTATTAGGTGATTGCAGAGACCCTTTAGCTAAATTACATTAAATAAATAAACAAGAATGACCCAAACTGTCAGTGTTGTCCAAAAAAGAAAATTAATAATTTGCATCAGTCACAGTTAGTCTGAGCAGGAGTTCCTCCCACTCATGGACTGTCCAAAAGCCTCCACACAAATATCCACCATCCTTGAGAAGGCCACAAGCTGTCAAAACAATGATAGAAGGGGGGGTTGCAACAAGCATCAATAAGCAGCCATGGGAAAGCAGATAACACATCTCAGGAAGCAAGAGAAATAGCCTCTATTTTATTTTTCTAAAAAATATGAACTTAGATCCTGCATGTGTTTGTGCAGGTGTAGAGCTCTCCACTATACTAACCAGTCAATAATGTATTATGTTATGGGAGAAGTATGTTACTACACTAACCGCCTGGACACCAGAGCGCTAGTCACATTTGTGGTAATTTGGTGTGTGGAAAAACTAAGTCCCAAGTTCATGTGAAAATTTTGCAAATCCATGTGAGTGTTACCATCCAAATGAAAACAACGATGCGCAAATCCAATTGTTTTTAGTCCTTAAAATTTTTTCAATGTAAAAAAAGAAAAAAAAAAAAGGTGGTAAATGCACAGAAAAATTATGCAAGTCCAGGTCAAAATATTGTAAATCCATTTTAAAATATTTCATATCTGGTTTACTATGGGTTTTCTACAATCAATCAAGGATAACCTCTATTCAGTATTACAGGTGTGATGGTTGCTGATAACTGCGATCACCAAAACCGGGGGATGAAAATAACCATCACATTTGATTCTCGTGCAGTGCAAAATCAAAAAAAAAAAAGAAAAAAAAAAAAAAGAAATTTCTGTTTTCCATTTCGATTATACAATTTAAGATTTGAGTTTCGTAAAAAAAATAAATAAAAAAAATGTGTTCTAAATCTTTTCAAATCTGTTGTACATTTACATGTGCAAAGAATTCATAAAGGAAAAAAAAGCCCCACAGAAATAATGCAAAGTCTTGAAATTCCCTTAGTAAAGGTTTAATTTTAAGTAAAAACGTTCCACTTTTCACAATTTAGTACTACAACTTTCATAAGCAAAAAACAATGAAATGTGTAAGTATGTGTAAGTTTTTCTTGATATCCTCCTTTTTGGAAACCATCCACTGTGATAACGCAGACGACAAAAGTCTCGGGATGATATTTTTTAACACTGGGTGGCACTGTCGTAAGAGGTCACAACAGGCAACACCGGGTTCAAGCATAAACTGATCAGGTTGCAAGAAAGTAAATATTGTACTGTAAGCAAGCTAAGCTGTTAAATGATCATCTTGATTCATAACTAACTTTAGCAGGAGGAATTCTGTTGTGTAATCTGGCTATAATCTGTGATAGGGCAACCAATATGTGGTTTCCCCCCCCGAAAAAAAAAAGAAATCTAAGGGAGCTTAAATGCTCATTGAGAAAGCAAGATGCATGTAAATAGGTTTCAGAAATGCTACTCCCTTTTTCAAGTTGAAGCAAAATAATGCTTTGCACCAATGAAGTATAAGAGCCCAGGGGCCAGAGGCTTAAGCCTTTAAATTACTACATGTACAGAGGAGGGATATTGAATATTTGTGGAAGGATGCTGGTGTTGGAACTGCCAGGCAGGAGGATTAGAAGAAAACCAAAAAGAAGATCTATGGACATAGTGATAGAGGACATGAAGTTAGCTGGTGTGAGAGAAGAGAATACAGAGAATAGGAGTCAATGGAGGAGGTTTAGCCGCTGTGGCGACCCCTGAAGGGAGTCACCGAAAGGAAAATATCTTAAATGTCATACACCAGTTTTGATGGGAATAAGATTTCACATTAATCCATGACTGACACCTTTGGATGGCAGTTGCATGGAATGTAAAGCATTTTAAATAAAACAGTTTGATACAAAAACAAAAAATGGCCATTGGACATGCACACTGTTGCTTACTTTTCTACAGCAGTGAAAAGTGGTACTGGCCTGCAGACCCCTCGGTCTCCGGTTGGTGTCAGAAGCAGAGCACTTGCTTTTACAGAAGTTGATGGTAGGTACCCAGTGCTTTAGCAATTCACTTTGAGTTCCACTGAATTTAGGCAAATTTGGGGGAAATGCTGACGAGATCATCTTTAAGTCCAGCACAAATGAGAGCTCAGCATTTTTACCATGTGCATAGCTTCTGCATTGTTTCATGATTACCCAACATGATAACATCACTAGCTGTTTTATCAGTTGACCGCCCGCAGACAGTAAGTTCTCCGGTTTCCTCCCACAGTTTAAAAAAAAAAAAAAAAAAAAAAAAAATGCAGTAGGTTCATTGGGGACCCTAGATTGTCCTGATGTGCAAATGGTTGCACGTCTCTCGATGTCAGCCTGCGGTCGACAGGCCACCGGTCTGGGGTGCACTACCTTAAATATCAGAGGCCACATCAAGATAATAATGATTTTCGCATTGTTTTGTCACCAGTATCGGGACATTGAAATGCAGTTTGGTCAGTAAGGATTTATGCAAACATGACCAGCATTGAGAGCAACGGTCTTTTACAGAGAATGCCATTTGGCACTGAACGAAGATTAATTCCCCCCTCACCCCCATTAGATTCCATATCTTGTCAAATGGTGAAGCTTGCGGTTTTAAGAGACACAAAACAGAACCTCGGCCTCTCAGTCCACGCTACTAATACCTTCCGTTCCTGAGTTTATTACTGTAGCTCCCTCTTTAAAATCTCACACCGACAAGTTCAGGAAATGAACTTTAAGGCCATGCACATCTGCAGCACCAGCAGGTCTTATCTCGGTATTTTCTCCTTGAAGCTTGAAAAGGTACATGCAAGATGAATGCCTGCCGGTTGACTTCGTATGTGAAGCAATGCATGAGTGCAGACAGTTGAGGCAAGAGTTCTGCACGGAAGAGTCAGCACAACCAGCGCTCATGCAGGGAAACAAAGTAAAGAGTTTTTCAGAATTTCATCTGTCATCACCTGTATGTCTTAGTCTGTAATCTGAAACCGTTGGCACTGGGTAAACCGCCAGATGTGCAATAAGAGATGGAAGCACAGCAATCTCTCAGATCTGTGCAATGGACACAAGCGCTTGAGAAGTTAATGCAAAACTGAAAATCCGGTCATTGACTCATCCAAATACCGACAGAAATTCAAATGGAAATGTTCAATCCACAGTTTACACTAGGTGAGTTGCTAATGAGCATTTATTTATCTAGTGTAATCCCAGTCTCCTCAACTACTGTCTCTGGTTGATTTGTACAATTCTGTTAACCAGAACCCTAAATTGAAAAAACAAAGCTGGTCAGAGCTAAGCGACCCCAACGGGCATTTCCAATCAGCATTGTGGCTGACCTTTTCGTAGCAGCGAGACCAGGAGATCATGACACAAACCTTTGTATTTGGAATGATTGTCTAAAAGAGTTACTGTATTGAACAAGACCATTTTTCCGTGAATACCATTTCAAAAAGCTGTTCAAACAACCATGATCGTGAAAGAATGTGATCACTTCGTTTGCTCTACAAAAGGTGGCTGTCCATAAAGGAGTTTTTCCATTCATTTTTGAAGTGCCGTATTGGCAACAAGTTGAAATAAAACACTAATACGGAATTAAAAATGGAAATTTCTTCTCTGAATACATTGTGACATGCTGAACTTTTAACTCAAGGTCAACACCTTTGATAACTGCATCTTCCACAGGTATTTAGTGAGCATAAATATACCTGGAAACTCTTGTGACTCACTGTCCGCCTTGAAGAGCAAAGTGGAAAAATGAGACAAGACACACCCACTAGCTTGTTCAGATTTGGAGCGCTTTGTTGCATTCATATAATTAAGTTACTTCTTGTTCTGCCAATTGGCAACAAAATACAGTGAAAAAGTTTAACCCGAGCAAGCAATAGTCCAAGTGTTATCCATGTCTTTACAATCATATTGAATCCAAAAAAAAGTGATGCAGATTTACACACCATTATGATCTTTCATACTTCTCTCCCAAGGCCATGCACAGTATGGCCTAGGGGATGAAAATGAAATATGATACAAATTCAGGCAAAACAGTGAGTGAGGAATCTTGACTCTTAAAGTGGTGATTCAAAGAAATGTATAATATTGCGCAAATAAGCAGGATTTAAACTAAAGCACCACCACTCAAGCAGAACATTGAAAAGTTTTGATCTTAAGCAAGATGAGACAGAGGGGCAATCAAGCTTTGCTTAAACTACAATGACAGAATGTACAGAAAACAGATGTGTTCACACTGGCAGGGGACAGTTGTAGTGTTTTTGGGTCAAAAAAAAAAAAAAAAAAATGTAAATCTAAACATTGAAGACAAAGTGTTTTAAAAGTCATCATTTGGATTGCTTCAAGTGACTGATCATACAATATAACTCTCAAGCCACCCTATGCAGTCTCCTTGCATAACACCCATTCACCTCATTGACTTCTTGCATCTTTTCTTCGGTGGAAAAGTTAATGTTTGCTCTGCATAGACCGGGACGTTACGTGCTTAGATAATGCAGGCTTATTTAATTTGTCAGACAAAGTAAATTCCTTTACGAAAAAGGCACAGTTAAGATCATGCGTTCAGTGTCAAGTCTGTGGCAGTAGACTGAGGACGTCAACTTCAATGTCGGCCCCCAGTGAGGCACTCTTGCTCTCTGTGTGAACCCAAGACATTCCCAGGCCAGACAAATTCTATTTATAAAAAAAAAAAAAACAAACACACACACACACCACAACAGTCAGCCGCATCTCCTATATAAAAAAGGTGGTGTTTGTAAGACATCATGTCAGATGTCCAAGCCGCCCAAACGCACTCCTTTCAATTCTAAATGAGCTGAGGCTCGATCAATAATGTATGCTCTGTAAAGGTAGTCTGAGAAGTGAAAACTGAAAAACCTAACCCTAACACAGGTAGAGGCTCTCAGTCACCCAGATCATGGTAAATTCATAATCTTGTCTTGGTGGCTGGACTCTATTTTCTTCACTTCAAGAAATTTCGTCCCACCCCATCCGAGAGGCTTTCTCAGTGCCGATCGACACTTGAAATTGCACAACAAGCAATCGTAACAAAGATCAACCCCTAGCATTTATATTCAGAAAGTCCCCACAGGCCATTAGAGCTGAAGAAGCCACGCAGATGAGGGGCGAAACATCTAAGTGAAAAAAATAAAGTCCATTTACCACAATAAGAATGTTCCTCGGTCATAGTACCAACTGGTATCAAGTCCAAGTTGGTGGTTGGTTATGAGCAAAGTCAGTGAGGAATACCTCTATTTTAACATGACTCATCTGTAAACATCTGCCCTGATATCCCTCAGTACAGCCCAAAAACCTCCCAGTTACCAAAAATCAGTGTGGGTGGTATAATTTCAACCACGGAAATCCCAGAATGCAGGAGTGCTGCTTGAGTGATTTAAGCAAAAGGCAAGGAGTTCTTAGTCATCCCCAACTATGACCTTGAGGGGGTCAGTCTGGGTCACCCAGAAGATTGAATTTCATCAAGAGCAAGGGCCCATAATTGCAGTGCTAAATATGGGGTCTTAAAATTACATTTTCAGGCCGTCTCCCAGTCCATTGAGCTCTGCCAGCCGATAAGAACCCAAAGACAAGAGGTCTTACCTTTCCTTTAAGGTGCAAGGATGAAACTTTCCAGATGGGGTCTGGCACACACTGGTGGACTATTTCTTCTAGCGGTACATATGACCAGGAGATGGTTCCACTTCTTACAGTAGGAGCACCTGCCCTCCTACTGGCAGCCCAGATGCGCCTCTGCAGAAAATCCTGCTCTCCCCAACTGCACGGGCTCCCCGGCCTCGTCCCCTCGCCGAGGTGATGCAAGCGCCGCAACGGGCACGCAACGATTTGAGTTCGAGCAGCAGGTGTCGAAGGAGCACGTCTGTATGGCCAGGGGTATCAACACGTCCAAATCCAGTTGCAAGTCAAGGGGTACCAACAAGTCCTGATTCAGGTAGGAAAAGTCAGGCATTCCGTTTGCTTTCCATAGTGCAAAGCCGGATGGGGTAGTCACCAACTGAGTCTATATCCTGCTCGGGTGAGCCTCGGGTGAGTCACAGATCGACGAATCAGGCGACCATTCTGTCCAAGCATTCTCATGAAGTTGCGCAGGAAAGGCAGATGGACACAATTCAAAATACATTTCACACTTAGTCAGAAAAGGGCTGACCAAAAACTTTTCCCGGGAGGGGACCAGGACCGGTAACCTGGAGGGTTTGTTTTTGCTGCACGGGCCTGAACACAGATGGTTCACCTGACCAGATACTGCTAACGGGGCTTTGCCCTGCTCCTTCAACCAGTGGCGAAAAGCCGACATCCAATATGGGTCAGATGCTCTTCCTGGGAGCAAATGATTGTTACAATCTGGTAAGAGTCAGCTGGGTTCATATTCAGGCTACTTTACTCTGTCAAGGTTCACAGAAAAACAACAAATGAACAAAAGGAGACCATCGCAATGGGGTCATCGAACTCAAAGAAACTGACGTCAAGGCAACGAATCAACCTTAGACTCTTTAGACACAGCGTGCAAAGAATGGAGAAACACAACAAAGGGAAACACAGACTATATATACATGCACAATAAAAGGAAACAGGTGGATTCAATCAGGACTGAAATGGGGACAAGGAACAGGTGTGGACAATTTTCTGCTGATCTTGAAAATATAATTTGGAAATCAAAAGAAAAAAAAAATACCAAGGATTAAATAGAATATGGCATGGAATAAAGTCAATTGGCAGAAAATTGAAAAGACTCTAAATTGCATACCGAGATATCATTTTTGAGTGTTTGACACGGATGGCCCAAACAACGGGTTGATTTTTATCACTTTTTTATTGTTGGGATAATTTAATTTGCTTTGAAGCGTTCTTTTAAACAGCTGAGTAAAAAGGCATTAAAATGACTGTTTATCATCATAGCAATGTTGTGGCAAGATTGCTTCCGCACTTTCTTAGACCCCGGTTGCACTAGGAAAGGAACGATCCTATAAGATCCTATGAGAGAAGTGACATAAGCCATACCACAATAAGCTGTTGTTTAATTTTTTACAGATGGTTATTTCCTCATTTCATTTTATTATTAACTCATTATCTACACCACTTGTCCTGCACAGCGGGACTGAAGCAAATCCCGGCTGTCAATGAGACAAACATGGGGTTCACGATGGACTGGTCGCCAGTTGACCACCAGTCCGCATTCAATCAAACATTTTAGTTCAACATGAATCCCGGCCTTTTTTGGGAAAAAGTGAAACTGGTGCACGACTGTTTTTTTGTTTAACACCGGCAGACTCACTCTGAGTCATGGATTTATCACCAAAAAAAAAAGACACGTTTCAACTTCAGCCTATTCTCACCAACAAATACCGTAACACTTCATGTATAATGTTGTTGATTGCAAAATTATGATTTGTGAAAGCCGTGGCATTTCCAGAATTTCATGTGAGAGATTTGATTTATGTATACCTTAATTAAAATCAGTGGTAACACCTATTTTGCCTTTCAAAAATATGTTACTGGCTAATTCCTCAGCTCCAACATCACTTTTGGCAGAGGTGATTTGGCTCTGACTGGCTGTGGTTTTAAGGTTACTGCTATACTGATTATGGGTTATTAAGCAACCCCTTCCTTAAACATTCAAAGAACCCCCCCGCCCCCTGCACCCCCTCTGCAAAGTGTGACAACTTTATTTGCCGTGCACCAGCAACCTGCCAGTTTTCCATGGAGAAAGATCCGGGTTTGACATTTAGGAGGAGCATTCAGCAGGAACAGATGAGGCTGACACAATAATAAGCAGCTCACGTGGCAGCCTGAAAGTCATAAATCTTTGGAATTGCAATTCGTTGTAGGTCTTCAAAGGTGCACTGCTCACAAAGCGACGCGGAGCAAAAGGCGCCAGGCACTGTTCACGCCACCTGAACAGTGCACAGTCATGTTGAAGAGAAACACCATGAAGCAGGTCATTAGTGCTTCAATGGTGCCCTCTTGGAATCTGGATTCTGACAGACTGATGAATAAGGGAAACAGAACAAGCTTAATTATTACTTATGTTGTCATTTGTTTTGTGTTCATGATACAAAGGCAAAACTTCAATCGTGCAAGTTCTTGAAAAATATATCTTAAGAGAGCAATGCAGGTAAATCTGATTGCAGCAATTTCCTAGGTTATTAAAAGACAGATAAGATTGGGGAAAAATTATAATGTTATAATGTACTCATATAATGAACACTTGACATGGTTGTTACTCATTAGATGAGTCCCCTCTCCAGGGCGAGCCCAGAACGATCAGCGGATTTTATTAAATCTTTTTTTTTTATATCACTCTTAACATTTAACCCATATGACCACCACAAGGAAACACCGATTTAAAAAAAAAAAAAAAATGAAAAACTTTACTTTTTAGAAAAGTGTCTTTCTGAGAAAATGTTGCAGGTAAAATCACAATGAAGGTCTTTGCGAAATCAAGTGCAGTGCGGCCTCGGTGGTGATTCAGTCATGCTCTGTACCAGCTTTTCTTCTTTGGTACCTGAAAAGTTGGCTGTATCTCATTCATGCTAACAAAAGATGACTGCCAAGGTATTTCAGAACGAAATCTTATCTAATGTAAGTAAACTATGTTTGAGGAAAAGGGATTGGTTCTTTCAGTAAAACAATGATCCACCACACGCTCCGGAACTCGAAGCAATGCTTTCAAAATGTTGTCCGGTGCACACCCGCCCCGGTGTTTTCTGAAAGAAAACGGGGATGCCTTAAATTGAAGATGCAAACACCTGCTGTAAAAAAAAAAAAATCTTCATTCATTCATTGTCTGTCCATTGTCTTCTCTATGAAAATAATATCACAGACATTTAAGGTGTGTGTGTGGGGGGGGGAATATACTGTATAATGCTATCAAATAATTTGATGAGCCAGAAATGGTAAATATTGGATCCTTCTAAAGCAGAAAACACAAGCAAGAAAAGAAATATGGTTCTAATAGTTGAGTTTATTACCATGTTTATCACTAATAAAGTAATGGAAGAAATGCAAAGTAATGGTAAAGCATCACAATATTGATGTTTACATTATAACACTGGTATCTTTCTTAAATTGGGAGCTGATAAAGGACTGACAGAATAAAATAAATGAAGGCTTTTTTTTCTTGTCCAAAACTAGCCGTTCTGTTGTTTCCCTTAAAATTAAATCTTTAAAGTTACTTCAATTAGCTGTTAAGATACTGCCATATTAAAACATGCTCTTAAAAACAGCAATACAAAGTACTGTTTTCAGATGCTGTACGGCCTGTAAGTCCTGACAACAGTATTGGTAATGATTTTAATGTAGTAAAGGATGAATTGATCAAAAAGACACATCTTACACAAAGCCTCTTAAAAGTTTCACTTATGAATTTCCCCACAGTTAATTTCAACAGACTTTTTCATCAAATCTGTATCAGCTTATTATGCATAGAATTTTTTGTGATTTGATAAGGTATTTTTTAATTAGCAGATACCGTGAAAAAATTACCAAGCTTCTCTTTTGCTCCTTTTAACACAGTAACTTTTATTAACAGCCAGAGTTTATCCTTGTGAAATAATAGTACCGATCACATAATATTACCACACAGTAAGAATAAATATTTATCTGTCGTTGTGTTGTGTCCCTGATACTCTGGAGTGATAGATTATAAGATTTAAAAAGGTGAATCTTTTCCCATCTTCCACAGTATATTATTTAGTGTTGACAGAAATAGCTGTGTAATCGAGAAAACCGGAGCCAATGACAAGTAACTTCTCAGAGACTCTCTGGTTTTGCCCTGGCTCGGGCTGTTTGAGCAGCTGCTTTTTTGAAAGTTGTCTTTCTATTGAAACAGAGTTCAGCAGAAGAATGTCTTACGCTGATTATTCCAGGAGTTAAGACCTTTTCTAGTTCTCATATGGAAATTTCCTCTTGTCCTCATCCCCCCACCAATTGTAAAACACCCTGCCTGCTTTCTCCCGGTCGGCCATTTGCACAAACTAAACAGCATCTAAATTTTAATCTGGGTTTTGCATGGTTACCATTTTGTTAATGGGGAGCCTGGCCTCTCCATGAGCCTTGGAGGATTTTTGGGGGCCACAGTGTGGTTGTTGTAACAACGTGGTGGAGAAGTGAATGAAGCAGATGTCAAAGTAATCCATCAGGAAGCGAGCACGGGGAAGCACCTCCCCTCTGATGGACAAAGAAACTGAAAACTCTTTCTCTTCATCATGTAAAAAGATGAGTAACCATATCCAATTTAAAGGCAGCATTTGCATATTAACCATAGCAATTGAATCTTTTGAGAAAGACTTGGGCGTAGTTAATGCCATCATTATTACTGTGTTGCCAGAAACAATATGCGTGATTTGGATTCAGTAAAAATGTTGTATTCGATTTTTTTTACTATTCAATTATTGTTTCACGTTATTTTTCTGACACAAATATTCAATCAATTCAACTGAAATCACCAAATGAGGTTTTTCTCCTTGTCCACCATTAAATATCTGAGGCCTGTAAATATTGGAATTTTTTAATGATTTAGGATAAGTGTCCTATTTTACAACCAAGTACGCTATTAGTGTTTTCAAACATTATATCTTTATGACACAAATCTTATTAGTAGTGTCACATAATAATCAGATCTTGAGTGAGCAATCGAGAAAACTGAAACTTTAATCAGTAAATGGGAAATTCCAACAAAGGTAAAGTGCAAGTCATTCACCGCAAAAAAAGATGACTAAAAAAATTTTGAGTGGAAAAGGATGCAAACAAAAACAAAATGTCTCAATGTGACGTGTGAATGAGAGTGAATGGTTGTTTGTCTCTATATGACGTGTGAATGAGAGAAAGAATGGTTGTTTGTCTCAATGTGTGGCCCTGTGATCAACTGGTGACCGTCCAGGGTGAACCCCGCCTCTCACCCAGACAGCTGGCATAGGATGGGATAGGATAGGATAGGATAGGATAGGATAGGAAAGGAAAGGAAAGGAAAGGAAAGGAAAGGAAAGGAAAGGAAAGGAAAGGAAAGGAAAGGAAAGGAAAGGAAAGGAAAGGAAAGGAAAGGAAAGGAAAGGAAAGGCTAGGATAGGATAGGATAGGATAGGATAGGATAGGATAGGATAGGATAGGATAGGATAGGATAGGATAGGATAAGATAGGCTAGGATAGGATAGGATGGGATGGGATAGGCTAGGATAGGATAGGATAGGAAAAGATAGGATAGGACAGGATAGAACAGCATAGGATCAGAGTGCAGGATAAGCGGTACATATAGCGAAATAATGCAAAAATTTTACTGAGTCTAGTGGTAACGCAAATTTGAATTTAAATTTCTGCTCAAATCTAGTTTTAAAGGATCTGTGAAATAAAATTAAATGAATTCAAACAAGCCTTATAATTTGCATGGGCTGGAGGAAAGCAACATGGGCAAAATCAGTCGTTTCAGACGAAGTGTGATGAGGGGAAAGGATTCCTGGTTGCAATTCTGGTGTCCAACTGAAACAAACTCCTGCAAGAGGAGATTTAAAAATATAATTTAGACAGAAAGGTACAGCTGAACCTCATTCTTCCACTACCACAATAATAATTTATTGTGAAAACAATTTCATGCTGGTGGTTAGTCCATCTCTGACAATAACTGATTTTGTGAGTACTCATGAAAGCTTGCACTCTGAGGCGATTCATTTTTGGAAGAAATCAATTTCAGCAGATTTTTGTCTGATGAACGATACGCAAATCCAATAGTCCTATGGGTATTAGTCATATGTGCATGTCATAGCTAGCAGGAATGTCTGGTGCAGCGCCAAAATTACGTATTGCCTCGTAACTCGTGCCAGAGAATACACAAAACTATATGAAAAATAGGAATATCTATGTGAGCAATGAAAGATTTGTCTCTTTTTGAAGCCTAACACCACGAAGATCATACTGTTGCCAGAATTCACTTGACTGCATAAAACAGTCTCTCTTCCTTACTTTCATCCTCTCCACTTAATGTTTGAGGTTAGTTTTAGTGAAACCTAGATTTAGACCGATGCACCCTTTGTCATTGAACCACATTCAACATTTTATAAACTGGACAAACAACAATGTCTTCTAGTACTAAAGCAGCCTTCGGTCCATGGTTTTATGTTTAGTCCTTGAGTGTATGACTGAAGGTTCTCAGTCGTGGTGAATTCTTGTTGAAATCGTGTTGTCTTGGCAACTGGACTTGAGTTTCTTCACTTAAAGACAATTCACCCCTCATCTGAGAGGCTTCTTCAGTGCTTCAGGACTGAACAAGATTTTGACAAGAATTTCCTGACTGTGGTCAATATCATCATTTGAATGCAGCCTCAGGGCGGCACTGGCCTGTGCCTCTCCAAGCCTGCCTTGGGGGGGCACGGAGCAGTGTCTCCCTGTGCCGGTCCCAAGCCCGGATAAATGCAGAGGGTTGCGTCAGGAAGGGCATCCGGCGTAAAACTTTTGCCAAAACCAAATATGCGAGACAACCAAAACTATACCATACCGGATCGGTCGCGGACCGGGTTAACAACGACCGCCATTGGTACTGATGACCTACAGGGTACTAATGGAAATTGGGCTACTGTGGGTCGAAGAACAAGAACAAGAAGAAGAGGAGGAGTGCGTGTTCGGAAGCAGAGAGAGAGGAGGAAGGGAAAGAGTCTGGGACTGAGAGTAGGGACTTTGAATGTTGGGACTATGACAGGAAAAGGTAGAGAGCTGGTCGACATGATGCAGAGAAGGAAGGTGGATATACTGTGTGTCCAGGAGACCAGGTGGAAAGGTAGTAAGGCTAGAAGCTTAGGAGCAGGCTTTAAGTTGTACTATTATGGTACTGACAAGAAGAGAAATGGAGTAGGAGTTATCTTGAAGGAGGAGTTTGTTAGGAACGTCCTAGAGGTGAAAAGAATGTCAGATAGACTTATGAGTCTGAAACTGGAAATCGAAGGTGTGATGCTCAATGTTGTTAGTGGCTATGCCCCGCAGGTGGGATGTGAATCTGAAGAGAAGGAGAAGTTCTGGAATGAGTTAGATGAAGTGATGCAGAATATTCCCAGAAATGAGAGAGTGGTCATTGGTGCAGACTTCAATGGACATGTTGGTGAAGGCAATAGAGGGGATGAAGAAGTGATGGGCAGATTTGGTATCCAGGATAGGAATGCAGAGGGACAGATGGTGGTAGATTTTGCAAAAAGGATGGAAATGGCTGTAGTGAACACCTTTTTCCAGAAAAAACAGGAACATAGGGTAACTTATAAGAGCGGAGGTAGGAGCACGCAGGTAGACTACATCTTGTATAGACGAGGTAACCTGAAAGAGATTAGTGACTGCAAAGTAGTTGTAGGTGAGAGTGTAGCCAGACAGCATAGGATGGTGGTTTGTAGGATGACTCTGGTGACAAGGAAGATGAAGAGGACAAAGGCAGAGCAGAGGACAAAATGGTGGAAGCTGAAAAGGGAGGAGTGTTGCATGGTTTTCAGGGAGGAGTTGAGAAAGGGTCTGGGTGGTCAGGGTGAGCTTCCAGATGATTGGACAACTACAGCTAGTGTTATCAGGGAGACAGGTAAAAGAGTACTTGGTGTGTCATCTGGAAGGAAAGTAGATAAGGAGACTTGGTGGTGGAATGAGGAAGTGCAGGAGTGTATACAGAGAAAGCGGTTAGCGAAGAAGAAGTGGGATACTGAGAGGACTGAAGAGAACAGACAGGAGTTCAGGGAGGTGCGGCGAAAGGTAAAGATAGAGGTAGCAAAGGCAAAACAAAGGGCTTATGATGACTTGTATGCTCGGTTGGATAGTAAGGAGGGTGAGAATGATCTATACAGGTTGGCGAAACAGAGAGATAAAGATGCAAAGGATGTACAACAGGTCCGGGTGATAAAGGACAGAGAGGGAAATGTATTGACAGATGCTAGAAGAGTGATGGGAAGATGGAAAGAGTACTTTGAAGAACTGATGAATGTGGAAAATGAAAGAGAGGCAAGGGTAGAAGAGGTGACTATTGTAGACCACAAAGTAGCAAAAATTAGTAAAAGTGAAGTGAGGAAGGCATTGAAGAGGATGAAGAGTGGAAAAGCAGTTGGTCCTGATGATATACCTGTGGAGGTGTGGAAGTGTCTAGGAGAGGCAGCGGTAGATTTTCTGACTAGATTATTCAACAGGATCTTAGAGAGTGAGAAGATGCCTGAAGAATGGAGACAAAGTGTGATGGTGCCTATTTTTAAGAATAAAGGGGATGTGCAGAATTGTGGCAACTACAGAGGGATAAAGTTGATGAGCCATACAATGAAGTTATGGGAAAGAGTAGTGGAAACTAGACTGAGAGCAGAAGTCAGCATTTGTGAACAGCAGTATGGCTTCATGCCTAGGAAGAGTACTACAGATGCAGTATTTGCGTTGAGAATGCTAATAGAAAAGTACAGAGAAGGCCAGAGGGAGTTGCACTGCGTTTTTGTAGACCTAGAAAAAGCATATGACAGGGTGCCAAGAGAGGAGCTCTGGTATTGTATGAGGAAGTCTGGAGTGGCAGAGAAGTATGTTGGACTGGTGCAGGACATGTATGCTAGCTGTGAGACACTGGTACGGTGTGCTGTAGGGGTAACAGAGAAGTTCAAGGTGGAGGTGGGACTCCATCAGGGATCAGCACTGAGCCCCTTCTTGTTCGCAATGGTGATGGATAGGCTGACAGATGAGGTTAGACAGGAATCCCCATGGACCATGATGTTTGCGGATGACATTGTGATCTGTAGTGAGAGCAGACAACAGGTAGAGGAAAATCTAGAGAGGTGGAGGTATGCTCTGGAAAGGAGAGGAATGAAAGTTAGTCGCAGCAAGACAGAATATATGTGTGTGAATGAGAGGAACTCGGGTGGAGCGGTGAGGCTACAGGGAATGGAGATCAAGAAGCTGGAGGATTTCAGGTACTTAGGGTCAACAGTCCAGAGCAACGGAGAGTGCGGAAAAGAGGTGAAGAGACGGGTCCAAGCAGGTTGGAATGGGTGGAGAAAAGTGTCAGGGGTACTATGTGATAGAAGACTATCGGCCAGAATAAAAGGAAAGGTGTACAAGACAGTGGTGAGACCAGCGATGATGTATGGACTAGAAACTGTTACAATGACCAAAAGACAGCAGGCAGAACTAGAGGTTGCAGAGATGAAGATGTTGAGGTTCTCTTTGGGAGTGACCAGGATGGATAGGATCAGGAATGAATCTATCAGAGGGACGGCACATGTTCGATGTTTTGGGGAGAAGGTCAGAGAAGCCAGACTGAGATGGTTCGGTCATGTACAGAGAAGAGATAGTGAATATATTGGTAGACGGATGCTGGAATTGGAGCTGCCAGGCAAGAGGTCTCGAGGAAGACCAAAGAGAAGATTTATGGACGTAGTGAGAGAGGATATGAAAGTAGCTGGTGTGAGAGAGGAAGATACAGAGAATAGGGTTAGATGGAGAAAGTTGACTCGCTGTGGCGACCCCTAACGGGAAAAGCCGAAAGAAGAAGAAGAAGAAGAAGAAGAAGAGGTCAATATCATCATTTGAACGCAATTTTAATTGGCTGTGGGGAGTCAATTAATTACTCATATAAAGAAAAAAAATATTCAAGACATCAACAAAGTGCAGTTGCCACGATGAGATAGGTTAACCCGGATGACTGAGAACCTTCACAGATAAACTGTCGTAAGGATTATGAAGTTGATATCACACTATGTTAGATTTATGAGCAACATCTTGAGAGAATAATACGTAGACAAATCTATAAGCTTAAATCCGTGGCCTCCATTTTTATGGTGATTCTTAGTCCTGCCAGCAGTGCTGAGCTACACTCTTTCAGGAAAACAGTGTAAAGGATTCATGACAAAGTTTCAGCACAGGCCTACACCTATCCTTCAGAACAAACCAAGAGACACAAACACAACTCAATGAAACATTTTCATGTATGTTATGCATAAGGAGTGTTGGAAAATTCTTGGAGAAATGCCCCAGAAGAGGTTTATTACCAGACAGACTTGGAGACAAGAGAGGTAGATCTTCTAAATCGTGAAGGAGACGATGTCAACAAGTCTTGGAGGAAAGTCAAAGACAAGGAGAGACATTTTGAGGGGATTAGAACAAAGAGAAGCCACTCGGAGCAAGCAAGGGTAAGCTTCTTTCAGTACCCATTCAAGTATGCCCAAGACTCCAAGGAGGACAGAAAAATCTAGGTACGCTTCAATCACACAGCAGAAACTTCATCCAAAGCCTCCAAGGTCAGCATCAGGACCAAAAATTTCCATCACACCCTACCTTGTATACAAGGACAGGCCTTGGCTCCTGAAGCCCTTGAGGAAATTGATGCTAGTGGTCTGGTAAAGTCAATGCATCCTAACAGATTGGAGCATAAGAGAAATACTGACACAATATCTGTCTTTGCTGAACACGGAAAGGACGATTTGGCAAAATTCATCATTAGATATTTCCTGGTGCACTGACGCCAGTTGCCATCGGCCAGGAGTTCTGGGATTCCCTGGCTACATCGAGCACTCGGCAATTATCTGGGAACGAATCCAGCCAGCCAAGCACAACAAATCAGATCTCAGTTGTCTGGCTAGCCTACAGATTCCATCCTCACCAGATAGCTACTTTTGCTACTTCATTCATTTTCCATCTTCTATTCACCAACCCAGTGGCAACATACTTTAAAACTTCCATACAAACTTCCATATAAAAAGTCTGCCATACAAACCAAAAGATATCTAACAGTTGGCACCACCAGGGGAAGGTAATAGCTATGGGCTGTTCTATTTCCATCATTCTCTTCACAACAGCGTTTGAGATCATTCTAAATTGTGACAGACAAATGGTTTGAGGAGTAAAACACTAGTGTCATTAGATGCTCCCAACCCTAAGTTACATTAATGATGGAAGCTCTATCTTTGGCCCACATTAGAATAAGGCCAGCCGAGTCGCACATAATCTGGAGGGGAGTCCAGAATTATAACATCTCGTTCTTGGGCAAAAGTGAAAAAAAATCCTCTCCCGGTGTGTCAACCTGTTAGGAAACTTGGAATGTTCTACACAGTTAACCAATAGGTTGCACACGTTACTTCCTCCACGACGCCCAAGCTGACAGATGGTTTTAGGAAGTTTAGTCAGTACTGTCTTCCTGAGACATACAATCCGATTTCACCAGAAATTTTGAGAGCAGTATCTTCTCCTGCCGTCAAAAAACACATTTGTCAGCAACTACATTGGAAAAATGCCGGGCCTTCCCAATAGTCATTCCAAAAGGACCCTGTGGAGTAGAGACATCTTCAAACGCCAATTGAAATCCTTCAGTCCAGAGAGGTTACATCACATGTTGAAGCTGAGAGACTTACTTGATCTGTTTGTGCGGAATCCCAGTGATCCATACACAACCACGGGAGAGGCCGTCAACTAGCCAAAATATCTGAAAATTGTTAAGTTATCAAAATTAGGTGCCAAATGCATTACAGAGGGAGACCTTCCGGTCTTCAAATTAGTAGATTTGAACTTCCAATTCTGCTTTTCCCAGAGCTCAAACTTGTATCTCATCCGTTCTGGGGGCAAGGTACATGAAGACGGCGCAGAAATATTGGGGAAATGTAGGCAAGCAGAACACAAGGGCATCACAGTGGTGGATCTAGTTGGTATGGCAACCAGAGTTGGAGGTCACCAGAAGATAGAAGGTACCTCGGGTGTCAGTGGAAGTTTCTCGAGAGGATCACCACAAGCTATACAAGTCATACGTAGCAAAACTGTTATAATGGTTGAACTGACTGTCCAGTAGGCAGCGGTGAGTAGAGGCTGAAAAAAAAAAGGAAAGTACATAGAGGAGGCAGCTGTGTGCTCAAAAGCTTGATGGAGGGTTTTCTAATTCCAAGTAGATACTGGCTGCAGAGGCTAGTCTGGGGCATCCAACCAATAGCTCCTGGCCTTTGGCATCAAAATCAGAAGAGGCATCTTAAGGACCTGGCAGAGAAGGTGACAGGCGGGAATTTCTTGCCAAAGGACAAAGTGGGTGGTAAACACGAATTCTCGGGTCAACTGCAGGGAATGGCTGACACATGTCTCTGCTGCTGCTGCTCCGCCACTATGAAATGCAGCAAACCATCAACAAAGCACAGCTCCACGTTGCTGCAGCTGTTCCAAAGCCCAGCTGGTAGATTGATCTTTGGTTAGACCCAACAAAATATGAAAAAAAAAAAAAACAAATATATATACATCTATGGTGTTCGTTTTATTATTCATTTTTTACATTATTATTTAATTGTTTCATATTCATTTTTGTTTGTTTTTTAACCACAACTTTATTTCATTCATAAAATGGACAAGTTTGTAATTGCTATTAAATTATTATCATATGTCTATATTATTTATGAAGGCTGGTGTGCTAGAGACCGATCGTGTCGCCTTCAAGGAAAGTAAAATATGGATACATACAACTGCCAAGACAGGCAAAACCATTCAGTCTAATCTGATTTGATTTAATTAGTGTTTTTATGTCTTTAAAAAGGTGACTTAGATTATAAATCTGCGAATCACCAGACTGATGAAAAATTGACCTGTTAAAAAATGGCAAGGCTGCGAATTATTAAGAAATGACAACACTACATATTTCAGTCAACAAATACTATATTATGTAGCTGGAGAATTAGGCAATGTGTTTCACTTGTGTTTGCTAAATTCAGTAACTGAACATGTAAAACATTACAGAGGGAGACAATATTACATAGAGATAGAAAATAAATTAAAAATACTTTTTTATAAAAATAATCTCTGACAAAATATATTCTATTAACCAACAATATGGGATACTTCTGTCTGGCGGTGTTGAATGAGTCAACATGGCTGCTTTGTCACAAACTCTCCAGACAGCTAGCAGCAAACTCCAGGATGAGGCCAAGTGAGCAGGGGCAGAAACCAGTAGAAAACAATACTATCATAGCGAGTCACACATCAGTAGTTTCATGATACCCTACATGTCTAATGAGGGTCCGTTGTGCTCAGTGTCGAACCCCGGGGACCGGGATCATGTGTTCTGTGAATACAAACTCCAGTGTTAAAGTTCTCTTGTTAAGAAACATAGTAAAAAGAAAAGGCTTTTAAGTGCACTTGAATATTTTTAACCAAATACGTGAAATCTACTAAGTGAATTCGCAAAACCATCAGTAGCTTCCTCATGGAATAAATTATTAGCATACAAAAACGCCTTGTTTGTGTCGAGTTAGTCAGTCCTCTCGGGCATTCTGCTTAGAAAATCTGTAAAACCCAGAGTTTCACTCGACAGCGCTGACAGATGTCCATCAGCGTCGCTGCTGTCCATTGCCAACGACGAAAACTCGGATAAACCGATCGGCTTAATTGCGAACGCCGCGAAAGCTCCACAGGTGCGTATCAAGAAAACCTGTCTAGCCGGATCCACGTTTAATGAATATCTCTTATTTACAAGTGTACACCTCTGTCCTCTCACTGCACGTGTTGCACTTGACATAGCAGCACCAGAGGAACTTGCAGTTACACTGCCAGACGCGGGAGTACTGGTGTGTGTTATATCCTCGACCGCAGCACATCAGATCGCAGCTGTTGGGCTGCTGAGCCGTTTTGTTGCACAGGCGTCCCTGTGTTCCCATGCTGCCGGTCAGAGAGTCCACCTCACAATAGTTGGGCGAGCGTTCAATGTAGACCAGGTCTGTGTCGTTGGGCTTGTGGTAAGAGTGGGGCTTCTTGATTTTCAGGAAGGTGGGGCGTTTGTTGCGACTGGCTCGCACTGGCTCCACATGCACGGCCAGGTTGTACTTGTCCTTGAGCATGTATCCCAGCTGGCGGAACTTTGGGAGTGTCGTCCAACAGGTCTTGGTGGTGCACGATCCTGATACGCCGTGACACTTGCACTCCAAACGCATTCCCTTCTCCAGAACCTTAAATATAAAGTAAAAGTAAAAGTGAATTTATTTATCTATTTATTTATATACATTAAAAAACATATTTATCTATTTATTTGTATAACTTAATATATATATATATATATATATATATATATATTTTTTTTTTAATTTATTTATTTGTTTGTTTGTTTGTTTGTTAATTAATTTATTTATTTTATTAATTTTTGGAGGGTCCAAAATGATCCAAAATATCATCCAAAACCCAACCGATTAGTTTCATAGACTACATCGAACCAATTTATTTTTAAGTTACCCATGTTTGTTTACTGTCGATCAACCAAGCAGTGGTCTTGTTGAAATTCAATCAATCTTTGGGTAAAAGTCCTGCACTTCTCCGTGTTACCGTGGAAACAACATGCAATGACTTGTACTTTTACATTGATCACAATTCATCACATTGGGGTTCGAACAGTTTTGAATTGTCATTTATTCGAGGCCATGTAAAGCTACACAGATCATTCTCTTTCCGGTAAATATAATGCCATTCATAACAATACAGCAATAAAAATAATTATTTAGTATTCCAGTCACATTCAATAGTTACAATTTGAATATGAAACTACATTAAACCTGCATCCGGTCATGTGAACTTCTCTTTCCTGTAAATATAGTACCATTCATAACAATACTGCAGTGAAAATAAATATTTATTATCCCAGTCACATTCAATGATTCCAATTTAAATATGAAACTAATTTAAAACTGTGTCCGGTCTACCGCTTTTAACTGATTTTTGCAAAGGATATTCCGCCGTTTGTTGCAGGTTTTATCACAAGTGGGAAATACTCAGTCAGACATATCCCATGAATAGTTCAACAGGTTAGGACAAATATTTTCTGACATTCCAAATGAATGCAAGCATTCCAAGGCTGTTCCAGTATGTCACCCTGTGGCTAGTAGCTATCTAGGTAACAGGTTGTGGATCTGGAGCTACAGTACATTGTCAATCCACAGGCTGCTTGGCAAAACTGTAGAGATGTGTTGAATTGAGTTTTTTTTGTCTATATTTTTCAATAACACAGTGCATTCCTTGAAATATGTCTACATACTCGCCCAGCATTCATTTGTTTGTGTTTTAAATTGTTGAAAAGTCTTGTTCAGCACTTTCGCCTTATTCGAGGTCTTCTAATGTCATGACAATTAAATCTGACATCATGACAAGCAGTGTTTCAGTTACTTGGAGGGGCTAGCATTTGGGTATTGCATTTTCTCTGTAAATATACATTTCAGTTTCAATTAGAGCAATCATAGAATGTAATTTTGTAATTACAAGCAATAAATACTTATGTCTTGTAATCCCCCCCATGTCTATCGCAGTTATATTTTTTTCTAATTTAAATCAACCACATATGAAAAAATGAACAAACAAATGAATGAAGGGAGGAATGAACAAATGGGCTTTTTTTAGTTACAAGTGAAGGTTTTCATCAAAACAACAGATTTGTGATGATCTTTTAAAAAAATGATGCACCAAAAGTGACTTCATACAAGCCTAAAATTAATCTTTTTCAATTTACTGGATGTTTCATATTGAATAAAGCATGTATTTGTGGGGAAGAATTACACTAAAGATGATTCATTTAGCTGCAACCAATAATCATATGATTCAAAAAGAAAAAAAAAACTGTGGAAATTGGTCTAATTTGTTGCAGCAGAAAGTGGAAAAAACTTCTAACGACTTCAACTGCACTATTTTAAAATAGTGCTGACAAAGACCCGTGTAAACTCTCAAACACTATATTGGTTGAATGTTCTGTTGTTTCTATAGAACAAATGACTTATTATTTAAGAAGTGAAAATATTAAAGAAAGCCACCCCTCCTCATGTCAACTGTAATGCACAAAGGCATGCTTTAGTTCCACCCTTTTTCTAGCATTTAATCAATTAATTTATTTGTTCATTCATTCACTTTATTTTGTATATAAAAAAGGCTCAGTGACACGCAGAAAGTCATGCTTTCTTTTCACATAGTTTGGTTAAGTTGACTATGTTTGTACAATCTAGGGATTATTTCCTCCAGGTAGGGTGGATTCAGATCTGAAAGCACCTGAATCCACCCCATTTAATTCAACATTACGTGAATATTTTGAAAATATTTTAGCTCAGAAATGTCAGATACACATTTGTCTTTCACATAAAAGTACGACTTTACTATTATTTCATGACAATCCATTGAAGCTGAGATCCTTTTAGGTAATAACGTCCTCTGGCTTGTTCTGTACATCCATATGGCTGCGACAGAGGTTTCAATTTTCTCAACATACTCGAGGAAAAAGGCAGGGGTTTTACAAATAATGGGGGATCGCAGATGTTCTCGAAGGAATGGCTGCACTTCCAGTAAACTCACATGTGTACACAGAGCTAAGAAAATAGGCTCCAGGGTCACCTTTTTGACCTTCTTAGCTTTAACCAAAACATCCTCTTGGTTTTTGCTTCTATTGACTAAACCCAGCACAAGTGCATGAGTTTCGTGCACGGTCAGGTAAAGCTACAGCGTCCGAGAAATATTTTGGAACTTGGGGGAAAATGAGAAAAGGACCGCTTCCTTTATCACCGCGTTGGGCTTGTGAGGGTAGGACTTTTCCAAAAAGTGGGGAAAATGTTGGGTCATTGTGAAACTTCTTAATTTTTCACTTCGCCCACTTCCAAATTTTGAAATAATTAATATGTCACAATTAAAGGAAAAATAAACATGATCATGTTTTCCATGAGTATCAGGCAAGAATATATCACGTCACTTTTTTTCTAAGAACCCAAGATACCCACTTTCTCCACATTAGCTTCACACAATAAATGGTTACTTTCAAGTACATAGTCCAAAAAATTTTCAAGTGCGTCATCCGTCTTGCATGAGTGCTGTTATAAAACCATTATGTGCGAATACTAGACATTAAATTTTTTTAAAAGTAAATGTAACGCATTCGGTAGAGGGTTTTTTTTTTAACAATGAAAAACATCTGCATCTTTTAAGGTGTGCGATTATAAGAAATGGGCCAAACAGAATCACCGGCGGAATCGTTTGAAAACGAAAATACCTTCTTTGTCAAATCTGAACCCGAGATGACGAGAAAAGTACTTTTAAAATCCCGGTTTTCAATGAGCGGAGGTGCAGCCAGGTTCTCCTCTGCGAGCCCCCGGCGAAATGACATCAGCCTCTTTCACCGAATGGGAACCCTCGGTTGCATCAGTCTCACACAACATTTTAATTGTCGCACTTTGATGTGGTATCAGACATTCTGGAGTCTCCGTGTGTAATTTCTAAAATCCCGAGACGCACACGCAAAGTGTGTTCGAGCCCCCTCTCCCAGACCATAATACACATTGAATTTCCAGAGTTCACTTAAGTCAAATGCCAACAGTGCAGCAATTTTTTCTATAACTGAAGCCCCTTTAAGCCCCTTGTGGCACCTGTCACACTTAGAGTGTCAAAGGCTGGCATTCAGAACCGGCACTAACATTATTTCCTTTAAAACATGAAAGCCTCACCACAGTAAACACAGATGTATCAGTTCGGTAAGTAACAGATTAACATATCAGAACATAATCCTGACTGATGACATGCCTCACATGGCTCGAAACACAAGATGAAATTACCGGTAAGACCCTATTTTTCTTGAATTTGAAAAATAGCTCTGTGTTGCATGAAGATAAAAAAAAAAAAAGAGGGGGGAAAAAAATAGATGTTTCGCGGGCGATCAAACCACAAACTTGCAAAACATTTATATACTTCTACCGGATTCCTTTAGCACGTATAACCATGCACGCTGAGTTCAATTTTATATGTAGTGCCATCCCTTGGTGGAACTAAGGCGATTAAACTGTCACCTCATTTGCACACAAACTTTATGGAGGCCTCGAAGCAACGTTTACTATGCTGCCCCCCGAGCTAAGGCTGATGTTGGGTTGAGTATTTTAGCCCTTCTTTGTAGCGTGTTTTCTTTCTTTGACAAACTGATGGCATGATAGACTGACCGAAAATGAGCTCTAAAACTTGCGTCGTATGAAAGAAGCTAAAATATGACGAATGAAGCCCCAAGATGCAAACCAAAATTCCAAATGTAGCATTAGTCTTCATTTCCCATGCACAGATTGCCAGTCTAAACTGATATTCATAAACACACACAACCCCATCTGGGAGTGACTGTGGTTCTGACCCTTCTTATAGCAAATACAATAACTTATCAACAGGTAAACAGTGGATGGAGATTTGATCTTAACACCATATCCACGTTTTTGGTTTTATTACATGCGACTGAATTATTGGTTCATTTATTTGCTACCTACATATTTTCAATGCATTGCAAAACGGTTCACTCGAGCTTCTTTCCTATCAAACGCTGATATTTGTCCAGGAAATCGGAGGCATTTCTAATGGAATGATGTGGGTTCCTCTAAACGCCGGCTTGGACGGAGAAACTTGAGGGAGACGGCAAAGAGGAGAAGGTCTTTTTCAAAGAATTCATGTCTGCGGAGAAATATTATTTTTGGGTGGTTTAGTGCGGTTCATGTATACCTGCAACCTGTGTCTATTTGTACGAATCCCCAGTGACTCGCGGGGGGACGCGTACAGATTCACTCACTCATTCAAGCAATTTTGAGAGTTGGGCTCAAAGTCGGACATTAGAAAGAACCTGCACAGAAGTGGCCGCAAAAGTGAGCCCCGGTCAGCCGACGCTTTCAAACCTGAGATTTATTTCCGTCTGTGAGGGCGCCAACTGCTGCAAGGTGCGCTGCGCAGCTAACCCTCCATGTAAGTTATTAATCTACACTTCTGACGACAGAAGCCTTTCAGTTAAGAGGTGGCACATCTTCAATAGAGCTGTAAGAGAAAGTCCACCGGCCACAATAGTGACTATCATAATTTGGATGCCTGAAAATCTTCATCACTATTTTTTTAAACGATATCAAGGGTTTACTTTGGACTTTTTTTTGTACATTTTCAGTACGGCCTTGTGGACTTTGAATTAACTTCTTGCAAAACTTTTAGTGCATCCCTTGATCAATTTAGGTTTCCAAATTTCACACTATATGCATGAGACAACAACATCAACTTGTCAATATATACAGTATATATGTGAAGACTCTTTAAAATGTCATACTATACCTTTCGTCCCACTTCATTGTTGTGAAGGTTCATAAGTGTCCTGGCATTCTGCTTAATCTCCCTCGCATCCACGAATATCTTGGAGAAGCCAAGGCCGTAGCGGATGTCTGCTGAGCATCCGCCCCACTTCCAGCCCTCTTCCTGGTTGTAGAAGCCCTGCTTCTCTTTGTCACAGCCGCAGCCGCTAAGACCGCCCTGCGTGCAAGCCGCCGTGATGGCGTGGGCAACTCCGGCCGCGATGATGGCGTAGGTGAACGCGGCCTCTTTACTGCCTGTGTTTTCATAGAAGAAAAAAAAAAAAATCTCAACCGCATTGGCCAACAACAGGTTCCAATGTTTCTGGTGGTGTCAGGCCTCCTTACATAGCTGGCACAGCTGCGTGTATCAAATCATAAAATACACAGTGAGCCAAGCAGGATTCATTAATCACCCCGCGGCTTATAAAACTCAAGAAAACGCCGTGATTCTCCGAGAGACACCGTGCAGGAGAAGTCTCCCTCCAGCTCACGGATGAGTTGTGGTGAAAATGCCTGCAGGCTGTGCACATCCTCAAATTAACGTGCCATTAGTAATCTCACCAAACATCTCTCAGCCTGTTCAATGGATGCGAACGGCAAAGTTGGAATGATCCCGTTTAAAACATTTAGCCCATCTAAGCCCTTGAGCCACTCTACATTCAGACTCTCCCGTCGACTCCAGTCATCTGAGCTCACAAATCAAACCGCCTTTCTTTTCTAACAGAGAAAGGAACACAATCCAAAAAAAAAAAAATTAGCTTTACGTTTCACTAAAGCTACCAAAAAAACAAAAAAAAACATCAAATTGTGGATGGTTACGGTTGGTTGATTTGGAAATTGATCTGCATTTGATATGTAAGACAGATGTTCTTTCATAAATGTTGTCCTCTTATTCTGAATATTTAAAAAGTATGTTTTCGGGTATTTTTGGTTCCAACTTTTTTGAAAAACATGGCAAACATTGCCACTAAATTCTACTAGATCCACTTTTCAACAACCTTCTTCAGACAACTAGGATGGATCGGAAAAAGGTCCAGAGGCTGCTGGTTTTTCTTGGGAGATTTAGGCCCAATTTTTTTTCTTTTTTTTTCTCATTTAAACACAAGAAATCAATCAATATCCCAGCCATGGCCTGGGGATACATCCAAAGAAACAGAGATTTGTTTATTTATTTATCTATTTAGTTACTTTTATTATTTGGCAAAAGGTTAAGAACATCTTAAAATGAGCGGACACTGTAAAAAAAAAAAAAATTCCACAACAGAATATAGGGCAAATATTGGGATTGTATATCTTTACAATGCAAATCACAAGAGATCTACATTTTTAATTAGAATTATTTTGTAACCCACATGTCAGTGTCTCTGCAGCCCTGCTTGGACTGCTGATTTACAGCTTTGGATTTTTCCATCCTTATGTCTCTGGCTCCCCTTGCGTTCTGGTTTGATTTATTTTCTATCTTATTTGCTGTCATCACCTGTCAGCCAGTTACGTTTCTAGTTGTGTCTTGTGCAGCAGTCTTTATCTGATGGTGTGTGTTTTGTCCTCCACGGCTGATTGGATATTTTAAGCTGTGCTGTCCAGCGTTTTTTTCTCTTACATTAGTTTTTATATCTTGTATTTTTTGGTAATTTCTGCAATCTCCTCCAATCCCCGTAATTGGTTTATTTCAGCGTTTTTATTGGATTTCTTTTTGCTTCTTTTACCAAAGCCAAGTTCTACCTCCATCATAAAAGTTAATTTGTTAAAGGAGCGTTAGGCAGCTCCAATTGACATTTTGAGGGGATGTTGATCAAACTTACAAAGATTTGCAAACACATTTTGGTGCCTCCCTCCTCGTCAAAGGAAAACAAGAATTAAGAAGCTAAATCATAGCCAGCAATGAATAAAAATAAAAGAAACAAATATCTATTCAGTTATGCAGCATCACACTTTTGATATGTTATTTATACACCAAAAGTCTCATTTTTAAATTCATAAATATCAAGAGAAACTTTCTATGAGCCACTTTGACTTTGACAATGAAGTTTGTTTCCAGTGACGGCAAAAGTCCTATGGTTAATATGTTGAAAAAGAAAAAAAAACTTTTGTATTATTGATGTGTGGGAACAAGATTGTGTCGCTATCTTTTCTGCCTTGAATAAAAGTCTTTATTGGGAGGATTTATTCACCTTAGTCCTGTATAGTTAAAACTCTTTGAGTAATTATTCTAAGGAAATTATGTTTGATGTTGAACAATTGTAATTGCGTCTTATTCAAAGGAGGAGCCCCAGTTAAGAATGTTGCCCTGGGCCTGGGGGTTGTGCACGCCGGCCGTGCACGCAGAGAACCAGCATGGTGGGTGGGAGGAGACCTGATCCTGATGCCAAATAACTGTACATTGCTGCATCCCTGCCAACAGCAAGCTGAGATTTATGCCCTCTGTCAGTTATCAGTGTTCCAGGCTGCTGAAACCAAACAATGGATCCTCCGCCAACCTGGTCACTCCTTCAAGGCACGATTTGGGTCAAATACAGATTCGGAGATACATAAATGTTAGCGGGAATTAAAGGCCTGTCACCTTTTCCCTTTGACTCATGTTTAAAGTCAAAAGATACGCTTCTTGCCCGAGGCGTCGGCGTAAAATCATTCTGCATTAAAGCTGACGTGCCAAAGCTGCAAAGCCAAGGAGGTAAATTTTTTAAACCTGGAAGAAGTAACTTGTCTGAACTTGAAGTCTTTCTGGGGTGATGTTATGTTATGAACATAAATAAGCTGGAAGAGGATAAGTACGTGCTGTTAGGGGTGTACCACTCTAACCCACTCTCGGGCTGGATGTTAACGTTGTTGATTATTCATATCTAATATTTTTTTTGTAGCCTGTGAGAAAGCCATTATGTTAACCTTAGAATAAAAGACCCCATTCACCTCCAAATCTCAGATTTAGAGAGCGTTAATCCTGAGGTCCCTGTAACAACTACATGATAACGGGTTATAAAGTCCCACCAGGATGTCTCTAGACAGAAAGGGATTCCCATCTTACTGCCATCTGAAAAACGCAGTTTGTTATTTTAAATAGTGTATGCACACTATATTGCTTTGTCTATTTTAAGTATTGTACCTGAGTACGATGTGAAATGATGACTAACAAAAGAATGGTCCAAAAAATGACAAGATAGATAGTTGTTTGAATTTACACCTGTCAATCACAGGGCCCTACAAAGAGCCACGCAACCATTCAGTCTCTCACTTGTAAATCTGGGTAATTTAGAGACTTAAATTCCTCCACAACATGCCAGTCACAGCTGCACAATTATATTTCTATCGCCATATACAGTTATATATTTTACAATACATATTACACTTCTGTTATACATTATAATATAGTTATAAATGATATTACAGAGCATGAAACCAGAGACACAGAACATCGGAAAGACTCATGTTGAAGGGCTTCTTCTGGCCAATATCTTAGAATTACCTCTGACTACCAACAATGTAGGCAACAACCAAGGGGTGACAAAGTGTAACAGCTTACAACTGATGTACTTTCAAAAAGAGCTATCTTGTGAAAGCAAGATAGAAATCTCACCGGTCTAATTATATTATGTGCCTTTCGAGAAAATAAAAACAATTATGTAATTATGAAACAAAGCAACTGTGTTTATTACTGAAGAAAATTGGTATGTGGGTTTTTTTTGGAGACGAAAACTCTCCATACTTTTTTTCCTACTTTCATTCATTCATTCATTCATTCATTCATTCATCATCCATAGCGGTTGTCCTTCACTAGTTGCAGGAGTGCTAGAGTCTATCCCAGCTGGAATTGGGCGAGAGGCAGGATTAACCCTCGATTAGTCACATGTAAATCACAAAATAGTGTATTTTAAGGAAATTTGATTATTTTTAAACAGGTCTCATTGGGTTAAAAAACTTTTTCCCTGAAAACATTAACAGTGAATATACTGATGATGATAAAGTTAATTTGGTGAGAAAAACAAAACAAAACAAAAAAAAAAAGTGTGAAAAACAGAACATATTCCTGGGTATTAATCTCAGGTTGTTGATGGTCACTTTCATAATTTATGAAAGTAAAAGAGTAAATAAAGCCTGTTACTGATGTGTCCATCAGTCAAGACGGACACACTCATTTTACAGATATTTGTCACCACTTGATGTTTTGAATGCATACTGATATTTGAGAGCGGAGTCCCTTGATATTGGGCAAACTTTTTTTTTCTGCCAGACTAATGCGGTGCTAGTCTGTTTTCCCTTTCATGAGTACGCCCGACTAACACCATCATCAAGTTGCATTTTGAGCAAAGGCCACTGTTATAACGCAAATATTATCCTCGTCATTTGAGATGCTGGATTTCGGGGTACCACATTAAATTAACTTGCTTTATTTATCAACTGAGTAAAGAAATGCTTTGTAAATTTATGCGTGTTCTATAAAGAGAGTCGCAGGCAAACTTGCTCGTCCCCCCTGGAGGAAATTCGAAATAGTGCAACTTTACTTTTCTCATTCGTTTTAGATATTTGTGTCAGATATTTTGACATCTTTGGCCATTTCCCGCTATTCAAATTCAGTTTCAATGCATCCTGTGACCCTTTTTACACAACCTCTTGTGTTCCATGATGGATTTTGTGCGCTGTGACTGACAAATGGTGTGAGGATGACTGGGATACATCACGGCCAATTGACCATGTCTAGATAATATCATTATTCCGTAATCCATTTAACTGAAGAATGCAAGGTCCATTACACATGCTTCATATTCAACATCGCTGTTTTCCATGCAATCCTCAAAGTAAACTGTCATCCAATCCGCATATTTTCTGCAGTGAGTCGGCTCAAAAGCCACACACTGAGCCTGTTGTTCCTCCCTTAAGACGCTCGGTGAAGCACAACATCGAGTTTCTTACTGAACTTTTCGAAATGATGCAGTTGCAATGGGTTCACACAAGACGACAAGAGACCGCTTCGCAGTGAATTTAGTGATGGATGTTGAACATTTGAAACGCGGAAATAGGAGTTTTTCACTCACGGGTGAATCAAACACTGACACCACAGCTGTTGTGGAACACGGGGTGAAGCCCCAGAGGCCAAACTCTTCTCACTTTACATACAAATACTTAAAAGTTCTTCAATTTGCAAATGCATGTCCTGTCAGTCAGAAAACAAACCAAAAATATCCAGATTTTTGAGTTTCTGCAAATTTATTGGTCATTTCAGAATTGTTCAAAAATGTCACGCTAATTTCATGATTTTAAGGTATAATTCCCATTATTTTTGTTTGATTATATGTTTTTTTTTTTTACTTTAATTTTCAGTTCATCACTGGACTGGTCTTTAAGTTGAAATTTAAAATTGCATTACTGCCAATTATCCCCTGGTTTACTTTGACGACCTGATTCATATTGATTATTATGACAATACAGTTTATTAGGTTGTGATGTTCAAGTTTTCTAACACAAACTGTATCCATGCAGAATCTTTCATGCTCGGCCATGCAACATAATTTGCAACGTCTTATCTCATCTTGTTTATCATCATATCTTGCTATAATATAACAACGCAATAAGACCTGTTTCTTCCTTTGGCGCTATCTATGTCCAAAATGTTGTGAAAACAGAAACCCGTGGGATATTCCTTAGAGTGTTTGCGTATTGTATTATCAAACGGAGCCCTGGTTACATTCTATTGTGGAATCCTTCAAAGTGTTGAATAACAAACATTCATTCATCCATTCATTCTCTCCACCGCTTATCGTGCACTCAGGGTCGCAGGGGTGCACGATCCTACCCCAGCTGTCATTGGGCGAGAGGAGGGGTTCACCCTGCACCGGTCGCCAGTCCATCACAGGACCACACATAGAGACGTCCGGCCATTCACTCTGTCATTCACACACCAGAAAGAGACACACAACCTTTCACTCTGGCCAGTCTGATTGGCCTAATGCATGTTTTTTTGGATTGCCTGTGACTTATATAACTTTACAAACAATTGTTCTTAGACTGCAAGTTTCTTGCGATGAAATTATTTCTCTAGCTGTAGTTGCATGGAAATAATCTGTACAAATATATCCGCTTTGGTTTACATAAATTGATTCAAAATGTGATACAGAACTTTTTGGGGGGTTTTAGTTTGTTTGTTTACCACCACCATGGTTTCATAACCTAAGGAGTTTGTTGCTTTTAATCCTCACTATAAAAATATAAATAAATATAAGGTAAAATGTATCTACTGCAACGTGTATAAAGAAAAACCGCTGGGATTATGTTAACAGCATACATTTGCGATGGTTAAGGTTGTTCTTGGACTTGGAATGATGTTAATAATTTCCATGTTATAAATATTTAATATTGCATAAAGAGAGGTTTTGTATTCTAAGGGGTTTTTTCTCTCTCTTATTTACCTGCTAGATGACGGAATGAATTATGGGTTTGCTTTGTTATTTTGAGTGCTTTTTTTTTTTTCTTGAAAGGCCAAAGTGTTGGAGTTTGTCAAAGAACGTGTGAAAGGCCGGAGGAATGAGTTCCTCCTCCTGAATGTCCAATGAATCACCTTCCGCCGCGGGGGCTTCCCGCGGATCTAAACCTGTGGGAGGGTAAAAAAAAAAAAAAAAAAAAAAAAAGAAATACGACGTACCGACTCGGAGCTCCTTCCCGAACACGGTTCTCTCCCCGAGGGCCGAGCAGTTCCAGCGCCCGTGGCGAAACTGGAACTGACACTCGTTGATCCCCATCTGGACGCCCTCGCCGATCACGATGATGGCGTCGGGGCGGCTCTGACAGATCGTCCGCTGACGGGGCGCCAAACCCGGGATCTTATTGCAGATGATACTCGCTCCCAGCGCCACCACCGAGGACAGACCCCTGGGGGGCCAGAAGAAGAAGGAGGGGGGGAAGCGCGTTAGAGCCGATGGAGGGATGTGCAGGTGTTCTTCTGCTCATCTGAGAAATTAAAAAAAAAAAAAAAAAATGAAACTCACCCGATCTTCAGGTAAACTATTCCGAGGCAGAGGAACAAATGCAGGATCCAGCGCCGCGTCTTCCTGCTCATGTTGCTCCGGCCGGATCGGCGGCTGCGTCTCAGTCCTCGGTCGGGACGTCCAGGTGCGCGTGGATCACTCTCCCGGCTCCGGTCGCCCTCCGTGGGTTCACCCTGTGGGAGTTCCCGAGAGACGGTCCGCGCCCCAGCATCGGGCTGCTGCCACTGGCTTTTTTTTTTTTTTTATTATTATTTTGTTTGTTTCCAGGTGAAAGCGGCCCCTGCTCCGCTCCGATCACTGATCCCCCCCCCCCTGAGTGTGAGTGTGTACCTTTCCTGCGTGGGCGTGTCCAGCAGAGGATCTGCCTCCTCGCCAGCGGCCTGACCTCCTCCCGGTCTGCACGTTTTTTTTTTGTTTTTTTTTCTTTGCCCGCCGCTCAGATCGCGTTTCGTTCGGTGCCATTTGCGCCTCCATTGCCATCAAATACCGAGCATACCAGACGCTTTAACCCCCGGGGGAACAACTCTGGAGGTAAAACTGATGAAATAGGAATACGGGGGTGGGGAGGCACTGACACTATCATCACTAAAAAAAGGTGGATAATGTTATCTTTTTTTTTTTTTTTTTTGCAAATATTTGAATTTGAAAAACTATTTAACTTAGTTTTTTTCTTATAGAGATCTATCAAAATGCCCTTATTAAGTTCTCTACTTGATAATCTTTTATGACTTCAAAATGTAATTTTCATATATGTGTGTTCAACTCTTCTGCTGCTGTTTATCCTGGAATCAGGGGATGCTGGAACCCATCCCAGCAGTCATCGGACGAGGCATTCGCAGTGCCACATATATATAGACAGACAACCATTCACTCACTCATTTGGGGCAATTTTCCCAACTGCATGTTTTTGGACTGTAGGAAGAAACCGGAGAACCTGTAGGAAACCCATGCAGACATGAGAACATGCAAACTCCACACAGAAAAGTCACGTTTTCAGAATTGAACCAGGGTCCTTTGTGCTGCGAGGCTCAGCTAACCACTGCGCCACCATGCAGCAGAACAGTGTTATTTAGTGCCAATTGTGAAATAGTTAAAATTGGCTGGTGGAATTAACAGAACTGCAAAGAGCTTGTACCAATATTGAAGAAATTGAAAGGGCTTGCAGGGCTGAAAGCAGATGTGACGATCAGGGTATCTTAAGTGTTTGCAGCATATTCTATTAGGAGTTTACCAGTCTGATGACCTGGGGGAAGAAGCTGTTGCAGAACCGGGTGGTCCTGCATTGGATGCTGCAGACTTCACCCCAACAGGGAGAGCAGTCCATGGACGGGAGGAGTCACTTGTGATGCTCCTGGCTCGGTACATGCACAGCTTATAGGTGAGATGCCCTGGGTGGAGGGCAGAGGTGATCCAGATGATTTACTCCACTGTCCTCATCTTCCTCCAGTCAGAGGAACGGCAGCCCCTGCACCACACAGGGATGAAGTTGGTCAAAATGCTTTCTTTGGAGTTTCTGTAGAATGGGGTGAGGTTGGTGGGGGCATTTGGGTTCTACTCATTCTGCTAAGAAAGGGCAGATGCCGCTGTGACCTCTTGACCAGTGAACTCAAGTTTTCGCAGTCCAGGTGAGGCCGTCTGTGAGGAGCACTCCCAGGATGTTTGAACAACCTCCGCAGCCGTGTTGTTGACATTGATCTCTTTGGTTTTTGTCCACTTTCAGGATCAGGTTGTTGTGTTTGCAGCTCGGTCCACCAGCTGCTCCGCCTCCTCTCTGTAGGCCGGGTCGTCATCGTCGTCCCCGATGAGACCCACCGCTGTGTCGTCAGCCAACTTCTCAACGCGGTCGGTGGCAGCCATGGGGATGTATTCGTGTGTCAACAGGGTGAACAGCAGAGGGCTCAGGCCGAACTCCCCGAGGAGAGCCTATGCTGAGCGTGTTTTGACCAACTCTGACTGTATGTTACATACCTTATCAGAATTATTATACCATTTCTGTCTACGGTCACTAAATAGTGTGTATCCAAACAAGAAGCTTGTGCATACAAGTCAGGAACTACTAAGAGTCCAGCTCAATCAAATCAATTTCAGATGATATGAATACAATAAGCTCTGCTTTCCACAGAAAATTATAAAAACATGTCAATAAAATAAAATCTGTCTCTAACTGTGGTTAAGGCGTCATTTAAATGCAGTTACTTACGGACAGGATTCCGATGGTCTGTAACAATTGGTGTCGTTAAACCAACTGTGGGACTTGAATTCTACCAGTCCTAAAATTGACAGTTCTATTTTGTACCACAGACTACTCTGACATAAACTGTAATTTTAAACAAGGAGAAGGGGGGGGAAGCACTTTGGATTAAACAACAATTTAGTTGAGACACACATTAAGTCTGTGTAATGATAATTCTTCCAACAGTATTTCCGGAATCTTATCATCAGTGAGAATGGTTCTGAGACATACAATTCAGTCAACTCTCTGAATACGCCGGCCTTTTGTTTCTTTCAAGACCCCTCAAGTAACTGAAAAAAGGGTGTAAAGAAAAAGGAAGAGAAGCATGACGAAGCGAAGTAAAACTGTCTTAATGGTGGGTGGAAGTCAAAGACCTGTAGCTCCGCCTGCTGGCATTTTGTGAAATCGCAAAGGCTTGGAGACCAGTAAGTCTGTAATCACAAACATCAACTCCTGTCTACGTTTTCTATGGCAAGAATATAATTTACAACACATCTAATAAAATGAACATTGGCAGTCATTTTAAACTTTTCTTTGGAGGGGGGGGGGGGTGAACTGATTGGTTCAACAACCAAGTTTTTTTTAAAAGATTTCTTTCAATGCTGTTGGAATTTTCATGATAAGACATGAGTTACAGCCTGGAATGTATTTATGGCTGGAGCTACTAGGTGGTTCATGAGCATCCCGGCTTTGCTCCAGCTCTGATACTGGGAGTACAATGTCACGGTTCAACTATTGTACTGGATACTGAGACTTTGTTTTACATTTCTTACATTCATACATTTTCTATACTGCTTATCCTGCAGTTAGGGGTCATGGAGGTCAGGTATTATCCCAGCTCTCATTGGGCAAGAGCTGAGGTTCACACTCGACCGGCTGCCAATCAATCACCGGGACACACACAGGGACATACAACCATACATTTGATTTCAATTTTCCATTTTATTCAGCCTTGCAATTTCAATTCATTAAAAACCATCGATTGCTTGCAATTGGCAATGGGTTTTTTTTTCCCCACGCATGTAAAAGAAATGTTAATTGGCTTGGATTCTGAAATACTGGCTATGAACAAGTTGTTTACACTAAAAGTGCCTCTATGTTTTTTAGGCAAGTACCATGTTTTCAATTTCAGTCTATGCAGATGAGTGTCAAGGTTGGTTTGAGGAGTTTATTTAGGACTTGGACTATTGGCGCTTAATGTGCATGCTTCAACATGGCGAATGGCTAATAAAAAAAAAGAAAAAGAGTCTTATCAGCTATTTTGGAATACAATCGGACTTTTCATTTGGACTAAATCCCCTAAGATGTTGAATACAATTAGATTTAATTATTTGCTATCAAGACCTAACTGACACAGCATTTAATGAGACTTTATACAAGTGTTGAAGATACTGAAGGGCTTGCTGACTACGGTCGAGTACACTTAATTATAGATAAAACCCATTACAGTGATACAATCTTAGTGTTGACTGTTTTCATCTGATACTTTTGTTCAGTCACATATAACTACGTCCATCATGATCAACAACTCAAGTGATTCAACGACTCATGAGGAAGGAAATGAAAACGTTTCTCATTTCAGCCTAAATTGAAGCAGTTTATTTGTTTTGATGGGTTTTAATCGCATATTGTCCCAAGGAAGGCATTTCAACAAGATTACTCTGGGTTTAGAATTAGAACCGGTGGGTTTTCCCCCACTTGGTAATAATTCAGTTTACAGATAAAGTCAACATGAGAAAGGAAGATGGCTCATTGGCTGAGGTTTAAAGGGTTTGGGTGGACATGCGCGCGCTTACACACACACACAAACACACACACACTCACAGTAAGTACAGCTGGCAGTATCAGGTCCTGCATGCAGAAATACTAGGAACAAGTAGACGTAGACTGGAACCAAAGATGGCCAGTCCAAAGACATCACATTCGAGGATCATGGTCACAAAGAAATGGAGGGGGACACGGGCCTGAGCGACAGCCAAAAGCAATGGTCCCCCTGACAAGAGTCATGACGGCTGTAATGGGAAGGAGGAATAGCAGCTGCTCTCAAGTGGAAAATGAAGACAGACAGAGCTGGCAGCTGTGTGCAGGGTGGAAGGCTTTCACCTATCCAGTGAAAAGTGGCTGCAGAGGCGACACTGGGGCATCCACTCATTGGCCTATTAAAGCCTTTGGCATCACCGGCTCCAACCATAAAATGGCCTTGAAAAGAACTGGCAGAGAAGATGGAAGAAGGAAGGCGGCAGGAAAACCTCCTTGCAAACGAGGAGTGAAAGGCAGCTCCAGGTTGGAGGTTTTTCAAGCAGAAACATCCAGTAGGCGGATCCACCTGCTCTCGTACCTTGGTTCTTTGCATAAGCAACAAAGTTTTTTTTTTCTCCCCCGTTTGAGATTTCTTCTTTTCTCTCTCAAACACATGACAAATGTTTGAATGGCATTCTGTTCACAGTGTGAAGGCAACTAAGGGAGACTAGAGCACATTGAGGAAAATGTCTCTCAGGGCACTATCCAACCATCTAATGAATGAATGAATAACATTTTTGTGAATCAAAACCCTGAGCTTTTTGACCCGGACAGGTTATTTCCATTTTTCCAGTTCCAAATATTACTGCTGGTCACAAACATACACATATAAACATCTAGTTATGGGATATACTTGTCATTGTATACATGCGTTAACTTGTTTTGATAAATATACAACCTTGAAGTCTAGGTAAATATAATAACTCCAGTCAGCAAAATGTAACCCCTCAGGGAAGGCAATATATTGTATAGTTATCTCCAAAACAGGGCAAAATCTCTGCCCCACAACTATACAATCTACTACCTCACACTGCATGAGCTGCTGCTTTCCACACCCCGACAAGGCAGCATCACTGCAGCATCACTGCCACTTTGAGAAAGACAGTAGGTTGAATAGTTATCTCCCAGTGTGGGTGTGACCCTAAAACTATACAACCTACTACCTCATCCCACCGTGCAACTGACTGAACAGCGGCCATCAGAGACGACGATATCAGAAGATGCTCCTCGTCTGAAACCTCTGATTCCAGGCATCTGACAAGCTGGGGACAGAGAGGTCAGGACAAGGTCAGAAATAGAAATGCATATGAATAAAGCAGGTCTCCAGCTGTGAAATGTTTAATTCATTTAATTACATAATACAAGTGCAAAAACAAAATATTTTTTGTTTGCTCCTGAATAACAAAGGCTTACTATGATTCTGTATTTGCAGCTCTGATAAAACACAATAAGGGAAGCATCCTTTGTTTTGCTACTAAAAGATAAATAGTGTACAGATATAGAATTCTGTACAAGTAATTGGAAGGACATTTTCAAGACGAGCTCTATGACTGTCAGACTGATATCTGTCTGAGTTGCTGCTCAGGCTCCTCAACTCACGTGCACTGTGGAAACCAATGGGTTACACATGACCCAAACACATTTATTGAACACACTTATAACAAACTGATGGGCGCTGTTAGGATGACCTTCCTATCTACATACTTACATACTGTATGGGGGCAGCTTCTTCATACCAGAAACCAAGTCATTTTTGCCCTGTAGAGGGGGTTTAGTTAAGTTTAGTACTAAAGTTTAGACTGAATGCTGAGCTCATTTGGCAATCACACAGGGGCATCCATGTTGTAAGGACCCTCGACTTATGATAAATACAATTCTTACACTTTAAAGCTGATCTGTTTTTTTAAATATGTAATTCTTGTAACTTGGCATTTGAAAAGGAGTTGTTTCCTAATAATGGGATACCTCTATGGCAATTTTCTCTTATGAATACTCTTCCACACAGTATTTCAGTAAATTACATTTTAAAAGGGTAATTTCTCATTTTTACCATAATTTTGCAAATAATACCATTATTTTTATTTTTATAAATGTTTTTGCCAAAATGACATTTTTACGGGGCAATACATTTTCTCAATTGAGAAATTCATATTTTACATTAAATTCCTAATCTATATTTAACAAAAAATTTTTTTAAAAAAAATCAAGGATACGGTGTTCAAAGTATACCAGTTCTTTGCCCAGGAGTAGTCACATGGGTCCACCACTTTGTCATGACAATTTACTCCAGGGCAAAGTGCACTTCTGACTTTACAGTGATGCTAACTGCAACAGTAGACCTGCCACAAGCCATGCCACTGCCATTGATATGGCTTCTTTACCAGCAAGCATTTGGAAGACTTGAAATGCAACTAGCAAGATTTGTTTGTTGTTTCATGCATCAGGGCAGCCAAATCAAAGTTAAGTAAAACCCTAAACCCACATCTGGAATATACTTTCCCATTCAGGAGAGGATCAGACATATCTGCAGTCAAAGTAAAGACAAGGCAGGCAACACTTTTGGAATGTAACTGGAAAATACAATTTCAAAAGGGCTATTTTATCTGACTATCACTCAATTTCAAACAACCAATATCAAACAGAATTTCAAGAATTTCCTGTGTCAATAAGACAGTCAGCTAATGTTTTATATCTGACTAGCAGTGTAGGTGCTCTAAAGTAAGTTAATTATATTATAAATAAATTATATTTATTTATATGTTGCCTTTTACAACACAAATTATCTCAAGGGACTTTTTCATGTAGCAGTTCTTGGCCATACTCTCTGCAAGAGTAAGCCAAATGCACTTGATGACAGTGGAAGGAAAAAAAACTCCCTTTTAACAGGTAGAAATCTTGAACAGAATCATGGTGTCATGACACATGACAAAGAAAGGATAGGGTGAGAGGGGGGAAACAAAGAGTGAGAGCAGAATATAATGTACATCTTACATGAAGTTGCAATTGTGCTCACCCAAATAAAGATGTCATGAAATAATAGTAACTGGTGGCTTTTGGACTGATGTAACAGTCTTTGTACATGTTAAAACTCAAAAATCGGTGCGACTCAGCTTGGCCTTCTTTTGATTTTATACCTAGTGGTTTCTTTAGAGTCAAATGTGAGGCTACGATGCTGCAGGACAGGTCAAAGAATATCTTACCATATATTTACCAATTCAACTACTTTATAAGATATCACTGGAAAGCTGCCTGCAACCAGCAGCAATCTATGCATTCATTTACATTGGGCAATGCTCTTATCTGCACCAGTGTTCCACTGAGCAAGAGGCAAACTTTGCTTCATTGTGGCATCTTTGAAAAACATTGGTTTCTAAATGCAGATATGTGCTGTGGAATGAGACAGATTAATGCAGAGCACACCTGGGCATTGTAGGACCCTCTGGCTTCAACTGCCCCATTTAAATGTCTGTGTCTGCCACGGTGGTCAATCAGATAGCAAAAATCAAATAAGTAGATATAATGAGGGCATTACTTTGTTAAATCCCAAACATCACCCACTATGTGGGTGTCACAGTGTGGCGCAGGAGGTAGACGCTGAACCCCTAACTGCTCCCCTGGCGCTGGTCGATGGCAGTCTACTGCTCATGGCTCATTCATGGTGGCTTAATTGCAGAGAACAAATTTCCCCACGAGGATTAATAAAGGACAAATAATGTGACTATACAAGCAGAGAAATAAAAGAACCCAAACTGATTCTTCACTAGCTAAGCTCTAAAACTCATGTAATTTTTAACCAAGCTTCTCCGATTCAGGGATGGCACCACAATGGTCAGTTAAGTTATTAACCCCCTCTCACCCATCCCCAAAAATCTAATGGGGGGGGACTTCTGCTGCACTTCTTGTCCCACTTCAAAACGAAGCAAAACATTTTGACTTTTTCTGTAAATGAGGGCTGTAATATTCATTACCCAACCCAGTTTTCCCTCTTTATACATCTTTGGGTTAACTAGGGATTTTTAAGATTACGTAGGAGATAGCAGTGTTATGGTCAATAAAAGACACAAGAGTGCTTTATCTTGGGAAGTAAATGCATGCTTGGAAATGCCCAGACTGAGACAGGATAAACTGGTAACAGATGAATATTGAAATCCGACAAGGTCCAATATTGGACTTCGGAAGCAACAGGGTGAAGAGAGACTGAAATGAACAGTGTACAGAAATAAAACAGAAAACACCAGAGCTGTTAGCTGCAGAATGCATGGCAATTTCTCAATTTGCGATTATTGTGATCGTCCTAAATAAATTGAAGGCTGCATGCATACACTACATACCAGTGTAAGGTGTCTTTTGTACACTAAATGTATCGCTTGTTGAAGTATTTTCATGAGTAAGTTAAGAGTTCTCTTCCAACAAAATGGAGGACACCATTCTCACACTTCCAAACATTAAAGTAACATTTGCTGAAGAACTCCACGTGAATCCATCCGTGTTTGGAGCTTTAAAGGGGACATCAAAGCCTCTAAACAGTTGAAAACGAAGATGACCGTAGATGATGCACTAACTTCAGCTCGATCTCAGAGATCTGGTACACTCGTGGCAGAGAGCTTTGTGTTGCCGAATTTTTCTGCTCTTCAATAGGTGACATGCACAGAAAGTTAGTCGTCCTCAGATCTGAATATGTGAGCACACATTTAGAAACAGTCCTCCGTAACTGATGGCTGTCATTCACACATCCTACGTAATCATCAAACAAGACATCAGTAAACCACTAAATACAGGCTAATTGTATATCCTCAGTATTGGGTTTATGACATTTAAAAACCATATTATACTCAGACTAAAATTAAAGTGACAGGCATAATGATTCAATAATTCCGCTTTGTAATTGTTTGAACTGCTGTATTTTGGGGTCAAGCAGGCGCATTTTCATCGTCTCATGGTAACTGGGAATTTTTGCCAAAGCCAACTAATGTTAACTATAAAACTTACTGCTTTTTGAAAATATGTAAAAATGATAAGGGAAAAACTTAATTCAGCCTAACCCTCTGTGACAGCCCCCGTTTTTCATGTGGCTCTTTGATGGTACAATAGGGATGTTTGACCACCAAACTTTCAGACTTTCTTAACACCAGGACGAAGCTTGAAAGGAGTACAACCTTCTCATAATAAAGTTTATCATTATGTATTTATTTTTTTCTTGATGGATTTTGATTTAAAATGTACACCCAAAGATTAAGCCATAAATTTGGTTTGAAAAGGCCTCATGGGTAAGGCCATCGTTTGGACCAAGACTTAGTGCAATAAAAGTACAGAGGATTTTCAACAGTAAGCAGCCTTTTGGTTGCTCATTTCTCCACAAAATGTATACCTGATTAATCACTTCTATAATCAAAATTTTAAGCTGGTAACGGTGAGATGATATATAAAATGTCTTAACCTTTTTCTGATAAACTCCTATTTCATATACATCGGGTTAACGTTGAGACCGTTCAAACCAAGTGACGGTTGAAATCCCTCCTATCCTCGCAATACAGCTTCGAGTGAGGGAAACCTCCTCGGTGGTTGGAAAATCATCGGTCTTCAACCAAAAAATAGACCTGACATGAAAATGTGTCGGAACGCGTCTATATAGATGTTAAAAGCTGAAACAAAGTCAGCAATTGAGATATAAACTCGGACCTGGGCGACTCCCTCCTTCAGAGGGCAGTGGAAGTTAGCTTCCGTGCTACAGCTAAGAGATAAACCAACGTGACTAGGCGTGGAGAGCCCACTCTTAACAGCTTATGATGTTAAAATCTACGTCACTTTTCACAGATTTGGTGTAGCGACGAAGGACGAGTTAATGCCGATTCAACATCCCCTGCGCATATTGACAAACTGCGCCCGTTAACGTCTCTTTTCCAACTTGCTAGCCAATGCTATCACGGCTAACAACTAGCTACCAGCATGTTGCAGCATGGTGGTGGAGGCACACGCCGTGTGAAAGGGCAGCGGCCCATTCTTCTACCTCACCATACCGCCGGGAACACCGCGGGGTACTGTGATATAAATGGCTAAACGTACCGTGAATCACATTTAGTTAGGAAATATTTAAACGGGCAACCCACCTGCCATGTAGAAAGGCTCCTTCGCCCTCTTGACTTTTTCGTGGACTAACTGCGACTTGATGTGGTGACAACGTCGTCGAGGGTTCCGTATTGCCCTCTTCCGTTCCAGCGGGTAGCCTACACCGAAAACTGTCCGGAAATGTATGAATGAATTCATCATCACGTTATGTATTTATTTGTTTATTTATACGGATTATTATTATTTATAAGGATAACCAAAATGTTCTCCTGTTATGAGGGGGATTTTTTGCATTTCTAACAGCTGCCGTGACTTGAATGAATGACGAAAAAATAGCCTTTCGAGTTCGTGGTTTGTATTCTGCCTGGTATGTCATATTGACACTTTCTTAAAATAATTGCCTAAGTCATTTTATGGCATTTACCTAAATCTTTTGAACCCAATGTAACATGTGGCTCAGTTATTTGTGTTTTCTGAAAAACCTGAAAAAATGACTTGTGATCATTTTAAGCAGGCGACTATATGGACATAGCAGGGAGTCATCATCCTGTATGTTCAAATATGTCACAAACTAATTGTGCAATGAAGGGTCAGTGTCACAAAACTATCTGAGGTCAATACCTTTGGTGTTTGTGTTATGTTTTGTTTTTTGTTTAATATTTTTTACAACCAGTACAGACAATGAATGAATAAATACATCATTCTGAAGCCAAGCCTGTCGAGAACACACCCAAGTTCCAAAGTCAGTACACTGAATAACACCACCATCCGAAGACAGAGCAAGCGAGGGACGAAGTATTGTGCTGTGCTGCTTTTTCTGCAAACCAGTTAACATCATCCAGGATCAAACTGGGAAGTCACAACATGGTCTCCTGTCTTATTCCAATACTTTGGTTTCCTGGACCACTATGATGATGTGGTTGTGCCCATCTGTTAATGAAGGATTTGCCACTTTGTTTTTTGAAGAATACTGTCTACTCTGACCCTTGACACAAGAAAGGAAGCATAGGCTACTTGGTGTAACAATCCTTTTGTCTTCGTCTTAGAAACGTGGCTGGTTTCTGTGATCTGCGAGTTTTCTGGCTGTCCTTTCAAAGTAGTTCTATTGTACGTCGCTTTGGATAAAAGCGTCTGCCAAATGTAATGTAATGTAATGTAGTAGGCAGGGAGACACGGCTGCAGTCAAGAGTTTATTCAGTCAGAAGTAGCTTATTGTGACAATGAAAAAAATAGTGCTTGTTGAAAATTCCCCACAGTATAACGTCTCATGTCCTTCATACAATTATTATTAAAGTTATCATCACATTCAGCACGGTCTACTTGAAATGGTTCCATACGAGGCACAGTACGAAACTGCCGATGTTTCTCACCAGCTACAACCCGGCAGGGCAATGTTACACAGGGGAAGGAGTAGGACTGGGCCACATATCCACATACATCAGGTTTGTCATCGTTTTCAAATGTGTGCATCTCTGAATGGATCAGTGTCCATATTTTTTATTTTTTTATAATCATGGAACAACGCAATGAATGATTTAGGAAGTTTGATAAACTGACAATAGCCTAAAAGTCATAAATTAATGTCTACGAAATGTAAAAATCTGCACGAAATCACCTTAAAGCAGCATTTTAAAAAGAAAGCTTCCAGGTGACTAGATAACGGCAGCAAATGTGATCAGGGAACAGGTAGGAGAGTACTCTGTGTCTCATCTGGAAATGAAGTAGATAAGTAGACTTGGTGGTAGAATACGGAAAGGCAGGAGTATGTGCAGTGAAAGGTAAGCAAAGAAGAAGTGGGACACTGAGGGCCTGAGGAAAGTAGACAGGAGTACAGGGATATAGAGGGCGACGTGAACAGGTCATCGAAGCAGAGTTATGGAGATGGGAAGGACCTGCAGCAGGTTAAGATGATTACGAAAAGTGGGGGGAAAGCCTTGGCAGATGCCAGATGTGTGATGGGAAGGTGAAAGAGTGCAAGAATGAGGAAATTAGAGAAAACGTCGGACCACATTGCAGCAAAGATTAGAAAGAGTAAAGTGAGGAGGCCAATCAGGAAGATGAATGATCAAAAGGCAGTTGGTCCTCATGATATATCTGTGGGCATGGGAGTGTCTGGGCTTTGACTTGCCAGTAAAACATGATCAGAGAGAGAGAATATGCCTGAGCAATGGAGGAAAAGTGTAGTAGAGGGACCAAAACAGAGGGTAAAAGTGAGCATTTGTGAGCAGAAGTACGGTTTAATGCCAGACACGAGGAAGAAAAAAAAATATGGATGAAGTGAAAGAAGACATGAAGTTCGTTGGTGGAAGAGAATGCAGAGGATTTGATCTGATCAAAGCAGATCATTTGCTGTGGTGGTTGCTAAAGGGAACAGCCAAAAGGAAAAGGAGAAGATTAAAAAAAGAAGTACCAAGTCAGAATTGGGTTTCTTTTTGAAAACTAAAATGACATATAACAGATTTAAGGGCATATCATTTGATTTCTGAAATGTAAGTGCTGATGATAATGTTTTTGTTCATTCATGAGAATTCCGTTGTTTAACTCTAGAAAATTAGACTCATCTTCACTTTTTGGGGGAAAACTCTATTGTGAAACATATTGATATACGTCATATGTACTGCCCAGCCCTACATCATTGATTTGAGATGGTTTACACTATAAAGTACAAGATAACAATGCCATGAATATAAACATTGACTATGGTGGCCCCATGAATCTGCTCTGCTTGAACAGCAGCCACAGTTTGCATTTAACACATGACTTGGTGCTGAACAACTCTGTTACAGGTTAGTTCACGTTTCAGTCGCTGCATTTCAAATAACATGTGAATAAATAAGTCACACTATAGCATCGGCACAGTGATGAAACATTAATTATCCCCTCCACGCTGACATATGCCCTTAGTGGGCAAGCCTATGCTGAAATCATCAGGGTTCTCCCTCATTTTCTAATGAGTTAGCCATTTAAAGCACCTTTCCAACAAAGACAGCGCAGTGGCACGTAAACAAAAAGAATGGCAGTGCCTAGAGGTTATAAAGAGCTTCAGGGAAAATGGAATGCAAAAATCCTTTCAATATGTTTCTAGACTAAAGATTGGCAGGTCTCAGCAGTAGAACACAGTAATGCCCAGAGGTCAGAAGAACCCTGTTTGTGAAACAGTGTTGAGGCTGATCAGGAGGCTTCACAATCCACTGCTTTGTCTCGCAGCTCGTGGAGAATTGGAGCCAGAATTGCTTTCAGTGTCGAGTACAAAGATTCATTTTCCTTTGAGGCAGAATCCATCTGAAGAGAAAGGAAAAAATAATCAGCCACAAAGTACACAGCTTGATATATTTAATGGGAGACTTTTTTCCCCACTCACTTTGGTAAACATTTTTATTGTTTGATTAAGAAAGCTGGTCTCCAGCTCTTCAGACATAGGCAGAAGATGAGCAGCACAATCCAGTATGCACAGCAGTGTCAGGCGGTGGCCCTGAGGGTGAAGAGGCAGGTCACCTTAATTTCGGATTCAAGATTAACAAGTCAAATGTAGGCAAATGTTGGGTTTGGTAGATCAATACATTTGATTCCTTGACAGCTGGCTGGTAGCCAATATGAGATGGCAGCATTGTGCCGTAATATACTGTATCACTGTACTTTCACCAAGTGTGTCAGTGGTTCTTGTCAAGTACTGCATCTGTTGTACTTACTTACTTGGCATGAACCAAATAGCTTTTTGTGTTGTTCTACTGCAAATTGTGTTCTCTGATTACAGCATATATGACAGGTATTATAAAGCAGTGTCCATCAAACAAGTTCCTGTAAATTTAAGATGATTACTTTCTTAAAATTCTCAAAAAACAACTATACAGTTGTTTTTACATACTGTTACACCACTAATCTATTGACTTCATGTTATACCTATTATTAATGCTAAGGTACATTCCTAATGCACCTTTAATCAGCTTAAAAAAGAATCACATTTGATACTGATAATGCAGGAGTCAGTTACCTTCTCCAGGGATTCCAGGGTCTTTTGAGGGCTAACGTTCCTCTCACTGAGTGACTTGACATCCTCACTGCTGATGACGGGATCCTTCAGCTGCTCGAGCCACGACCACATCAGACTAGCCAAGACCAGGGGATCTCTCTCCAAGCATAACCTCTCCCATGCCCCCTCTCTGGAGTTGAGTTCTGTCTGCCATCATTAAAAACCAGAACCAGATCAATCAACAAAGAACATGAGATGGTTATTAGTTTATATGAGATACACAGAATATTGTTGCAAAAAAAATTACTTTTTACAGGGTGTGACTTTCATATGCTGAAAATCCCTTTAATATGGCTACTTCTTACAAGGTAATGTGCCATCCCATATATATAAAAAGATCTCAGTTTAGTTTCCTGAAGATGAAAAAGAGGTCACTGAAGCAAATGACTTCTAGAGTTACCAGATCTGAATCCACCAGAGCACCTCTGAGAGGCAATGAAATTAGGGATTGACACATTTGCAACACACAAATGTGCTGTAACTGTAAGATGCAATCTTGTCAATGTGGACCAAAGTCCCTGTGGAATGCGTCAGCTATGTTACAAAACAAAAAGGGTCTGAGCAAGGACCAACAAAGTTGTCAGTGTGTGATACATGAAAACAGTGGCATGCAAGATAAAATCATGGACATGTGTTTGGAGAATGAGCGACAGTTCCACTCGGCTGAAAGACAGAATTATAGCTTTGGAAAAGAATGAAAGGTTTACTGCTAGTGGGGGTTTCAACAAGAAGTCAAAAAAGTGTCAGAGTGTCCGTGTGAGAAACGCAACTATACAAGTCTAGACTTAGGCTTATTATCAATTGGTTTCAACCACATTAAAATGATAACAAATATAATAGTATACATGTTTGACAACCTTTCACATAGTTAGAACAATGAAGACCATAAGAAATTTAAAAAGATGTGGCATTATTATTGTGGAACTGTATGCATAGGATGTTTTTTCATGTGGAAATTACCTGCCACATTGAGACCTTGGAGTTGAGGTCCTGGTCAGTCAGGTCCATGGCAAGAGCTTTGGCCACCAACAGACACCTATTCTCTAATGAAATCTCTGACTGGAAGCTAATGATAGGAACCCCTCGATGTGCTGATTCAACCAAGTCTGAGTGCTCCTTATTGGCTGCGGGAGTGCCTTTGGTGGGTAAGGCTTGAAGAGGGGCAAAAGAGCAAGCTTTTCGTGCCTCAGTAAGATCTAAAGACAGATTTTGATACTCCTTATGGAGCCTTTTGCGTAGAGGCGGAGTATCCTCAATGTTATTAAGAATCTCTGGAACAGCAAGAGTGGAAGCACTAATGCTGCTGTGAGACAAAGAATGTTTGAGTAGCCAGTTGATTGGTAGCCTGTTGGTTCTCAGAAGGTGTTGTCTTGTTCCAAGCTTGTGCAAGGCAGAATCGCTTAAACTGAGCCTCATATAATTGGACAGAGACGATCTTAAGGGGCTTGGTGTGTTCTGCTCTCTCCAGAGGGGATCAAAGTCATCACTGGCCAGAGGCTGGTCATGAGGAAGGGACTCGGGAAAAGTTGGGCTCAAAGGATCAGAAAGGTGAATGGGAATACCCTTTCCCCTCATCTCTTTTCCAAGTTGCTGAAGGGCTTGCTGGGAAACAGTTTTTTCCACCTCTGCTGTGAGGTCAGGGGTCTTTAGCCAATCTTCTTTGATCATTATCTGCCGGTTGGCTGCAATGTCCAACAAAAGTCTGCACACCAGCTGTATCACTTTTGGCACGTTTTTGAGCTCACGCGCCTCATAGCCATGCAGCAGGTGGCGCTGGCGTGTAAGGTACTGAGACAGGGTGACAGCAATGGCTTTGGGTTCTGCACAGGAGAAAATGCTTCGGAGAGGAAGCAGGAACTTGGCAAACTCCCTGACACACAGCAGCTGGCCTCTGGTCTGAATGGAGTTCTGCCTCTTGGCACGCACAAACAAAATTGCCTGGTCAGCGCTCATCCGGGTTGTAAAGACCAAATAACACGCCAGCAACACACCTACAGGAAGACAAATATGAAACAGAACACAAGGAGTTATGTCTAAGTGGTATTACAGATATTTCCAGAGGGAAGTTTGCTGATGCAAACTATGTTTTTTTTGCCCTCCATTGCATGGCTGTTTTGGATGAGTGTGAACATAGCAATTGTGGCAAGGACAAAGAAATCTTGCCTGAGACCTTGTTGATGAGCGGGTGTCTGTCCAACTGCAAACCGACAATTTTTTAATCAATTGTTGTTTATATCCAAACCAACTTTGATTTGAGTAGATCCACAACACTTTAAGTTGTTTTAAACAAAGGGAGTTTGTGTAACTAGTTTACGTGACCCTTCTTACTGAAAATTTTGATGTAATGGTCTTTGCTCAACAAGTCTCTTATGTAGCCACAGCAGCTCTTTTCTTCTGTTTTTAGACTTTGCCTTTAAGTATGTTACAATGAGCCATTTCTGGCATAGTTGGCTCTTAAATTAAGTATGTTAAGTATGTGTTGACAGTGCACATTTATTATCATTCCTACAAAAGTGCCAGTTAATCAACCTTTATTTATTTTCAAATGGAGCCTCTTAGTATGTTTAGTGGCAGTTGCAGAGGTATACAAAACATTAAATTGGAACAGCAATAATTTAACAGAGCAAACTTCAAAATAGCACCTAACTAGCAAACACCATATATACAATGAGGTACACTTTAATAAACTTGCCACAAAAATAATATTTGGTTCTATATTGGCTCTTGGAAGAAGGTCAATGGCTGAGAGTAATTGTTCATGAAAAATGTTCATCAAAAAATGTTCATCAACGATGAATGAATATATATCAACTTAATGTATATTTTTAGTTGATAATATTCTATAATAATAACAATATGAATAGCAATTATTTATAAATCAATTTCAATCAAAGTTTTGTACAAAAAGAGAGATATAAAAGTAAGGTACAGTGAAAATTAACGAATGAATTAATTAATTTATATATTGTCTATTCCACCTAACCTGCAGTCAGGGTTATGGCGGGGCTGAGGGTCTCAAATAGACTAACTACATGTTTTTGGACTGTGTGAGGAATCCAGAGAACCCAAAAGATATCAAAGCAGATGGTGGGGGTGCATGCAACCTCCAGACAGAAAAGCCTCGTGTTGGAATCAAACCGGGAACCTTCTTGCTATGAGGCAGTAGTGCTAACCACTGAGCAGCCCATAAAATAAATAAATACTACAACTAATAATAACACTAATAAATGACCATAAAGGCAACATAGTGTTAGCAGTGCAAGAACCAAACATTATGACTGCTTGTGCTTACGGAAGGTTCTTTCGACCAATCAAACTACAACTAATTCAATTTTAACTTATTATCTTATGACTTCACTTATAACTACTTATTATGTATTTTTTATAAACAAAAACAATTAAAAAAGTGGGAAAAATGCCTCTGTTAAAGTAACAAACCTGTTCTTCCAAGACCAGCATGGCAGTGGACAGCCATTTTCCCTTCTTGGACAGCAAATGACATTACTTTCACCATATCAAGGATTGTAGTCAGTGATGCCACACCATAATCTTTCCATCCAAAGTTGTAGTAAAAAACTGCAACAAACAAAGCCAGAAGATATATGTTTATATTTAAAACTGCAAACCACAGACAGCTGGGACACAAAAAGAACTAAAATAAAATGTTGATGTCTTTCTGCATCATCATTTCAAGCAGATAACAACACTCTAATTACATCAGTGTTCCTTCCATCAACAAAACTGTAAAAAATGTCTTGGGTGAATACCATTATAGGCTTGGAAATGTTATGTTTGCTATATAGTCTATGTTCCAAGCAGAGTGTATTTACATGTAATTATTGAAAAATTATTCCACTAAGTTATACCACCTCCCCTTTGAATCAGTCAGACATGAAGCTCAGTGGTGCGTTTGACAAAATTTGATTTCATGCTTTGACATGTGAGGGTCAGAGATCAGTTTTATAGCTAATTTGCATGCGAAATTCTTTAGATTTGTGACCTCCTTCATTTGTATATTTTATTTACATAGATATTTTGCAAACTATGGGTTAAATCTTTCTTGAAGACATCTGCTGTCAAATGTTCCATCCCCAGCTCATCTTTGTTACAAAATATTTTTTCCAGATCATGATAACAATAACTAGCTAACATCACAAATTTACAATTATAGGTTTCGTGGCACAAATTAAATAAGTATTTCTCTCACCAACAAACACATTGTATGTATATTGAACATACGGTATTTTCATTTAGAAAAATTCAAGGTCACAGACAACTGATTCATTAGGGGTATTGTGCTATTACACAATGTCTGTTAAAAGTGTGAAGTTGATCATACACACAAAGCACTCAGAAGAGCTTCTTAGGAAAAGTATTGCCATCCTCTAAAGTCATGTCACATGTTTAGTCCCTTGGTACTAATTTGTTTGCTTGCAGGTAAAACATAGTGTTGATGAGGGGGGAAAAAGACCTATAGCACTTCACCTCTGAAGTCTCTGAGTTCAGCTGTTACTTTATTCTAGATGTGATGCTAAGTTATTGAGCAGCAGGATTCCATGAAGACTCACTGATTTCCCACTATTCTTTAGTCAAGAGGTTGCCACTCAACTTGGACAAACATGTAGAGGTGTACTAAAAATGAACCACATTTAAATAAATGATGAGGTATGATGTGGCTGAAAAGAAATCATATGGGTTACTCAATTTGACTCCGTTCTAGTTCACCGTAGGCTTGGTTTTTGTTGTGTGAAGATACACACACTATGTGTGGGACAATTCTGTTTCACAGAAGCATGCCACAGCATTTTTTATGACGCTAAAAAGAGAAACACGTCTCTATTACAGTTATGACTTAATCACAAGTATAAAATGCACAGATAGATTGGATCTGAACATGTCTCTCTTTACCATTAACCAAAGCGATACATAGCATAGTTCGATGACATTGATTTCATCATAATACCCTTTCCAAGTGGATTGCTGAGAAAATATGGTGACTAATCTCTGTATCAAAAAACATGATTTGCATTAGAACACCTGAAATGGCAAGACTTAAATCAGGAGTTGCCTTTTCTGGTGTGACAAGTTTGAAGAAGAGAGAGGAACTATCACTTCACAGAAGAACCAGTATTTCACAGACATCTATCATAAGAAAATGTTTAAATACCAGCACTTCATAAATGTGTCAGAACATGCTCTATGAATTTGATAAAGAAGGAGAGAAAAAATAGTCAATAGGTTACTCAATAAAAGGAAGAGCTGCTTAAAACCCCTGCCAATCTCTAGTGTTTTGTTTTCTCGGATGGCAATCACCAAGGGAACAGTTGCATCACAGTGGGTATAATCTGTGTTTTTCTTGGCAATTTTCTCTGTTCAAAGAACATACTTGTCTATTTTTTTCTGAATATAACTTGGAGTTGCGTCGTAACGCAGAACTAGCATGAATGAAGATACTCACTGCCTGCTTCCATGAAGGTTTCGGGGCGATAAGTGAAACCGCTTTCCTGTTCCAGAGGGTTACCACAGCGAGCGTGTTCCCCAGGCCGCTGCAGGTTTATGACTGTCCTCAAACCACACCTGTGCACAGTAAAATTTCAACGTTCACAGCGACACATTTATGTCTGACAACAAGCTTAAATAATGCAAAGACAAATCAAGATCAAACCTAGTGTCAAGACCACCCTACCTTTGGAATTGGTCAATTATATTGTATTTGTCTATTACTTCAGTTGAAGGCCTTGCCATAGCTAGCAAGTTGTCAGTTATCCTGCAAGTGAAAGATAAGAAAATAGACAATTAGATGAAATGATGAACATTAATATATGGTTGATTGTGTTACCAGACAAGGCACCAAAATAGTCATATAGGACAATAATTTCACTTCCTGAGCCAAACATACCAGGATGAGTACAGTCCTTTAATGGCTTGCTCCTCGTCGCTCCAGCGAGAGGGGTTTTCATATTTACAGGCCTTCCCACCACAGGTCATGGAGCACTGCATGTGACCTGGGATAACATATCTCAGGGTCTCCCCCATCTTAGTGTACTTTGCAGTGGGAATCCTCACATTGGCTGTAAATCACAATTTCAGTAAGTATACGTAGACATTATCAATAAATGCCTCATCTATCCTTTGCTTTGCTGTTCAGGTAACAATGAAAATATCACTTTCCTTCATGGGGTTACATCTTGATTTTTTTATGTTCTGTGGGAGTGTGATTCAGAATGAATGCCGCCGAGACTATCTGGGACAAAGAGCAGAAGATCTCCAGGGTAAGCCCCACCTACTGCAGGACCCGCATAAGGCTGGCTCAGGCAAAGCACCCATCCAGTGTGGATAGTGTGCAAGCCTTTGTACTTTATCTCCCAAGCTGGGCTTTGCTGCTGGTGCATGCAGTGTGAGTATTGTCATGCCAACAGGCTTCTGACTCAACAGCTCTGCCTCTAGGATGAATCATCACACAACAAACCTCAAATGGTGAGGAGAGGAAATTACAACCAATGCAATCAATTCACAAGCGACACAGAATAGTGCCCATGACAACGATATCCAAAGCCGTCACCAGGAGGGAGATGGGGAAAGATTGTAAACACAAATCTCACTGTTTATGCCTGAAATACCAAAATGCTTAAGTGGTTCTTTTAAAACAATCACAGTGAGGAGTGAAGTAAAACAAGTAAGACAACTGAATCCACCATTGTGACATATTCAAACCCCTTCCTGCTTTAAATTAAATTTGAAAGAGTTAGGGGAATTATGAAATTCTAATTCATATGATTTTTGTAAAAAAAAAGTATGCCACACAAAAAACAGCAACAGCAACCCATTAGTAAATTGGAAGTATTTTCCTTGTTGTCCAAAATATGAAACGTCCTGGTGGGATGGTCTATACTAGTAAGACCAAAAGTCCAATCAAATTCCTGCATGGTCAAGTTAGGGTATAACTGTAAAAATGCGTTTAAGTAAATTCTTGGAGACAAAACATTGGCTAATTGGGTTTTTTTGCAACATTGAAAATTACATTTATAATTTATAACGTTATTCTTTTGATTATGTTATTGCCTTTCATGTCAAACCTGGAACTATGGTATTAACTGGACTGCAAAAGTCCAAAGCAGGGAATCAGAAAGACAATAGAGGCCTGAATCATGGTCAGAAGAATTATTAGAAAAAGTCTTTGTGAAAGAGAGGGATATTGTGTGCTCAGATCCACAGGCATAAGGGAGTGTGTAGACTGATGCAAAGAAAAAAAACACTTCAGTATTAATCCCATGTATCACTTCTTGTTGATTTTTTAGGACATTTTAAATAATTTGGATTTGTTGCTATACTTTCGGTGGCATCTTGATGACTTCAAGGGATTTTGTGCTGAATTAAGGTATTAGACTTTCTTGTTGATGTCAATGGATATTTGACTTTCAACAGTTAATATCTAATTACCATTTATACAAATTATTTTCTTCTACTAATATTAATTATGTCATTTACTTTTTTTTGCCAATTTTAACGTCCTCATTTAATTACATTTAAAACCAACTTCATAACTAGAATGACAGAGAAACTGTGACAAAGGCAGCTTGTATCTGTTGACTTCAACATCTTCATTTGTAAGTCCAACACTGCAATAGTGAGTGAGTCGAACAAGTGGGTGGACAGAGCAACGGCAAGCTAAAGCCAAACACTGGACAATATTGTGAGATCCACAATGTGTGGGAGGAGCTGAAGAACTAGTCAAAAAGATGGCTCATTAAGCAATGGTTAACACTGAACTGGAATGAGCAACTTGGTTTTCTAGCTCCACCTCAAATTCATTTCAAATTGAAAATTTGACTGGAACATATCAGAAAAAGACCAGACAAGACTTTCACAGACTTAAATAGCATCCGAGCAAGTCTATGTGACAACTAAATGACTACACCACACTGTAGAGATAAGATGTATCTATTTTATGGGTTCAGTCAAACTGAAAATTAGACAGATGGGACTGTCTAATCTCATGTGCTGCAGAGCTATCTTACCTGCTTCCATCTCAAAGCCTGTCTCAGCACCGCCGGCTACCCTCTCAAAGTGAGGTAGGTCAGTCAGTATGCAGTCACCTGCTGCCATGGCAGGGGCTGGAAGGTGGGAACAAATATTGCTTCAGAGGGAGATGAAAACATCAGCATAAAAGCATGGGCTGTGCAGCCTCAGGAGCTGATCACAAATGAAACAAGTGGCGTTGCCTGGCAGGGTACCCAGGGGGGTGGAGGGCACAGAGTGAACTACAATGTCAGCAGCTCATGTGTCTTTATGCTTTATCTTTGCTTTCAATAATCAAAGAACTGGCCCTTGAACACAAAAATTGTTCAACAATAGCACAAAAACAAGAATCAATTAGTAGTTGGAAACATGGAGACAATGTAATACAATCACAGACAGAGACAGTTGTCCATTGGTCATGGACATAATTTATGAGAGTCTCAGCTACAGAGTGAAACGTGACAAAACAACAGACAAGAATGTCTTGACCATCATTTTTTGAACACGTTTTATACTTTTTGGGAGACAATATTCAAAAGATTTAATCAAGATTTCACACTACAGATATGATAAAACAAGAATGATCAAACCTTGCAATATTTCCTTTCAATATTTTTTATATTTTTCTAATTTTCTTGAATTCCTTTTTTTTGCATGTAATTTAATTTGTTGATTTAGAGAAATATCTTATTTTTGATCATTTCTGTTAATTCATACAAAACTACCTAAATGCGTAATAGTTCTTGAACAATGCAAACAAATTAAAGCAGAATTATGCCGCATATTCTTTAATATCAAAATATCTAAAATACATAATAACTTCTGGAAAATATTAAAATCTAGTTATGGTCCTGCCCCAGAATCCATGCAGATCCTTAGAAAACAAAGTATTGAATGCATCTGTAATATCTGGATAATCCAGTGATTACCAGACTGGTCTGGGTTGGGCAGTGGATCTTCAGTAGGTTCACAGAAGTTCCAATGCCAACAAGGACCATTGTACACAAATTAGCCACACATCAGAATAACCAACAAAATATAAGTAAGTGAGTTCATGAGACGTTGAAGTAAATAGGAATCATGGTATTTTTCCTTAAACAGTGGTATACAAGTGAACATTAACCAGTACACTTCATGTATGGTGCATGGAGTCCCAGGACTTGCAAGGGATTATGTTTGGAGCAAATCTGAGATCTGAGGTGCTGAGTTACAAGCTGTAACAACTCTAGGATTGCCTGCACAGAAACAAGAGAGGCTTGCAGTCAAGTCTGAATAGATTAAGTGTATAGCTGTTGTGTCCTCTCACTACGCCGAGAATCATTTGGTCGATGGTGCAGCACAATCTATCACTATTACAACAAATCCATCTCATAGTGAACGCTGAAGCCAAGTGTATCAATCATTCATGCAAGCACAATTGCAGCACAATTTCAAGGTAATGCTGGATATGATCACCTGATTTCCAAAGCGCGATATCAAAAAGGTGTCGCACATATCCACTGCATATCACTTCAACAACTAGCACCCAAGGTTTCTCCTGTTTCACCTAATCAGCCCAATGACTTGTGCTTGCTGATGTTACAGCAATGAAACTCTGCACCTTTTCTTCTCAATCTAACTGGCACATTAACAATTCAGCATGTTGCTAAACTTCTGACGCTTACCTTTCAAAGGCTGAAGACACCATGACATATTCCTTCTCCTTTGTCTTTCTTCAACGGCGTGCTCAAATTAATAATAAATTAAAGTGACATGCTACAGGGTAAGAGCTAAGAAAAGAGACAAAGAGCTTGATTTTATTGTAAAGGCCACCTGGTCTGGCCGATTAGGATGCTGCGCCTCTTTTAAAGAAACAGGAAAACACAAGGACTTGTGCAGAACACCTTCAGACGGGAGCTCATCTTGAGAGTGAAGTATTCAATACCTCATTGCTCATGAGGATCTTTCTCTACACGTTACACAGCAGACTCCACTACTGCGGCACTTAAACACCACAAAGGAAAATACAAGCTTTTAAAAGGAGCATTTTGCTCAGTTAAGGCGAATTTTACATATTAATATAGCATCTACCAGTCCTCAAAGGACAAGTACCAGATTATACCTTCTCTAAATATTCATAGGGGAGGAATGGCAGAAAATGGTATAATCGCAAGAGAATATAAGGAACCCATATCCATCGACAGGATGCTACGTTTAAGAAATTATGACTTAGGCATGACTGCTATGTTGATGTATGAAATATTCTCTAACTGTGATATTGTAATAATGATAATATGAATACATTTTTTGGTTTAAATCAAGAAATAGATGAAAGCAAAACATTATTTTTTTAATTCACTTTGACTTTTGGACATTTTCTCCAACTAACAGAGGCATGTCTTTTGGATTTTGGAATATTTAAAATACCTGAAATTGGAAAGAAAAGAAAATAAACCGGGCACCAATAACCTAAATTGCCAAAAAAAACAGACCTAAATTAACTTTTACATATGACCCCGTCTTTTATTTGATTTTTCTAAAATCAGCAATGTCCAGGTAACCATTGCAGACATATTGTTATTACTCCTGTTGGCATATTAACACACATAAAGAAGTGGGTTCAGTGTTCCTTCATTTCAAGACACATCTGCAGCAGATCTATGACCTCTTTTCCACTGGGAGGACAGCAGAACAGGACTACGGGCAGGCTGGGATGTGTCACTAAGAAGTGTTGAGTGTGGAATGTGAGATTGTAATCCCTGGGTGTGTAAATAAAGAAATATGGCAGGCACATTGTGCTATATAACAGTTTTTAAATGTCCCAGTTTGTCTGGTGGGATTTAGTGCTTAAGACAACATTCACAGCTACACAATAACTGCTTATAATGACACAACAGTACATCACACACACGTTCTCAGGTTGGTACATCAGTGATAATAGGCAGAGGCATTCCAGTACATATTTTACCATGTGTGGTTACGCTTTTTAACTCTGTCTGCTGAGATACCACAGATATCAACACAATATACATGTCGTAGTATTTTCAATTTCAATCAATTAACAGAGTTTATCATTAAAATGCATGAACTTTCCAGCTCAAATTATGGTTACAAGGATGAAACAGTGAACACTTCAGATGAATGAGGCTATTGTTCAGAACGGATGTTGTGTAAATATTACACAAAACAGGAAAAGTGTCTATATTCTACCCAATTACTATGATGAGTTATTTGTGCTCCTATAACTGGGAAAAGTGACATGAAGGCAACATGTCTGTGAGGCTTTGTAAATACATGAAAAACACTGAAAAAATGTTTTCAGTACAGAAAAATACATACATATTTCTTAATTCATTTCAGCATTATGGACACTTGCGGATGCAAGTCTGCCTCACAAGGCCATGTTTGTAATGCAGTCAGGGATGATAATGATTATATCAACTGTGGATTTTAAAAATCAGTCAAATAAATGTTATTTTTCTTCGACAATTACATTTAAAAGACATTTTTCTAAGGTTATATTTTTAGAGGAATATGTCAAAGGGACGATCTCAAAAGACAGCGGTCCTCCCTCCCCGCTCCATTCATCTGCCGTAGCTGTTTAGAACGCTGTCAACTGGTTGCTTGATTTGCGACACCTACATGTGCCGGAGGCGGATACATAACAATTGTTCCGCTTACAGCTTCTATCTATCGTGTTGACAAACGTCCATTTTTTGAAGTTAACTGAAAGCTGGACGGCACTGTATTATCAGGGGTATTAAGTTTTGAATGTTAAAGTGAGTCTTTCGGCAGTTACAAGGGGTAACGGAGATTCCTCCATTAGCGCCGCGCAGCAGGGACGTGTGATGCTGATGATGCAAGTGAAGATTTAAGGCTGGCTAATCAGCGCACAGCGCAGCGCTATTGGACAAGGCTAGTAAAAAATTAGCTTCGAAAGGCCCGACTCACCCTTTTATCGTCTTCCGAGACCGGAGTCTCTTCAAACTTTCTGACGTCGTCCATTCTTCGACTTGAAACTCAGCCCGTTTCGTCGTAGACGCGGAACGCATCGGCTTTTCCTCAAGCCATCGTTTGGTCAGCTAAGGGAGGAGAGGCGACTAGCTAAGTTAGCAAGCTGACATGTCAAGCATAAGGAGGGCCAGCTCCGTCACGTGATACTATCCGTCTTCTTTTCTTTGATCTTCACTTCCAACTTAAAAAAGCGGGAAAACATTTAATACAAATTAAAAGGAGCGCTTTATTTTACTGTGTAACATTCTTTGTTCTTATATACTACTTATTATTGAGTCATAGTTTTCAAATATTTATATATATTTAATTGTGGTAAATTGCATTTTTTTCTGTTTGTTTGTGTTCCTATACACATACATGCACACACATACATTACATGACTATGGCCTTTTTTACGACATGAATTTCAGATTTTATTGCAAATAAACAGACATAAAGACATTATAATACAGTTTATCACCATGCAATCTATAGGCTCATACATATGAGCAATGAATGAGTCAATGGCATTTCCTTTGTTTTGGTTTGACTTGTACTTACTTTGACTGCGAATGATATTATTATCATTAAAATTAATATTATTATTACACAGGCTTTAAAGGCAAACATTGCAAATGCATATGAGAGATGAGATGAGAGATGAGAACAACTTTATTATAGAACTTTGCATGGGAAATATATTGCATTTATTCATTATCTATATCTACACTCAGGAGCCCATCTCAGCAGAGATGCAGGGTTCAGATGCCAGTAGAGACAAACAACCATTCACTCTCTCTTTGAGCAATGGTGGGTCTCCAATGAACCAACTTGCATGTTTTGGATTGTGGGAGGAAACTAGAGAACCTGGGAAACCCCACGCAGACACTGGGAGAACGTGCAAACTCCAGATAGAAAAGCACCCCTGTCAGAATCAAACCAGGGATCCTTTTGCCGTGAGACAGAAGCGCTCACCACTATGCTGCTCTCCCTGCGTGAAATGAACGAAAGAGAGGCTAGAAGTACAACAAAGTATATGGCTTTGTTAATGTGGTTTTCATGAGGTGAGGATAAACTGCTGCTGTACAAGGACTTCCGCCTGTTTCCAGAGCTGTGAAATCTCCTCTCTGACTGGAAATCCTGAAGCAGCACGTCTGCTCATGATCTAAGAGCTCTTGATCTGTCAAGATGATAACCATAAGAAGCACAATCACATTAAGTTGAACCCCGAGAGGCTCAGAAAAGATACATTTTGGGTTTGGGAGTAAGCTTTTAATAGTTCTGACTTAAATCCCATCACGGTGGTCTGGCAGGACATTTACAGATCTCAATGCTCAAGAAATGACTGCAAGCCTAATAATTACCCATGAAAACTTTACCCCCATCCCAGAAATGTTAGTGAGAGGAGGAAGGTAAGAATTGTTAACATTTGTAAATCTTCCTAAATAATTCAAATTTAAATTCAAAACAACCCCCTCATGACAAAATCAAGTACTTCTCAGAATCAGTCAATCACAGTTTTCCACATTTGTGTGTACACAATAGTAATTCATCCAAGTACAGCATGAAATATATATATATATATGTTTTATTGTCTGCTCACAGAAATGAATTACAATGATAACAATACGTTCTGAGCAACTGACAAAGAACAAGATGTTTTGAATTTTACACATTTCAATTCATGACCAGTGTTGATGTTACTGAGGACAAAACCTTGCAGTGTTGTTCTCCTACCTCTACATTCTGTAACGGTTCATGCAGAAATGAGACACACACATGATGGACTGACAACTAAAACAGCGTTTTCTTAAGTGGTGGCTGGAAAACAGTTAAAAATGATCACTGAGACCTCCAGAAGACATGACCTGTTTGCATGACCATCAAAAATTAGCTTCACATTTAAACTGAATTTACTTCTTTCTTACTAAATAAATGGCCATTTAAAAGCCATATTTACAGCTATATTTATTTATAAATATTTACAAACAATATTTGTGAGAAAGTGTTGTAAGAGTCCCTCTAGCCACTTTTCACAAGTACTCTGGCGCCGCCCAGTGGGTGTTTATATTCGTAGAGAAAAAAAGAGCGAAAGATATTTCCCAACATATTTCTCTTCCTAATGAACTTTTGGGGGTTCTCTCTCAAGTGCAACAAAAATTAAATTACAAGTACATTTGCATATGGACAGTAGAATGGGATGAAACAACCCCCAAATTAACTGTTTTATTCAAGCTCTTGATCTAAAGTCATGCAAAAATATAGCATTCATGCATTTCCAAGTGTGTGTGTGTGTGTGTGTGTGTGTGTGTGTGTGTGTGTGTGTGTGTGTGAGAGAGAGTGTGTGTGTGCGCGCGCGCGCATTATACAGTAAGTACATTTGTATTGGAAGCACTGATTGTGCAGTTCCAGCAGTGACCACAGGAGAAAGCTGCAAACGCGCCATATGTTTAAATAACCTTGGGATATTCATCACTGTACCTCAGCAGTTGTTCGCAGAATTAGATTCACATTTCTGGGTCGGAACATGTGAGAGACTGTGCAGATGTGTGTGTGTCAGCCTATGGGACAAAACGTGACTATTTCTAATTTTCAAGATGTTCATGCATCACTAAGGTTACAGGGCTTTTCACTGTGCTGAGCTTTAATAACAATACAGTCTATTTTACTGATTCAAGCAATGGATGGTGATCTCTGCGCCTCTGCTTTTCTTCTTATTTACCATACAGATGCTTCAATCTTCAATTTATCATCCCACCCTGTCTCCTTTTTCCTGAATGAAAGATGTAGTAAATCCTTTTCCCATAAAAGCCTGCAGACTATAGTAACTGTTACTATATAATAGTTACCTTTGGAACTGATCTCAAATCTATGACTATGGATTTAGTCCTAATCTATGTTGCACAATGACTTATAATGGGATTTCAAAGGAAAAATTATGCCACGATAGATTTAGTGCAAACTAAAGAAACTGCAGCCGAAAAACGTCCGTCTTAAATTTGCAACAAATGATTTGAGGAAATTCTTAATTTAAATATAATTTATCCAAAACAATCTTAAACGCTTTGCTTCACATCAGAATTCCAGAACACCCTCTGGGTTTGGTTTTGCGGTTTTGCTGTCATGTAATTTTGTTGTTGCAATTTCTGCATTTCTTTCTGGATGTTACACAGTAAAAATAAAAACATAACACCGTATAAGACAAGGCAATCTGCATCGTGACTCACGGTTTATTCTGGGAGAATGAGTAATTTCATTCAAACATAAATGACCACATTGACACGGATTCAGATACACATCTGAGCTCTCACACGAACAACTAATACTCTTGTTTTTGAAATGCATTTCAGTCAAAAGCAGCTCCAGGGAAGCTGTCCTTATTTTGATGCTGATTGTGGTTTTAATGTCGAACAAATCATTTCCTCATTAACTTCAAGGTATTTTAATTTCAAAAACATGATTGCGATAATATAAGCATTCAAAAAATGATAAAGCAAGCAGAATGTTGGACATCCCAGCCCCCCTTTCACACACACACACACACACACACACACACACACACTGAACAATGATAATGTGTGTGTTTGTATACAAATACAACATACATTTTGTAAGTGTGTGTGTGTGTGTGTGTGTTTGTGACAAGCCAACTAAAATCAACTAATTTAAATTGATATTTTAAAAGCAGCTTTGGTTGTTTTTGTTTTATCTATTTAATCACACACACATACACACACACATATATATATATATATATATATATATATATATTGGGGGGGGTTGTAAATACATGTAGTGCACTTGGTCTATCTCAGAATAAAGGAATAGTAAAGGAAAGGTGGATCTAATCTAATCTACACCTGTCTTGAAGTAGGCCAGTAATTTGTTTTAAATGTACTGAAATAACCAGGCAATTGTAATTCAATGAAACTTAACTAAAACTCACAAATGTGACTGCTCACTGTAACAAATGATTCATATCATTGTAGGCTGACAACATCTGGTTTTATTGTGTCAAAGTTTTTAAATTTTGTTACAGCTTATGGTGTGTTATTCTACTGTCAGGAGAACATAGAATTTCAAAAAGTTAGGTTATTGCGTTGAAAAACTTTGATCAATAAGAGGATGTCTGGTGCCACAAATGGATGCAGGAAGAAAATAATCAGTAATATTTTTATTATCCAAACTGCAAAATAGTATTGTACACCAATGTATATACACCAATGTATCATGTATTTAGCTGCTTTTGGAGGTAGCACAGTCATTGTCTGATGTTATCGAATGAAAAGACAAACTGTGTCTGATATTCAAAGCTTGGCTTGTACTTCAGCGATGTGTCGGTAATCTTTTCCCTCTCCTGCGTGTTTGTGTCAAGCTGCAATTCTACCACTGAAACACTAGCTGGCGAGGGGAGTCAAAGGCTGCTGTGTTGCTTTTTTCAACCGATTCCAAAACATCGTGGATAAAAAAAGGAACATTTTGGTGACTATGATCGCTGAAACGCTGACCAGCAGCTCATTTTCAACAAGAAGATGCAGTGTGAACTTGGGACGTGTAAACAGAAAGAGGAAAGTCTATATTTAGGGGTGTCCATCGATAGGCTCCATGTCACCACAATGTGCAGTTATATTTCTGAATAGGCGCATGGGAGGGTTTGCAGCCATACCTATGGAGATTAATGCACAAATTAACCTTTAACACCAATCTATTGGTTCATCTGGTGTTCTCGGGGACCCTCAGGAGAAAAACCAAGAGGCAAGCACATCGAAAAATGTCCATGCTTATTACAGAAAGAGCATATGACAAGCAGAACAACCATCCTGGAGAAGAGGCTGTGATCCACCCTCGTATTATCTCATCACTACCCTTCGCCGCGTAGAGCGATGGATGTGCAGAATTTAGAGTTTGGGCCTATTTTCAGATCCATTGATTTTCCCTGAAGACCCCACTATAAGAATCCAGTATATGCTACGTTTGTGACATTATGGGTCAATATGTGATGTTGAAAAGACATCACATTTTTGAGAATATATACACTTGTATGTGCGTGTGTGTGTGGGCGGGGGGTTAAGCTAAGGGGTCAATGTTAGAGCCAAATCCAGGCATTCTGTTATAATCTTTAAATTAGTGCCATGTAAGGCTATGCAAAACAAGGAATGGATTTTGAGTATGTTTGCATGGGTGCTTTTCATGTATGGGTAAATGTTTCTGTTCTCACCTGCTTCGGGGAAATCAATCGAAAAGAAATAAATAGGAGCTTAAAAACAAAATATGCTACTTGTTATTGTCACAAAAGATAAAATTTGAAGTACTGAATACACTTGAGTACTCACAGGGGTCACGAATGGAGGCGTTCAGTCACAGCCTGGGTGGGGATGAAGGTTGGGGAGGGGGGGTTGGAGCTGAAAACTTTTTTTTATTTCTAATATATATACTCTCCCAGTGAAGTAGTCTGTGTGTTCCTCTTCCTCTCAGGTCCTTTTTCCTCCCTCCTCGAAAGCAGCCGGACTCCCTCCGGCTCCGTGGCACGACCACGCACACTGACCCGGGAAGAGGTGGAGCCAAGAGGACCGTCGTTTAAAAAAAAAAAAGGCAAATATTATTCCTCCTCTCACCGCCAAGGTGACTCACTCTGCGGCGGAGGAACCTCTCGGCGCACCGCCGGGCCCCGAGCACAGCCCCGGACCTCCTCCTCTGGCTCTCCGTGAGCGTCAAACCGGACCCGGACACAGAAACCGGGGACACCCAAGCGCACCGAGAGGATAACTTGCACCCGCCGGGCCGGCCGGGGGGGGCGTTCGATCCGCGGACTATAACGGCTCGGCGGCGGGGCGGGGCGGGACGGGGGGGGGACATGAGCCCCGGTCTGCGCCCCTGAACGGAACGGAGGTCGCGAATGCAAAAAGAGAAGCACGGAAACAAGCGTATTATGCAGCATCATTTGGATATGGGGGCGCATTTCTATCCTCCGGAGGTTCACCCGGATCACAGGACCCACCGGTACCGGAGCTTCATGATCGAGGAGATACTGACCGACCACCCGGAGCACAAGGCGGCCGCCCCCGCCGGGGAGCTGCTCAAATTCGGAGTCCACGCTCTACTGTCTGCGCGGCCCTTCCACAGCCAACTCGGTAAGATGATAATAATAATAAAAACAATAATATTATTAATTGGATGGAAATAAAAATCACTTTTCTAGATACATATAATAAATAACGGGTAACTGCCTCGGAACCGGGAACAAGCCAATCAAGTAATTTGATTAGTAATATTATGCGCCTTACATTAATAATATTCTTGCGGAAAAATGTTATTTGGTCTGTTCGTCATACATTAAATTGCGTGGGATGCTGATATTTGACATTTATCGGGGTTTTCAAAAAAATCTTCGCGCAATTGCGGAGTCGTTGCCTATTTGAATGAACATGACAATAAATTGCCTAATTTATCACAGGGCAATTTTAATTATAATGATGATAATGATCGTAAATTATTATCGTTATAATAGAGTCAATATAGGTGAAAATGCAGACACGTGTCACCTGCCTTTCAGGATCTGTCTCTTTTCCCTGTCATTTCGTGCGTAAACATGTGCACTTCGGCCAGAGTTAATTGTTTTAAACCACAAATTGAAACTTGTCTTGAAATATCTGCAAATATTAGACATCCGTAATTTCTAAAACTACGACACCCACTGAAATGCGCATCGTGACCAGATCCGGTTTTTACTGCAAATATTGTATTTGTATTAAGACATGTCTTAACTCCAAACCCTTCCTGTGTGTGCATGTGTGTGTGTGTGTGTGTGTGTGCGTGCAGTGCTGAAGGCCGACCAAACAAGCCTGCTCAAGTTCCCCATGTCTCCGCTGCCTTGCCCGCTCGCCTCGCCGCTGCTGGCCGCCGCTCCGGGCCTGCAGGTCGGCGCCGCGTCGCATCACCTGCCGTTGGACCTGCACCTCCGCGGGAAGCTGGATCACGGAGGCGACGGCGGCGGGAAGAGCAAGAAAGGCCGCCGGAGCCGCACCGTGTTCACCGAGCTGCAGCTGATGGGGCTGGAGAAGCGCTTCGAGAAGCAGAAGTACCTGTCGACGCCAGACAGGTGAAGCGCAAACAACACACCGTCATGATCATTCTAACTGGGCCCGATCGATCGATGGGTGGCGCTGAATCGATTATTGATGGTTCCAGGATAGACCTGGCGGAGTCTCTGGGTCTCAGTCAGCTGCAAGTCAAGACGTGGTACCAGAACAGGAGGATGAAGTGGAAGAAAATCGTAAGTTTGGACTTAAATTATGTAAAAGAAAATGGAAACAAAACATGTTTTTCTTCTGTAATACTCGGCGGTACTCCGTGGAAAATTTAGCCCAGACTTAACCTTATTATAATCATTTTATTTTAGCAACGTTTGTGCAAAGAAGCAGATCCCACTTTTGAAAAAGGAATTGAATAACATTTTTTGGTCGTTACTTCTAAATATATTATTTAGTGACTCCATTTTACAGGAGTTTTCTCTTTGCCTTACTTTTCTTCAATCCTGGATTCTTTCTGCAATGATACTGCGTGGATTTATCGAGAAACCACAATTCGTAAAAAACGAAACTCAAATAAGCAGCTAAAATATATAAGACAAAATTAGCCCTTCGAGAAAATCATTCCATTAAAACAAAATTACATTTATTCTCATAGATAGATTTTCAGGCCAGAAAAAAGACGCTGATTATTTTTTGGACGTTTAAATGTTCTTAATGTGTGTGTGTGTGTGTGTGTGTGTGTGTGTGTGTGTGTGTGTGTGTGTGTGTGTGTGTGTGTGTGTGTGTGTGTGTGTGTGTGTGTGTGTTTAAACGTTGAAGTTCTAAAAACGGCTCAAAAATGACCTTGAAAATCTTCTACTTTTTATTCATTTTTTTGTTTTTCTCTATCCAGAACTGTCTCTGATTTTTTTGATTTGCCTTTAACTTTTCGCTTTGATTTTTATTTCCTCTCTAAATTCTAACCTTGTGTGATGTGATCGATCTGAAGGTCACAAATTGGGAAAAAAAAAACAAAGTACACATTGCATTCCATTGATTGTTTGATAAACAGTCCTGAGTTTTGTGTTAAAAGTTACCACTGCAGGAGATATCAGTGTTTCTCACACTGTGATGGTAAAAGGCAATTAGTGAAAAGCAAAAAAAAAAAAAAAATAGTGATAAAGCTATACTTATTTAGACTCTTACATAACTTGTCATATTTCCTGTCTGGCTCGGACTACATTTCTCATTCTGAAAATGGAAAAATGCTTCTCACACACTGAGAAAAATACCTTCCGCTTCGGAGTCGGCAGCTTATCCATAAGAAGTCTGTGTATCCCGGGGGTGAAGAGTCTGTGACAAAGAATGTAAATCAATAATTAAATAATCAACAGTATTGATACAAATACAAGCCATTAACATTAGATTTAAAATACAACCTATATGAAATGTCTGGACATAAAAACGGTAATACATAGATATGATATATAGTATTTTTTTTTTCTGTAATTTCTTATTGTGTTTTTTTAACGAAATAAAAGCATGCTTATTCATAACTATAAGAGGTAATAATCATTGGACAGCGACATGTTTTTATTCCATGTTTGCTGGACGGACTGTTGGCGGTAGTCATTTGTCAACAAAAACGGAAAATGCAAAATATGTTTTGCCACGAGAAAATAATTTGCAATAAAGTAATGGAAAATACAAAAAACAAAATAACAATAAGTCACCAAAAATTTTACTTAAAACATGTTTAGAAAATAATATTAAGATATGTTGTTAACAATTATAGGCCAAATTATACACTGATTGTGTGTGTATAGAAAGTGAAGGCTTTGGAAATTCGGGGAAGAAAATTAGCAAAGTAATCGACCGATGAGCATTTATTGTAATTGTTAGTGTTTTGTTTTGTTTTTCAAAGCCTCTGAATTACAAACTGTATTAAAACTTTCAGGGTCAAGTGGTCCAGAATACACAGAAGGTGGAAAAGCTCTGTTGATGGATCTACATTAGTACTGAAATACCTAAAGCTGACATTCAGGAAATTCTTTGCATAAAGGATCTCATTTGATAACACATTTCGTCTGTTATATCAACTCAGTATATTTAAATACATTTCAAGGAATTCAGCCAATATGGAGAAGTTACTAAACAGGCCCGGAAGATCACCCAGGCGTTTGCATCCACCGCTGTCGGCTGACTGCAAATCTCTCCTACAGGTGCTGCAAGGTGGAGGCCTGGAGTCGCCCACCAAGCCCAAAGGTCGGCCAAAGAAGAACTCCATCCTCAGCAGCGAGCAGCTCTCGGAGCAGGAGAGGTCAGGGGCGGACGGCGAACGTCCGTCGGACGGCTCGTCCTCACAGCAGGAGAGCATTCAGGAGGAATGACTGTGACACTGCAAAAGCTCCCTCCCGGATGCTCGGAGGCTTTTTTTTTTTTTAATTTTTGAATGCAGGCTCTTTCAGAAAATGGAGGATAAGGCTCATCACGGAGCGGGGACCCCTGATTAAGACCCTCAGGCCTAGCAGGAGGCCTGTGTGTGTCTGTGAACTACCACTGCTGAGGAGGGAACCTGGGTAGTAGGTCCACTTTATATTCTAAGGCTCGTCTGTTTGCATTCCTTCAGTGTAACTGTCTCATGTTTAATTATTAAATGTATTTTCACTAGCAACTTTCTCTTCTTCTTATTAAGCACATAGATTTTTTTTTTCAAGACATTATTTTCTTTTAATCCTGTACCTCAATGCCGAGGTCTCCGATCGAAGGCAGTGCCTTGAGAGGTCATCCTTAGGGTTTACTGGCCTAACCTTTATGAATATATTCAAAGAAACGCATTCAAAATAAATAGGAGCCATAAAAACATCGAAAGAACACAACTAAAATCTGATAAGTGATAAATGGGTAGATCACGTATATTTGTGTAAAAAGCGGAGGCCTCCATTTATAGTGCGGGTTGTTTCAAATATTCCAGGATCATTTTGTATTGTGAGGACGCGTAGATATTAAAGAGCTGTTCTTTGAATCACACACTCAGTATTAAACATGAGTTTTAAATTCGATGTTGATCAGAACTGATGATTTTACTCTGGTAGTGATGTTAAATGTTAAATTAAAGACCTGATAGTGTTTGTAGCTGGCGGGGCACGTTGTATAAACGTTGCACCTGCTGGTGTTGCTTTCAGAAGGCAGATAATGTTCCAACCTGGAATCCACTGTTTACTGGAGCTGCGCCTTTCCTTATTGGAAAAAAGAGGCCGAAATAAACCTGAAGAAAATGGTAGTAATTATTCCCCCAAAATATCCAGATTTTTTGACAAAACAAATCGTGCAGTTGTATTGAGTTTTTCTCACGGTTTGTGTGAATTTCACCCGAGCACTGTTTAAACCAGGCTGTTTATAGTGATATTTTTTTTTATTCAGGAATTATGTTGCTGTTTGTTCAGGGAGGGGAATTTTTTCTTTTTTCCAAAGGAAGCGTCAGTTTTCAGCTGTACGACTTTTAGGGGGCATAAGTAGATAATAGCAAGTCACATGGACAACTCCTGCACCTTTACATCTACCTTTACATCTACAAACATATGATCAGCTTCACTGAGTATATGATCTTTTTCCCCATTGAACCAACCAAAGATATAGTTAAAAACGTTTTATTTCTTTTTTTTGCCATAATTTATGACCTATACTAATGTTGTAATGGCCTTATTAATATTATTATTATTGCAATTATTATTATCATTATTATCATAATTTCTGCTATTATTATTGGTAGCAATTTGGTAGTGCAATTAGAGTCTACTCGAAGAAGTGTAATTTGTTTTGTTGACATTTAAATCATTTATCTGCATTCATTGAATTGTAATTCATCGGGTATTATTATGTAAAGGAAGGAAAATAATGATTATGTCGCCTGAAAACCCTGCAGAGACTCGAATGGGAAAACCGATAAATAGTAGTCCAACCGATCGAACTATTAGAAATACCGCTTTCGACCGTGAAGCGCTTTGCACACACACGCGCGTGGACTCCGTGACACAGAACACGCAGTTGTTAACGCCAAAAAGTAATCGCGCCGTTGGTTTTGCACATGGGATTTTACTGCGCTCGTACGAAATGGACAGATCGTTGTTCTTCTGACGCGCTTTTACGCGCAACCCAGATCCGCCGGGCGCTCCGTGGCTGCGTGGGTCCACTGTCTGTAATATCACTCCACGCGTGTCCGATTATGGCGAGATGAAAATCCAGCCCGATGTGTCTCCTCTCCTCTGCAGGTCGACCCGGAGGAGAGGGACCGTTTGACCAGAGCCTCACACTTCCGCTCACCGACGGCCAAACGTTTGTGCCGAAATAAAATAAAATAAAATAAAATAAAATAAAATAAAATTGCAGGCGATAGATCGCATTATTTGGTGTACGCCGTGCCTGATACAAAACCTGAGTTGCGTTCAAATGAGCAAAAATCGGAAGAAATATACCGGAAAATTGACACGTGTCCACAAAATTGTTTCAAAAACTTTTGTGAAATGGCAATAATCTCTGGAAAACACTAATAATAATTATACTGTGAGGAAATACTACTACTACTTGGACTAAGAATAATAATCATGATAATGATGATGTTAATAACAGTCTATGAAATATGGAAAAAAATAAGACAACACAAAAGTAGCTGAACAGGAAATAACAGCAACATAGGGTTTATGTATGTAATTGTGAATACGCATGGAGTTTAATATACAAAATACATTTATACACAGACACACACACACACACAGAAATGGAAAAAGTGATATTTTGGATGTATTTAAAAAAAATTACATAAGAAGATTCTTCAGACAACAAAGTGTGACACTAACATTTTAATGTTTCAATCCGCTGTGGTTTGGCGTCAGATGTGACTGACTCAGATGCCTGTGACGAAGCCTTGAAAATGACTTTGCTGAGGACACACTCATCACCACTTTTCACATTTCATCTGACTCGAAAAAACAGTATGAGGCCGCATTGAGGGCATGTCAGGTTCCCAGAGGTTGGAGGTTCCCACCCCAGTGGGTAATCCATGCTAAGGCACCAAATGTAGAACATGAGCCCCCAAAAAAGTTCCTTCAGGTAATGAAAGAACGAAGAGTATATTATTATATTTAATGTGGCTGTCACCATGACAACAGTGTCAGAGCCTGTGCTGAGGAATGAGAGGGAAAAAAAATCTGCAGGCCGACACGCTTTCTATTAGCACAGGAAACATTTATGGGCAACAGCCTTCTCTCAAACTCTTTGACACTCATTTACCAATAAATGGACGTGATCTGAATTGATGCTAAAATCCAGACCTGTTGAGGACTGGAGTGATTGGACACATATGCATGAAATATTTCTAAATGGCATTTTTTTTAACAGCCCAATCAATTTGAAATTTAATATTCAAAGGCCAAAAATTGAGTTAGGGAATGTGTTTTGAGCCACAGAACTGCAACTCTGCATGGGTTATTACATCTGATTCAGTTGAATTAATGGGCTAAATTGATGTGAAAAGCGGCTCAAATGGCAGTGTTTAATGTCTGATTTTCACCATGTGTTTTTGTGTTTTTGTCTTTTTGCTGATGTGCTTTTAAATGTCATTTTTGGCCTGATGACGGGGCTGGAAGTAGGGGATCAAAAATACAGAATTACAATATTGCAACGTGTGCACGGATAAAGTGTCATAAACAAGAGAACAAAGCTCTAAAACATCCACTTCAAATACATCTGCCTCCAAAATTAGAGGTCCTGTTTCTAAACACACAATCTGTTTTTTGTTGTTTTTTTCTTCCATTTTAAAACTCCCCCATGTTTGAGTTTACAGTGAAAATATGTTGACTTCTGAAAAGACTTAAATGTTACTGAAGCTTTTCTTATGTTGGTGCTTGGTGTGAACCGTGTTTAAAATGCACAAAGTGCAAATGAAATAGAAGTTTCATTACAATGAAAAAGCTGTGAAATTTCAATTCAATTTTTCAATTAAATTCATCTTTTCATTCCAATGAAAAAGCTTTGAAATTTAAATTCCATTTAAATTGAAATGAAATGGGGATGATAAAAATTATGATGCTGTTGATTATCATTGTAAATTATTACTACTATGTTGATGAAATAACTGATGGAATTGTAAAACCTCATTGAGATTTTAGCATTAGTTGTTTGTTTTTTTTTAAAGAATATTTATTGTATCCATCAAGCTGACGTGAACTTACTTGAGGACACGCATACACACACACACACACTCAAATACACAGATGCACGCACACACACACACACACACACACACACACACACACACACACACACACACACACACACACACACACACACACCATGCAATTTAATGCAACAACAACTAGGATTCCTCCTATCTATATTCTTTTATGGCACTAGCTTTAAAAATGGTAACAGAATGCCTGGCTTCGGCCCCAACACTGACCCTTGCCCCTGACCCTGACCCTAACTCTCGCCAATATCCCTTAAGGCCTGTTGCAGACCTTGATGCAAAGGCTGACCTTCAACCTGACCTTATGTTTAGTATCATAATTCTAAATTGTAGCCTAACCCTAACCCCAACCCTATAGCCTAGTATTAAATCTGATCACTGCCCCAGACCTGGCTCTAAACTGACCCTGCCCTAATTTTAAACACGTTCCTAAATCCAAGTCTAAAGCACAAAACATTAAACTCTTTTTTTAATTGCCCGTCATAGTGAGAATTTCTGTTGAATCTAATTATCCAATCTCCACAAAATCTATCAATCAAAAATTCTATAAACATGGAATATCAACAGAAAATTATAACTTAGACAACAGTTTTTTTTCTAATTCTGACTGTTACTGTTTTAGAAGAACTTAAATATTTATCATTTTCTTAAAAGGTATCTCTGTATAGACATGAAAAACACTGAATCTGGCACTCAGTTGTTAAATGCAAAATGTCACAGTTGGCAGCTTTAAGGAAAAAAACGAATGGATGTCCTGTCTATCAAAGTTTTTCCACAGTTCATTATCCAGTCATTATTTTAATGCAAAATGCCACTCCTGTTATTGGTCGGCTGTTGTAATAGCACCACCAACAGCAGAACTATGGGATTGTCAAACTTGTTATTATTGCATTTTGCATGCTATCATAATAGTTAGATAAGACCACAGATGCAAACACACATTCACACATAAATGGGCACACGCAAACACACACACAATTATTCAGAACCTGCCAGGAATATCAAGTGCCAGGGTTTATTACATGCAGATTAATGCAAGTTTATGCTTAACAACAGAGGTTGGCTAAAGAGCGTAAAATAACCTTATAGATTTGCATGTATTGCGACTGCCAGTTACTCACAATGCGAGGTGAGTGTGGGGTGGTCTTACAAAGGAGCCGGCGAGGTGACGCAGGGCCTCCTTCACATGCTCAAGCTCTCCCCTGGGCTTTTGAAGCCGCTGAACATTGGACAGCAATGACTTCTGACATAAATTACAATCAGGAGGAAGAGTCTGCTGCCAGGAGTCTACAGAGTCACAACATCAATACGCTCCACAATTTAATCATTAAGGAGAACCTTTGTGGTGGCATGATAGCCGTCTGGTGATAGCAATGAGAAGTTGACCCCAATTTTTGACAGAGCCTGTTTGTGGAGTCAAAAGGTTGATACTTAGACAGAGCCCAGGCAGGGGATCTGAGGGGGCTGAGCGTCCCCCCAGCCACGCAAAGGAGAATTTCTCCACAATTAAAGAGCCCCTGATTAATCCAACATATGTGCCAAACCTGCACATGCGGCGTATGATCCCAATTAGCCTGAAATTCAAGCCTGTGGAGGCCCAACTTCACATTAGCTCTGTCATTCTTCTTTGTTTTCACTGGACCTTCTCTAACAACAGGCCCATTTTGGCAGACTTTTCGATTAGATTCTATTAGTGGAAACGATTTCAACTAAATGATGTTGATACTGAGGTGAGATCTGATATCACAGTTCAATATACTGGTCCAGACATTGTGTTGTTATTTGTCTGCAAGTATTAAATATCATTTGATTGTTTTTTTAAGGATTAATGAGGTCAACCAAGCAGCAAATAACATATTTTCTGCATAGGACACTCTGCGTCTCAAACTGAAGTTTGTCCCTAATGAAATGTATTTCCCTCTGCGTTTTTTTCTTGTATTTATTTTTATTTTATTGCATAAAGCAGCCATCACTTTTTGAGCTGCAAGCAAAGATTGACATTCTGTCTGTTTTCAAACAATCAAACACAACAATGTGTCAGTCACTGTCCCTGAGATGACACATCCTCTTATTCAATCCACAGGAATTCTCTCTCATAGCTATCGTTTCTTCTTTCACAGACTTAGATGGGTTACCACGAAAATATCGGAGGAAAATTGTCACTAAGGACCTTTAAGACAAAACAGAAGAGATTTCCAAGGTACTTAAGGTAAACCACTTAAAGATGATACAGTCTTCTCACAGTCTGCGGAAGTTCTTGCCGTGATTTTATGCAACTTTTCCTTCGATTAAATTTCATAGGTAGGGAAAGTACTAACCCACATATTCAGCTTTCCCAGAAATATTTTCACATTTCCCTGGACGTGGTCATGAGACCGCTGAATGAGAGTTGGAGTGATTTTTTTTTTCTGTAAAATTTATACTGGCGTTTTTCCCATCTTCAGACCTAGTAAAATATCAGAGGGGAGGCTGTTGCCTGAATTGCAACAATCACTCGTGGTGCTTGGAAAGTATTCTGGCGATGTACTGGGAACTCTCTGTGAAAGGGTTTTTAGAATGGGTCAGCCCAGGGCTTGACTTCATTTCTAGTAATTGGGCGGGACAAATTAATCTCAGTGGTTATGTATGACAGGTGGCTGCAGAGCTGAAACACAGCGGTGGTTCGGGATGTTTAACAGATCAGTTGAGATTGGTTAAAGCCTACTGGCTATTGATGTGGTACAATGAAACTTCATTTGTATTCAGAGCTGGCCAGTCATATTCAAATATGAGAAGTTTCCAGCTATTGAATGCTTGAATTTCATCAAGTGGTGCAGTTCTTATAGTGAAAGAAGATGCGTATGTCTAACGATTGGCATCTAAATTTGGCAATCTGTGTGTTCAGAGTAAGATTCCAAGGTGACACATCAGTTACTTTATATTCAAACAGTATTTAAAAATGTTCCTATAAGAATCAGTCCTACATTGTGCTTCACTTAATCAGCCTATTGGCCAATACTGCCATGTCTAATATTGGCCAATGACACCTGTGCCATCTTACCTCATCACTGTGGAAGGGAAATTACTATCCATCTGCTATTTGAGGCGAAGAAGGCAGCCTCTTCTTAGTAACCTGATCAGCATGAACTTCTTGTGCTCAACATTTGTGGTTCATCTCATGGTGCATTGTGCAACATAGAGAGAGAACAAAAGATCTTAAATAGTTTTTTAAATTATATTATATTATATTATATTATATTATATTATATTATATTATATTATATTATGGTATATAATGAAAAGAAACTCGTGTTAGGAGTGGCTGGTTTTGAAAATGTCCCCTGAAATTATTCCAAGCTACATTCCTTAACAGAAATGTTTAGGAGAACTATGGGGCTCTGAATGGATTCTTAGAAAGCCTTGGTTGTGTCCTTAACTAACACTGATGTGACTGTTAAAATGTAATTTAGAAGCTTATATTTTTGACCTTTAATATTCAAATCATTCAGCAGCAGTTGGGATTTTTATATTATTAGTTACTTATTAAGTTGTTTTGTGTGTTTTTTCATTTTTTTGTGAATCTGTGTCATTTTCCAACATTTTTAACCGTAATATGAACAACTCAACAGTCAACCTTCAAAACATTGTAATACCACCGTTTAGAAAAGATAATTTATTATCCTGGCAATCGGTTTCTGTCACATTCACATAGCACGTTCACAGAACCATTCATTATGAGGTTGCAGCCTACGTTCGGATGAACAAAACCACAGAGCAACATTTTCAGTTGAAAGTGCCGGGGCATAAAGTCCTCTCTGTTTCATTCTCTACAACATCTTGGGTCAGAGAGTAGGCACTAACCCAGCCTACAGTTTAAGTAAATACCGCTTGTGTGCTTGGGCTTCAAAGTCACATCTTATGATTGATAATGACCAAAATTCTGGTTGCCATATCCATTCATGAGAAAATTATTTTTCTCAGGATACCATTTATTTATGTGTTTTTCTCTGAACCCCACGGTTTTAGTTGAGAAGTCATGTTTAAGTAAAAGCTCTCCAAAGGTTAACGGAGAAATAATATTCTTTTAACGTTAATAACCAAAATTGAAGTTCTTGCTGTTTCTTTCCGAGAAAATACGCAATTGGAGCAGCTTCAAAACAAATGATATGATTGCACACCATTGCTGTCTTTCTACTACATTTTCTGTGACCAAGCGCACTCTTGTAGCAAGGATTGTGACAGGCACTGAAATGTTTGTGATGAATATGTGTCTATCGCTGCAGAAGCAGAGGAAATATTTGACAAAAAACATCTTTTCCTGAAACTTAAAGCATGACAAATTGGATACTCATATGATCGTCTTTCTGGGGAACAAACTCAAGGTTTTTATGTCCGCTCCTCCTTTGTCAATTCAAATCATAAATCATGTACCTAATTTTTGCACCCATGACAATTTATATATGTGGTCACAAAAAAAGATCCCAGCACACTAGGAATTTAGAATTATACTCCATGTACATATATTTGGTTGGTGGAAAAGGTGGAGATGTGAACACCCTGGCATGGCAAAGTAATTATAAGGAAATGGTATGTCCTCTTTCCAATGGGGATAGAACTGGAGATGTTCCTTGATTTGGACAGGTAGCAGCTAGATGTCCCCCAGACATGGTGTTGGTGTGGAATGAAGTTTTGACAAAACAACTAAACTATTATTTTCTAGATGTTCTGGATTGGCAAATGTATTGATAATCATAGCACCTGAGCAGGATGAATTTGTGTCGGCTATTTCCCTAAATGAGTGATCCTTCACAATACCCAGCCATCTTGGAATCTTAAAGTGTGATCTGGACAGTACACTGTTTGCCTCGATGGTTCTGTTGGAGACCAAATTGGCTTGGAAGAATTGTGAGGAACTGTTAGCTTGACCTTAACCCAAGGGGTGTTTTTGTAAATGGATTTATTTGCAGTGAAACAATGTTATCCACTTTGTAGTCATATTTTCGGAGCGGCAGGTGTGTTGAGCCACTTGAATAAAGACAGGAGAAGAGTTGACATTTGTCTTCCAATCAAGAAGCAGGGAGTCTGTTGAACAGACCTGGCTGATGCGAACAGGCCGTGTGGTTGAACTTACTTGAGGATCCTGTCAACAATGCCGCCAATTCACAAATCAGCACTTATACTGGTTTGAAATGCATAAACCATTGGGGTTGACTGCCTGTTGGCTTTGAGAAGCTTCTAAAAAAAACTTGGGAAAACAGGGCCAGACTTGGGAGGGATTAAACCAAAAGAGGAGAACTGTCGATCTTTTTCTGCTCGAGGTGGAAGGAACAACTCTAGGAAAACCTAAACGTATACAGAACTTATGTAAGAAATTTGAACAAGCTTCAACTATATTCTTGGTGGAAGTTTCCAATGTAGTCAAGTGGTTTTTCACTGGCAAGACAGCAGAGGAAGACGATGGTGGGGCTTTCGGTGATGAAACACTTCTTCAGTGTCACGAAGAGATTAGGATGAAGGTTTTTTGGAGTGGTTTTATCTGAGAGATGGTTTCTACATACAAAAAAGGGGAACCCAAATGTTTCCCCTGTCGTGGAAGTTTTACGCCATGGTACAAAAGAGGACGCCCCGGCTAATTTCTGACCCATTAATTTCAGTAGGATTATGCAATGTATATTTCCATCCAGGCCATGGAAGAAAGGACCAACACCTGAGACTGCAATTTGTCAGCCGTTATGGTGATGATCTTCATGGACAAGATACCCAGCCACAGTCAGCCAAGTAAGTCTGGTATGGGAAGGACAGAATTTCCTCTCTTTTGCCTTGTCATATTATAAGCTTGTTCAGCCCAGGGCAATTTACAGTTGAATGTGATGCAGTTAAGATGACAGTGTTGTCACACACTTGCAAATCCAAGAGAAGGATTTCAAGTATCAGCATTGATTCATGTGCTTTGAGGATAGTAATTCGAATACTAATACATCCATTTGCAAATTGCACTCCATTAAAGTGCTGTAAAAACAAGGAGAATTAAAAAAAAAAATTCATTGATTATTGTCCATTCAGCTTATTCTGCAGTCCCGGTCATAGCAGTGCTGGAGGTCTCCAGTTGACTTTTTGCATATTTTTGGATTGTGGGAGGAAACCAGAGAACTCAGAGGAAATCCGCTCATACGCAGGGAGAACATGGAGACTCCACACAGAGAAAGGCTCTGATTGGAATCAAACCAGAAACCTTTTTGCTGTGAAGTGGAAGTGCTAACCACAGAGCCATCATAAAAAAAGAAGAAAAAAAATGCACAATATCACAATGAAACTCAACAACACAACTTAACACTCATTCAAAAGGAAGCAATTGGATCTTCAGCTTTGCTCTAATTCGTCCGTTGCTCCACAGAGTCAGTGCATGTTGGCCCTCTTGGCCAATGGCCGTTTTTAGGACCCCGGAGACGCAAAAAAGGTCAGAATCCTGGGAGAACAATGCACTACAATATCACGCCGACATCACGTCATGTCACAAATGCATGGGTTAAGTTCTCTGTGCCCTTAAATGACAAGGCAGGTCTCATCTAATCAATAATTGTAAAGTGGATAAAGGCAATTATGGTGACCTGTTTAATATGACGGTCGAAAGAAAGCGTGGCTTTCACACCAAGATTCCCAACTTTTTGCCCTAACTATGCAATGAATCACATCATGATCCAAAGACAGGGTAACATAAGCATAAAAATGACTCACAATGTCCAATGCTAATGACCTCTGTCTCAGCAGGGTTAAAGTACAGGTTGAGGAATGTGGAAATCCTTGGAGAGCTTAAGGAAGAGCCACTTGTCAGGAGATCAGGCTCCTGTCATAGGTGCTTCAATTGTAGCTCCCTCTAGAGGTATTCCCAACAGGAAGGAGAGACCTTGTATCAGACTTAAAACAGTGTGATTCTGATAAGGAATATATACATAGGTATATATTTACAAGAAGTATCAAGAAGTATCCCTAATCTGAAGTATACTTTCAAGAAGTATCAGAAGTGTCAGACATTCCTCCTCCTTTGCTAATCCTCATATAAAACATGGCCCTTTTGTAACAACGTGTCCCTCAGCTTACCAAGGTATTTCTTTTCACCTAAGCGAGTGATTAACCTGTACTTTGTTTTGATACATGTTATTCTTGTCAGTCTAAATTGGTTGGGCGTTGCTATATTCAATACAGGATTTTCAGCTTTGCGCTTGTCATGAGACAATAAAACACAAGTACTCGGTATTGTTCATAACTGACATGGTCTTTTCGATTTCCTTGCAGTTGAATATTACACCATAGCTGTCATTATCTTATGGCATTATTGAGTTGTCACTGCTGCATTGAATTTGGGAAAATCAATTTTTGGCATATGGTGTTTTTCATACAAACTACATATTTAGAACCAGTTCTCATTTCATATAAAAAACTGCCCCACTCTAAGACTTCCAGATGTTTCAGATGCTCTCCAGAACGGCACTATTTAAATTTAGATTGAACTTTTGGGCATCTATATTGCGGTTGACCCTCAACCGCCTCTCCATTTAGCACAACTAATAACATGGGGGTCCATGTAAGAAGAAGACAGAGAGGGAGACTCTTGTGTAGATGTTGTAGGTGGTGTTGGTAATATTCATGTTTGCTATTGAATGCCATGTAATGGTTCATGTAAATCATCCAACATGGGTTCCACAGGAGTGCCCGGATAACTTTTTGGGAAGGTGTTAGGCTGCGAACATCATTTGTAACCCTTGAGTACAATGACTCTTTCATTCATTGTCTATACCACTTTTCCTACATTCGGGTCAGGTTAGGGTTTTGAGTGATCCCAGTGTTGGTTGGGCGAGACAAACATTTGGGCGAGACATTTAGCGTGGTCCGATGTGGTAAATATAGTTAGGGGCGTCGTGCAGCAGGAGGCAGAGCGATCGTCTTTAGACGCGAACATTCCTAGTTCAATTCTCGGCTTGCTGAAGTATTATTGAGCAAGACACTGAACCTCGAACTGCTCCGCTGGTGGACGGCATGCCTACTGCTCATGGTTCATCCAAGATGGGGTAATTGCAGAGAACGAATTCCCCCAGGGGGATTAATAAAAGGATAAATTATAATCAGTTTTTCAGAGTTGTGGGAGGAAACCACTCCGAGAGAGAATATGAAAAACTCCTTACATCAAGGCCCCAGTCAGAATCAAACTAGTAACTTTCTCTTTGTGAATTTTGCTTTTTTTTCCCTTAGTAGTAGCAAGATGTAATTTTGTACTCAATTATATTCTTTTCATCAAATTTCCGTCAGGTAATTGGTTTGGAATTGTTGAACTAATTCATTTTGCTGCAATACCGATCATCTTTTTCTTCAGAAATATGAAACACATGATTTAAAAAAAAATGGGAAAAAAAAGCGGGGGGGGGGAGTATGTTGGCAATTAATCAAAAAGAAATCTGTTCAATTACTTTTAAAATGATAATGAATAAGTTATAATTAAAGCACTAAATAAAGTGTTGTTTTTCTTGTTTGTATCTCATATTATTTCATTTCTTTCATGCTAAGAGTGTATATATATATATATATATATATATATATATATATATATATATCAATGTACATTTGACTTCTGAACTCAAAAAAATGTGATTTTATTTTGTTTGGAGCCAAGTCCAAGAAATCAGGCCAAATTCAGGCTGAAAGGCGTATCAAAGAGAGGTTTCCATGGCAACTGTCAGGTGATTTCCCACGATTGGAGCAGATTGCAGGTGAAGGTATTAGCAGATGCAAATATGCTGCTCATGCATGATGCTTCTCTCAGGCTGTTTGTTGAGCGCAGTTTGCAGGAAACGTCAGCAGCGTGATTGATTCGGGATGGGCCTGACTTCATGCTTGTATGAAGCGAGACAGCTGTTGGGAAAACTCAAATTCCTGGAGGAGCTGCACAGATATATTTTTTCCATCTGTTTAACAGAGTCAAAGCCTTTCGCTAGATGAGTAAATAAAAAAACACAACCATGATATGGCAGGAGGTCACAGAGACCCTCATTATAAAGCAATTATAGCCCGAACCCCTTTCCTTTCAAAATCCAGCTTGAAAGTCAATCCCACTTTCTCTGGCTTTTCAGAAGTAAGACTTGACAAGGCAGCAATCTATCTGGTAACAACCTCAAGGATAACATCGCCCAGAGTGCATTCAGCCTTTTATGTGTAAAGACTCCGGTTTCTCATGACACAACACTTTCTTTGACTCATTTGTATACAACCTATTTGCACGTCTCCTGGATGACAAACCTATTCGCTGTGCATATTTGTATGCTTGAAAAGTAAGTTTTCATATGACATTACATAGAGCAATAAACAGTTTGACAAGCAATATTAGGCCAGGGGTTTATCGTTCTCTTTTTGGACCATGAACGTAACATTCTTGCACTTCCACAAAAATACAAACACCATCACAATCATTACTGCCTCTATCCAGACATAATCCATTATGGATTGAGTGGCAACATCACTAAGAACATATTAAGTGTATCGAAAAGTGTGGTCGAAAGTGTATTGTGTCTCTGTGTAGTTTTTCACATTTTTTGAATATTTCAAAATGCAGTTAACCTTTCTTAAAATAGTCTTGCTTTTTTTATTTCATGTTTTCCTGTTTTGCTGTATAAAGCAACGGAAGTCTTACTCTTGTGTCCTGGGCTTTTTTTTTTTTTTTCATTTAGAGCTTACTTGCATTTACCTGCAATTACAGTAATAACATCATTTGTTGCTGAAATGTAAAACATTAAAGGATGCTAAAATATGGGACAAAACCCTCAAATTGATTTATGTATGCTTTATGTTTTCATTTTTAGTTCAAAAAAATGTTTTCATCAGTTTAACTTTGTGAAAGTCTTTTGGACTTATTTCCATCAGACTACTGCTACCATGGAGGGCACATATACAGTATATACATCTTCTTACACAGTATATACATACAGTATCTATATAGTGTATGGACACTATAGAAACATACATGCATACATATATATACATATATATCAATATATACACATATACATATATACATGTGTGTATATGTGTGTGTGTGTATAGTGTATGTATAATTTTTTTGTCTTTTCCCAAATCCTTTTATTTGGGTATATTTCAGGTCCTTTTTGCTAACCCTGTGGTGTTTCTTGTGATGATTTGTATTATGTTTGGGGGTTATAACCTAACAGATTTAGTCCATATGGCATACCGTGTACCACAGCTACGGCAAACAACTGAAAAAAAATAATAAAATCACTGGTTCATTGAATAAATGAAATCAATGTGCCTTAAGTCCATTCAGCCTTTAAAACAGACAAAGCCACAAGTCAGACATTTGATCACATTTGTTTGTTTGTCAATCCAAAGCCAAATTCTCACTGAGCCCTTGGTTCAATGTTAAAAACACTACTGCTGCTGAAAGACTGAAATCCCTTTATTTTCTCACATTCATTTTTGCACAACAGTGACATGTATCTTTTATTGAATCCATCTTAGATGAAAAATCAAAAGTGGGAACCCAACACAGCAGCGCCCACTGAGATGTTTTTGGTTTTTGTCGGCTCAACAGCTCTACGGCAGGCTGGGAGGAACCTGGGAACTGAACTGGGTCAGTTCTTAACACCGGAACCCCATCCACTGAAAGTAATGCACAGTGCATCGCAAACATGGCTGGAAAATGTGTAATTTGTCCAAATTGATTCAATTTACATTACATTACATAGTTTATAATTTCTGTCTTTTTGGATTTTGTAATTTCTTTATTTTATTTTCAGTTTCAGAGCAAGGATCCAAGGTTTCGTAATTAAAGGGAGAATTTGAAAGACCGATCGTTGGTAATGTGTCACATTCCTGAGATATTAATGCCAGAAAAAGTGATTTGTTGAATGGACTATTTTGGAGGGTTTTTTTTTGTTTTATTTGAATATTTCTTGCGACCTGCGAAATACACTATAGAAGGACAATCTTTTGGTAAATGTAGTCGACATACTATTGAAACAAGACTGCATTCTTGAATGCAGGACAGAGTTGAGCGAAATCCAGTTGGAACCACCCGTTCCTGTCTCATCAACGGGTTGACATCTTTGTTGCGCTTCATCTGCTCTTAACCCCGACTGGACTTCAAGCACAGTGACTCAATAGTCTTACTTACGTGACAAGTTATTTGTTTTCTGTTGTTTGTTGCATCACTATGCATCACTCCAGTGATGGAAACCCATCTCTGGGTCTAAGAAAAAAAAAGGAAAAAAGAAAGACCATCTTATTGCCCGTCCCAGACATCGGCAGTTCCATATATGTACGTATGGATTTGTGCGAAAAAAGAACAAAATAAAACTGAAATTAGTATGATTTACCAGAAAAAAGACCTCCTACTTTGTAGAAATTAGCTAAGACTATTTAAAATGAAAAAAAGATCAACAGAAAATAAGCAAAGATGTACTGGAATGCGCACGGAATGAGCAAATAGTTACAGGAAAATGGGTAGGTGATCGTCTCGTAATGATCAAAGAATAAAAAACAAAAAAAATACAATATTGTCAAATATGGCAATCATATGTTTAACCGTCAAATTGTTTTAGCTTTGTTTTCAGAGTCTTCAGAAAGTAGCTGTGCTTGAAGGAAACTATTAACATTTTTCCTTCAGAAACGGTTATCTAATTTATTTGTATTAATTACAAGGCAATTGTTGCAAGACTTGTGGCAGCCCCCGGAGGTCACAGAACAGCGGGAGCCGGGCCAGTTGACATCAGCAGCAATCTATTTAAAGACCCCTGTTATATTTACTTAATAAAAGTCATGTTGTTTTCCACAATGAGTCGAACATTGACTCTCCCAACAATCACGCAGGAGGGATATTCATCACAACCGGTATTATGACAGCTTGCCTGCTGCTGAATCACACTGTAATTATGGCTTATTTTAGCTTGATTAAAGCTAAAAAAAAAAATAAAAAGAAAAAATAAAGATGTTTCAAGAACTCCAGAACCACAACCAGACATTAAAATATAGCAAAAACATTATATTTCATCCATTGAAGTTCGATGAGTGATATTTTCTTGACGTGAATCTGGGAGCGCATTCACAAAATGACCATACTCTCAACTGTGTCGCTATTGTTCCCCATCGGACACCATCTGTTGCATCGTGTCACTTAATGCGAGCGTCCGGTGATTTTAAGTATGGATTCAAATGGCCGTGGAGCACTGGCGCTCGCTGACGTGCAGACGCAGCCTCGCTAATCTCCCCCGATGCGCCTCGCATGGGTCTGGAGCGACTGAGACTTTTCCCTCCACGGCTGGTGTGGAGCTCAGTGTCCTGGCACGGGAACTGTGAGTAAGTCCATGATGGCCTCCGAGATGGTAACCAAAAGTGACAGTTATAATCAGCACCGCACAGCCATGACCAGCGGCAAGATGTATGAAAGAGATTCCTCAGTGTGGATATGAAAGATGTGTGTGGAAAACATGTCGGACATGGGCTGGACCCGGGCCACAGGCGTAACCTTGCATCCAGATCTTGTTCCAGCCTAATGATCTGCTCATTGGTATATTTCATTTAGTGATTAAAGGTCATCTGCGCCACGAGCACTGCCGTTCACGGGCATCATTTGTGGCCATGAAGGATGTCAATTACCTCAACGCAGGCAAGAGTAAGGAGAAAAAATCGCCGGTGAAAGTGACTTTCGGCTCATTACTCTCTGAGATAGCTATATCACTATCAGCTTTATTCTTATAAGAAATACAGCTACTTCATTCCTGTATTATAGTGATCTGACTGATCTAATTGGTGATTTTATTTTTAAAGTTTCTCTCATAATATATTAAAAAAACAAACTTTTTTTTTCTTTCTTTTTTTAAATCAAGAACAAGTAAAACAAAAGATAAATTGTTAATTCTCTGTTCCACTCCATATAAACATCCCCCCCCCCACACACACACACACAGATGCCAGTACACACAGATAACAGTGACTGCAATAAAACACTCACAATTCCTCCTCCTCCTCCTTTTTTCCGCATTTAAAAATTTACTGAACACCATGATTGATATCCTTGTGACTACCTGTAGATCCCCACCTCTGAATATCAGATTACAAGATGTGATTCAAAGTAATTCAAACCTGCTGGTCAGGCATAACCTGCCTCTCATGTCTGTTAAAGTCTAAATCAAAATGTGTTATTTGCATTTTCATTTACTCTATCGAAATTTTTATGGGCTTTGATTTTTTACAATTTCTTACACTTGTATAGTGTCTGAAAAATTATTATTTATATAAATTATAATGACATAATATATATAATTATTTACATAAAAAGTAAATATATTTACTATTATTTCTTGCTCTTTATTTAGTCTATACACAAGAGCTAAATTAAGAACGGGAAATAATTATCAAATATATAGCAATTAAGAAAACTATTACAATACTTTTTAAAGTAATGACCCAAACAGTGGTTACGTTTTGCTTTCAAAGGACCGACAGTTATAATTTAACTGGTCTTTGAGTCAGTGCATGCTTTGCAGCAGGAATTAAAAGGTGTAACTTTGCTGCCAAACCACATGTCAGGAGCTTTAAAACTCCCAATGACACTTTGCAAGGAGAAAAAGAGGCCAATGGAGCCAAAATAACACAGTTACTGATTATAACAGTGTTGCTAAAGCGTTACAACGATGCTCTGAAGTAAAAAAATAAAAAATAAAAAATGAAGGTTCGCAACAATTTATCTCTAACTTTGCTGAGGTGCAATCAAATATCAGCGCACTTGCCAGGAGCGAGCCTTACACGGACACAGCGCGGACCTGGAATTAGCACAAGATTCATGACCTGCTAACGCGCAGGGTGCAGATACATACCAGTGCATTCCATTAAACCCAGGACAGTGTGCATTAAGGAGCTGACTCGCTTAAACATACCAATCAAAATATTAATGGTACCTTGTAAACACTGCCTTTATCTGACAGTGATTTACTTTACAAAGACCTTAATCCAAGCACGCAGTGAGCTCGCCTCATTAACCACGGCCTTTAACTCATATAGCTAGGTGACACACACAGGTGAACGCTGAGCCCCGAGTGACTGTTGTGTTTATGTTATCTTTGCTCGAGCTCTGTTTGAAATTTGTCAAACTGCATCACTGTTTAACAATGTGCCAATCAAATCGCTCACTGCCAGATGGCCGTCCTCCCGCTAACCTTGCCCTGGGCTGCTCGGCCGCAAAGACCGTCCTACCCTATACCTTTTCCCCGCAACTGCATCCTACTCTTACAGGGGGGAGGGAAAAAAAAGAAAGGAAAGGAAAAAAAAAAAAAGCTTGATTTCTGTCAAATGAGAGTGTTGTTGGCTCTTGGTCAAACTCAGAGTCTCTAATGTTGACCACACATATAGTTAACAAGGTGAAGCCCCACCGTGTCCGGAAAAATAATGTTCTGTTCATATCTGTGCTTGGAAAGCATTTGAAGAGGAAACACTAACACACACACACACACACACACACACACACACACACAGAATCTGTGCTCATTGCATTAGTGTTTACAGATGCATTATACTTTTGGTCGGTAGTTAAAAAAAAAAAATGAAAAAGCTAAGGAATTGTTTATTTGTTTAAAAAATTAATAATTCTGGTATTTCGTCATTTCTCCTACATTATGAAATTGAACATGATGGTTTTTTTTTTTTTTTTTTTTTTTATAATTTGGAGGCGCCGATGTTACTTTTTCTTTATTTTACATTTTCTTTATACCACCTGCACTGGAACGTCCACACAGTGGGGAGTCATTTTCAGGAGGAATGGAAGGATCTTGATTTTTTTTAGCTGAAAAATAAAAAAATAATAGTTTAAAAATCACTGTGATATTACCGGTTAGTAGGTAGTCAGCTTTGCAAGTATCTAACACAAAATATCACACAACAATCCTACAACTATCTGGATATCCTGCAGGAACATATTGAAGATGCTCATTTTCCACTCGCTTACATTCACTGTTAGCGTGATCATATTTTGTCTCAGACTGATGCAAAACAACAAAAACTGCTCCCCACCCCTCCCATCCTTTTTGTCTTTCTTCAGCCACCATACACGAGCATTTGCACAAGCTCAGGCTGCAAGACACTTTCGCAAAGCTGAGCTCACTTGTATAACCAGTTTCACAAAAGCACAAACACAAAATCTAATACTATGCTACTTAATCATCGCATGAACTTCTAAACTGGGAGAATATGTTTGATCTTTCTTTCGTCATGTTCAAAACAAGTTCCAGCAACGACTGTGTTTATCTTATGAATACTTTGCAACAACAAACTTTCGCCTCTATTCACTCTGTTGAAGTGTTATTCTTATATTCATCATTTCACTTTTTTAAGACGTTGTCGTTGTTAACTGCATTTGTGAAAAAAAAAAATCCAGAGAAATGAAAAAACAAGAAGTTCAATCAATAAATCTCTCTTAGATATCACACATGTGATCTCAGGTGGATTTGTGATAGCAAGATTTAGATGAATCCAGAATCCAATTAGAAAACAGCCATGTTGTTATTAGTAATAACTGAGATAGGTAATTCATTCATTCATTCATTATCCATACGTGGGTGTTAGATGAGGGTCAGGGTTGATCACATATAGAGAAAAACAACAATTTACTCTGTTAGTCATGTGTTTGGGCTACTTAGGGTCTCAGATAAGGGGCCTGATTGGAGACCTAACCACTGCACCATCGTGCAAAGTGATGGGTTGACAAAAAAAAAATCATATTAAATCAGTTTAGGAGAACCTCATGGCCCTGTCATTAGGAAAACACCTTGAAACATAGGATCAATATTTTCCATCTTTTTCTTCAAACTGCTTCTGCCTGTTTTTCTACATATGTTTCTCGTGTAAAATTTTGGTGTGCAGGTGTGCAGAGAGAAATTAGAAGATTAGAAACAATCAGAAATTGAGCTTGAACCCAATTTCCTTTTTTGTCTTTTCCACGGACGACGTCAAGTTGTTTGAACAGATGCGAGAGCGAGTCAAGAATCTGCTTTCCGCCATCTTCCGAAGATTAAAGACGTTAAAAGCAATCGCAGGGCTTTGTTTTGACAAGCTGAAATATTCCTTAAACCCTAATATTTACAGCAGACAAGCATCTTCGCACTGGACACTAGACCGGTGGATGGGCTCCGTAAGTGCTTTGCATCAACTTAGCCAGCTAATGTCCAAGTAAGATTATGAGCTGTACTCTTGTCATCAAAACCCATAAATAAGTCGGAATCTAATGTGTTTCCCTGTGTTATTGTAAGCGTTGCTGGATCTAATGATAGAGCGGCCCAGCTGGTCCTATCAGCCCCAGCCTGCAATCCAAACACATTGACAAAGTGCAGGTGTCGGCCGCCTCCGCCTTCACATTAGTGGAAAACATTATATTGGAGCAGGGCTTCCTTTACAGCTTTTAAATGGAGCTGCAGGTCAAGGGCACCCATCTTAGGCTCTGATCAATATGGTGACCCCCCCTCCCCCTCCAGCCGGCCCACTCTAGCCTGCAACAGCGGGAAGGGTGGTGTAAACCAGACGTGACCGATGACCCAACGGCAACTACCTGAGCATACAATTGGAATCTTTGATGGATGGAATCCTCTGGATCACGGTTGCCGCGTTTGTATACGAAAAGCATCGGATTGAGGTGACTTTTCGTTATCGACATAGAGGGCGGAAAGCATTTGCGAATCCTCTCATGCTTGGAGAGCTGGCAGTTTGCTGTGGATGAAGAAGAAAAAAAAAAAAAAGCTTAAAAGGATCTCAAATGCAGTGTTAACTGTTAAAATAGTTCTGGTTGATGATCAATATTTCAGTATAGTCTTTAAATGAATCTAAAACAAAAGAAAAAGTAGAGCTTATAAATAAGAGTCAAGTTTTTTTTGAGAAATTAGTTTTTTAAGCTCCCCATAAATTTTGTAATTGGAAAAAAATTGGGAATTATATAAAAACAAAGGAAGTGGAGTCAAATATTTATTTCAGACTGTCATTTCAGTATTTTAATATTATATTTTACCACTTGACTTGATTGTTCACTTTATTCTGGCCATTTCAGATTTAGCCTTGACATCACCTGTAACTAGACCTTATTTTCTATATTTGACCTCTGATGCTATCTTATACAATGTAACTTTATTTCAAGAGCCAGTTATTTGAAGAATTTATTGTAGATCCAGTGAAGATACAGTAGGATACAGTAGATATAGCATGGCGCTGGGGACCTTGCGTCGAAACATACCACTGCATTCACTATATGGTTCTGCAGATAGTATGAAGTGATATTTTGACAATTTGGATCAGGAGTTTTGCTCTGCTGCTCAGAGTTAAAACCTGATCTACCAAAAGTTCATTCATTGACTCTATATACCGCTTATCCTGCCGTCAGGGTGGCAGTTGCCCTGGAGTTTTCCCCAGCTGTCGTCGGGCGATTGCAGGACCACATATACAAATGTGCAATTTTCACTTTCTCAAGTGTGTTTGGGTTGTTGGACGAAATCAAAACTCAGTCTGATTTGAACCACGAACCTTGGGGCGGAAGTTCTACCATTTTTGTTGAAGGGACAGAATGTCCTTCTCAGGAGGTAAGTCTCAGTTTCAGCTGTAGATGGCATTGTACAGCTGACATAATACATCATGTCAGTCTGTTAATTTGTTTATCATACTGTTAATTGATTTATTATATCTACACCTGCTGCTTGTTTGCACTTCTGGGTACATGATAACTGCATTTTGCTGCGCTTGTACTTGTACATGTACATGTGTAATTACAAGAAAGCTGAATCTAATCTCATTTAATCATTCTGTCAGACTTTAAGGTCATATCTGAGCACTTAAAGTATGTTTTGTGAAGAAATAGAAGAGCGTTATTGCACAGAGTAAGGTGGTACAGTTGACCCCCGCTTACAAATTTAAATAATTCTTTGACTCTGTTGGGAGAAATTGATTTGGTTCGCAAACAAATATTGAAATCTATGTAAATCCAATGGATTCGCTCTCAGCCCCAAAAACATACTGTTCTCTATTGAAATTTTTTATGGGTTAATTTGTATCAAAAAACACAGAAAAGAATCAAATCTAACCTTTTTTTCACTGTGTTCCTAGTGTTTTTTCTTTCTCTTCTATCCAGTACTGCTTCTACTCAGCGTTTCCCTCACTAAATCAGCAAGCAAAAGTAAAGCTTCTCGCATATGAGACCCTTGCTAACACTATCCCCAGTAGGCTGTCTTTCAATAACCCAAACTAACAATAACCTTTCTACTTTTTCTAAGACTTGAGACCTTTGCTTTGCTAACATAGTCGCCCCTTTAGCCACATCAGCCATCTTTAGTGCATCTTTGTTCTTTATGATTGTACAGACGGTTGACTTAGTCATGTCGGAGTGCTCGGGTGTGATTTGTAGCACGAACTACACTCTCACTTTTGGCTGTTATTACCATCTTCAGTTCAATTGTAATTCTAACTTCTGCCTAACATCACTATCACTAGCACTTTTAAACTTTCATGGGAGCCATAATGAGGTTAACTTACTAAAACACAAAAAAGTGTTTTAACGGAAGAACACAACGATGAATGATGTAAACAACATGGAGTACCTCGCAAAACTGCCACTATGTTACAACACTACAACGCGGAAAGCCCGTGAGTTTGTTTGTTTGTGCGTTCCTGCACAGAGACTCGTTCGCAGGTCGATTCCGAATGTAATCGGAAACTCCGTCCAATTTGTTTGTGAATAGGGGCATTGCGTTGAACAAAAGCCAAGGTGTATTTTAAACACTTATATGGCAGTTTCATCAACTTGCAATTGCAAAATGCTTTACATTAGATTACATTCACCCATTCACACACTCACTAACACACAGATGGCGGCCATACAAAGGCGCGAAACAGGCCATTGGGAGCAACCCAATCGGTCAGTGTCCTGGCCGAAGAAACTTCAGCACACACATTGGAGGAGACAGGATCCACACTGATATACTGATATACTGATGGTCGCGTCATCGGCCCAATGTAGCGTTACCTTGATTAATAGGATTGACAATCTCTCTTAAAGAGATGAAAACTTTCAAAGTAGAATGGATGATTGGAAACTTGGTCGCAGTCACAGTGAGGTCAGTTAAGAATTTGCAGTCTTCGGGCTGTGTATTCTTAGAGTACATAAATCAATTGGAAAACAAACAAACATCTGTTTGTGTATGAGCATTTTGGCTTTACAAAGTTAGGAAACTACTTTCCACGCTTTGGAAATTTCTAATCATTAAGATTGTGTTATTATTTCACATTCTTGTGTAATGTTTCCTTCTACATAGACCGGATTAATTATCAGCACTCATAAACTGATGATTTTACAGCCAGGCTTTTAGTGCTGCCTGAAATATTATTTGAGAAGGAAACCTTCATTGCAATTAGCACTTGTAAACCTGAAAAATGTGACAAATGGCAGTGTTATAAGACTTACATTTATGACTTCATGTGGACAGATTCTGAAAGATGCCTTAGCCGAACAACATCAAGACCATTTTTGAAAATAAAAGATCATTTTCAGATAGTTTTTAAACGGCAATTGAATATCAGACCTCTCAGGTATCAGATCTCCGGTTCACTATTAACTACCGTTGTGAATTTTGCCTCTGTTTTCACTTTCTGCAGCTGGCAGATCAGGACGGACTCCTTCTCGGACACGACTGGAGCCAAATGACTTGCGCACATGCCGTGAGGGGGAAACACTGCACGTCATTAGGGAAATTTAGTGAGAAAATTACCTTATTTCAATGCTCCGATATTTCCACCCCTGAGACGGGATCATTCAGGCAGCATGATTAAATGCTGAAGGTGCATTTTCATGAAATAAATCCACTTTCCCTGCACAGATTGTAGCGTCAAAAAATTGCCTCTGTAGCAGTCATTTGTAAAAACCACCTGTCAAAGTCATGGAAGGAGACATTTTCCGCCCTTCATCTCAAATACCTCAGGGATTAACATGACACTCAGTATGCTCAATTAAAGGTAAATATAGGGAATGCTTCATCTTGCATGAAGTGCAAAGTGCTATCATATGATGCTGGTACAATTGAGGTTCTTCCACAAGACATGAAGACTGTAAAATGAACTCTTACCGAGGGGTAGTTTTAATTGGATGTCGATCGCAACATCACATTCGCTTCAATCATATTTTTGCCATTATGACAATGATCTGACTTCAAAACAACTTGAAAATGAAATGTGTATAAAAAGCCACAAAGATAAATGTATTATGTCAACGCTTCCTGGTAGATCAGTCTCTTCTATTATAAAATGAAGATAATATAATATTTAATGTGATGGAAAATGTGCTTCACTCAATTAAAAAAAAAAAAAAATAGAATAAATAAAGACTTCAAGAATGATGATTTAAACTTGTGAAACATATTGTTTTCAGTTCCCCATTATTTTACGAATGATAAATTCACCGTGAATAAATAGCGATGGGATGTGATCATGCCAAGACTCAAAGTTACTCCTGTTTTAAATCTGTTGACCGAGTAAATTCCCTCGGCGGTGCAACTCTATGCTTCACAGACGTCAAGAACTAAATGCAATATTTCACAGTGGTGTTATCATAACCTAATTCCTTTGGCGTTCTCCGGGCTTGTGAAATACAGCATAAAGTGACATCCTGAAGCAAACAGACAAGCGAACCGCAGGTGTTAAAACACTCCATTGAGCAGTTAGAAATTTTAAAATGTTTTTGTTTCATTAACGCCGTATTAATCCATCTGAGTACACCTGTGCCATGGCTTCGCCCCCCCATCAGCATTCCTTTGTGACAGCTCGCCTTGTTACGCGCCTCCTTCTCCATGTTCCCACCTGTAGCGGTCGCGTTCAACCCCCCTCCACCCCCGGACAACCCACTCCTGTTTTGACAGACAGTGTCGAGAAAACAGCTGCTGTATATCTATGGCCTCATGTAAAAGGTCGAAGGAGTGTTGGCTGACACAATCAAAATGCAATCCATTAAGAGCCCTGGGATGAGAGCAGCAGCAGTTTGTAACTCATCAGCCTTGTTAATGGTCTGTCTTAATGCTGGCTGTTAGCTGATGTCATGACGTGCTTTTTGAACCTCAATAGATAAGTAGGAATGTGTTTGGTCTTGCCACGCAGCAATTGCACCACAATTATTAGCCCTTCTCGCCGAGTCAAAGTAAATCACAACAATCTGGTCACATTTCTCTATCTAAAGTGCAGCTTTTGGAATTTTTCTCTTTTGGGGGGGGGAGCTGGATTTTTTTTTCTTTTATACCTTTCTTTTTGGGTGATTTTCCAATGAAACTTGATGATACGGTGTCGTCAGAACAAAATTAAAATGATCATTGACTGATAATTTTCAAACCCAGTTTCAATTGACCCCATTACTGATTTTATTATAGCTGTTTCAATGGGTTAAAATGTAAAATCAATGTGTATTTGTGCATAAAGAGAAAGAGCCTGAAATCGTCATCATCATCAATACTGACATAAATTTTGCAAGGACAAACGTTGGCTAGAATACTTTGTGCAAATATAACTTGTTTATTTATCTGTTAGCGTGGCTGCCTCCAGTTTACGCTGATGAAGCAATACCGTGTATCCTTTAGTTCAGCCCTTTTGGCTTTTCTAAATAAAATGTTTCTTTTTTTTCCATGGCAGTCATTTACACAATGGAAACGGAAGTGATGATTTGGAGAGAGAGAGAGAGAGAGAGACAGAGAGAGAGACAGAGGTCAGCAAGGACACAGTCTAAATCATTTGATTATCTTTTACAATATTATCTTTCAAGTCTTACATACTGAGATTATTTAGAATGTGCAGGGACACTCACCATAGATTTATGAACTAACTTCACTTCTGCCATGGTACATATTTCATTTTGAAATCATTACTGTAGCACTTCTATCTGCTTAGTGCCCATAGCTTTTTTATAATTCAATACATGATACATTATACATTATACAGAGATAAAAATTTTTCCCCCTTTAAGAAAGTAACTATGATGTTACTGTCCATCATTGCATTATGAATACTACTAAACATTTATTTTAATTACTTGAAGACATAATGATTTTCTTCAGCTATTGGAATGATTCTAACATTGGACCATGTGATGGTGTCCTTGAGTGGCAATTAAGGCACCTTAAATAACATCTGTTATCATCATTTATAATGTCATTATGTTATTGGTAGAATATTACATTTCTAGCAGCCATTACTATTTTCTTAAGAAGTGAAAGAGGATGCATTTTTCTTGTTTTCTATTCAAGTTATTGGTATTTATTAGATTTGAAAAAATTAAAAAATTATAGATTTTTTTTTTTTTTTTAAATATTTTTGTATTAAACTATTCCCTAAAGAGGGGTAATGTGTGAGTAAGTTTTCTTGACTGAATTATTGACATTTATGTCACTATGGGTGGAGCAGCGTTGCGCCATTAGATTGTGTGGAATTTAAACATTAGGTTGTCATATCATCTGAACAAATACATTTTTAACCAGTGACTTATTACATTAAGAAACATTTTATTATTAGCTGGGATTTGTCAAATAAAGACTAATATGTTATCAGTAGTTATTTAATCAGTGGTAGTTTTAACATTACTTAAGTGGCATTATTTCCAAATCAAATTTGTGTTGTAAAAAAGGAGGCTGAATCCTGTTGACGCTAAGTGAATGAACCCTCATGTTTCACCTCCAGTGAGCAGACAGATGAAAAATTTTTTTAGGATATAAACCCCTCCTTGTGCCTCGCCTCCAGTGTTTGGTTTGCGGCGGGTGATTGACGTGAACCCTGGCTGGCCTCTCAGAGTGGACATGGTGATTAGCTAATCACCTGAGCACACAGCCGCCCACCGCTCGCTCCCCATGTCCTCGCTGACAAACACGCTCTGCTTTCACACCCTTTTTCATCGCCGAGCGGATGACTCCAAGCTGATTACACATATTTACTGTTTCCACCAGGTGAGCCTCATAGGCTCTTGTTGTTCAAGCAAGGCGAATAAAGGCAGCGATGAAAAGTTAATTGTTTAATGGAAGCTGGAAGACCATTATGAACGGCTCAGCTCAGGATCCTTTGCCATGATGGTACGAGATTACAAAGGGATATTGTTGCAAGAAGTCACATGTTGCATTTGGGTGGAGGGGGGGATCACTAAGTCATTTGTTGGGTAGTATTGCATGTTATGCGAAAAATAAAATAACTGTGATATTACCTTGCTCTTAAAAACTAAAACAAGAGAAAAAAGATATATACAAAAAAAAATTACAAGACTACAAATGAACTGTATAAAAACTAACCTTGTTTGTTTTGAAATATGATTTTGAAATCCTTAAAAGCGCAGCTACAGAAACACCACAACAAAATTTAAAACTCATATTCTCATTTTCTTACACATGTGAACAAACTTGGACCCCAATTTAATGTTTATTATTATTATCATTATTATTATTATTATTACAAATAATAACGAATCCAAAGTTTAAATTGGAGGCATATTTGTTTTTCTTAATTAATTTGTGTTGGTTTTCACAATACAAAGAAAAATAATAAGCATTGAGAATTAAAGTAATGTGACTTGGTAGTAAAAATTGATTACAGGGTGCGTGGCAACCGTGCCTCAAAGAAAAACAAAAATATATAATAGAGACTTCCAAATGTTGCTGCTCCAAAAATACTGAAATGGAAATTGGGTGTGGTAAAAAATTAACTATGTTAACAAAGTAATTATCCAGAGTGATCCTGATTCTTCTTGAAATGTTTGTATGTTGCCGAAGTAAGCGGTGCCATCTTTGGTTTTGGCTCGGGTTTCTCCTCTCCTTCAAAATAAAAGCGCAGCAGAAGAAGGTCTGCCAAGCATCCCCCTCCACACACACAAACACACACACACATGCACACACACGAAACCATCACCGATATTTTGTGGGCCCAACCCACCCGCTGTGAACTAGTTGTGTAAATACAATTGATATGTATCAGCTGCATTAAGGTGTAAGATGTTTGTGGAAGCTTTGTGTCAGTGGGTCTGCTAGACAAGGGCCTTGGACCCCTCGGTTCTGCCTGACCAGCATGCTTCAAGCAGCGGGCCGCGGACAGCTCGGGGTGTGCTCGGCGGCTCGCAGGCCATTCATTAATCACTGAGGTAAACAGGCCATCCAGTGACACCTGGTCGGGTTGATGCCCGCGACCCTTGTGCAATTACCGCCCCCCGCCCCCTGTCCCCCCACCCCTCCCAGGCCGGCCTCTCACATGAAAGCTTGTGATTATAAAGGAAATGGGAATTAGCAGAAACATTTCAGAGAGGCGGGTCCCGGCTAGCTGGTAGCCAGAAGGACATGGAGGGACGAAAAGAAAGTTGTTGAGGCTGATTGGAGTTTTCCCCATGGGGCAGGAGCGTGGAGTGTGTGTGTGTGTGTGTGTGTGTGTGTGTGTGCTAGTAGTGTCTGTTATTTGAGACCAAAATAAAGCAGGGGCAGCAGTAAATGATTTCCCCACTCCCGGAGTAACTTTCTGGGCTCTGTGTTGAAATTACCGAGAGGCCACGTCGCAATTAGTGGTTTGTTTCTTTTAGACTGAAATATGGCCATAATTCATAGCTTTCAACCAGTTTCATGGGCAAGATATATCGGCCCGCCAAACTGAGGAGGTAATTGTAACACATGATATGGCAATTTGTTACCCAAGCAGCAAGTACACAAGCTATTTGCATGGATATGTTTAATGCTGAGTTGGAATAAAAGCCATTTGTTTCCAATAGAATGTAACTGAAAACGGTCTCTTGGAGTTGTTACACAGATATTCATTAGAGCTATGGAGCACCGCACTCAACCTACAGCATCTCCGGGCTTCAACCAGCTTTATCAGAATCAGCTACAGAGAGGCGAGTGACAAGGGGATCTACCTACATTAGGTCCGTCCAGCGACTGGTGCATTTTTTAAGAAAGACTCTGAAGAGCTATATTTTCTTGACTGCATGGCGCTGCTGTCGAATCATCGATCGAGATCCTGCAACCCTCTACTTTTTTTAGACCCCAAGCAGACTCCAAGCAATTCACGAGCCCCATTTGAAGTGGTTCTCCGTAACAGGGGACTCTAATATCTAAACATATTTCAGCTGGTGCTTAAGTAATTTTTAATGCAATATAACATTTTGGTTAATTCCATTTTCTATTCTTTTTCTTTTTACAAAAGTATGTCTTCCACTAATCATATGTCTGCTCCTAATAATAATAATAATAATAATCATATGAGCAATAATAACAATAATTATTATTATAATGATAATGACAATAATGGATCAGTACATGAATAATAATGAATAAATGAACAATAAAGTAAATAAATAAATAGACCGATCGCTAGAGAGAGAGACAGACATGCAGATGAATAGATAGATAATACCCAGTGATTGGAAACATTTGAAATAATCGCAGCAACCGCAGCAATGACAAGACCAACAATATCAACAATACTACTACCACTGCTACCGATAATAATAATCATTATTATTATCATTGTGCTCCATAGATATAATAGCCTGTCTTTTTTCAAAAAGGAACCCTTTGCTGATTGTGGTTCGACTCCTGGGGGTCTTGATCCCACTTTGAGAGCCCCTGTTCTCCCAAGATTTAGAGTAAACATATAATTATTTTTAACCTTTTAAAAATAGTAATTTTTCTGTAGTGGGGGTTCACTGTGGCCCTGTAGACGGAATGTTCACATTTCATGAATAAAAGCTCTCCAGAGCTCGGGCCCAGTTGTTTTCTATTAAAAAGTTGTGTGTTTACAAAAGCCAGCATGAAACATAATTTGATAATTCAAGATTTTTTTCCCCTCTTTTTATTTCCTGAAGATTAGCGAACTAATCTCCTCGTGATGTCTCATTACACTCTGTACTTAATAATTACTGTGTGAAGTAATGATCTAAATACAAGTGTTTCCACTCATAATGACTCGTAGATTTTCCACAAAGTTGGCGTGCCTCGCAGCCAAAGAGGATACAAGACATTAAACCCCTTTCGATTCCCCTTCCTCATCGTAACATTGACAGCAAATCTTCATACTTCCCCCGTGATTGTACGCAGCTCACTCTTACTGGTGAAAATGGAAACAAGTGTCGTGTTTATGCAGATTTGTCGAAGGCACTTGAAATTTGCTGCAGATTAAAGTGCAGGATAGAGTGATACTGCCAGACGTAGAGTTGGATGTTTCTGCACCGAGTCCCTTAATGACACTTAATGATTTAATTGTGTAGAAATCATGGAAACAATGTGATGCACCATTTACTCATGTTGACATTCAGCAGACCCGAATCCATGTGTTCTCTCACTTAAGGGAGATGCTCCCCTTCCATCTCTTCCCTCCCCCTTTCCGTCTCCCAGCCCTCACCTGTCTCCTTGATATTTTTTCTCCACCATGCAGCATTGGTGAAAATGGTAAGCAGATTAGCAATTACTCACATCACTGGAGTCGTGAGGGATGAGGCTCTCGCTCACCACGGAACATTAGTGTCCTCACTGAGTCTCTGGCAGTTTGTCCTGCACATGTGTCTGGCTGCTGTCCAGCCACCAGGAGATGGAAAACTACAGTTAGCGTCCTCCAGAGATGTGGAAATGTTTGCGTTGTGTTTGTTTGTTTTCGAGGCGCTCTGAGGTTTAATGAAACCTCAAGTGCACTTAAAGTGACAGCGGCTGACAAGTCAGGTTTTTCTGCTAATTATTCAGGTTCAAAGCTGTATGTTTTAATTACATACTGGGGTTCATCGGTTTGAATCTGATGATAAATATCTCCGGAAAGAGACTTTAAGAACAGCTCTCGGCTGAATATTTTTGTTCTGGATTTTTGGTCGGGAAAAATAAATAAGAAAAAAAGGTACATCAGCGTTCCTAAAAATGGTGAAGGTGTAAATTCAATTTATGTAAATTCGCATATAATGGCAAAAAAGGAAGAAATGGTTTGTAAAATGAGGAAATAATGAAGGAAGATAGGAGAATCCGCAACGTTAATAAAATAAAATAAAGTTAAATTAAAAAAAAATAGAAAGGAAAATTAAAGACAAAAAGACAGTTTAAAAATGTGCTTTTTCATATAACAATAATAATACCAATAATAATAGCAATTAATAAATAACTTATTCTTTAATTAAAAGGTTAACGGAGGACCACATAAATAGAAGTGTGCTGTTCTTCCATGTGAAATGTCAAGTAATGGTTGTGTTGAAAAAAAAAACAGGGGAACAGAGAAGGAGTGGTGTGTGCTGCCTTGGTCCTTTGAAACTCTTCATATGTGCTTGTGATGTTTTCAATGTTTTCAAAGAGATTCAAAGTTACAAAAGCCTTGGAATTATATCTAAACCCTGTTCGCTGTAGCAATTCATTTCCCCCACAGTCCCTCCACCAATTCTTCTCTCAACACTCTCAGAATTTCTCTAAGATATATGGAAAGGAATTTCCCCTGCTTAACCCGGACCCCACGACAGAAGGCAAAGCCCCCATTTAATGTAAGTCCTCTCCATTTTGCAAGGTAGTTTTGTGTTTTCAGAACTGCCAATGCCCATATTTGGAATATTTCACTGTGGCTGCCCAACTACCAGTAAATACTTTTTTTTCCCCCTTGATTTCTTCTTTTACTCAGTTGCGTCATGTTAAAATAATGCAAAAACGCTCTCAAAGTCAACAATATCACCTCGTAAATCGACCGAAAATGAGAAAAGTAACCACAATTTCAAGCACCGGCAATAAATAAAGAGGGCAAAAAGAAAACGGCACGAGATTGGCAAGAGTGAGAGTGAAATTACCGAGAAATTATCAAGGTATTACCGTTTCATTATTGCCCCAAGATATGGCCGAGGATTTGCCTGAAATTTGAATTAAAAAAACTAAAATAAAAATACACTAGAATAAAAAAAAAAGACATGCAAAAAAAATTAATAGAAAGCAAAAACTGCAGGTGCAAGAAAATTAGCTTTAAAGTATAAAAAAAAGGGAATTTGTTTTCTTTCCTTCATAACTGTGAAATGGATTTATTTTGACAGTCACTGATGACTTCATTCATTTCATTAATCTGGTATAACATTTTGATTACCCAACTATATACAATAGATACTGAAAAAGTGGCCTTTATATATCGTGATATTGATTTTTCCCATTCCGCCCATCCATACATTGACCTTTCATTCTGGCCAAATTGGGTTTTGTCATCTTTCCAGCGTCTGCATGATCCTCAGAGCGTCACAGTTACATTTACAGTCGTTCGTACTTTGACTGATGCCGTTTCAATGTGTCTCCGCGATTTAAAAAGTAAGACATCATGAGGCTTCGCAGCAACAATTTTCACTGGAGGAAAGTTGAGTACGAGAGCACGGTGTCCTTGCAGTTAAGATGTTTTGCAATCATCGCATTTGAAGATGGATGAAATGGCTTTTAAAGAGTCAGGCTGAAGAAGTACAGATACCTTGATGAAATATGCCTTGTATACAAAAAAGATTTTATTACACTATTGCTCAGACAAAGCCATCAGCTCGGTGCACTTATCCACTGGGCTTCTAATGTAAATTCCTGCTCTGTGTTTATGATTTCCTCAGCAGGTGATTCACTCAATCACAACGGCAGCTCCGCTTTCCACGGTCCCTGGATCTTCAGTTACACGTCGTATCAAACAGATATAATACAAGCGCCAATCTCCGGATCCTCATTTATTTTTAACCCGACGCGAGTTGATTTGATGGGATGATTAAAACAGCTTTGCAGCTGGCAGGCTGCTGCACGGCGAGTTAACAAAGGTTTCTGCATCAATAAGCGTCAATCTTCCATGTCATGAGAGGGTCTGCAGTGCAGGCTGGGGGCTGCCACATGTAATCAGGGAAGATCTTAAAGTCCACGGAGGACCTCTTGAGACTCTTACCAATCCCAGATGGGACGGCCCTCGCCCTGCTCAAGCATTACCTCAGAAACACACCGGAGCAACGGACACAAAGCTTTTCGACATGAAACTGATGTACATAAATAGTGTTGTTGTGATGCATTTTTAATGTCTCCTGGCTATTTCAGTTCCTTTGGACATAAATGAGAATCAAAAGATATTTTTTTGCATTTTTTTTAACAAAGATGATGTCCTCAATTAATATTTTACCGTGAGTTGAAATTGTTCAATTTTAACCTGACTGCATCTTCATCTTATGTCTGTGTCATCATACTTCGTCCCCTTGGGAGGGGGGGGGGGGGGGGGGGGACCTGGTCGGCTAAGTGCGTGCATCTTAAAATTAGCTAATAGCATCAAAACTAATTATAATGTATATTTTTGTTTGTAATGTTAAAATTTACATTTAAATCAACCTACAGAAATGAATAAAAACACATATTTATACACACAAGCAAATGAACATTTGCATTATTACCTCAAGTATTATTTTCACTTATTTATCATTATTTAACATTATTTTCACCATATTTATCTAATTATTTCTCAATCGAAGCATTCTTTTAAACAGTGTGTAACCTACTTTTTTATCTGAAATGTGTATATTAAATGTTTATATGACGTGTGCATTAATGTGTATAAAGGTAAACACATGCATGCAAATCCCCAAAAAAATGTGAGCAAAAATTCCACGCAAATATTGTGATAAAAAGAAATGAAAATTAAGCAAATTAATAAAAAAAAAAAAAAGGTAACTCATAGGAACAAAAAGACAAATACATGCAGTATCTTAACTATTTTAAGTTGTTATTATTATTATCATTATAATGCATGGTGTATTAGTGAACAACAGTGATTTTCAGAGGATAAAAAACAGAGACAATGGAAACAAAAACACAATCTGTAGTTAATCAATATGCTTCCATTCAAAGTTCGACTAAAACAATGAGACAATGAAAGAGTGCGCCTGGTCTCAAGGCTGCAGCTGCCGTCGCAGATCAAGTCTTCTGCATGACAGAAGTTGATAGAAACTCGCATCATTTTGTTTTGGTCTGCACTGTCAGCTTAGGGTTACATTTCTGGAAATCACACATAAAAGAACATATTGCTGTACTAATCTATCAACTCTTAAGGGCTGACAGAAAAGTGAAAATGAAAAGTGTTATATGATATATTTAAGAAGAAAATTGTAAAAAAAATCCTTTTGCACTAAAGCTAAAAATGGACTCTCTGACCATCAAATAATTGAACCATCAGGGAGACCTTTTGTGTTTTAACCTTGTTTTTGCAATCCAGGTCAGAGGAGAGCGGTGGATCAACATCTGAAGACAAGGACTGACTTGAACAAAGAACTTACCCAATTAGGTTTTGATCACAAAGGACCAGTGTGTATTTTCTTAACATTAATAAGATATGATGTCCACAGCTGCATTCACTGTTGAGCTCATTTAGTTGCCAAATCAAGACAGTCAAATCCTATGACGCCGACTGTTTTCTGATATTTACTGACGTGCAGATGTTGATTCTTTTCCATTTGAATTTTCAAAGCGTCGCAAACAAAGTAAGATAGTGCGTACGGGAACATCCGTCACGGGGAGCCAGGGCCTATTTCGATGGATACGGGTGGGGGGAGGTTGCGACTACAATAGACAGAAGTGCTCCAAAGGGGAGAAGACAAGAGCTTAAAATATGAGTTTAAAGCTTTTGTGCTGGTTGTTAAGAGGGGGCTTCTCTACACTCCCAGTTTGATGACCACACCTGAGTTTAAATGTAGTTTCTGACCAACTATTCATCCTTTCATGTAATAATTACTTTTATCCTGGCACTGATCGCTGGTCTGCTTTAGCTTCGGTTAGTGACTGTACGGGAGAGAAAATGCAACTGGATCAAGGTTTTTTTTTTTTTTTTTTTTTTCCTCAGTAAGCCTGAACCTCTAGTCCCTCACACTGGCATGGTTTGGAAATCTCCACGGCTCATGTCTTCTTCAAACATCCCTGCAGCCGGCAGGTGAAGAACTCCAGAGGGAGATAGTGAACTCCACAAATTGCAGGCGCTGCCCTCTGTTAATGCTGCATGGGAGCCAGTACAATGACTCACTGTCGATCTTGGAAGGAAAACATGGTCTTCCAAGACAAGGCAAGTCCTAATGAATCATTATTATTTTGTTTTGAGGGAATGAGAGGGAAAAATATAGAATTACTTCTATTTCTAAATACTTAGAAATACTTGAAATATAGAAATACTTTCCTATTCTTACTGTCCTTGTAGCTTTGAACACTGTAAACTTATAAAGGACTATCTTATCTTAACGATTCTATATTACAATTATAAATGCACTGCTTTGTGTGGTCTATAATTGTTAATGACATCAAATCTTGAATTGAGACCCTCTGTTTGCTTTTGTTTTTCTTTTGTCACATCATCATGAATATAGGGCAAAGGGCTCAGACGGTCAAACAAATGTAAAATTAGGAAATATAGGGGAAAAAAATCTATGTCAATATTAGGTGCCATCTCTGTAATATTAATCTTTGTCACAGTAAAATTGGATATAAATTACATATAAAAAATTAAACGTCATACACATTTTTTTCATGGTTTTGTACATTTCTGTCGACTTATTATGTAATGTCATGGAGACTGTGAGAATTTTAGACAATTTATTTCCTGTGTTACCATAGATGGCTATTTCCTTTGTTCACTATGATCTGTATTTACAGCAAATCGCACAAACAAATCTTGATTCATAAAATAATCTTCACATTCCAGGTTTGGAAAGCAGCAGGTCAGTAAAACAAAAGTTAATTCCAGAATGCACATTATTGTTCTCTTTTCTCTTCATCTGAATTCTCTTATATGTAATTTAAATTTATGTAATTCCCTGTTTTTGACCCCCTCCTGCAAGTGTGTCTTTCCTCAGTTTCTCATATCATAATAAATATCATCAGTTTTTCCATACTTAAATTTCATCTGGCTTCAAGATGACCGGCATAAAGAAGAAAAGGGAAAAATGGCTTTAATTGGGACAGACCTGAGGGTGAGGATGAAAGCAAAAGACGGACAGCTGGGATAATCTCTGCTTATAGCTTTACGTGTAAAAGGGCATGAAAAGGACTGATCTGTATGTTTGGATTTTCAGTCATGATTTATGACTCAATCTAAATGCTTTTTTTTCTATACTTATTGTCAATTTTTACGATGGCTCATTTCATTCTTCAACTGACGACAAGATTTAAACGTACTAAGAGCCACGTTTTAACAGCATCTGAGTGAATGGAATGGAGTACAATGGAAAAAATTTCTCATTCTGAGACATGTTTTATGAAACAGCGCTGCTGGTTTGCCCACTGGAGCGGACATATCGACAACCCTAATATGGATCACGATGCCTTCCCAGACAAGACACTGCCTAATGTTTATGTTGACCTGAAAAGTCCATCGAGCATTCAGGATGATGTCACCAACGATTGAAAAATGTGTATATTTGCCCTGACGCCAGTGGAATCATGCACAGCGGGGTGCTATTCTGAAGTTAGGTTTTGTCCATTTCTTCATTCCTTTTGTGTAATATGTCATATCTGACTCGATGAAATTGTACATGACTTGTTGAACCAATAGACAAGACATCGCAGTTCCCAAGTTTATGTCTGAGAAACCTATACTGAGTTATACTGATGCTAATTTAAACCGACACTAATTGTTTACATACGACTTTATATAAACACACATATGAACATATGTTGTGTTTTGTTTTTATCTTCAAGAGATCAACAGCGGTGTCGTCATTATTTTTTAATGCATTTTGTGATTTTCTCAACACTTTTTGTGATTTCATATGATCTGAGGACCATGTTTTTTTGCACAGAACAAGGAAAATACATCTGATCTCCTGGCTTTGTACAACTTCATAAACACCAAGCCGGAAAATGTACTGAATGTAACAATCGCACAACACATGGGTGCTGATAACTGATCCTGGTCTGTATAATAGTCCTATTGTTGAATTTGCATTGAGTTGATCTGTATTCCACGTTTTCTGATAAACTTAACTCTTTCTAAGTACTGGTGTTGGATAATTCCGACCATGTCTGCCATTATGCTCCACAGAGATAATTGGCTGAATAAAAGTACCAAGGACCACTAAAAAGCAGTCACAGAGCTTAGTATTGTCTTTTTGTTAAGTAACAAGGCCCTCAAAACTCACTCACTTTATCCATAAATCTATCCTCTGAGCCTGGAATATTAGATACTATGTGTTGGACTGCGGGGCGAATACATTTTTCTCCCACCGACCGCAAAGACAAACACAATGAGGCATTTTATTACCAGAATAGTGATTAAATCCCTATTCATCATGTATGTGGCAAGTTCATATAAGGGATGAGATGTCTTTCGAGAGTCCCATTGACTGGACGCGATACATAAAGACAGACAATATGCACTCAAGAATTACAGCGCTTGTGCGAGGGAAATAGCCCGTGGCGAAGTTCAATAATGCTAGAATTCAACTAGTTTGAAAATGTGTCATAAATCTCGTAGAAACCATGTGTGGTGACACAATATCCAACTTTTCGCACTTAGGCGTTCACCAGCACTTTGCCGCCAAATAGCTGGTTATCAGTCACCCTGTAAAGCAATTAACTCGTTATTGGACGTGTTTGGAGAAGCTGTAGTGTGAAGGAATTCCTCAGGAACTTGTGATTGCTGTGTAATCTGGAAATCATTTGAAAAGGACCAGAGCACTTCACCTTCTAGGTTATTGTTGCTTTGTGGGATTTCTCTCACTCAAGTTGACTCTTTGTATTTGAGGTGGTGCAGCAAAAAATAAACACATAAATAAATAAATAAATAGATAGATAAATAAATAAATAAATAAATAAATGATAACAAAACTTTTCACATATGTCTCCAGACGGTGAAGCGTCTCACCGAAAGGTCACTGCAAGCATAGCAATTACAACTGATTTAGAGAGCCGGCATTAAAAAAGACCCCCCTCCTTCATGTGAGCGGTACCAGGAGGTTAGTGTTCCTGGGCTTAATTGTTCTAACTGCTGCTGAACTCGGGCTTTGTCATTGTTATTCAAACTAAAATACGAATCTCATTGAGCCTGGTGTGCAATTTCTTCGTATAACATCTCCCACAGAGCCGAGCGGTGTAATGTAAACTGATGATAAATGTAGCCCGGGCTTTTCCCTGAAGGCGCATTGCTGTTACAAGCAGAGCCACTTTTATAATTTCCTTAAATCATCACATCCTGTAACCACAGTGAAAACGTCAGCCTCGTAGACCCTTTACTGAAAAACATTGAAGCTCGATTTTTTTTTTTTTTTTCTCTTTGGGATACTGCCTCTTCTCGAAAAAAATGACAGATCCCTGATATTCAACAAGTCAGGTTTATTTCCAGCTTCCTGGAATGAGCAGAAAAGTTATTAACATACAGCGTGCATCATGCTGCATGTGCATGCTAGTATTCCTGGTGGGTGGTCCAGCTAGACGATGTGGAAACTGATTTAGCACCTATGATCTGGAAACATTCTTTGCCCTCCAGAAATTAGCTTAATATAGAGCTGTAATAAAACACCTACAGCCTCTGGCATGTTGTTTTACCAAATAACGTCTAACTGGCCATTACTCCCCATTAAGGCTAATGGTCACACAAATTAGGATAATTCCATAAAGGGCTCTGTGTTTAGACCAAACAGTGGATGAGCATTAACTGAATGACAGGACTGACCATTCAAATACTGCCATTATAGGCTCCTTTTTTTTCATTCAAGCGGGCTATTAGTCTGAGGCCCTTTTTATGTTGTTATGTTGAAAACTACTGGTTATGAGGCCAAGTTACACTTCATTTCTCTCCCCAAAGCACTTGTCAATGATGTTTGTGTAAATATGGGGTGAAGCTAAAGGAGTGAAAGGATTTTACAGAACTGAGTAAACCTGCCCTGCTATAAAACGCTCTTTAACTCTCTGCCCTATCCTTTACTTTCAAAATAGTCGGACGAGTCTATCTTTTAAAAGCAACAGAAATCACAGTGCGCAGTAAACAACAGCGAGGACTGAAGATCAATTTTGAAAACAATCTTAAGAGTGAAATGTTGATAAACCCTGTGAGGTCGATCTCCAGTTTGGCTTGTGAACCCATAATATCCCTTTCTTTCCACCACTAACAGAAAATCAGTGTGTTTTATGAAAAGGTCTGTTCAGGGGCGTGGATTTTGATGCCCAAACTATTGAAATGTTATACAAATATTCACAGGCGACTATTTCTTTCTATTCGTCAAATTAGATGGGGCCTGTAAGCTGCTCGAGGTGATAATTCACTGTTACCGGTGCCTCAAAGCAAGAAGGTCCCCGGTTGGATTCCGGCGGGGGGAACTTTCTGCGGGGAGTCTCCATTTTCTCCCCCTAGTCTGCGTGGGTCTCCTCTGGATTTTCCCATTTCCTCCCACAGTCCAGAGACATGGAGGGGGTGAACTGAAGACCCTCAATTACCCAGATGTGCAAATGAGAGAGTGAATGGTTGCATGTCTTTATATGATGTGTGAATGACAGAGTGACTAGCTGTGTGTCTATATGTGGCCCTATGATCGAACAGTCCAGGTTGAATCCCCACCCCTAACCCAGTGAGCTGTGGTTAGTCTCCAGCACTCCAGCACCACTGTGACCCTGACTGCAGGATAAGCGGTTTAGCAAATGAATGAATGAATGAATGAATGCAAAACTATTTTTAGGATTTGCGGAAAAAGAAATCACATCCCTCAAATGAACAATGTACTTACTTTTATGTCTTCACATTTGTTTCTGTTGGGGGGGGTTACGGTCTTCTGTCCCATTAGGCTACCGATGGTCACAGGATTCCTCGGCCTGAAGTCATCTCAAGCAATCTAGAGTGACACCGAACAAATTCCACAGGACATGTTTTGTACGACTGAAACAGAAGAATATAATTGTCTGCAGTCAAGCAAAGAATGCTTTCAAAGCCGCTTGGGTTTTATTTCCCCCCTTTCATCCCATTTCCATGCAAAGATTTTGAAATCCTTTTAGCAATCAAGATGATTTTCTCTGGATGTACCACACAACTTCTCCCAAATGTTTAGAGCAGTTTAACGCTGTAATTTTTGGTTTTCATAAGTGAGGCGGTACAGCTGTACAGAGGGCCAGCATGCTGTATTAATTTTATTCTTGAGGGTACTGCTGATTGCCAGTCTGCATTGCCGCTGATTAACACCGGCCCTGGAACCGCCGCTGTTGTCCCAGGTGCTCTTTGTTTGGAGAGAGAAACCTTCCAACATTAAATACTTTGCAGAGGAAGTCTCTCCCAGGGCCAAGGCTACACAGCCAGATCACATTGAAACACTTTCTGCTCTTACTTCCTCTGCTTTGTGTTGTTAAAAAGTTAGGATTCGTGTAACGTGATCAGAGCAATCGGGGCTGAAGTCACAAAATGAATTTGCAGGTTGGCTTTAAATCACCGGGCAAGTTACAGCTATTAGTTTCCAAGCGTCCAGGTGTCAAGAGCTCTCTTGCGTTGCTTTTAACACACGAGCCAGCTCTCACTTGTTGTTGTCTGAACGCACAGAAATGGCATATTAGTATTTGCCTGTGTTAAACGTAACTGATATGACAGTCAAGGCATAGCAACTCATTTTAAGATTAAAAAAAAAAAATGCAAACAATACATGGCAAAATCATAGAAATAATATGGATCATAAAAGATTTTTTTTTGGTGGTAAACACTCAATGAAATTACATGATGTGTAGTGATCATTGTTCAACAATTACAAAAAAATAAATAAATAAATAAAAAAAAGTGTAAGTCAACATCAGGAGAACAGATGCAGTTTGAACTGTAGGTTTTGGGTTCAGAAAAACCTCCAGAGGAAATATGTGGAAATAATAAAAACATGCAGGTTGTCCTGTGAAAAATGAGGAATAAACTGCAAATACACATTTTAGTTTGATTAAATACAATTCAAGAAATGTTTCTTGACATCTTGATAGAAGTGTCTCGGCTCAAATTGCCTGACATGTTTTATCTGTTTGGGGATCTCTGGTGAATTTTCATTTGTTGAATGTTCTGAAATATTCAATTTCTGTATCACTTTCAAGCTAATTTTCCAGTCATTTTAATGCCTGTTTAGTGCTTATCTTTTTCAGATTGCTGTAATCCCACCGGTCTCTATCCTATAACTGTAATACAGATTTAAAGTTTTTTAAGAAGTTTCATAGTAATAATTAAATTTCTAACATTTTCAAATATTATTGAGAAACAAGGTGTATAAACAATCTAATGCGATAAAATGTTATTGTGGTGTTACTATCAAAGTAATGAAAATACAAGTCTATGCTCTGGTTCTTGCTTGAGTCGACAGTTGTATGAGTTCTTCCTGTTACACCACATTTTACAACTTCAACCAATACATGACATTTATTAGATTATAAATTGTTATTATTATTATTTTCATCATCACTACTACTGGGTGTACTATTATTGGACACTTATTTGTAGGATCACTCAAGCAGTGCTGATTATTAAAATAAATACAACGTAGTGTTCACTATGACAAATGAAGCCGTCTGTCTGCTGCAGGTAGACTTACTGGTCTTTAGCCATTGATCTTGGCTAAAGACTTCCAATTTTATTTCTTAAATTTTCAATTTCAAGCTCATTGAAAGAGGTTTTTGGAAATGAGAAGAAAGACTTTCGAATCATAGCATGTAGAAACATACATTAAACATCTAACTCAAGGGAAAAATCAGTTGGTTCACTTCTTGGTGTTTCTAACATTAAATGTTCCAACACTGAAACACTGAAGAGACCAAAAAACTCTCTCGCTATAATCCAAGACATAATTGGCAAGTAAGACGGAAACAACAAGGTCAGGATAGAATGAGATGCCGCCGGATGACTGGATGAGACACTTCTTTCTCACTTCTATTGGGTGAGAAAGGATCGCAGTGTGGAATCCATCCTTTCATACATCTCCAGCGCCGACATCCGCAGTTGGGATTAGAATTACACCAAATTATAAGGTGGAACGTCCAATGATAGTATTGCGTAACCCGAAATGTCTTCACACACAATGTTTGGATTGTGCGCGTCAGCTTCTGAACAAACAATCCTTTGTGTGGCTCTGTTTATTCTCTCCAAACCCGATGGCGAATCCTCCTTAATGCTTCTCCTCGATATTATCCTTTAAAATTGTAAACATTCATATAAATTAAATTTAATTCTAATTAATTTTAATTATTTTGTTTTATTGAATCTCACAATTACACATCTGATTTTACCATCAGCACAACTTTTTGTTCTTAACATGTGCTTTGGCATTTCAGCCTAAAACCTTCAGTTTATGAAAAAAAAATCATAATTATTTCATTTTATTCCTAAATTGGGCATTAAAACATTGTGGATGTGGCACCTCTTGGTGGGTAATGGGGTGTGAAAGTGTAATTGAAGATATTTCTGTGCGATAAGGTTGTTCGCTCCACCCAGTGTGACTGATGAATCTCGAAACACTCCTTCAGTGCAGCATTTCCATGCGCGCATTTTATTCCAACATGTGTAACATCAAATGTTAAATGTTGCTGGCGTGGCTCCAGTAGCCCAAAAAAATAAGCATTATTATTTCTGACTTGAATTTTGGTGGCCAGACCTGAAGCATGTGTATGTGCGAGTGTGTGTGTTAAGTAGACAGTGTGGCCATGCAGGGGCTGCTAAATGGACTTGATTAGCGTAATTGGAGAATTCAAGAGCGGAGCAGCTGCTTTGATTCTGCCTGATTGCTGTTTGAAGGAAATGGCCGAGAGAGGCACTGTTCTGTCAGGAACTTTTTGGCAGACTCCAGATGCCCCTCCCCTGGACACACACACACACACACACACACACACACACACACACACACACACACACACACACACACACACACACACACACACACACACACACACACACACACACACACACAAGCAGACCTCCCACTTGCATATTTTCACTTCATATTCCTTGGCCTCCTCATTTCAACTCCTGCCATGTGAATATTAGTCGTTTGTCAAACTAACCATGAAATAATGAGAGTAATGCTCCTGACATTAGCCGTGTGACTCATGCTCCCTCCCAGCTCTCAGCGAGCAAAATGGCACCCAGAACACCCAGGCGAGATTTCCGAGCCCGGCCTGAATGCGCAGCAGGGAACAGGCCAAATTGCTTCAGATGGGGAAAGGGACACAGCCATTTCTGAACTCTCAGCTTTGGAACCCGGCCGCGATGGCATTCTGATCAACGTGCTGTCCAGACGCTGTGCGAAGTCCGGGCCGCACAACTCGTGTCCGAAGCTCCACCTCCTCATTCTGACTTAAAACGAATTAGCACGTGTAGATCACAGATTGCATAAACATGGCTTCAAGCATCCTTCTCAGCCCTCTTAGGTTTCTTTTGTAATCTGTTTGAAAAAACCTTTTCTCTTTCACAACTTTAAACACTCAAAAACCCACTAACAGTCATATCATTCAAATGCACTATTTTTCTCATGTTTGGTCATGTTTTATTATAAAGTTAAAAAGCAAAAGGGCAGCAAACAAGTAAACACACACACACACACACACACACACACACACACACACACACACACACACACACACAGTTTTCCCTGTTTGTACGGATTCAACTGGGTTTACTTTCTTATGGTAAAATGTGAATTTTAAAAGTAAAGGTAAATAAACATCACAAGCATGAGAAATCCATGAGACACAATAACCGATCACAAATATAAAAAGACACATACATAATGGTTTTTATTAACATAGAATGCTGAGTAAATGGTTAATTTCAACTTTAAAATACAGATACAAACTCTGCCCTCTATCGCAGTGGATGAGTTCTAGTTTAAACATCAGGGACAGTGTATGTAAGTTTAAGAAAAGTGCCTTCCTATTTGGTGAGCTCTTGGCTTATCTTTTCTAATCAGTAGTAGAATCAGTCGAAACACGGAAAAGAATTATCTGGCTATGCGATTCTCACAAATAAAACCTGATTTTTTAATTTTTTTTGTTAACATAAATAATCAATTTAAATAATCTCCATTGACACCAAATTGACCTTGATCTGCCCTCAAGTGGAAAATTAAATAAACATCTAGGGAAACACATGGGACGAGCATGGATGCCGATATTACAAACTTTGAATGGAACATATAACTCTCCTTATGTTGCTGTGGCAACTTTTATCCTCCTTTGTTATTTTTATCCACAATATAAAAGTTGATTTTGAAACAGTATAAAAATATACAATCAGGGGTAAGTGTGGTTGAGTAAGACACTGAACCCCTAACTGTTCCCCGGGCTTTGCCTAGAGGCTGCTCAATTAGAGGGCGAATTTCGCTGAAGTTGTGCTGTTGTGTGTACAACTCAATGTGACCAATCGGTGATGGCGTCGTCCAAGTTGAATCCTGCACAAAGTAAAACGCATCTCGCTCAGGTCCCCACTCCTCCCATGCCCAGTCAGCACTAATGTACGTACGAGGCTTCCTCCTCGAGCAGCTCCAATGCTGCACAGGACACATTTTGCAAAACTCTCTTCTCCCTCGGAGCCACTCAATCACATGCCCAGAAGGGTAACATGTGGTGTTATTGTGCAATTTCACTCACTTTTATTTGGAAAACTACCTCAAAACTGTCATTTCATACTGTAGGACTGACACTAATTTGCACAAAATATCCATTATTTCATTTTCCTTTTTTTCTGGGGTCAAGTAAGAAAAGGCTTCTTGTTCATATAAATTCTATGTGAAAGGAAAAATACACACAGGGAGGTTTAGAGGAGGATGGATTCTTGGACTGCACCCATCAATGTGTCTTTTTCCTTGCGAGGCCCGAGAGAGACGGCACTGTCAGATTAAGTTTGCCTTCCGCTGGGTCGCTTACATGTCACGCGGTACTATTGACATCATCAAGCCTGAGCGCTCGCCTCTCAATGTGAGCGCACCGCAGGATCAGGCGGTGAAAAAAATCCAATTGTCATGGCTGCGGTGAGTGCTGGAGAGGGGAGAATGTCAGCCATGTTGGGGCTTTTGCAACTTGTTGAAAGGGTATTCACCTTAATGGATTTGTTGTGTATTTTTTCCCCCCGATATTTTTCAGTTTGTGAGTGAGAAGCTTAAGGGGGAGAGGGGGGGTGCAGAGAGACGAGGCCAGGCTGGAAACATCTGAGACCAATCACTGCCGGTGACAAAATGCAGACATAACAGTCTACGCCGACACTTGTTACCAGCACATAAACACTTGCCTCAGTCAGATAGCAGCCGAGGGCCGCCGCTCTGTGCCGATCTGCCATCTATCAAGCTCTAATTAACAGTTAATTTGCCAACCTTTAGGTTCAAACATGCGGCCAATTCATCATGGAGCTCTGCTGCTCCCAACGGGTGGTCTTGCTGTCTGGAGCCCCGGCATGAATCACCCTTGCTCTGTTTGGTTCAAAACATGCCGATGATCGTAAGTACTGTTTGAACTTTAAAGTATGCGGATTGGAAATAAAAAAATTAAATGAAATTGGATAACTTCTAAAAAGCTAATTCAATATAATAATTACAATGTGCAAAACCACTTAAAAGGCATTCTGGGTATTTTTTCTTCTGGTTCATTTCTGATTTAGTGAGCAACATTAATCTCACATAGGGAGGTGAACCCCGCTAGGTCCACTTGATCATGGTCTGTTTGTAAATAGACGAGTCATACAAACAGCGTGCTGTTCTATTTTGTTTTTTTGTTTTTATCTGTATAACCAAACATTTACAAGATGTCAGACTGAGATACAGGACATGGATTAGAAAGAATAAATTGTTAATGACCTTTGACTTCCTACAACGGTACTCCTATGCTGTGGTCTTAAGGTAAATAATTATTGACATAGACAAAAAAAACATTAATTAATTTGTTTGCGCTTGCGATCGTTCATGCATATAAAAAACATTACCTTCTTAAAACAACTGTCCTTTTTTCAACTATTTCAGAAAAAAAAAAATGGAGCTATAGGTTGAGTAAGGAGTTGATTTTTGTCGAGTTGATTACAAAACATACAGGCAATTATCTCAAGAAGGTGATGATAAATTGAAGGCTTTTCACTTATCCAAAACTTTCAAAATGTTCTCCTCCCTAATGTGTAGATATAGATATTTAAAGTACATATTTAATGACTCAGTTTAAAACATTAGTCATCATCTTTAAAGCGCAATCCAAGTATCGGCTGGTACAAGTCCTTAGACAAAGGAGGGATTTAGTAATAGATTGACAGAAAGAAAAAGGCCAACTAAGTATGCCTTAGAGTACTAAATAAAAACGTATTTGTAATTCTACTGAGGATTTTATTTGGGTGATAATACTTTTCAAACAGTACAAGTAACACAGTTTATCCTCTTTTTCTCTATACATTAACCCTTGCACAGAAAGAAGGAACATTGTCAATGTGCCTTTGTGTGTGTGCGTGTGTGCACGCGCCCATGCGTGCACGTGATGACAGCCGTGCTATTAGCAGGCAGATGTTCGCCTCTCCCACACAGAGATGAAAGAACATGTCAAAGCAGGTGAGGAAGCACTCCCACATAACACTGCTGATGACAGTGAAGGCTCTGACTCACAACATGCCACTCTGTTCCACATCATCATAACTGCAAAGCATGTAAGTGGAAGAACCCTGCAATATTGACATGAAAATATATTTACAACATAATTCAACAAAAAAATTTAATTCCCAATGTTGTTCCTTTTCTGCGCCCTTCAGGGGTCACCACAGCCAATAATCTGCCTCCTCTCCTCTGCATCCACTTCTCTCACTCCAACTAACTTCATGTCCTCTTTCACACAATCTATAAATCCATAAATCTCCTCATAGATCATTTGATAGATTAATAAATAATCGATACATATATGAATAATAATGAATAAACAAACAAATAAAGTACATGTCAATAAAAATAATGATTATGCTAAGACAATTGAAGATTTGGGGGAATTACAAGTTCATTGGCAAGGAAAGTATCATAACACAAAGGAAAATACTGGAATTTTTTTATTAAATAGAATAAACATTTTTATCTAGGACTTTAAAAAAGCAATTTAGAAACTGCTAAGGACCCCCTTTTGAGACTCCCTCTCTCCTGAATGTATTTCTACAGTTCTTATTCTATCCCCATATGTTGACAATGTATTCTGAGCCTCAACATTGTGTGTGAGAGAGACAGTGGACGGGGACCTCGCAGCCCGTCGGTCCAAAAGTGGCCTGTATTAAATACGTCCACATATTCTCTTCTGATGAAAAAAAAAAAGCAAATCGTTCTAATAATGAAACCAATTTTCCAGAGCAATCTCCCTCTGTACATGCTTCACTTCAGCACAATTACCCTGAAACAGAATGCGTGGGGTTAATCCATTTCAAATAAATTACAAAATTCGATGATAAATCTGGGGCAAACATAAACAGAGCGGGCCAATTAAGGCTATTTGAAATCCTAACTTCTCCGGCTAATCACCTCTCGGAGCAAACACAGGAGGGGGCTTGATTTCAGTCACACTTGTTATTAGAGGGAGGTATGCCGAGAGATAGCAAACCTAAAGCTGGGTCAGCGCCCCCCCTCCCCCTGCTGCCGACCCCCCCGGCAATTATGCTCACTCAAGCGTAATAGTCGAAGTCCAGTGCCAAATGAGGTCGTTTTGCAGCAATTTCACTTCCTTGAGCAAATCTCCTCGGCACTTTTGAGAAAGGACAGACTGTTTACAAACAGTCTCTGATTGCATGTGTTAGTGTGCGAGGGAGAGGAGCAGCACACCTGTCACACACACATGCACACACACACACACACACACAAACACGCACGCACGCATGCAAAGACATACATGGAGGACCTTCAAACCTTCAGCTGCCGACAAATTCTTTATCTGAGAAAACTATGAAGCAAAAGCAGCTGCTGAGGACTTTTTAAACTAGCAGAGAATCCCTTTTTGTATTTATTATCGTATCCACATCTCTTACTGAGAAAGCCTCCTCAGCAGCATTCACAAACTGTAACCAGGTCTCATTTTAACCCAGATGATCACATTTATCAACAACAATCTGTAAGTTTATTGTATCACACCATTTTTTCCCAATAAATTAACCAAGTTTAACTTATAGCTTTGTTTTGCTTCAAATGAACATGATGTATTTTGTTTTTTTCTTCACTTTTTTCCCCATTTTCTTTTTGCCATGTATGTGTTAAATATTTTATAATCCTAAAATTAATGTGATGAACAAGTAGTTGTGCCACACAAAATTCTGTTAAAACATTTGCAAACTGATAATTAGCCAGGTACTCTTCTTATTTGAAAGTAAGCAACTAGGTTAGTTGTCTCTACAAAAATAATTCAGGTTGTGTCTTATACAAATTCAAGTACAGGTACTTAAGCCATCTGAAACCAAGAGACAAATGTAAACAAATTTAGATTTTAGTCAATAATTTACCACTCAGTCCTCTTCTGTTGCCCACAACTCTTTAACATTAAAGATTGAATCCTTTTCCTGGCTACCAAAAAAAATTAACAGTTGATTTGGTACTTGTCAGAAATCAATTCCCTTCACTCCGGGTAAAAATCCTGCACAATCTAATTCAGACTCGTCTTGAGCACAGTAGACGTCGTCCTTTCACTCCATCAGCTCCTGCACACTGAAGCTGTATGTCTTTTCAACACCTCGCTAACATCGCAATTTGATAAACCAGCACCTGCATAAGTAATTAATCCATGTTACATGGAATATTTATGAAATAGCTAACTGACGCTTCTTTTTTTCCAATTTGGCCAACAAATTCATGATGGGATTAAAGCGTGGGCTTGAAATACTAACCCACTGTATTTGCCTGCAGCTGCGACCGAGGCCTGCTCAGTCTAATGCGCTCTGATAGTCCCACCAGAGGATTTCCTTACACCAGCTTCAGGCCGCCACTCACTTGATCAGGTCCAGGCCCTGAGTGGTCTCATTCATCCAACCTCCCCCTCTGTTGCATGTGTGTGTGTGTGAGTGTGTGTCTGTGAGTGTGTCAGTGTATGTGTGGGTCAGCATGTGAGAGCTCACCTCAGTGGTAATGACATCCCACTGAAAGGAGACCTGTGGTGAGGCCGAGCCAGCCAGATCTTTTCAAGATGCCTGCAATCAGGCGCTCAGGACCGTGTCATTGCTCTGGCCTTTGTGCTTGCTGGAGTTTTCCCTCCACTCTAGATACACATGCCAGTGTGTGGCCTCTGATTGGGATTCAAAGTGAAAATGTCCTCATTCTACTTCTTGGATGCTTAGTGACCTCCCACTTTGCATACTTTTCACATTTAGATTTATTATTAGTGAGCGCTGCCGGACACTGGCGTTCAAAAACCAATGCTGGCTGTTGTAAACATCAAACCCATTAAATCTGCAATCCAACTCAACACGAGGCTGTGGCGTATATCCCCCCAAGGTTTATTTCCTGCAACACATCATCCAGAGCTAAGTGTTCCCAACAGGTCATTAAGCTCACTATAAAAGGACAAAACTGCAAATGTTTGTGCCACAGGACGGAAAAACAGTGTTCAATCATGGCATTTTATTTTAGTCATTTTTTTCTTCTCTGTTGCAGTTTGGTGCTCGTGCTTTGAAACCCAAGAAACAAAAAATAAACAGGGCAATTCTGGTAAAGAAAACATGGACAAATGTACCCTGCTTTGTCTTTCTGCCTGGGTGCCCAGCCTCATACACCACCCACTCCCACCCAAGATCCCACCTTACAGTCAAATGTTAAGCACACATGCACACAAACAGGAATTTAACAGGAGTACTCCAAATGTGCTCCAGAGTGAAACTCACATTTGCAATTGTACACTAACAAGGTATAAATGTTACTACAGTGCCAAAAATAAACCACTGCCAAGAATATGCTGTAAAATTTGTAGTGAAAATAATGATCATACATAATAGAAAACAAGAGTCAATTTTTCTTTGAGATTTAGTTCAATATTTTCTTTTTAATACATATACTTTATATGATTAATTACTAAAACACCCAAACACTTGATGACGAAACTAAGGACAAGAATCACACACACCAGTTTTCCTTTTCCTTTTTCTTTTCATTTGTTTTAGAGCAAGCCAATGACTATTCATTCATTTAATCACTGAATTACAGGTGATGTTTTTTCTGAAAAAAAAAAATTGCAAACATTTTACACACACACAAACACATGTGTGTATGTGCGTGTGTATATACACAAACAAAGTAAAAATCAATATATCAATTATTTCACAGGGCTATCATCAGTGCCCCTTGTGCCCGCGCCCCTGCTTTGACCAACCCTACTTCAGAGTGACATACCCCTCTTGGGAATTAAGGAGCCCGATATCCTGTTTTCTATTTCATATTATGTTGATATGTATTAATGCCCTCAGTTATGTTGGTGGAGGATGGAGATGGCCCAAAGTCTGTCTTACTTACTGTGTTTATTAGAGCATGTATGTTTTGGTGTTTTTGTCACATCCAAGCTAAGTCCTTTGAAATGTTTTTGCTGAGAGGAAAAAAAAATAGAGAGGAAAATAAAATCAAAGGTAAACGTAGACAAAAACTCTCAATTTTAGTAGCTTGCTTTTTTTTCACCTCGCACGTATTAATTAACATGTTTCAATCTTGTAAAACAGAGGTAAATGAGTGCACTATTTTCTCAAGCCGTGTGTGGGACATTGCAGTTCACCTTGCAGCGTGGCCCAATCTTTGTTATTACAGCTGTAAGTGCCAGCCATAGGAAATTTGTCTGCAATTCACCTGAATTAGAAGCGCTAACCCGGCTCTCCAGTGGCACGCTGTAATGGTTTGTATATTTTTAAGGTTTGGCTCTTTGCAGATCATTTCTTATCTGTCATTTGTTCGCTGTCCTGTTTGGCGGAAAAAAGTACCACCTTTTCAGTCGAACAGGTATCTGGCATGTGGTGCCTCGCTTGGTCTCAATTTCAAAACACATTTGGAACACAAGCCATATTCATTGCAGATGAAAGAGGCGAAACAGCCCAAAATTGCTCAAGATCACAAAGACCGACGGTGATGCGGCACACATTGTTTTCGCAGCTCTATAATCAAGCGAGAGGCTTCTGTAAAATCCTCCTAACTGAGCCACATGAAAGGAGCCGTTGAGATGTAAACTGTCTGTACATCATGTCACGTAGCTGAAATATATATGGCTTTGTGGCGGATTCATCAAGATTTGTCAGTTTTCCATTCTGCATTTTTTTTTTTTTTTTAAAGGGGAAAAACAACATCTGAAGTCATTCTTAAGTCTGTTTTGGGGGGTGTAATAAAGAGACAAACAAACAGTCATTCAGTCTAAGTGCTCCTTGATGTGCAGCTAAGCGAGTGTAGTGACCTTGGAGATTTCTTTTGCGCAGAGATGCGGTCGTCGTGGGATATGGCACGGACTTTTGTTTTGGGTTTTTTGTTTTTTTTTTTCAATCTCTAAGACTGAGGGTTTCCACCCGACTGACACACACCACTGGCTCCCTCCCCAAAGCCGGTCCTGCTACCACTTCCTCTGAAATGCAAAACAATGTAGACATAATTGTTTGAAATTTTATTGCGCTTGTAAATACTCCTGCTCTGACTGTTAATCTGTTTCGTTTGATTGCCTACAACTGTTTACAGTGGAGGGCAGACCCATGTGTCATCCAGATTGTGCCACAAGACAAAAGGAGCTATGATCATTATCCACTGGTTTCGGGGTGTTTATTTACTTGTAAGGGCTGACGAGAATCACGAACATGCCCTCAGTCACTTGCTGTCATTCACGAACCTTACTCAACATCTAAAGGGAAGTGTCTTCTTGGTTAGTGAGAGTTTCTAATGGAAGCAAGAGAGCAAACACCAAACAATTATGGTTCCCTTAAAAATGGTTTGAAGACATGGGAAAATAACGATATATTACTCCCTAAATATCCAGCGTCAAGATTTAACTTTTTCTAAAGTGAAAGACTCAAAATGCTGTTTGACATTGGGTTTGTATAATTTATCCAAATCTGCCAATTGACAGCAATTTTCAAATCAAATGAAGGTTAAAGATTAAAACAAGAAAAGTAACAAATAGTATAAAAACAAAATCATGTTTCTGTATTCACATCCTGCTTACACACACACACACACACACACACACATACACACACACTCACAAACACACACACACACACACAAAGTTTGGTTCGAATGCCACAAAAAATTACAAACATTGTGAAGCTTTCATAGCAAATTTGATCAAACCCTCTGAGACCTGAGCTTTTGGCATACGAGTTTAAAGTCTCCTATTTGGAGTCAGTAGGACACAAAAAAGGTCAAAAATAATATTCACTGACTTTGAAAATTAAGTTGCTAACTAATTGTAACTAATAGTTACAATGAAAAATTCAAATGTTTATTTTCTCCCCCGACCACCCCCTGTGCAGACCTCCATAGCGAGCGTCACATGTTATGCATTAAGAGATTTTGTTACACAGAAATGAAAGTTTTCACACTAGCCGCTGTCATTTGCTGCCACTGGTAATGACAAAAAAAATGATCTCTACAGGGGGACAAAGTCAAAATTGAGCCGAGTGCAGAATAAGGGCACTGAGAAATACTAATACTACTTTTCACTTTCAGCTCAGAGTGACTGGTACATAAGCGCTGAATCCCAAACACTTACAGGGACACACTGACTTCCCTGTCACGTGACACGCAGCACACTGTCACCCATCATGTCGTCTTCATGCACAATTGCACACAAAAGCAGGCTGGGGTGGCTACTGTCCATCTAACTCCATGCTAGATTTTGAATTCACAAACAAACTGTGTAAACGGCGCCAGTAATGAGGATGATGGCGAGCGAGTCATAGCATGCACAAGCTGCTGCAGGCGGATTGTAGCAATTAGAATTATGAGATTTGCATCTCTTGTTTCAGTACAAAGTACTTTTTATAATGCTTACAATGTCCCCTCAACATTATCTAATGTTGCCCTACACGGCTGAACAAATATTCCAGTCACAATCTCAACAATAACCCCTAAACATCCTCAGAATGTTGCAAGCAAAGCTGATGTGTTTTAAAAGATATCACCTCCTAAGTGATTGTTTTTGTAACTAAACTAACAGATGTGTACAACAATTAAAAGAAAGAGCATTTAGCATTTTTTTCCAATTGCTCATGCATACTGAACCAATCAAAGGGCCACATATAAACATCCACCCTAAAATTAACATTTAATGATGAATTTAACCACCTATGACCTCCTATGGGAAGAGGGCACATAGGAAAAGCCCCGAGAGAACCTACTGTACATGGAGTGTGCTCAGAGAATACCCCACCTGGTCTCTGCAGGTTCTTCCTCCCATAGTGCAAAAACATACAGTTGGTTTCTTGAAGATTCTAAATTGTCTGTAGGCGTGAATGAGACAGTGAATTGTTGTGTCTCTGTAAGGGGCCATTTGATTGACAGGTAGCCGGTTGAGGTTAAACCCTGGCCGACAGTCAGCCGGGACTGGCTGCAGCAAAGGGCACGGGCAATGAAGTGAATGGAGGAATGTATACACAACAATCAAATGGCACAGAAGTAATTTCATTTGAAAAGTTTGTGCCTTTTTTTTCAGTAATTCAGAATTTTATAGTTAAAACCTTTTGGTTGACCACATGTTTTACTGATCAAAGTTTATGATTGTGATTGGAATTGATTAACTGCCTTTCTGTAATTAGATTGTTTAGATTTCAATATGCTTTTTCAAGACATCATTAAAAGTTGTGTGTAATATAATCCAGCATTATAAGAACTCTTTCAGTACAACATATACACCAAAAATGTTACATGTGTAAAAGTAACTGACACAAAATATCAGGGATCACTGTGTATCATGTTCAACTAATGTCTAAATGTCTTTAATATAACACTGTCATAAACATTAGTATAACATTTTTGAAACAGGCTTCCTTGCTCTAAAATAAGACCGCTCTGGGAACATAAACACGATGCAGCTGAAAATGAGCGGACATGGAGCTACACGGGCCAAATGTTGGGTGCAGCAAGTCGCTGGTTCCACTCCAGGAGGCACTTTCATTTGCATTTTATAAATTAAACAATGTCTCCAGTGTCCCACATGTCTCCAGTTTTACTTTGGAAATAAAAAAAAATAAAAAAAAAAAAGAAAATTAGTGTGATGCGTAAAAAGTGTTAATATTTGCACACTATTTTCAGCACTCTGTTATGGAATGTTTTAGCATACACAGTTATATCAGAATCAAGCTGAGTCGCTCCTGTTGATTTCCTTTCAGCGATGGCAGTAGTGGTAATGTTATTATTTGAATAGCTGGGTAGATTGTTGTTTTTTTGTTCTTGGAATTCATGCAAAGAACTTTCGAATAAGTCAGAATAAAGACGGGCAACCAATTTCAGCAATTTTAGTTATTTTTGACACTAATTTTAGGGTGTGACACATTCAAAATGTTTTGAAAAATGTTATGGTGAAATCTGAATGACAAAGTCAGTCTAACTCTCACACATTATTTGCTATAAGAAAAGCAAATCTGGTTTCACATAAAATAAATAAATGAAGAGACAACTTATATCCATCATCCTACACATTCACATGGACACATATACTAGCTACCTCGGTGAAAGAGAAAATCATTAAATGTCATCTGAGTTTCGATGTTTCTACAGAGCTTGGTTGGATTAATACCATATCTGTTGTACACTGCATTTTTTTAAACATAAATCTTGGCTTCACCAAGACACTAAGTGACAGTAACATTGTTAAACATGACTGGGCAAAAACTAATGGCACCCAAAAATGAAAGCAGCTTTTTCTACTACTGCTAAAGGGATGAAATATTTGTGACGGATTCTGTTTGTGTGTGTGTACTTATATTGTTCACTCATTGTTATTAACACCTACAAATGGCCCTCGGCATATTTTATATTGATCTTATTATTTTACATTTAATTTTACATTTCATTCAAGAGAAAGAGAACTTTAGGTTTATTCAAATTAAACTGATGCCCTCAGATAAACACAACACAATAAAATTAATCCTGCATTTATCATGTATGAACCATGACTGCTCTGCGGTCACAGTGCAGCATCCAGTTAGCTGTTATGGATTCAGTGTCATGCTCAACAACACTTTGGCAAACTAGGAGGAGCTCGGGAAGTGAACCAGGAACTTTTGAGTCCCAAGACAACTGCTCAAGCAGCTTGGCCACGCTGCTAATCAAGCCACTACAGCCACTAGACGTTCATGCACATAAATGCACACATATACAAATATATGCACATTCACACATATATGTTGGGATATTGTCCATAGCTGTGAATGAAAAAAGTGAATGGTTGCACATCCCTGTATGTGGCCCTTTGATTGACAGGTGAACAGTTCAGTTTGTACAATGCCTCCTACCCGGAGACAGTTGTGAGTCACTCCAGTAGCCATACAATCCCCCATGCAAGATGAATGTTACAAATAATGAATGAATGAACGAATGACTGAAAAACAACTAAGCTGCCTGGTTCTAAATGTCATCAGTGCCACAGGCTGTTTCACACTCAAATAAAATGGATCAAACTTTCTTTAAAAATCATTTGAGAATGTTATCATTCCGAAGGTTCCATGCTAAATGCCTCTTATGATGACGGCCCTTAAACTGCCCTCTGTGTTTTATCAAAGATAACTGCAGCACATTCATCTTCATAATAAAGCCTGGCTGGATTTGCCCCTCATAAGGAGCCTAACTGAGCCGGGTTAAAGGAAACCATTACAGCCAGCAGGCATGTGACCGCATAATTTCAGCCAGAAAGCCCTTTGCTTCCTCTGTTTGCTGTCATTATGCCCTAAGTAAGCCACATTAAGGCGCAGCCATCCTGTGGAGATCATTGGACTCCTCGCGGCTCCGCCTGATTGGCTATTATCTAAATGAACCAATGTTCTATATCAGGGCTTTTGACGACATAACTACCCTGTTAATATTTGGAGGAAGTGCTGGAGGTCAGGGAGCTCTCAGCCGCTTGACCACGGGGTCGCAGGAACCTGAGCTGCAGAGTGGCACATGGCAATGAATGAGCCCTAATGATTTAGATGGTATCTATTACACAGCACAGAGAAAGCCAATCTCTCCGGGCAATCTGGCTGCTGAGAAAAAGCAGCGGTTCGAAAATAAACCCCTCTCGTTTCTTAGGGGCTAACGCCGTTTCATCATTGGGATCCCCATCTCAAATGATGAATAATCACCCCCAGATGACCGCATAGCAGCGCAGGATGCAAGGCAGCTGCTTGAACAGTGCGTGCGGTTGTTTAGGGAAGCAAGTCCAGGAAATGCATTGAATGACTTGGATTGTTTGTTTGTTTGCTCTGTGCTTAAGTGACTTCAGCACCTTGTTAAAGAGGCCTCATGAAAAGTTTGACTGCGTAGCCTGCCAAAGAAGCCTCTCCGGAGGATTAGGTGAGCATTCGCTTGATTTGGGATACAAACTAGCTCATTGTGCAGCTGTTTAAGGCACTTGTTGATGCGTGGCATTGCTTTGAATTTCCTCAAAATACCCCGGTAAACACTGGGCTTATGCACAGCAACAAAACCATGACCTTATATAGTGTTTTGGAAAGATTTGTCCCACCCCTACTACTGCCTGTAAACAGAGTAATTGTCCTGTGGAGTCTGCCAGAGAAGTGCACTTTATTTCCAAATCATACACAGTGAAAGCAAAGCAAGTTACTGGTTACTTGTATTACCTATTTTTAGCATTCTTTTTATTAGCCCTTTTATTTTAATCTATTATTTTAACCATCAGTACACGTAGGCATGTGTTTAGACGGATATTGTGTATGACAAGTACATGTGCAAGAGAGTTGAGTTTATTTAGTTCTTATGACATAAGTAATATTAAAAAAGAATAAAATGCATAACATATGCCATGTTAATGGAAATTAATTGATGAGCGTTTTAAAATGAAGAACTGTTTTTACCTCTGATTACCTTATTTATAAGCTAATAATCTATGATAGTTAAAAGAATCGGTTAAAAATCAAGTTGAAGTAATGACATAATAACTACCTGTATGTTGACATTTGTCATGACCTTTAATTTTCACAATAAATTGTAACTTCAGAAAGCATGGCAGTGCTGTTTTGATAAGATGATGGATTGATAATGTGGATTTGTCAAAAATGCCTGTTTTATTTGTTTGTTTGAGTTTGGTATACCAGACTTCTCTTATCTGATGATGAATAGCTGCTCAGATGCTGCTAATTTGTATTTTATCCGCAAAACATGAAGTCTTCACAGTCAGTGGTGGAAAAGATAAGCAGAACTGTGCCTCTGTTATAAGAAATTCTACCTGTTGTTTGTAGGGTTGTATATTGTGTGGATAATAGCTATAAATCATGAAAAGTGTTCCCAGATTATTCCAAATTCTAGAACACTTAGAGGAAGGCGGTGTTTTAATTCTGTGCATACTACTATTATTATTGTGTAAAACGAAGATATATAGCAATTTAATGGGCAGTTATCACATCTTTCATATCATTGTCTTGACACCACCTACTTTACTTTACACACAGCACAAATGAGTCTCTATGATGTGGTAAAATGAGAATGACAGTCTATTAAAAATTCCAACTTAAATTCAAACTCATTTTCAAAACTTTATAGTGGCATTCAATTAAACATTTACGGATGACTGAAACATTTATTGCTGCACCTAAAAGCGGTCCTGACTAAATTGTTTATGGAATTCCTTAATACCCGCGGCAATAACCGTAAATTTGGTATTGTATACTTTGGCAACTGTTCAGTGAGAACCCAGAGGGGAGGCATTATGGGAACATTATGTTTTTAATGATTAAGTAGCCAGACATTAATGACAATTACATCTTAATCGATGGCCATTTATTCTTTAGGGAACCATTTTTTAAAAGTCAGATTGTATTTATATGGTGCCAAATCCAACATCCCCTTATGAGGAAGCACATGGCAACAGCATCAAAGAAAATCTGCAGAAACCTTGGAATTATCCTAGCTCAATGTGGGCGGCCTTCTGTCATGACCAGTTGAGATGGAAAGAAAGAGAAGGGCCGAGAGTTAGATTTAATATTCAGAACAGAATTAATAAGGGGCACCTGGCAGAACCACCACAATCGATCAAGCCACATCCCCTTGGAACATGCAAATGAGAGAGCCAAGGGAATCTGGAGAAGATTTAAGGTTACTATCATGCTCTTACAAAGGGTCATAAGAAAGAAGAAAGGATAAGAAGAGTGGGAGGATTGAGAGAGGTGCATCATCAGCATTCTCAAAAATAAATGAATTTAGCAGATTCATAACACAGAGAGGGTGTTGTTCCCCCCCAGGTACAGATTGGATGGTTCCACACAAGAGGAGCTTGAATGACTCCAAACAGGACAAGAACATTACTGTCACTGTATAACCATCTACAGAACATCACATATTTCTCCTTAGTGCTCAATGAGAATTTTTTTTATGAATTTTTTTTCCACTGTTAATTGATGTCATTTGAACGTTTTTGTAGTGCTCTACTCAACGTGTTTACACATGAATTCAAATCATGTTTTGTTTACTGCTCCTGTAGCCTGTCAACTCACACCCCTATTGAATTGGCCAGTGGATAATTTGGTGGCAATCCCTGACTTTCTTTGAGGATACCCTCTGTAAAAAAGCCTGGTCAAATGTTTGACAAGATCATGGGCTCAATTTAGAAAAAGGATGGTTGTGCAGATGAAATCAACCACGCTGAAACACGAGAGCCTGAAAAAAACATTGCTGTACACCAGACTGAAAGACACCTAAAATAGGCTGTGCTGAAAGACACTGGCTGAAATAAACAGGGCTTAAATTCAGCAGCCAGACAATCACAGGGCCACAGTATATTGGGCGGAAATGAACCTACCAGACCAAAGCTAACTATGTGGAAACACACCAAATTGAACTACATTAGATATACGGGGTGATGAAAAACACCAGCCTCGAATAAACTGGGTGAAATGACCTGAAATACTCTAGAATGGAATATACAAGACTAATATACACCAGGCTAGAGTATATTGGGTTGACATATATGACAGTGGACAAAGATTAAATTAATGGGACTGAAAAACACCAGGAAAAAAAAAATCTGACAGATAAGACAGGAAGAAAGAGATAGATTTTGTACCTAATAAACTGGGGTGAACCGAGTCAACCATAAATAAGCCCAGCTTAAACACACTGGTAGAAAAGTAGTGTTTAAACACAGAGAACCATGCAATAGAACAACAGTGGTCTGTGCTGTAATACACTGGGCTGGATTTCAAGGGGCTGACACATGAAATACGTTTAATTTGGAAAACATTGGACTGAGACACATCAACACTTGGGGCAAAAAAAAAACCACCAGGCTGAAATGCACTGATCAAATTTGCGTTGAAATATGTCGGGCGGGTAGTTGAATGGATAATATCTGCTGGGAGAGAAGATCCGGAGTTACTGAAATATATCAAAAATACTCCGGGTTGAAATTGATGATTGACTATACACAGCTTGGGCAAGAATGCACTGGGCTGAGGACTGAAACACAACAAGCCAAGGGTGTTATGAAAGACTGAGACTGGATGCATGGAATCTGTAAGTGATTGGCCTCCTGTTGTCCTTTCATCCTTGGGATTTCCCCCTTCATCTGTCATCTATAATTTGAAATAAATTATTAGTTATATGCTTCAACAGGTGCATCTGCCTTTGACTGTTTTGGGTTTCCCACCCTCAGCCCATCAGATCTGGTGCATTTCCCAATCCAGCAGAGAGCTCTCCACACATTTACAAAGCTGGCATGTCATCAGTGTGTAGACCTCACCAAAATCCTCAGCGCATCACAACTGTGAAAACTTTTTATTAATATGGCTAGAGCACAAAATCAGCTGTTACAAACACATGGCAGAATCAGCAAACTGTGCTTGACGGACTCAACTGTCGTGCATTTGTCTTGAGGCGCCAGAACCCTGAAGCATCACCAGTCTACGAAATGATGTCACTGTACCACTTTGAGTCGACCTCACGCGGTGATCTGTCTGCTCCTTCCAATGCAAATGTGCCACGGAATCACCTGTCAAGCAAAGCGGGGCCTCACAGTCTCATCAAGGAAGGGAATTGTATGACTTCACTGCCCCCTTGCAGCCTGACCAGATCAGTGTCCTGCTCAAAGACACCATTAATGCACCTGGGATCCCAGATGGTTTCCTTTCTCTTGATTCTCATCAGTTCTGGTGAGGTCTTTGACTGCCCCCACCCCCATCTCCCTCATGCACCCATCTCCCAAAGTAGCCTTTATATTGATGTCTATAAACCCCTTTGCAGATTACTTCAACCAGCTGAACATTCAAATTCCATTCACATTGGTGTGTGTTGGCTGCAATCTCGGCATATCTATGCCTCTTGCCCCCCCCCCCCAAGCATCCTCCTGGGGCTCTTTGAACTTGATGATCTAAACAACAAGGCATACGGTACAAGATTTGGCCAAAGGTTTTCTCAACGCAATCCGTTTTAGGAAGCAGAGCTCCTGAATCGTGTTTACATTCATCATGCCCCACAAAGGCACCCATGAATTGGCTAGTTTGGCTTTACCCTCACCTCTCTAGACCAATTTTGTCAGCAGTCAGAGGACCTGTGGATGAGGGGGTCATGGCAGATTGCCTTCATTGTAATCAACTAAAGCCGCTTTACTGACCACAGAGGTCTTTGTTGTGGTTGTTGTTGATCACCTAAGTGACAGCAGCTACACAGAGCTTTGTAAAAACAGGAACATGGTTCTAAGAAATCATTATAGAATCAGTGGCAATGTGAACCAGTGTGTCCAAAGTTTGGGATTTTGGGGGGGTCCATTTAACTTTTCAATATACATGAAGCTAAGTTGATAATGTTGATAAAGAAAAAAATATTTTGTAGAAATATGACAGGAGGATAATGAGAATTCTGGTCAAAATCTTGTCTAGAAAAACTCCAGAACTAAAAATAAATGAAAAATTAATAAAACCCTGTGACAATTTAGAGTTCTAAATTAACCCTCAGGCATTTTTTGACATCATAGATGAACCATCTATACACATAAACACTCGGAGAGTGAAACTTACAGGGTATTTTATACGATATCTAATTATCTGAGAGAACTATGTAAATACTTCATCTGCTACTCCTGTAGCCATAATTTAACCTGCTGTCAATCTCATTTTCATTTAATTTATTTCATTATTAGGGGGGTGCATACAAAAACATTAGGGTTCAAATAGAGCCAAGATGGTTTTACCAGATTCTAACTAGAGAGCTAATTTCCATCTGTAGTCCCATGGAAAAAAATGGCAAGGAATAAAAAGAACATTTCAGCCCACACATACTGAAAAGCTAGTGGTGCATATCATCACAGTTGTCCCATCCTTGTTCATCCACACACCAAGACAACAAACATCAAATCCATCCATATAGTGACATAAACATGGATTTATCCATATAGTGTCGAAAACATAAATTCTTTCATTCATTCATTGACTAAAACATTGGATTTATATATGCATTGACAAAACTATTGGATTCATCCATATGCTGGCTAAGACATTAAATGCATTCATAGACAAAGGCATTGGATTTATCCTTGCATTGATTAAAACACCTGATTTATCTATACATTGACAAAGTGCTGGAGTCATCCATGCATTGACAAAAACACAAGGTTCATTTAAATATTGGTTAAGACATTAAACACATTCTTTGACTAAAACATCAATTCACCCATTAATTGTCGAAAACATGTCAACTAAAACATACATTCAAACATTCACTGACTCAAACATTGGATTCATCGGTGCTTTGAAAAAAACATTGGATTCATCTATAATTGACTAAAACATTTAATTCATCCATTAATTGACTGAATCATTGAATATATCCATATAGTGATTAAAACCTGAAGTGCATCCAATTACTGACTAAAACATTGGATTCATTAATACACTGATTAAAACATAAATTCATCAATTCATTGACTCAACCATCATATTCATACATATGATTAAAACATTTGATCCATTTAGAGTTGAAAACTGGCCCCCCATCTTTTTTTGCCACGACCACTGTCATGCCAGACAGCTTTAGGGGGCTTTTTTGTTGTTTTGTTTTTTTTTTAATAAAGTACATTTACGTTCTTCTAAACCTTACTCTACGCACTTTTGATATCACACCAAAATTTACTCACCATAATGTGGAATCAGCGGGAGCCCTGAGCTTTTTTTCCCCTGCAAATAGACGGTCTTCATGGGGTTGATGGTATGCGGTGACCTTCGAAGTGTGTTTCTTGGTTCTAAGACTCCGTAACCTTGTTTTTGTTGTTGTCAAAGTCAAGTTGTCATACAAAGATATGACGTTTAGGGATGTTTGGTCTCTATTTGAACGGGGTATTTTTGAGGATTTCACGGCTTCATTGGCCAGCTATTAGCCGTTCACCGCCAATTACGCAGAGCAGGTGTGTATCGTGGGAATCACCTGTTGCGCTGAACCCGCAGTTTTAGATGAACTTTTGGTGTTTTCGTTCAAATACAAATACCAAATGTAACTTCTTTTTTTCTGGCACTCTGGCAGCCTTCTGGTGTTCCTTCTCGAATTTCTCCCTTTTCGATAAAGCTCAAAGACAATTGTTTGTTGGCCACTTGAGCGACGGTTAACTTAACGTGAGCGAATCAATAGCGGAAGTGGGTTTTTTTCAAAATAAAATACGCGGAAAACTACCGGAAGTGTTTTTTTTAACAATTTTTCTATTCAACATGATTGAATAGAATCCAATGTCAATGATACAAACAGGTATGAGGAAACGGAAGGATATTCATTTTGTATGCAATAAGTTAACTGTAAGCAATTAATTAACTGTAAAATTAATAAATTAACATGATAAAATGAATAATAATAACAATAAAAAAATGGCAAGGGGAATACAATATGTATTTAACTCGATGGATCTAAAGGAATATCAGTCATAAAACTGTATATTTTTTTGGTTTTTGGATTTTCCAACAAGTTTTAAGGATTTCTTATATAATTCAAAATCATTTACAAGTACTTAAAATTGGGGGAACATTTTTGTATTCTGGTTTTTGTGTATGAAGAACTTGGCCAGACCAAAAATAACAGTGACACAGAGTTCATTTCTTTTGTTGCTTAAAAGTAAACCAAATGTTACATAATCTCTTGTGAAAGAAATTGGTGATGATGGAAATTTGTCTTGAATCGATTTTTGAGTTTTAGCTCAGAAGCCTTGTACTTTTTTCCACATGAAAAATATATGGTTTCAATATTGTCTTCACAAAATGTGCAAATTTCATCTAAATATGAAAGTGTAACCTAAATAATTCCTTAGATGGGTAGTTGTCATTCATAATTTTGAAGTGCGTCTCTTCTGCCTTGGGGGGTATTGGTAGACTCAGATACATAGTCCGCAGAGTTGCAATCAATTCCTTATCAAATTTATTTAAAACATTATTTTTGTTTTGATGTCCAGGGAATAAATTTTCTGTAAAACATTTTCTAATAAAAGAGTTGCTGCATTACCCGGAAGACCAGTGGAAGTGTTTTTTTTTCTTTAATACCCCAAAGACAAGTGGAAGTGTTTTTTTTTTTTTAAATACCCGTAAGAATAGTGAAAATGAAATACATGCGATTTTAAGCAACTTTATTCATTCTATGTGGTCCCATAACAAATGGTCTGCGGCCGGCGGTTGGAGACCTCTGGTCTAAAGCACACACAGAGGTATCTGAAGTGCGGTCCATCCAATGCCCACATCCTACTTCCACATATTGTTGACAGCGTTTAACACGTTCACCACACACACCAGTGTGCAGACCGATGCAACATCCATATCCAGAAAATACATCAGTCCTCCATATTTTTACATAATCATCAAACTCGTCAAGATACAAAGACAATATAACCACCCATTCATCCTGACATAAAGTACATCATGTCTGTGCCAACTCTGCCTAACAGTGAATAAGAGTAGAAGTTGTGTTTTATTATTGTATTGTACTTTCTGTCAGAAAAAGTTTTGGCCGACAAATAGAGGAAAGAATCATCGTTCAGCCACCTTAAGTTAAGTTGAGCAATTTACTCTATGACCTGACCTTTTCTTGCTGAGGTGGGCCAGTGATAAGGATTCAGGTCATAAAACATGTCCTTAAAGCTTCACTGGAATTATTGTAAATCATGTGTTTTCAGTTTTAGTTATGTGAAGCAGATTTGTGCTGTTTCAATAAACCCGTTCAATAAACAGGCAGGAAAAACCTGTACGGGTTTCGCTCAGAAGTATCTCCTAAGTTTGCTTCTGTTGTCAGCGTTTATGTCCGTTGATCATAATAATAAAAAGCAGCCAAGTGGAAAAAAAAAAAGCCAAATTTCCCATCAGCCTCCAAAGTCAGAAATATCGAGAATTGACAATCAAGAATCCGACATGAACCATTGGAGTAATTCAAACGCTTCAGATGATTCAAAAGGCGTTTAAGTCTGTTTATTTGTATCTGGTTTCACTTGTTAACATTTTTCTGCAGTTCTAGGCCACCAGGGTGGGAGTGACTGGAGGCATCGCTGCTCAGCCAACGCTGGCAGGAGGTTTTGTCACGCCAGAAGGCCAAGGCCCAGACTCCTCTCTCTGAGCTCCTCATCCCGATGATGATGGACATTTTTTTTTTTCATGAGATTTATTGTTCTGTTTTGTCAGAAAGAATCCTGGCTTGTCTTGGAACAAACACATACAAAGTCTTGTTTTTTTTTTCTTATGAATGATGGCGAACGGCAGATACAGTTCGACAATTTCTCCTGCCTCTGATAAGCGAAAACGAAATGAAAAGTCGGTCGAATGCTGTTGTGACGACCGCGACCGCAGCCGTCCTCGATGAATAAACCAAGCTTTCCCCGTAGGCCTCGATCACGCTCCCATTAATGATACTCTCCAATGGGTGGGCTCGCGCTTCACCCGTGACAGTCGTTTCCTTGACGGGCGTCAAACGTTAACGACGGGAGTGTTGTTTTCCAGCTCCGAAACCTCCGGGCCTGCCAAAGGTTAGGGAAACATACCAGCATGAAACAGAGCCTCTGTGTTTGTCATGGAGCCGGGCGGTATTCGCCCAGACTGTCGGACAGCCGTTACCCCTGCCAGGGAGGTTACTGCATGTTTTCACTGCATTTCATTAGGAACTTAATTAAACCTGTTTGTTACTCATAAGGAAAAAAAGTGAGACTTATAGTATGAAAAATCGGTCATAAATCATCAATTAGTGGCAACGTAATTTTTGTATTATTTACTTTATTATGTTGTTTTTTTTTTTTTAACGATGTATTTATTTATTAAATGTATTCCACATATTGGGTCGTAACATGGTAATTATAAGGTTAGACTAAAATTGATGGGTTTCTGTTCTGTTGCACTTCTGTCGGAGGTAGTGTTGGAATATTTATCTGTTTGTAATTTTTTTTTTAATTAAAGTTGTTTGGTGGGACACCTGCTGAGCCAGGATGAGTCCATGTCACGATAGTCGCAGGTCGTCTGAATCACGACAGAATGCGAATAATCCCTGCCGATAATCGCCTGTCAAGACGCATTACGGGCTCTTTATGACGCAGTAATTACACCGACCCTCTTCAGAAAGCGTGTTTATATTTGTTTGTTTTTTTGGCAGGAGTCGAAGCGTCTCTCTGCACGTCCTCACCGCGGAGGTGGGGGTTCCTGTCCCGGATAATCCACTTGCCTTTCATCGCTGCCCGGGGCCACCGGCGGGGCTCTTCCTCCCGCCGCGCCGGTGGCCCCGTTCGGCCCGATCGCGGGCGAGTCCACACGCGTCGTGAACGCACGGCGGCCGTGAACCTGCGGGAGGGGAGGGACACACACTACGACCTATGTGTGTGTGTGTGTGTGTGTGTGTGTGTGTGTGTGTGTGTAGAGGGATAGGAGGGATTGAACCTGACATTCCTTTGTAATTAAGACATCTTTCGCGACTGTGTGTGTGTGTGTGTGTGTGTGTGTGTGTGTGTGTGTGTGTGTGTGTGTTGGGGGGGGCCAAGGCTGTAGCCTCACATCTGGGATCGCTGATCGTGGCGGCGGCTGCACGGCACGGTCACGCGTGCACTCGGGGCCGTTACACACACACAAACACACACACACACACACATACACACACATTCTCTCTCCGCTCCGACACCTCAACTGTGATCCCACTTGCCCCCTTTTTGGGTGGGGGCCGCTCAGTCAGAGGCAACAGGACCTCTCCTCGGGGAGGGGTGTGTGTGCAGGACCAACAAGATGTTCACTGTAATAAACGTGTTATTACTGTGTAGATACGCATCCACTGGAGAGCGGTTATTACAATGCAATTTAGCAGCCTGTGCGCGCTAAGTGAGAACATTATAAACCACAAAGTGTTATCCTGCTCTACATGAAAATAGAGGTTTTATTCACACAACAGTTCTCCGTTCAATATCCTCCTGCGACATGTAATGAATGTGCTTATTTATAACACACACACACACACACACACACACATGGGTCCTTCACACACACACACGACCCCCCAAAAACGTAAAAGTTGATGTAAAGGCTGAAAAAAAATGTAAATCACATAAAATCACCAAGCTATGAAGCAGAACTGTCTGGATTTAGATATGAAAACGGTTGCAGCCTTGCTTTTAAAAGTTTATGAATTCCAAATGTTCAAAATTTATTGTTGAAAGTTTTTTTTTTTGGGTGATTCTAATTAGGCCACTGAAAAGCACAGTCATATCCAATGACTTCCCTCTTTCCATCAGTTGTTTGCAAGGGGTTTAAGGATTTATTAATGAGTTATATGCATACATGCCACTGCTAATGATGCACATTAATCAATTTCAAAAATCCTTCATCGCCCCCTCACTTTTTTACAGACTAGAAACAGATATTTTGCTTCAAACTTGAAATTTTGGATACAATTTTGGTGTCAGAAAGAAGAAACTACTCAACTTCATTTGTTCAAAATATCCATTAATAACTCAAAGTACTTGAAAATTATTTTTTCACTCGGTCATTTTTAAAAATTAAATGAATGTTAATGAAATTTAATTTTGTTTAATTATATTGTATTTTCACAAAATTCCTCCTTTAGTAGAACCAGGGGAAATCACTGGCACAATGGAAACCTGATTATCTGCTGTGATAATGGAATTTATCAAAAGTTTCAATCCACAACTTTCTGATTCAGTGTTTTTAGGTCATTTTTGTCGCTTTTCTTTGTCATTTAAGAAGAGAGAAAGCTTGCTTAAACGATTAACGTAAAAAAAACCGAAAAAACAGCCCAAAACATATACATACATATACACATACATACATCCATACATACATACATACACACAAACACACACACACATATATATATGGCAGGTTTCATTGATTACATATATATGTATATATATATATATATATATATATATATATATATATATACACACACATAAAGATACATGTATATATACATATATATGTCAAATACACACATATATATGTGTATGTGTATATATATATATGTAATCAATGAAACCTGCCTTACAGCCTTACACACAATTTATCTCAGTTAAACTTTGTATTCATATTAGTAAAAAATTACATTCATTAAGGGTTTAAAGGTACTGCATTTACAATAAGATGTTTCTAAGCTTCTTTATACATTTGTGTCTATTGTGTTTCTGAAGCCTCACTAAAGTGACCATTTGGCCCCAAATGCAGCATCCGTTTTTTTTTTTTCTCCCCGTGAAGCAACGTGCGAGAAAATGATCCCGTGAGGACAAATTATGTGATTGTTGCTCTTGCCGATGTCAGAACACTTGGGCTTCTTGTGTTAACAATTAGCTAACAATAACAAGTCACTTTGTTTCCAGCCGGGCTGGAAACAAGGTCGTGACCTTTAACAGCCGTGTGGTTTCACTCCACCCCCACATACACACACACACACACACTCACACACACACACACACATGCATGCAGGCATGCTTTAAACAAGTTGTGTCACTCCCTGTCGGTCCTAAACAGGAGATTTCTGTGTTTAAGACGACTGATAGAGGCTTTCATTGATACTATCGTATGAAAAACAACATAATATTTCAAGTGTCCTTCATTTGCTGTGTTGGGATATAAATATCCTTTTTCTCAAATTCTGAAAATCCAAATATTTCCCCCATCATTCTCATGAAAAATGATTTTTTTTTATAGTGTAACACGAAATGTGTCACAACATTGAAATGCCTTGTCAAAGTCACTTAAACAGTACAATTCTGTTGAATCTTTGCAATATTTGTTTCTTTTACACATAATAGCTTTCAACTTAAAACAAGAGGATATTATGAGGATATTGCAGGATATTATGTCGACATGATGAAAAAACAATGCGTGTATGGTATTCCTTATTTCTTGTTCCTTCGCATTAATTCCTGATCGAGCTGAAAATGTCCATGCAGCTTTCAAAATATGTTTAGCTCTGAAACCTTCACTGCTTGACAAATAATTCAAATTGTTGTTTGTTTTTCCTGATTAGTGTTCATCCCTCCCTTATCTCATTGCATTGAATGGAATTCTTTTCGGTGACATTCTCTTGAATTGCATTTTTATTAAAATTCAAGTGTCTTAGACTGTAGACTCATTTTATCTTCCTATGTTCCATTTTTTACAATTGTTTAAAAAACGTCAGTTACATTATTAGTTTTATTTTATTTTACTCATTCCTTGTGACTTTACTATGTCTATAGCCTTTTTGTTTTAAACAGCTCGTTCTGTAACTGGGATCTGTGTAAGGTGTAATATAATAATGATGAATAATACAATAATGATGACAATAATAATAACAGTAATTATAACAACTGATATTTTTGTTGTAGTGTTAAAAATAGTTATATTTAATTTTGGAATACTTTTAGAATATTTTTTGGGAATATTTTCCTTATTCTTGCCCTTATTCTTTTCATTTTTACTTGAAATTTTAACTGTTAATTCCTTATCTGTACAGTTTTACTAGAAAATATCAAATAGTTCTGTTCCATATTTTATTCTAATTTTGCCAATTTTCTGTATGAACAGTCATCATCATCATCACTAATCCTGGGTCTTCCAGTTAAAATTCAAACACATGCTTCAGGTTGAGTCTTCATGTATACTGCCATCTAGTGGCCAAACATTGCAGTTGCTCAAATGCGTCCCAATGGGCGCTTTTTTGACTTCACTGGGTTGGGGATTAGAATCAATAAGCATTGGTAATGGATGGATTTCTATTGTGTTGGACCGGCCTGTTCAGCACGGTGAATTTCAGAAACCTTGAACAAGATTGTTTTAGCCTGAGGTTGGGGGTTGGAGATGAGTTGTTTTGAGATGAACACATTACAAAGCAGGTTTTCCACAGTAACTGTATTGCAAATGTAAACAAGGTGGACAATCATATCATTCAACAACAATATGCTTGTTCCTCGGAATTTGCCATTTCTCCACTTTAAAAAAATTGAGACAGGATCTCAAAACAAAACAAAACAAAAAAAAAAAATTGTCTAAATACAGAAAAATATAGATTCAGATCAAAAAGGATTGCAAATACTTACTAGTACTGTCAATAACAGTGAGGGAAGACAGCTACAACAGAGACTCTTAACTGTCCTGCACAGTGGATGCATTTAATAAGTCAGACATACAAAAATAATCCACAACAAAGCAACACACATGTTGTACAAATAAAACCTGAAAATATGTCCCACTGACAGTCGTGATGGGAGACGTGGACGTGTGGTGAACATCTGTGCCGCTGGATGCAGCACCACCGGAAAAACTAAAATAGAGCGTTGCGGAATATTAACAATAGTTATATTGGTAATATCGACTATGAGTGGAGACGTGATGAGATTAAAAACAAAACAAAAAAACACGTTATAATAGAGTTTGCTAACATGAATTCTAGTGTGTACATTTTGTGACTCCCCTCCCTAAAAAAAATTGAAAGAAAAACTCTGCTAAGGGGGAAAAACCAAAAAAAAAAATTCACGAGTCGATGAAATATTCCAAAACAAAAATCTCTTTTTAAGTTTTACAAGTATAAAAAAGCTACAAACATTAATAAATTACATCACTGACACGGAAACACTTCACAAGGTGCTAGTAAAATAATTCTGAAACCCTTCAGGATACTAGAACTCAAACAAGAGGCTGGTCAGAGAAACTTTAAGTCATCTTATTTCATTTTTTCTTCCTCTTCTCTAGAATTTTTCCTCAAAGCTTCGTCTCTTGTTCGAACAGAATCACGATACATTTAGCTTTTTGTGCATGTAAGGCCTTATGATAAAATGTATTATTTCTTCAGTTGTTTTCCAGGCAACACCTTAAAAATCCAAATGGATGATAAGAAAATGTGAAACAACAACAAAACAAAAAAAAAAAGCTCCTGCTTTAAAAACAAAAATACGTAAAAGTTTTAAAAAAAATGAGGACTATGCTGAATAGCCACACTTATATTTGTTTATGCATTTATTCATAATTAGCAAAACTGGTAAAAATGTAGAATTAAGTTGGGGGGAATTACAAAAAGTATTAATTGAAAAGGCTATATACAAGCTACATTCTATATACTGTAATGTGTGTGATGTGGCAGAGATGCAGGTGAGGGAGGATGCTGGTGCTGCCTGAGAAAGCAAGAGAAGGGAAAAGTATCCCCATGTGACTGCAGATCGATCCGGATGAGGCTTATCATCGGTTCCAAGTCCAAACACACAGATATTGGCGACTCGTGTTGTGCTTTACAGTTGTGACATCTCGCTTCCCGTTTATAAATAAATACCCCTGGTGATAGTGCTCTGCAAACTTAAGCGCTACGTGCAGCCAAAACCCTCGCCGCTCCTCTTCTACTCCTTCAGCTGCCTTGTAACCAGCCAGCTTTGCCCCCCACCACATCTTCACTTTTCATTATATTAGTTTCACACACGATTATAAATAAATAAAGGATGAACTTGTTACATACCCTAATGCACAAAAAAATGTTAAAATGATTCCTTTTCAGATATGTTTTTACCGAATTATTATTTCAGTATTTTAGGAAGATGAGATGAACGTAACTATTGGCATTAAATGGACATTTATCACTTCTTATTGATTTTAGCAATCATCTTGTCGTTTTAAAAATAACTAGACAAGAATAATATGCTCAGTCGTTAGTTCATGTACGCCTAGAGGTTTGCTTTCTTTTTTGTTGCTTCATCTGTGAGAGAAACAAGATGAATTTCCTGGAGAGGAATATTTGATGAGCAACACAGAAAAATTAAAATGAAAACAAATATATAAAATAAAATAAAAAATAGAACCATGAAAAAAAAAAATCTTGAAACAAAACCGTCTTGTATCGAAAACTGACTTTTGAGGGTCAGATCAGCGAGTGTTAGTCTTGGTTATTTAAAAAAGCTCGGAGGGGGGGTTCACAACAAACGGAAGCATCCCTGCTCTGGGAAGAGCCCATGTTCCTTTTTACCACAGCATTTGATATTTCCTTTATTATATTTTTTATTACATTATATTAGCTTTACCCCCGCCCCCCCAAACCCCTACAGAATAAGCGTTCTAGATGCTGAGGTGACTTTTTATTCCAATGAAGACGTTGAATGACTGGGTTTTACCTGGTGGCAATGATAAGCTGCATCCTTAGGAATTAAGTTTCTACCCCCAAACCCTCCCGACCCAAGCACACATGCACACCGAATACATGCAAGGGATACTTTTGTAACTCTTGGAATGACTGCAATGTACTTCTAACTTCATGTTCTAGCAACCCCTGATAAACTGATAGCTGTAGTAAAATGACACATGTCCTCTTAAAAATATTTATAGTAGGTTCTGTACACTTTAATATCTGAAAGTTATAAAGTATAAGGAGAGGCAAAAACCTATTTGCGTGATGTTCTTCTTAGAAATTGAAAAATGCATGATTTTCTCCTCGCTCTTTCTCTCTTGCATTCGCTTTCTGTTACTCTCTCTCTCTCTCTCTCTCGTCTCCCGCCATAGGTTGTGACCAGTGAACAGAGGGTGAGTCTGGATCGGACCCAGTTCATGATTTCTCAGTCCCCGCGACAGTCCCGCTGCGAGCTACAGGAGAAGCTTTCCGTTTCGATGGATCTTTAAGATCTTTCCCAGTCTCTGTTTGGCCGTCGCCATGCCTTTCTTTAACCGCTTTGCTGCGAAGAGAACACAAGGAAACGGTGTCATCGGAACATCATTGCAGCTGAAATACAAAGAAAACGCTAATGTCTTGCAACAGAACAGTAGGAGCTTTTTCTCGGTTTCTTGAACCTTTTTCGGAACTAGGCTGCCTTTTGTGTGATCGGACAGCGAAGGAACCAAGACCTCGGTTCCTAGAACCCCTTTTAGCTCCTTATCCAAGACAGGGTCTTTTTCCCCATAGGTGTTTGGTGATCGGTGGAATTCATAGGCAACACCCGTGACCGGATACTTCTTGTGGATCAGCAGAGGGCCGTTTCTAAAAAGCTATCGTGTTCACAGGTCAGCTGTTTTCTTGCAAAAACAAATGGATGGAACCGGCAAGAAACAGAGGGCTAAGCTCTTTCTAGGGTGTCCTGGACTTCTGGAAGGATGTCAACATTTTTGCCAAAAAGGTAAGCATAGGGGTTCTTCACACGGCTTAGCGGTTCAAGGAGGAAATGAAAACACCTTAAGCATCGTGTCAACCTCTGGCCTGCGGGCCAAGTTTGGCCTGCACAGTAATTATATTCGGTCCGCAAAGCCATACCAAATGACTATTAGAGCTGGCTCGCCCGGATAGTCTACAGTGCATGTACCGCTAATTCTACAAATCCCAGAATTTTCAGCTGGTGTTTTGGCATGAAAATCACAACAGGACCCATAAACGCCCTCTCCTCTGTGTACAGTAGTCATAGCGGCCTTATGCTAATACTGGCACCCTGCTACTTTAGCAGAAAACAGGATTTTGCAATATTAAGTTATATATTGTATAATATTAAGCTATGCTTGTTCCATATTTAGTTTTAAAGCAAAACTTGTTTGGGCCCGTATGGAAAGGTTCATTGTTTTATCTGGAAGAAGATTTTTTTCAATAAATATAAAGTTTTGGCCCGCGACTTTGTCCCAGTTTTGAATTTTGCCCCACTGTGCATTTGAGTTTGACACTCCTGACCTAAACCCATTTGACAGATCAAGGTTATTCCCGGCATCCAGACGCTGCATGCCGTGAATGCTGTGGCAACTTCACTCAAACTTTCTCTTCTTCTCTGCTGGTTTGATGAGATGAGATGTACTTTAATGATCCCATGCTTGGGAAATTGTTTAGCAGCAGCAGCAGCGAGACATACACGGATAAGACAGTGACAAGCTAAAACTACAAGTAAAAAATAATAAGTGTATAAAGTATAATATAAAAAAAAAAAATCAAAAAATTAAAAAAAAAAAATGTTTTTGAGCTTGACTCTTTAAGGTGCAAGTCAAAGATGTTTGTGTCATTCCGGTCCTAGCATGGTGATTCCACTGCTTGTGGGAGGAACTGAAGACGTCGTGGATAGTTTTTAGGACCATTCTGTCCTTGAAGTGGTGTACAAAAACAGTCAGACGTGCCGCCCACCACTAGGTAGTCTGGCGGAAATCATGGAAAAACATGAGCGAAGTGTGTGTTGTGGACTTGTCCGTGAGGAGATGGTTATTGTTAGTGAGATTCTGTGACCGAGAGCATCATCTGTGAGAAGGTACGACACATTTATGGGGATTTGGTGCAGCAGACGGCAGGGACGTCAACAAACGAGGGATTGGGAGAGTCATCCAAAGCTGGTTGGTTTGGTAATTTAAAGACTATTGGCATTCACCCTGTCGCTAAATTCACGATCAAGTGTAGCAAAGTGTGCAAGCTACATGCGGCAATACATTGTAGCATTGTGGTGGTGACTTAAGCGATAGAGAACGAATAGAAAACTTTTCCCGACGTCCTCTGCCGCCATGGCGTCTTCATCCGATCTTCAAGGTAAATACACGAATAAAACCTGTTTATTTCGTTACATTCTCTTTCATTATGTGTACTTATTTTTTTATACATTATTTGTTGTTTACAAAGTACATTTTTCTTATTTGAAAAATGTAATCAAACTGAGGGTCTGGAACGCATTAATAGCATTTCACCTCATTTTAATGGGGAAATTTAATTTGATATACGGGCATACGGAGTTATGAGCTTGAACCAAATAAACTCTTATGTCAAGGTTCCACTGTACTTGTTTTTTTTTCTTGTCGGGGGAAAAAGTTTGACTGGATAACTTAAAAATCTCTGTTCTCACCTTTGGCGTCTGCTGAAACCCCACGATCCCCCTTCGCCATGCTGCTGCTGTTGGTGCTTGTGGAGTTGGTGCTGTTGTTGGGCGAGGACATGGACGGTCGCCGGTGGCTGAGGAAAACCCCGGGCGCCATGGGCTGAGCCCCCCCTGGCGATTTGACTGTTCCAGTGTTGAAGTCATGGTCTGTAAGGCTGCCATCTTGGGGGTCCAGATGGGGCTCCGGCGAGCTACTGTCCTGAGAGATTTTCAGGGGCTCCTCGATCACTGGGGTCTTTTTTTTGGTGCTTTTCTTTTTCTTCTTGGTTTTTTGCTGCTCCTCCTATTGGGTCACAATATAGTTTGTTTGTTAGAGCCGATATTATCGAGATGGAGAAATATTTCGAACGTTCCATACCTGATGTGAAAGTTTTGCCGCGGCCGCCGCCAGTCCCGTTTCTATGGAGGCCACTCGAGCGCCGTCTCTCGAAGGTCTTTCTTGTCGGGGAACCGAGGGTCCAACTCGAGCTTCGACAAAAGCAGAGGTTTTAGACTCAGCTTCTGCACAGGGCATCAGTGGGTCGGGCTTGTTCTAGTAATGTTGTACATTCAAATCCACACTTTTTTTTGGCATGGGGGGGGGGGGGGGGGCACCAACAAATTCACAGGACAACATTTGTAAAACCAAGCAACTTTAAACATGTAATATTTTAAGAAACACTAACTTATCTAGCTAAAACTACCGTGTCTTCAACAGAAGGCCCGGCACCTCCAAATTGCAATAAATTTAAACATCAAATATATACGGGAAATGATTGGTTGACAAACTATGACGTTTTCGAGGTAAATGTGTGACATCCCATCAAATTATCAAGAAAGGAACTAGCTGGCGATTGGAGCGGACCAGTGCAGTTCGTTGTCTTGCGGTGCTATGCGAAGAAAACTGATTTGTTTACATTTACTGGTTGTGCTTTCGTGTTCACCTTTTATTTTTCTTGAACCGTTTTGCCCGCCAATATGACGCCCCAGTATAAGTCAGACCATACAATGATAGTGATCTGAAGAACTGGGAAGCCATCTCTATGAAAATGAAATTAGATATAAAAAAAAAAACGCTTGGTGATGGGCAAAACACAGAAGAACATGGGCCAGTCGCTTAGCCTAATTCTTGACTTACACCTTACAATTTGGTACTAATCAATCAACAACCAATAGATAAGCACCAACAAAACCCAAAACAGGAAACCTGGTAGACATACAGTCACCAGAACTGTATTGGAGGCAGAGTCGGTATTTGTGGGATGGATGAATGTGAACAACGAAGGAAGTCCCGATCAATATGGAGCATCCAGAAAAAAGCAGTGGATGGCGGAGCTGTGGGCAGAACAGCCCAGCTTGTACGATGCCAACTCTCCAACATATCACAACCGAGTGGAGAAGGAATAGCGATGGACTTAAATAGCAGAGGCTCTGCAAATACCGAGTGAAAACATTGAGATTCCACTGAGATTTCCATGAGTCTTTTCCAAATCTTTTGAAAGTCATTAAATGTGATAGCCACCAGTGACGTGCGGTGAGGTTCATGGCTGGTGAGGCACTGACGTCGTCACCGCACGTCTCTTTTTCATATTTGAACGGTAAATGTGAATTTTTTTAGCGATTTAGAAAGAAAATAACTCTAAAGTACAAATCACTGAATAAATATAACCATTTTATTTAATTTCTCATTTTGCATTTTTTTCTTTCCGTGATGAAAGATGAGGCCCGGCCTCCCCTGCCTCTACTGCTTGCACGTCACTGACAGCCGCAGTCTTTGTAAATCTCTAAGAACTAGTCTTTAGATGTAAGCTGGTCTGAGATAATAGTTTTACATGAGTCTTTTCCAAAATCCTTCCAGTCCTTGGCTGTTTGGGTGGGATAAGTTGCATGACTGTCTGGATGATCACCAATAAGAAAAAGCGCATAAATTAAAGTAAAGGCCTTTAACAGATCCTCATATGCCGCTGCAGACACCAGTGCGTTAGTGTGGGTGAGTTTCGACTTATGGCAAAAATCGGAAAGAACGAACTCTATTCTGATATCTATCCCATAAACATAGATATAGTATATTCATAAAATGTTCTGTCTTGTGTAACTGAAAGCGGAAATCACAGGCTTGGTGATATGGTGATGGTGCATACCTGTTGGACTGTACGGAGTGTCGTCGCTGCTTTTCCGTTTTTTTGACCTGGACTTGAAAACGGGATTATCCTCTTCCGATTCCAAGGAGGGATAAACTGAAAAGCGCAATGAATAAATACAAAAAAATAAATAAAGAAATAAAAACGACACCTTTTTTTTTTTTTTTTTTTTTTTTCTTTCTAAAACGAAAATCAAATGCGAAAAGCAAAAGCAGCGTTCCAGCGGTGGAGATAAAAAGAAAGGGCTTGTTTACAGAAAAAGTTCGAGAACGCCGGTTTGAGAGAAGGCCACGGTCTCGGGTCGGCCCATGTCTGCATCCGGAGTAACTAATGTGACACTAATTAGAAGTTTATAATAACAATTTGGAACTTGCGTTAATGGCTTATTAACAAGCTGGGTGGGTCCGGCAGCTGTGTTTGGACCGAGAGGAAAAGGTTTCGTAAGAAAAAAAAAAGACTCCAAATTGGCGCAACAGGAAAAGTGTGGACTTGGAAAGGACACACAGAAAACAAACATAAACTTTCCTAATGAAACATTCCAGGGCTGGTTCTGGATGAAGGAGCTACACGTGGACCCATCAAGGGCCACTTAGCCGCACCGAAAAATCAAGCGGGGGCCAATAATTCCTGTCTAATTTTGTTTGCTCGAAAAATGCTCCAATGTCGATGTGCTTTCGCCCGTAACGTCTCCCAGGAAATGAAAAAGGAAACGGAAATGACCAAACCGTAATCGGAATCCTTGAAGCAGGCGTCCATGTGATCCTGCTCGTCGTCGTAATCCAGACTCTCGACGCTGCTGCTTTTCCTGGGTTTCTTCAGGAGGCGTTTGGTGGGCCGCTTGCTGTTCCTGCCATCTCCCCCGCCACCGCCGCCTCCACCTGACTTCTTACTCGCTTGCCCCCCAGACTGGGCGCCGTGGGAGACGCTCTTGGACTGGCTATTGCTCTTTGACTGGCTGTTGCTCCAAGGCTGCTGCAAGCTGTCTGAGGACGACAGATTGGCCATGGACAGCATGCCCTGAATGGCCTCCTGTGTGCTGGGAGATGCAGGTGGCTGACTGTAAGTAAGCCAACAAGAAATAGAAAACAGCCATTACACAGGGCTGCATAGGGCAAAGAGCAGCTGAACGAAATATATATTTTTCAGGAAAAGAAAAAAAAAAATCAGTGTAGCGTATGATCAAAAAGTTGTACAAGTATAAAATGCACTAGAAGAAGGGAGAAGGAATACTTCCAACTAAAGATCAGCTGATTCATACCTCCATCAAAAGTAAGAAAGTGGAATAAATAAACCTCACATGTACCTGTAGGTCTCAGTTACTGCATTATGAAACAATTATCTGAAATAAAGAGGCGTAATATTCTCAGCAGGAACTACTTTCCCACTGGGAGGACCAGAGAAAAATATCACCTCTGGCTTTTCACATTTGTTTTTATTTTACAAATTGGCTGAAGTGATACTGTTACGAAATCACGATTTTTAATCACTTTTTCTTACAAAATAGGAGTTCTGGCTCCGATACACTCCCAGCTCAAGTCGATGAGCGGTTTTGAAATGCTTTTCCTTTGATTTTTTTTTTTTGTATTTTGCATCACGTGGGGTTAAAGTACACAAGACACAAGACTTTTTGCATCTTGCTATTATAGCAAAGAAAATTACTTGCCACAAAGTTTCCGATAAGCAGCGACCGAGAATTCAAAGTGTCACCTATTAAGCGATTCATTCAAAGCGTCACTATCAAATGTTGCTACAATGACCCTTGTTCATTTAACTCCAGTGACTTCCTTTACTCTTTTAAAAGCTATCTCAGAGAATAACATATTTTACTCCAGCTTTTCTCGTTTCCTTTCATTGCTCAATTTGGGCTTTCACTGCGTTGGAAGTAGACCATCAAGAGCTGAAATCAACCGGAGCCTGCAGCTATTCCGTGTTTGATGAATTAACGCAAGCGGTGACTTAGCGCGACCCCACCGACATAACCTGCGTAGATTGTTGTTTCAGTCACGAGAAAATTTTTCAGTTAGAAGCAGAAATTCCATTTGTATCAGTCAATTAGTGGGCCATTAGTTTGTCAGCAGGGAGGCCCATTAAGGAGCAAAAATTCACTTAGGGAAAAAGGAAAAACAAAGGTCCACTGGGAACAATTTAAGCGGGATCACTATGCATGACTTGAAACCTGGCATTTTTTTTTTAGATCTGGAAAGGTTTGTTCGTGTTAAAAGTGAGGAAGCAGGATGTGTGACGTGGCGGTGTGTGTGTGTGTGTGTGTGTGTGTGTGTGAGGAGGGAGCCAGTCTACCTGTTCGTGCTGTAGTCGATCCCACCCACTTGCTTGCTGGCCTGCAGCAGGTCCAGGATCCCGGCTGCGCTGCCGCCCTTTTTCTTGACCTTGGAGTTGCGACACTTGGCCTCGGGCTTGGCCTCTGTGTCGATGTGAAGAGTCTCCTCATCCGATGAGTCCGCACTCTGCCGGCGGAGAGGGGGAAGAAGAAAAAAAACGGGGAGGAGAAACACACGTTTACCCTTTTTTACTGATGATTCCCAACAGAATTAATCATGGAATTTTAAATGCTTATTCTGGCCGGGCCTGATGCGTATGGTGGCTGGGCCATTGGCAAAATAATTTTATTCTTTTCAAGGGTCAAGGTATCTCTTTATTATCCCTCCCTAATGAGAAATTTGTATTTATTTTATTCATTTTTTTGGACATTCAGTTATTTTTCATTATTTGTGGTCATGATGTAGTATTACTTATCAGACTTTATTTCCCCAAATTGTTGTTTTTTGGTGCGGGATGCCAGAAATCACATTTTCAATGTTGTCCACATTTAGATCTGCCAGGTTATGTCCACATCAGTACCGCATAGACCTGGTAAATGCACAACTTACAACAACATATATGTATATTGTTTTGTATTTTTGCAATATGCCTTGCATGGTTGCAGGATACCCGATGTGATTTGTTGAAAATGCTCTCTTAGATTTACATCATATACCATCAGCATGTCAAGAATCCTGGGAAATGGGGAAAGTCCATTCAAATAGCAGATTTGGGTTTTTACTTTCATTTTCAGTCGCATGGAGTCGTGTCGTCTGAGTCTCGCCCTCACTTTGTTCGTACTAGCTCTAAGCAGGGCAGGACTTGACTATCAATATGATCATTGAGTAGTCACGGTTCCTACCTTTGTCGCCAAGGGTTGAAACTTTGGTTTTTTGGTTGGCTGGATGGGTTCTCTGATGTCTGACAGAACTGCACAGAAAGAAAACTGTCATGAATCAATAGTTTGGATGATATTTACTGATATTTGACATTGAAACAATGCATAAATCGGTTAACACTGGTCCAAAGTTAGACCAACCGACAATGTGCCATCCGATACCATTTTACAGGCACAAAAAATGCCAGTATCGAGCACCCCTGCACTCAGGGCAATATTGTGAAAACATCAATAAATTCAACAATGCAGTTTGATCAGCGTGAGACCTTCCAGGCGCCGTCCTTGCAGATCTTAGGATCTTAACACTTTTAAACGTTTCCTGGGTTAAATTGAGAAACATCTCATCAAGGAATCCATTCTAATCATATCGTCGCGATTTTGGTCACTGGTCCTCTTCAGTGCTAAGTGTTATGGATGCGTTAAATTAAATACGATAAATAAGTATAACAAAGCACTCACAGGAAAAGTCCCTCTTTACGGTGTTCTTTTTCCTCCTGATGGGGAATTCGTCAATCTTCAGCTCACCCTCATCAGAGACGTACTCGTACTCGTCTCTCACCAGCTTGCTTTTGTCCTCTTTAAGGTTTTGTAATGATCCGAAAACCCCCGAGTTGGTCTGAGGTTTCAGCATCTTCGAGCTGGAGAAGGAAACCACAAGACAGGCTCTCGCTGTGAGGAGTCCTTGAATTAACTCTAACGACCGCCGCCGCGGAAAAACACTCCACAAGAAGGTAATAGACACTGCTTTGCGCACGTTGGCGCACGTACCTGAGCAGCTTCTTGTGAGACATCGTAAAGCTGACTTTGTCTTTGCCGCTGGACAACAGCGTTCTGTCAAATTTGCATTCCTCTTCCATTTTCAGCAGGGAATCCGGCTTACTGTTCTGTAGAGCGATATTAAAAAAAACAAATGTCACCATTTCAAATGTCGTTTGCGGCGGTTGAGTTTCTGTCTCCAGAGAAAAACACAGCACTTATTGATACACTTGGAAACCAGATTTAAAAACAAACAAACCAAAAAACAAAATCTCCAAACATTCTTTTTCTGCACTTTGCATTTGTATTGATGCACTACGGTAACACATTCAGTTACAGTCTACCATCATTACTGGAGCGTATTTATCAGCTCATCTGTAACTGATCCCTTCAGCGACACACACATCAGAAGACTTGGAAAAGAATTGTGGAAAAGTATCATCTCACACCTGCTCTTCCAAATGTCAGAAACGCAGACGCTCCATGTTTAACTCGATGACATCACAAGACTGATGGCCGTGGCTTAAGACGCCTGATCGAAGTGGTCGTCGGTCATTACCAGTATAGAATATACAAGTGTGTATACCAGAGCAGGTATGATACAACCATGGGGTCTCTTGCGTGATGTCCCAACATCACAGGGATTGTAGAGAGGTTTCATGTAGACCTTTTTAGAGCCACGGACTAAAAAGTAAGTACTTTGGTGTTTTAAATGCACTCTGGGACCCTTCTGGTGTCTCATCAATGGTTCTTTTCAAATAAGTTCTCTGGTGACATTTGGTACGTGGGCCGTTTTAGCGAAGGTCAGCTGGCCGATTTCAGCCATTCATTCGAGGACTTTGAAAATGTTTGCAAAAGAGTCGAGGAAAACAATCATCTCACACTCGCTCACGTCTAAAGACACATTTGAGGTTTTAGTCTCAGCCTAGTCTCAGACTGAGATTTTACAAAGTGTGGCATACAGGGTCCCTATTTTCAAAACTAAAACTAAATTATTATGTCAATCTTTTTTTCCGCCATGCAATGTTTTCACCGGGTATTTGCAGAGCCTCTGCTCTTTCAGTCCATTCCTTTCTGTCGCCACTCGGTCGTGATATTTTGGAAAGTTGACATCGTACAAGCTGAGCTGTTCTGTCCACAGCTCCACCAACAGCTCCTCTTTCTGAATGGTTCGTGCTGATCGGGATGTCCATTGTCGTTCCTGCTCATCCATACCACAAAAAAATACCGTCTCTGCCGCCAATACTGCGCTGGTGATTATTGATTACTAGGTTTCCTGTTTTGTTAGAGCTCGTCTATTAGTTGTTGATTGTGTTAAGCAACCGTAAAGACTGAAAGACTCTATTATAATATCAAACATGTTTGATATTGTTGTGAGCACAGCTCAGATTACCACCTTATACTTAATAATGGAGATGATGGGAATGTGCCGCAACTACAGTAAAACTCCAAAAATGTTCGTCTGACTTTCAGTTCTTAGTCCAAAACCATGAAAAATTTTTGTTGTAAGCCCAGCTTGATGAAGATGGGCTTTCAGCTTCTCCAGACCCCACAGTAGGTCCACAGTAAAGGCCAAATCACAAAGCCAATCTATGTCATTTGGCTCAGGAAAATTCCCAAGTGTTCCCAAGTAGCTCCAGAAAAGAAATAATCTCCTGTTTGACCTGCCACATTCATTGATCCAATCATTCAATCATTCACATCAAGTATGAATTCTGTACTGATCTTTGGCGGGCCGGATAAAAAAGACCAATGGGCAGGATGTGGCCCGCGGGCCGTGGTTTGCCCACCCCTGCTCTACTGTGTGTGCCTTCTCTGCCATGAAATAATCTGGTTTCGTTGTGGAGTCCTTCACCCTGTCCTTTTTTTAGCTTTCGGGGTCACTCGGAGCCCAAATACGGTTTGTGGTCTAGAGGGCCAGATGCTGGCATGCCCTGACAAATTATCAAAGTGTGGAAAAGGAAAAGAAATCTCCCAGGGCAAGTCAATCATCAATCAAAGCGATAACCCAGTTTTCACTTTGATTGATGAGCTGTAAGCTCCTCCCCGACAGCAACTACTGTAAACTTGCAGTTACTCTGATGGTGGAGACAAAACAACTTGACAAGACCAAAACTATTAAGTAAATAACAAGTTGATTGATTGTACTAGTGAATTTAAGGAGGGGGCGGGGGTTGCAGAGTGTTGCTTTGTAGCAACACTGACTAGATTTGAAACGGTGATGTGGACAGTGTGGGGCAGACAAAACATTCATGGTTCCTCCCTGACTTGAGGAAACCTCAGAAAATAACCGAATTTCAGTCAAATTTCAAGCGCCTCCGGTTCTGACAGCTTGTCGATGGCTACTCGACGTCTCCGTCCCTCCTGATGGACGATCACTGATATCAACTGAACTAACCGAACCTGTTTCCTGCTTCATTTTCCCACGTTGGGAATTTTATTTTCATTTTGGCCGATGTCTCGCGCAGTTTTCTAACAACCCTTTCTCCGTATGATTTTACATTGGTAACATTTGAAGTCTGTGATTCTGTTTTGAAGAGCAGAGTTTATTTGTCTGTTTGTTTCTGCAATAATGAGCTCGATAAAGTGAACCAATTACGGGTGCACTTAAAATGAATTGCAATAACGATACGGTGACGTTTGGGACCCTCCGCAGAGGAAAAGGCTAAATGGAAATTAAAATGTTTTTTTCCAAAGACGCCACCAGAGAGGATATTAAATCAAATTTCCTTGTTTTGCTTCAACAGATACTGTATTGCAGGTTCTCTACATCCATTTTCATGGTAACCCGAACGAGCAGCGGCAGTTAAACCATTTACAGTTCTTTTAATGAATTATTTTCATATGTCGAGAGAGAATAAACCAGCCAAATTCACAGAGCGGAGCTGAGCGAGCGGAGAGGATGCCATCAAAATCAAGCAACAAGCAGGCCGTGTCATCGACCGCAACCCGAGAACGCACATCTCGACTGTTCCCTCTTCTAAATGAAAGCCATGTGACCACATGGTGAAACCTGACACTGAGGCCTTCATGTCATCTGGCGCGTCCCGTTCCCCGACACTTCCATCCAGTCTCCTGACCACTGCGCTCAAGACGGGGCTGTGAGCTTTTACGTGAATCAAGTGTAATCACAAGTGAAGGTGTGGTCTCCGGTGACCTTGGCGAACACATGACGGGGTCTCGACTCCATCTGCAAGTGTTTGGCCTGATGTGGAGGATCCTCAGAGGGACGCTGAGCATTCCTCAGCAGTTTGGCATTGAGTTTTCCATGAAACCTAAGCCCTCTAATGTCTTCCGTTCAACACAATTACATTTTGCTCTGAAAAAAAAAAAAAAAGAAAAAAAAAAGAAGCTTCCCCAGTGTTTCGGCGAGAACAATACAACCGGGTTTTTTTTCGCCGAGAAAAGACGAGTGTGATTCCATTAAACGTCGTTTTACGGCTCTGATGAGCTGCAGGCCTCAGATGTGCGATTATTTCTGCTGATTGCTTCGAAGTGAAGTGTGCAAATAACTTTCGGATGATACGGACGTTTTCGGAGCAGCTGGTCGTCTCGTAACCTTCGCGAGGGCTCTTTCTCTAGAGCGCAGCGAGTCCCGGGTTTATTTGAGAACAGAGTTGCTATTTTCTTTGGCCTGTTGCAAAAACCAGCTTTTCACTTTTGAATGCTTGACAGGAGAAATGATCTCACCTTATACTTCCACTTTGCCTCTGTCTTGTTTTTGTTCTGCTCTCTGATCTCAAACTTCTCCACATTGTTCTGCTTGGATGGCTCCTTCTCCGACATCCCCAGGAAATTTTTTACACCCTGGAGAAAAGACACATAATAAGCCATCTACAATACTATAAGCCATCGCAGCCACCGCCTGGGAACTGAATTCTATTTATTAAAAGTGAAAGTTAGGCCTAAACCTATACACTCTTTCATCTTTTCAACAAACTGATACACTCCAAATGCAATTGAATTGTGGTATGAAAAAAAAGTACATTTTTGGTAATTTGCTTTTTTTTCTGAACACATTAAATTGATTGATGATGAAATTATTGCATGCACAAAGAAAAAAATATTTTTATTATAATAATGGGGAGCCTTAATGGGAACCCTTTCCAATTTAATTTGATTTAATTTGGCAAATTAGCCAAAAATTTGGCTTGACTCAAAAAGCAGGAAAAGTCCATTAATAAACCAGGGGGGCAAATTACCTGGGCAGTGCTAAAGAATTAGTGCGAGGTAATTTACCGGAGAAAAAACGATCAAGTGATCAGGATTAGAAATTTTCTGATTTATTTATTCACGGTGTTTTCCTTTTTTTTTTTTTAAGAAATTGCGTTTCTTGGGTAAAATGAGGAGAAAATTGGGTGGAGCCGCATCTACTGACTGAACCACCACTTCAAAAAACATCCCGTCAGGTCGGCCTTGCATAATTCCAGAAAGTAGAAAAAAATTATCATAATTTACATTCCTTGAAATTAGAAGAGATAAATGCTAGTGCAAAAGAGCGCGTCTACGTTCACAACGTAAAAAATGCTCTCCAAACTATTTCTTTAACTTTTTCCAACTTTCAGAAGCAGCGTTTGGATAAAACCAATCAACGGAATTCAAGTTAATTGTCGGTGCCACAGAAATAATCCAAACGCTGGTGGAATCATTTATCTTTCGTTCTCACTGCATGCAAATGACTTCAATTAAAAGTCTGCTTTGGTGGAAATCCAAAGGGCAGAACAATAAATCAAACACACTCTTCCTGTGTGTGTTTGGGACGTGAGCATTGGAACCATTTAAAGGCAATTGATACTAAAACTGTCTTTTTTACTGTTGACGTAACATTCGCCGATTAGATTTTTGTGTTGATTGGAAGTTGTGATCGTGATCAGCTGCTCCACAGCCTCCTGACACTGAATCGCTCAGGGACACAAAGAACTGAACCCCAGGTCACATGGATGTCCCTGAAGCCTTTTTCTAATGCAAATATGTACCATATACCTAAAAAAAAAAAAAAAAAAAATTGCAGCTTTTTACCCATGAAGAGAATGACAAGAGCACTTTACAAGTGTGTGTGATAGTGGTGATGGATGTGTGTTGCCTGTTTTGGCGCTTCTGCCAGGATACTTATGGATTAGCAGGCACTAGAATGTGTGCAACGTCTAAATACGTCCCCTGTGTAAAGTTTTTTATGGATTCTTCTCCCCCCAAAAAATGATAGGACTAAAATGACTATGAAAAAAACCCCAATTGTTGATACTTAACAACACACAGTATTGATTTTAAATACAAGTCTATGGTTACAAAAAATAAAAATTGATGATCTGAAATGAAAATGAAAATGAAGATGTAAATGAAAAATGCTATAGTGAAGATATACTGAAAAATGCAGGGTAAAAGATAAATCACTAGCTGTACTGTTTATCCTGCAGTAAGGGTTAAGTCATTGATAAAATATCACCTTGGCCTTCTTTGGCTGGTCCATCCTGCTCAGGATGTCCTTGGCGTGAGATTCCAGAGCAGATAAACTCGAGGGTTTGGAAGGCGGTGGCGACTCCTTCACTTTCTTCACCTTCTTTTTCCCGCCTTCTTTTGCCTTGGCCACCTTCGGGGGCTTCGGGGCCTTGGGCATCTTTGGAGGTTTGGGCGGCTTGGAGGGTTTGGAGGTTTTCTTCCTGGCTTTGTCACTGCTGGGAGAGGGGACGTGGGCCGGGGAGACGGGGTCCTCCGGTTCGGAGTGGGAAGATGGCGGCCCCTCGGCGGGAATCTTAATACTCGGCTCACTCTTGATGGCTTTAGTCGCGTTCTGGAGATGAGAGGGGGGACAAACTGGTGATTTTCAATTCTACAGGAAAACCAAACCAAACAGGAAAGGTTAGATGTCAAACAATCTGCTGGTATGATGAAGCGGATCTTTAAATCCGGGTATGTTGACAGCGAATCGGAAGGAAAGAACACATCGGTCCTATGGCTGGATTATTAAATATGAATTAAAATTAACATGTACAAAACTGTCACGTCAGAGGCTGCCCATTTTCTCCATGCTACAAAGATGAATAATAAGCCTTGGACCCCCATTAGCTTGCATTTTAAGGGATATTTTCCTTGAATTTGAAGTTATTTCTCATCAGTGTTTTTTCTATAATTATTTGTTTCTTGGAGGTTTTATTAGTTTCTAAATGAAATGTTATTCAGGTAGTTTTTTAAGGTTTTCTGCATAAAAAAATATAACTTAATATAATATAAGATAATACAAGATTTCCCATTATATTAATCAGTTTTAATGTTATAATATATATATGTTATATTTTAACATATTATATTATGTTATGCTATGTTATGCTATGCTGTTCTATGCTATGCATTGCGATGCTATTATATTATATAATATTATATTGTATTATATTGTATTGTATTGTATTATATTATATCATATTATATTGCATTGTATTGTAGAGAAGTACAGGTACCTCAGACAATCTAATCTCTCTGGCGAGGTCCTTGATGAGCTGCGAAGGCTTCATGTTTTCTGGAAGTTCGTCCTCGTGTTCCAAAAGAGCCTGTCGGAGAAAAAACACACAGTCATCACCACACACTTGGTGAAGGACAGCGACTCTTAACGTCCCGGTGTGTCTGAACCTGCTTCTTCGTCCACACTCTGAAGGCTCCATTGATGATTTTGGCACCGTGGATCAGGTACGGAGCTGGCTGCTTGTTTGCTTTATGTAAACCTGCAACAGGGGGAAACAGCATCACTGCTATAGCAAGGACTTTCAGATAATTTAACATTAATACACTGGCGTATCCTGTTCCTCCTTGACCGGAGGCTTGTCATACATTTCATGTTCTTCACACAATTTAACTTATTTTCGGATTGGGTAGGTTATGTTTTATACTATGATTATTCACCTCCATTTTTACATTGGTCCTGTGTTGAAGAAAAAAACAACATTGCCATTCAAAGTTAGGTGTCAAAGTTAGTCCATTTTGATCCAAAGTGCTGCAACCAATTGTGAATTGTGACTCGGCGGCAGGTGGGAAACTCAAAGCGGAGCAGCGGATTTCAAACGGCAAATACAGTAGCGCTTCGACTTACGAATTCAATTCCTACTTTTAATTTTTCCCATTGAAATCGATGTATGTGGTGGTCTTTCTGTTCCTTCCAGCACCTGTATTTTGGTGTTTCCTCCAGTAAATCAGCGTGCAAAAGTAAAGCCTTCTCACTTACACTAACGCTATCTCCAGCCTCACAATAAGCCTCCAAACTCACAATAATATCTCTACTTCTTGAGACTTGAGCCCACATCAACTGTCTTTAGCACATCTTTGCTCTTCAGGATTGTACAGATGGTTGAGCATGTCGTAGTGCCTGGAGAGATCTCTAACACCACTCTCAGGTTTAGCGATTATCTTCTTCTTCAGATCAACTGTCATTCTTAACTTCGTCTCAACACCGCTTTTAGCTTTTTTTCGTAGCCATAATGCGGACTGACTTATAGAAAAAATAAAAACAAAAAAAGCTGTATAATAAGAGAACTCAACGATGAATGATGAGGACAACATGGAGTACCACACTCCATGCCGCTATGCTACAACCCAACAACACGGAAGAACAGGATTGTTTGTGTGTTCGTGAACCGAGGTCGTTTCAGGTCGATTCAAAATTTAATCGAAAAGTCCGTTCGTGGGCCGATTCGTTCGTGATTAGGGGTGTTCGTGCACCGAGGTTCTACTGTAACGGATTGAGAGGAGAAACAGGCGTGGGGAGGTTCGGCAGAGAGAAGGTTCACAGGGATCAAGTGGAGATTCGGTTTACTTGGATGCAAACAGAACAGTAGGTCAAGACAGGTCCCTCCCATAGTCCTGAGACTGATGAGGCGCTTTTTGGTTTTTGATGGATGCTGGAATTGACGGTCTAGAGCAGTGGTCCCCAAACTACGGCGCGGGGGGCGGATACGGCCCGCCTCCACATTTTGCCCGACCCCTGAACAATACCAGAGATGCATTATGATTTTTTTTTTTTTTTCTGGCCGCGTAATCGTGAATTGTACATGCATAGAACTTAACATTCTATTCCAACCTTCTGCTATATGTGCCTTATCTGAAACCCCTCCCTCAAAAAATTAAAAAATCCTGGACACACCCCTGTCCAATAACAAGGTTTTATGACAAAAAGATTAGGTAAGAGAAAAATATATTCAGAATGCAAGGTATTTAACCTGTGGTGGATAAATGATTGTTTTTTTGTTCAATTCAAAGAAAAGGCTGTTTGTCTCATCTGTCAAGAGATGAGACAATGACATTATTCATTAGTAATGTAATTATTTATTTTCTGATTTTTTTTCCTGTCAAGATCCCAGAAAGAGTTCATTTTTGATTATGTGGCTTTCTGGAAAACAACAAATGTTTTTCGTTTAGACACCTCTGTGATCGTCTCAATCTTTGTTACACCCGTCAGAGAAAGGAAAAGTTATTTGGCCCTCGCAGGAAAAAGTTTGGGGACTCCTGGTCGAGAGGGAGACCAAGGAGAAGATTTATGGATGTCGTAATAGAGGATATGAAGGTAGTGTGAGAGAGGAGGATACAGAGAATAGGGTTAGATGGAGAAGGTTAATTTGCTGTGGTGATCCCTAAAGAGAAAAGCCAAAAGGAGAAGAAAAAGAAGATAAATATAATTCTGAAATCTGAATAATGGAAAATGTTTCATTGGCCCCAAAAGGCCCCAGCTCATAATATGGCCCCCAAAGTGTGAGATATACTTCCAATATCACAACAGGATACAGGAAGTGACATGATTTTTCTTATAAAGTCAACAAAGAAAGTACCAGAAAAAAAAAAAACAAACACAATTGCATTTTAAAAAAATGAGTCCAACGCCGAGGGGCCGGGATTCGACTTGGAAACGAGAATTTGACCACACGGTCCCCAGTCGCGATTGTCCTCTTTAATCTCTTTCCGGAAATAGGGGTACGAAATGTGCCAAAATCCCCAGAACATCTAAAGGCTTTGTTTAAGCTACGGGTCCTTAAGAGTGTTTTGCTTCAATACTGATTAGAGTCCAGTGGAAGCACACCAAGAACAGGAAATCATTTATACGACGGAGGGGGACGCCGGCTGTTCTCCGCACTTAAAATAAAAAATAATGCTGTATTAATGACAAGGGCTTGTGGTGGGCTGGAAGCACAACACGCAAAGGCAATTTGCCTTTAACAGATACACACACACACACACACACACACACACACACACACACACACACACACACACACACACACACACACACACACACACTTAGGGAAACTGGTGGAAAGATAAACAAGCAGCCGGCCAGCTGAGGGAGTTTAAAAACGGCCTCGTAATGGAGCAAATGATTCTAGTTCAGCCAAAACTTCTGAAGCTAATCATCTGTGAACTCCGTGATTCACTGATTCAATGACTGAAATAATATCAGGGCATCCTGTTCGTCATCTGTGCAGCAGACACACACACACACACACAGACACACACACACACACGCTAAAATGAAGATGTACAAACAACATGTCAAGAAGAGGAAGTAGGTTCTATTGCTCACCTTTGAATCTCTCAAGGAGGTGGCGTCCCACGTACCAGCACGCCGTCTCAAAATTCAGAAAGGGTGTGAGGGTTTTGACCTTTAGTCGCTTCTCAATCTCGTACGCTCTGAGGACGGAGGACGAACGTCAGATGAATTGCAAAGACCAAACGTGACAGAAATTAGTTATATTACAAATGTTTACGTTTGTTTTTTGTTTTTTTTTCCAGGATGTTCACACTGTGAAATGAGAAGTTGGAAAAACAAAAACCAAGAAATGTCTGCAAGACGTTATCAAAAAATGAGCAACATTGTTACTAAGATTTGAGAAGAATGATACTGATAATGACCAAAAATCAGCTGAAAAATACTTTACAGATAACAAGTATTCTAAAAATGATGAAAAAAAAACCCAATCCAAATACAATTTTTAAAAAATGTAAATAATGGGTGAAAACCTATCTTGTGAAAAGAAAAATACAAAAACTAAACAATAAATGATGTAATTAATCACACAAAAACAAGTAATATAAAATATAAAAAGTATCAAAAAAGGAAGGTAACATTGATGCTGCCATAAACCAAAAAGTTCAAATTGCTGAAAAAATCCGTCCAACTAACATCCTTGAAAATACGTAATTAGTCAGTATTTAAAGCCAAATTAAAGCCAAATCACAGCCAAATTAAAGAAAAACATTGGAAAATGGAGAAAGGAAAAATAAATCATCCTGAAAACAGAGAGAAAACAGCAAGCAATTATAAGAAAATTAGTAGAAAATAAAGGAAAAGTATACATATATACGTATATACTTAGTCTTATATACTTCTCCCTCCTTTATAGATATTCACATGTATGTATACAAATGGCAATACGCTGAAACAATAAGGGGGTATATTCAGGGACTTTAGTAGGAAAGAGAGACAACCTCATCTGCATCTCAACGCTAAGGCTGTGGACAAAGTGTCCGGAGAAGGCAAGGCAGTCCACTGGTGTCAGGATGGCGTTGATCCAGCCTGAGTAGAAAAACACATAAAATAAAAAAAATAAAAAAAAGGATGCATATTACTTATGATTTCAGCCTCAGCACTTCACGCTGTTCCTGTCGATGTCACTCCCTTTATCGCCTAGGAAACGGCTACATCCCAGCTGGGGGGAGGGATGATTCATACGTGGTAAACAGGATTTCTGAGCAACACTTCAACTACCGTACAACATTTCTAAACAACATGCATTTTTTTTCCATTTATTTAGATGTTGTAATATTCTGTAGAAAACAGTATGTGACACTTGTTGAGCAAAACATTTTGAAACCAAAAGATTATACATCTATACATATAGAATAGAATATAGAATCATAAGTTTAACTTTGGGAGGGAGATGGCTCGGGTACATTGAGAAGAAAAATGAAAAGAATACACAGATGTACAGATTGTGTGCAAAGTGTTGTGATATATAATCAATTCATTTGAATAGAAAAAACAATTGACGTTTAGACTGAGAGAAAGCAAATTTTTGAGTGCTGTGCAATTGTGCATTTGCAGAAATTGAGTGTCATCCAGGCTATGATCTGTTCTCCTGGTCGCCAACCGCTTTGTCTACCTGATGGCAGCAGTTCAAACCATATCTGTTTCTTCCACAAGAACCGACCTTTCGTAAACGATTATGGGATGTTTGGATGTTGGGCGTTTCACCATCGCTGCATGTCTTTCACGCATAACTCATCACTTGGATAACGGGGGCAATAATTGACGTTTTAAAAACACAATACGTGCCTGCAAAACAATGTTTAACGTGTTCTCACAGTGTCCGCTTTCATACAAGTTCGTTCCTGCCAAATGTGAGCTGACTTAGACGCCGATTTCATTAATTCATTCACAAATTATTCACTATCCACCGACGCTTTCCATGTTTAGTCAGCTCCGGTGGCGGTGGCTTGTGAATCCGCGGTTGCGAGTCGTAGCTCAGCTGATGAACCTCAACCTGACTGCAGCTGCTGACAGCGTTTACCGAATTAACTGCCGTACAAAAAGAAAACAAAACAAAAAAGAAATTTCCAACTGAAAAACCGCAGGTGAAATTGGGGAAGTTTCAAAAACACGTAATTTTCAAATGTCAGGAAAAAAAAAAAAGACAAAGCCATCGCTGCCAAAAGTTAAAGGTCTACAAATGTAATAACAATTTAAATCATGAATAACATTAAAATTGAGTGCCACACTTTTTAATTAATAATTACTTTATAATAACCTCACATTATGAAGCATTCATTAAGGCGTGAGCTCAGAACTGCTCTAGATTAATAAGCTATTCCTATTACGTGCTTATTAGTTTTTCATCCTGTACATGAGGTGACTTCTGAATTCATCATTTTACAAATTACTGGGGATGTATTATTATTGATTATTATTGTTTTGAGAGATATATAATTAAGTGTCAATAATAAAGTATCTAGATACCCATTGGAAATTATTTTTTCCTTCTAATGATTTGTATCATGCACTAATGGTTACTGAAATTAACATATATATACAATAAAGAATTACGAGTGGTCATTTTACAACTTGTGGGGCCCACACTCGAGACGGAAAATAATAATACATAATAATATAATAAATAATAATTATAAATAATTAAATAATTAAATGAATAATTAAAATAAAATGTACCATCCCAGTGAGATGAGAGTGTAAAATGGTGTCATGACCAGCTGCGGTGGAAAAAAAATGAAAGAAAGAAAACTGGTGTGTCACCAAGCTAAGAAGGCCTGTGAAACAGGACTTCCAGCGTGGCAGCTGGTCACGGCAGGAAGTGTTCACTGAGGCAAACTGCAGTGGCTGTCTGCTGCCGGCAGGGCAGGTTCATGCAGATGGAGGGATTGTGAATTCAGAGCAAGCATTTTTTTTTGTACGGAAGCAGAACAGAGCCAAAGAAGAGAAAATCAATTGAACGTGAGGTTTGGATCGTTCCAAATCAACAGTTCCTGTGAATGTGGGTGAGTCAGCGATGAATTTCCTGTGCTCTGAATGACATGCGTAGTACAAAAATTTGAATTGACTCACAGAGAGCAAAAACCGCTTGTCAATTCTCCAAAACTTTTTAAACTTAAAAAAAAAATCTGCTTTTCTCTCATTTTGTGAGTCAAAATGGAACTTTGTAAATGTACTGAATGCAGTTCTTCACTGTATAAGATATAAAAATCTGTCAATATAAAGTCACATGGTTGCAAGTTCAAAACACTGGCACTCAAAATGACACAATACATCAGCAAATTGACTAATATATACATATACACACACACACACACACACACACACACACACACACACACACACACACACACATATATACGGCTCAATGGTTAATTATGGTTAATTGTTATCTTTTCAGTCAGAAAGTAAGCACCAAAAGTCCATAGGTGACCATCTTTTTTTTAACAACGAATAATGTTTCAACAGCATGTGTATCTGCAAATATATTCTGTGCGTGTGATCTCTAAAAAATTCTCTACAATTTGACATATTTTAGTATTATAGCAAAGCATACCAAAGGTGACAGTGCTTTTTATTACGCTGAACAGGGTGAAGTTGTTGAGACAAAAATCTGGAAAGATGAATCAGAATGAAATGTGTGTCTAATGCTGAATCTAATTTTGGTCGCAGGGCTTTGTTTTGCAGGATAGACGAGGTGTTTTGCAGTTTGGATGTGTGGCCAAGTTTGCAAAATTGTGTTTTAGCAATTGGCAAAACACAGAGATGCTGCCTTTTCACGCTGTAGATCACAGGGGCCACGTCCAGACACACACAACAGTTCACTCTCGTTTAAACTTGTCCCGATGCATGTTCTTGGTTTTAAGGAGTAAAGTTGCCAATTATTGATAACTTGGAGAAAACCCCCGGAAGACAGAAGCCAGCCTTTTTGCAGCTTGGAGGCAGCACCCGAAACTCCAAATGAAGATTATTTATCTCTTTTTTTTTTTTTTTCATTCTTGACTGAATTACTTGATTGAATTACTTCAATCTTTCAATGTATGTCTTGTAATTACGATACTATTCTGTATTTCCTCAGTTCTTGTTTTTTTTTTGGAACAAGTTAAAAAACAATGTTAACACTTAGTGTTGAGGTTTTGCCAGCCCTCAAAATTTGATTTGCAAATCCCTTATTAGATCAGGACTGGCCATTATAAACATGCAACTTAAAGTAAAAACAAAAACTTTATAACGGTTTATTTCTCCGTTACATTCCTCTGAAAATGAGGAATAAAATAATATTAATAATAATACAATTAAAAATAATTATAATGATAAAATTATGATTATTATATACAATTTAAATAAAAATCGTTATATTTAAGATATAATGATTATTATTTTATAAATAATAAAACAAAACCTTGAAAAAGCACCGGGGATTTTGTCAAACATGTTAACCGTGTTTTATTTTAATTGATTCATTTATTTTCTTTACCTTAAATGGCCTTTTAACTGGGTGGTAGCAACATAGTGTTGATATCTGTGTGTCTGGCAATAGTTTGACCTCTCACCTGATGGGATGAAGAGGGTCTGGCCCTGCTTCAGAGGACACTTGTAACACTTGTCCACCTGGTCGGCGAAGAACATCTCGCTGTGGTTGGAGGACGACCTCCAGCGCTCATACAGAGACAGGTTGGCCGAGGTGGGCTTGATGAGGAAGAATATCTTCTCCCCCTGAAAGCATTTGCATTTGTGTTATTGACACGGCGCAAGCGGCGTCAGCAGGATATTACTCATCGCATCGACGATCTACGGACCCTCAGCACGTGGTACCAGACAGAGGCGCCGGCGCATTCGATATGGAAGTCGGTGTAGCTGTCCTTCACGCAGATCAGACAGTACTTGGTGACTTTTGGCTTTCCCAGCAGAGCGTCGTCGGGCCAGTAGTTTTCCACCCATGACAGCCGCCGCACAATCTGTGGGCTTTCCACGATGTTGTTCATCCTGTGCCAGGAGAAAAGATAAAAAATAAAATTAAACGCCAATGCCGAATGAATTTTCAGCCTCCAGGGTGAGTCTCCTTTCTGGGGAGGCTGCACAATTACAACCAGACGACCACCGGCTAATTATGCCAAACAGAAATTAAAAAGCAAAAACCAGAAAATAAAAAAACAAAATTTAAAAGCAAGAACTTATTTAAAAAAAAAGGAGAAAAAAAAACCTGCAATTTTTTTTTAATTAAATTATTATTCTTAATTACTACTGAACATAAAGGGGAAACTTATGGAAATCAATAGTAATTTACCACAAATTTCCTAAAAAGAAAACTACCATTTAAAACTGTTGCAGGGAAAAATAAAAAAACCCTCAGCCCAAAAAAAGACTTTGAAAAGCAAATTGCAAACTTCTTACTGAAAAGATATTTATTTCAAATTGTTTTACTTCAGGTGGAACACATCATGGAGTACACATCTGGCCCATAGTATGATCAGGCTTATTTAAAAAAAAAAAGAAAACGTTAAGAAGTGTGTGAGGGAGAGTACCGTGAGTCAGAGAACTCCAGGTTGATGACATTCAACACCTTCTTGCGGTTGGTGCTGTAGTAATAATCCACAAACTCCTTCAGCTTCATCTTACTGTCTGTTTGTTTGGTGACATCCACGACATCCACTCCCACGTCTGGACCTGTCGTGAAAAACGAAAAAAAAAAAAAAACATCCCGGCATTATTTCCTGCGGAGGTTCTCGTTCACTTGCTGCCTTTTGCGGGGAATTATTTGCTCCAAATTTTCATTATTTTATTTTTAGGAAAATGTCAGCTTTTTTTAAATTTTGATGACATTAGTTGATCATATTTTGACATCTGCTTTCAAAATTGAATGAGTGAAAATGTGGCGAAAAGAGGGGAGTTAGCATATTATCAATCATACTGAATCACAGAATTATATGATTTTTTTTTTTTTTAGCAGACATTAAGCAGAAACAGCTGTATTCATGGCTCACATCTCTGGTAACAAGATGTTTAAAAATCAGTTTAACATTTTATCTCATTTCAGAAGAAAAAGAAACATCTGGTGACCCACCCTCCGGGTGTCTGACCAAGTAAGCCGTCAAATCAGACAGGGTATTAAAATAAGGCATTTGTCCATATTTTCTACTCCAGATTGTGGCCGAGTTGACCTCAACGACCGATTTAAAAATGAAATGTTAAGAAATAAAAGGGGGGAAAAAAAAAATCCCATCCTGTTTAAGTTCCTGTTTCTGCAAGACCTTTTCCCTTGAGGCAACAACAGATCCTTGTAATCGTGTGGACGCGGAGCAAGACCTCCCCCTACTGGCCACCATAAGCCTCCACACATCCTCCTCGGTCCAACTTTTTGGTTCTCACAGTCTCCTCGCGCTCATTCTTCGATATAACTCCAAATGTAACGCCCCCCCGAAAAAATGCTGGATCGCACCGTTAGATGCGTCCCTTTCATTTCAAAGAAACAAAAAGGGTCATTTCCAGGTCTCTAAACTGAATCTTGCTGTCTCTAATCCAGAGAACGTTGTTTCTTCTGTCAGATAAACCCCTGATTCTCTCTCCCGCCCGCTCCGCCGTGCCTGCACTGGTTTCTCCACCTCTTTTCCAGGCACACACCCTCCCCGTTTGCTGAAGGTGAGTGATGCTCCGCATAAAGTTCAAATATGTTGTAAAAGTAAATGAAATGTTGCTTTTCCCCCTGGCAGATTATCGCCTGAGGGCTTTAACAAATTTCAATCTACATTAATGTAAATATGACTTCTTCTTTACCTTTGGGATGCTCCCCTCAGGCGTCCCCCACAGCCAATCATCTGCCTCCATCGAACCCTCTTCTCTCACATCAACTACCGTAATTTCCGGACTATTGAGTGCACGTCAATATAAGCCGCACCGGCTCGCCCAGGGGTCGGCAACCCGCGGCTCATCTTTACACTGTGGCTCTGAGTGGCTTGGGAAAATAAATTATGAATATTTAATTGAAGTATATTTCATTTGTGTTGATTCATTTTTTTAACTTTTAGTTCTAAGTTGGAAGATTATTGTGATCTTGAAATATTAAATACATTTATATTCATTATTTTTCGCCGCTCAAAATAATGTCACACTTGCGGAAGCTGGTATAGTCCCTATATGCAGATGCTGTGCGCGAAAGTTCAGGAGCAGAAGTCCCATAAACCAGGTAAAATAGATATTTATGAAGATATTTTGCACATGTTTATTTTTTTATTGTTTACTGACACAGTGATTTTTTTTCCCTATTTATTTCTAAAATTCAGATCAAGGCTCCGCTAAGCGCTCTGATAGGCCAAAGCTCAAAATGAGTTCATTACATAAATAAAATTAAATTTTCTCTGTAATACTTTGTGACTTTCAGAGGCAACACACTACACACTTATTTATACAAAGTGTAAGGGCAATAAAAAGCAATATATAAAGCGGTACCTTTTTTTAATTTTATATGTCAAAACGTGATTGCGGCTCCCAGTGTTTTCTTTTCCGAGGAAACCGGGTCCAAATGGCTCTTTGGGTGTTACGGGTTGCCGACCCCTGGGCGAGCCGATCGCTATCTCGGGCTTCCTCCTGGACACTAAAACCGTCAATGTCGTCTTCTTCAGTGTCGGAGTTGAACGGACTCAGAATTTCCCGGTCATTTCATCAGTCCGATGTGACGAGGAGAAATGTTTTAGCGGCGTGAAGCTCGTTAGCCCACCCTACCCAAAAAGTCCATATATTAGCCGCATCGTTGTTTACGTGAAAAAAGTCGCGGCTTATCGTCCGGAAATTACGGTAACTTCATGTCCTCTTTTGTCCTTCCGTAAATTTCTTCTCCGGTCTTCCTCCAGACCTCCGGGCCTGGCGGGTCCAACCTCCCCCATTAACCCAGATCTTCACTATCCCCCCTCTGTGTACATTCAAACCATCTCAGGCTGACTTTATCTCCGGAACACTTGACATCCAAGTGAGCAGGAGCAACAGAGCATTCGGTCGTGACACCCGGAAACGCGAGCGACGGCTCGTACCGACGTAGTTCTCCACGTCGCTGATGTAAAAGGTGGGTGCTGGCATGGACATCCCCAGGCCCTCCTTCTTCTGGACAAGGATGGGTTCATCAAAGCTGTTCTCCTCCAGGTAGTCCAGGGTCAGCTGGCTGCCGCTGAGTTTCACCACGATGTCGTCCGCGCTGGACACCGATATTTTTTCCATTAATTCACTCAATTTCAAGACATCTGAAGCAAATATTCATGTTGGTATTGAATTGCTTTTCCAGTGCTTCTTTTTTTTTTTTTTAAACTTGGAACCCATTCTAAGGACACTGATATTGATTTTAAGTTCCTGTTGAGACCATTTTTTTTATCATTTCTAGGTAATTAATTTTAAATTTCTAGGAATGACAACATAAGAAGAAGCATGTGGCCCGCTTGAAAATAGTTACGAGAGAACATTCAGCTGGAAGCTTAAAAACTTTAGCAGACATTGACACCTAGTGGTGGTCGGAGTCCGGGCATCTTGTGTGTGTGTGTGTGTGTGTGTGTGTGTGTGTGTGTGTGTGTGTGTGTGTGTGTGATGTGCGGAGAGGCGATCGTACCTGGGAAACGTTCGACTGCGCAGCTCCTTGATGAAAACCTGACTGCCGTTCTGCACGGCCTTGATGTCTGTGCTCTGGCCCGTGTCATGTTTGCTCCAGTTCTTTTTCTTTTTCACTGAGAGAAAGAAAGAACGGGGTTGGGGGGGGAAGGTGGTGGGGAGGGACAATCAGAACATTTTTCCGTCACCTTGCAGACGTAAAGCACCAGGGGGGTTTTTCCTACTGATAAGTGTTGCTACACACATGTGGATTTGCCATGTGTCTTCTCGCAGTTGGGGCAGTGATATATGTCGATGTCCGGAGCGTCGTCCTCGTCCACCCCGACACAGCTGCAAAACAACAGACACATTATGTTACAGAGGAGAAGGGGGCTTCTTCTTCATTATGAAAAGACAATTTTTTTTTTTTGCGATCAGTGAAGTCATGTCGGCGATCTCCTTGAAGGTTTTTTACTGACTTGTAAAAAAAAAAAAAAGAGAGAAAGTGTCTGTTCATTTCAAGAGTGAAGGACAAACACAAGAGAGGAAAATTGACGGACGGCAAATGCAGAGAGAGCAGCTGGATCCTCTCAGGAAAAAGGAAAAAAAATTGTACGCCTAATTGTTAGACCATTTGTGTCCATTGATACTTAAAAAAAAAAAAACAAAGAAGCAAAATTGAATGAATAAATATAACTCTGACACACCTTATAGGCTTAAACCAGGGGTGCTCGATACGTCGATTGCAGAAGTAATACTGGTAGATCTCATGACATTAAAAAAACAGACATCAGTCTATCAGCCATCCCGTCACTTGATTGATATACAGGACAGCCAGTCACATGACATCTGACTTTTTCTGACACTGAAGTCACTGCACGTGCACAAACAACGGTGCAAAGTGCAGCAAAATTAACAAGCTGGTAAGCAAGTTACCTCCGATTTTTAGGCCTCGGTTTTTTTCTCTTAAACTTAAGAAAGGGTATAAAATGAGTGGGGGAGCTGGACCAAGTAAGAAGACAAAAATGTATCACTTTCATACGGAATGGGAGGAGGATTTTTTTTTTTTTTTACGATGACATTTTCGAAGTGTGTTCGCCTCATCTGCCGGTCAACCATCGCAACACCAAAGACGGGTAATGTGGAAAATACAACACGGACGACCCGCCGAAAAGCGAGCTGAGAAAGAGAAAGGTGAAGGAAATAAAATCCCAGTTGTCCGGACGGCAGTTACTTTTCACACAACAAACTTCAAAAGCGGAAGCCGCGACCGAAGCCTCGTTCCAGAGGGAGTCACATCATCATTAATAAGGCTGCCCGTCAGCAGCTACTGTCCGGACTATGATTCAATTCAGTGCAAGTCATCAGAGTGAACGTTTGTCATGACAAAAAATGTACATCATTATTTTGTGTTGTGCAATATTGGCTCTTGCAGTTATGCAATGTACATCAACATACATTGTACGTGTATAGAGTGTTTTGCATTTTTGTTGTGGGTAGATCATTTTGACTTGGTCATTTTATAAGTAGCTCGCATGCGGAAAAAGTGTGAGCACCCCTGGTTTACACCTTCGGCCAACAGGCCGTGGACCATTTAGTATTGTGCCGCAAAAGAATGTTTTAGATTAGTCTTTTCCTGTTCTTGGCCTTGCGACAATATTAAACATGTTTGATATCATCGCAAGACTCTCAGTCTTTAAGGTGATGTAACACAATCAACTGATAGATAAGCTCTAACAAAACTTGTTTTTTAACCTGTAGGAGACAAACAGTCACCAGCATGGTATTGGCAGTAGAGATAGCATTTGTTGGTTTTATGGATGAACAGGAACGGCGAAGGATGTCCAGAAAGAGGAGCGGATGGTGGAACTGTAAACAGAACACCTCAGATGTACGATGTCAACTCTTCAACGTATCATGACCGAGTGGAGAAGGAAAAGCGATGGAGCGAGATAGCGGAGGCTCCGCAAATACCCGGTGAAAACATTGCATGGTAGGAAAAATAGCTGGAATGATCTAGTTGTAGCCTTGTGAAGAGTGACCCCTAAAATTCATTAGTCTTTGTGAAATCTCAGTCTGAGACTAGGCTGAGACTTAAAACTCTAAAAACTTGTCTTTAGATGTGAACAGGTGTGAGATGATAGTTTCTTATCCTCAGTCTTTTCCAAACCTTTTACAGTCCTCTAATGAATGAGTAGCATAAGTCAGCGAGCTGACCTTCACTAAGACGTCCGTCAAAACAAATGTCAACGGAGAACTCGTTTAAAAAGGGAGAAAGAGCCAACGATGAGAAATACCAAGACTCCTTTTTTTGTCTGTGGTACTAAAAATGTTGGGGACCACCGGTGTACAGGTAACCTCTACGCTCCTTGTGCAAGTCTAGCATGCTGCTTACAGTGTTAACTGATCTCCACCAGGGAGGGTCAGAACCCCGTCTGATATGATTTTGGGACATCACACAAGAGACCCCATTGTTGTGACATACCTTCTCTGGTATACACACTTGTATGCTCGCTACTGGAAATGACTGATCATGCTGAGGCCTCGATCGGGCATCTTTAGCCAGAGCTGTCGGTCACGTGACATCAATGAGTCAATGCGAAGCTTCGGCATCGCCGACGTATCGAAGAAAGGAGCAAAAGGTGTTGGGGAATAACCGAGAGGGATGGAGGGGCAGCTTGAAGGGCGGGGAAATCACTGCTGGCGGATGGGCCACTGAAGTAGAACTGTGAAGCTAATATAAAAGAAAAAAAAAAAAGAAATATCAAATGTTCGGATGATAGGAACATGGATAGGACTATTCCACAGAGACATACAGGGGCTTTGGTTTGTCAAGAAACCCAGTGAGAAGGGGTTTCCATCTAGAGATGTCTTGTTTGATCTTCACACCCTCTCACGAGTATTACGAATGAAAGTCCTATCTTCAGACAAAAACATGTCTACCTTTTTCCCCTCAAGATAATTCTTCTAATTTATTTCAACACACACACACACACACTACAAACAGATGATGCCCCCGTTCTGTATATCTTATATCTTACAATACACTGAGTATTTGCTATAACCTGTTGAATGTTGGCACTGGGGCTGCTTTAACGTTGGATAAAAATATATCTATCATAATTATTATTTTTTTATAATATATTACACAATGTAACAGTCATTCATCCATTTAATATCTGTTTGGCCAATCTTGTACAGACACAGTGGGGCAAGAAGTTTGCATGTTTTGGACTGCGGGAGAGAATATTGTAATCGAATGAGCCGCAGAGAACCAGAATCAAAAATAATCATTTTGATGCTGCTGAACTGTAAAAACAATCGCTAATGCAGAATAAATTATTTGATTCTTTCTTGTGTGGCTTTTAAAATTTGTTTTCTGTGTTATTAGAATAAAACAAACATATTCTCTGTTACTTTTTTCATGTTCATTGTAAGGTTTTATGCTTTTCGTTTTGGTTTGGTTGTTTATTTTGCCTTGCCCTGTATTATTTAGTCTACATCCTTGAGCCTAGTTTCCATGAATGCGGCGAACCGTTGATGGGGAAAAATATTTCATTACAGTTATGATCAATTATGATGAACCAAAAGAAAATTTAAATTTTTTTTGATCGACATTCAACTCTAAAATACGAAGACAGCACTACAGTTAGGAAGTATCTAATTCAGAATAATGACAACAAGTCTATACATCCACCTTACTGTCTACCTTACACTATATTGCGCATTACAGTTTATACATTGAGTACCAATGCATTTGTTGAATATATATATATATATATATATATGTATATACGTATATACATATCTTGTCTTGCTATCTCCTATCTTCTGCCTTTCTATTTATTATCATACTCATATCTATTCAATTTTATATTTTTTCCCTGATGTGTACAGAATTTCTTTAATTTAATTTTCATAGTGCAGTGGGTCCACACTTCATCACTAATGCATTGATAGATTAAAAAAAACAAAAAAAACCTGCAAAGTGGCAAGCACGACTTCAGTTTTACATACGAGACATACATTGCTATTATGAGATTAAACACTTGGCCTATGTACAAAGTCAATTGAAATTCAGTTAAAGTGTAAGATTAGTCTAAATAATTCATTCAGATTGTGTTGAAAGCACCCTAAGAAAAAAAAGGCTATTTTTTAGACCCCCCCCCCCAATAAAAAAAGGATCTGTAGATGCGCAGAGCGCTGTTATGAAGTACCAGTGCCCTCAAACACATACCTTCTATTGAACACCATCACAGATCTTTCCTACGGCGACTATTGAGTACTTAAGTTCTGTTGAACTTCCATGCATATCAAGTAAACTTAAAGTTCATGGCGTATCGGGAGAAAATAAACATGTTCTTACATGAGGACTCCTGGTTGCTGAAGGATGTAGTGCTGCAGAAAGGGTGGGTAGTTATTAGAAAAAAAATTAAGATTACAAACAGAAGGCGACCTAATGGCCTGTCTTGTCCATGTAACCGCGCATTCCATCCTTTTGGAGTCGCTGGGATTTCCCAGAATGTATCGTCCCCGACAACCGCCACCACATCACACATAAACACTCACTCACTCACACTCAAACACACACACGTCTTTAACCAGTTATACACATGACTTGCAATAAAGTATCGGGCTTTCCACTCTATTCAAGATATTTTCCAGGACTTATTCCAGTAACAATTTTACTTCTCATCTTTCTACAATCTTCCCTCCAATATATAATTCCATTTTTGCCATTTCTGATTTTTTTTTTTCAAAATTCAATTTCAATGTTGTTATCCAGGTCATTTCTAGTTAAAAGTCCAGAGTCGTACGAAGGCTCAGGAAGCAGGATGTGCTTTAACTTGTGTGTGTTTCTATTTTAACTTGTTTATTATTTCTTTTTTTTTTTTTTAATTAAACTTTAGGTAATTTCTTCAAATCATATTCATCCATTTACAATTTTTAAAGGTTTTTGATGTCAGGGAAACCTGGGGGGGAGGAATGGAGAATCCTGATAAGTGTGAGAGAAATAGGTCATTTCAGGTCAGACACAGCTTGCATTTAATTTAATGTCAGTGGTGTTCTGGGGTTCACATGCACGCACGCACGCACGCACGCACGCACGCACGCACACAGTAAGGGTTACTTCGGAGCAGAGGTCACGGGGAGGTTCTTTGGTAGTGGTTTTAGTATAATGCTGTTCAAACATTAAAATTGTGCAACGTGAACACTGACATAATGCTTTATATGAATGTAACGTTCTATTTCTAGCCGAAAACGTTTTTTTTTTTTTAAATCTAAGTATTTATTTGGGGACAAATCAGGTAAAAGGCAAAATTCAGTGTAATGAGATCGGCTATTACCTCATAACATATATATATAATAACTTACGTCAAAGGAAATGCATTTACAATTAACACCGTTTCTTTGATTACTTCGGAATTGATAAGATGAGATAGTACTTTATTGATCACATTTGGGAGATTTCTTGTCACAGCAGCGCAACAAAGACCATATTAATAAACATGAATATAAATATAAAATAGAAGAGAAATATAAATAGAAGAAACAAGTGACAACAACAACAACAGCAAGGATAAAAATTGGATAAGCAGGGTGAGAATGGAGTGACAACAACAAGGATAAAAAAAAAATAGATGACAGAATGAATCATCAAAGGTCATGATGTTTCATTTCATTTCTGACCTAAGTTCTTCAAGGACTATTTCTATTTTGTGCATTTTTCCAATTGTGTATCTTTAATTCAATGTTGATGTGTCATGTGTTTAAATATTAAGAGTCTCAGCGGTCCATAAGGCTATTGATATTTTATTGGAGAAAAAAATGAATAAGTGATTCCCTCTGTTAGACTTTCTTTTCAACATTTTAAGTGTCTGAATTTGTTTTGTTTTTTTTCTGTGCGAGATGCATTTGAATATTCAGAATATCAGGCAACAATGTGTTTATGAAAAGCTATAATACATGACAAGAAATGATAGAAGACCATAAGATAAAAAAACTAAGATAAGTTAAGAATGAATAAAAGAACTTAACCAATATCATGATTTCATATTTGTCACACTGTTATCCGTTCTCACTTGTATAACATTTTGATGGAAAATTCTCTATGAACATATTTATTATTATTATTAGAAATACTCATAGTATTCTATCATTTGATAAGAAAAATATATATTTTTGATTTGAACATCCAATTTTTGCTGATTCACACTGATATTTTCTCTCAAGACTCACAAATGTCTTCATTTCACATCTTATAACATCAGGTCAGATATCATTACAACGTCCAGTATAAACATCTCCTCTGGATAAGTCCCTTTAAATCTGGGAAAATTATTTAGAGTCTTTTGTTCGGCAACAAGCCGTCATGCTCTTTTACTCTTCAGGTCCATTTAAAGAGTCAAAAAACAGGCCTTTCAAAAAAAAAAAAAAAAAAAGAGGGAGAGAGGGGGCACAAAAACAGAACCACGAGAAGCAGAGCGGACAAAAAGTGAAAACTCCAGGTTAGAGAGCAGTTGCGCAACTTGCGGCTCACACACATTCTTTCAGTACGGGCACGGTCTTAAAATAGGTGACTGGGAAGTTTATAGCTGCCAAAAGTGACATCTTGAGCATCATATTTTCCACATGGGATAAAAGAGAAGGACAATAAGAACAAAAACAAGTTTGTATCAGTTCCCCATGAGCTGCCGCTCCAAGGGTATTCAGCGGGAACGGCACAATCTACTAAATTTAGAAAGTTCACGAAACAACTAAAGTGAAAGTGCTGCTGTGAGGCCACCTTGAATGACACCCCCCCCGCCCCCCAAAACCACCACTTCCCGCCAAACCTGCAGGGCACAACAGATATAAATTACAGATATATGCTGTAGCTGTGTCAAATCCTGCAGTCACAATGTTAGACTAGCACAGTAATATGCCTATCAACATGAAAATGTGAAGTGGACATGATGTCCGATTTGGTCAAAGAAATAGCTTTAAAACAAAAGCCGTATATATTCTATTGTCAGAGAAATACTGCTGTTGTGTTTTCGAGCACAGTCGGTCAAGTCAAACAAACTTAAGATTTTATTCATACAGCGAAACATCATAACACGGTTGTCTCATGTCATTTTGGACCACACAAAATAATTTACCCAAAATTGCTCCCACGAGCAAGCACTTGAGAACAGCGGCAAAGAAACACTCAAGCTCCATGTGGGCGGCCTTCCGCCGCGACTGATCTGGATATGAAGAGAGTGAGAAGAGTGAGAGGGAGAAGGAAATTTAAAAAAAATCAAGGCTGTGATGGAGACAGATAGGGGTTTGAGGGGTTGGAGGCCACAAATGATCTCTTCCTACAAATACCAGTAGCACTGACTGTTACATGGTAATAGCTGAAATGATACAATAATAGCTCTGATATTCATAAATTGAGCGTACAACTGTGAGTGCACCCTCTGTGTGAACTGTGAGATGCGCTTCAGTTATCTTTTTTTTTTCTTAATGGTAATCCTACCGGCTGGACAACTCCAGGTTCCACCATGAAGCAGCCCGATTGCACGGATACACACAAAAAGTGGCACAGCGGACGTCTCAAGCTCGAGCGGCTCTTTGCCGTTTGTTTTGAAGACGCGCTTTGACGAACCGCCTCGCTCACCAACACAACGCCACTATCTCAATCGAACAAACACCTGTGTCTCAGCATCAAGTTATTTAATCTGAAGTGTATTAAAAATATCATGAGGCATAACTTATTTTTGCCAAGCAAACCTCATTTTTCAGAGCTCCTGCGTTTACAACTAAAAGCCTTTTTTTCCCCAATTGCTGTTCCTTCCTCTGAGTTCCAACTGAAGTCTGTTAATCCATTGTAAAAATTGATTAACAGGAATTTATAAAAAAAAAGTAATGGAAAAATGAACAAGAAAGAAACAAAAAAGAAGAAGAAAATATATATTGCATTAAAATAAAATCGAAATCAACACATTATGTTACCAACAGGCAACAATGCAAATGGAACCTCGTAGTTCCCTGAAGACTGGAGTCAAAAGTTTGGGTAAGATTGCCTCCCAGTTACAATACCAAGTATAGTGATTCAGCAAATCTTTATCCTGCAATATTGCGACGAGAAAACAATCAGGTTAGGTTGTTCCACAGCCTCCCATGAGTGTTACAAATCAAAAGAGGGAGTGAATCTTATGCATGTAACACATCAATGAAACCATCCCACAATGAAATTTAGATCCATTCAATAATTAACAATCAACTATTGCAACACAGCATTGGTATCCTGTCACAATAAGTCTCCAATATTTCGATGCGGGTATCAAACCATTGTCCCTCCAATTACCTGTTATGCCATCTGAACCCTGAAAGGAGACAAGTCTCCAGTGACCGTCTTTCTATTTATTTTTGAAGGATGGGGGGAAAAAAAGGTTATTCTTCTTTTTTGTTTGGCTGTTCCCTACAGGGGTCGCCACAGCAAATCAACTTCCCCCATCTGACCCTATTATCGGTATCCTCTTCTCTCACAACAACTCACTTCATGTCATCTTTCACTCCATCCATAAATCTTCTCTCTTCAGCCTTCCTCTAGACCTCCTGCATCCTTCTACCTACATACCTATAAATACAGGACTGTCTCAGAAAATTAGAACATTGTGATAAAGTTCTTTATCCACTGTAATGCAATTACAAAAACAAAAATGACTTTTTCATGATATTCTAATATTTTTAGATAGGATTTTTGAGTTTTCTCAAGATGTAAGCCATAATCAGCAATATTAAGATAATAAAAGGCTTGCAATATTTCAGTTGATTTGAAATGAATCCAGAATGTATGACATTTTTGTTTTTGTAATTGCACGACAGAAGATAAAGAACTTTATCACAATATTCTAATTTTCTGAGACAGTTCTGTACATCTATGTGTGTGTATATATATGTATGTATGTATATTAGTGTGTATGTATGTATATATATATATATATATATATTTGTGTGTATGTGTGTATATATATATATATATATATATGTGTGTGTGTATATACATATATATAAGTGTGTGTGTGTGTATATATATATTTATATATAAATTTATTTATTTATTTACACATACATACACACACACACACACACATAAATATATATATATATATAAAACCCTTCACTGTACATCTCTAATATTTGCTCAGGAAAAATGGTGATGAGTATATGTGCAGATGATAAGATCGGTCAGAAAACTAGCTTTCAATATATCAAAAAAGTAACAGAAATACACCGATGTCTCTTGCATAGATCAGGATATTTTTTATACAACTTCTACTCAAGTGCTCGAATTTGAAAAAAATAAACCAAACAAACACAGACTTAGTGATCAGATGCTTTAAACGCATTACTCTATTAACAATAGTAGGCTGTTTGTCTTTAGATGAAGTCCTGTGATTGACTGGCGATTGGTCAGGATGAACCCCCCTTTTCCCCCCAATGACAGCTGGCACAGCATCCGGCCTGTGCACGACGCTGACTGCAGGGCAAGATGGATAGAGAATGAATGAATGAATGAATTTGTCTTCAGGACGTACAGTCTAATTCTGTTGAGGCACTTCATTTAAGGTCACGTGAACACAACAGTGTTTTGGAGCAAAGCTGAAACGAGGCTTGACCAAAAGGTACATTTTTATGGCTGCTTCGCTTCCTAAGTCAATGGAGATGACTTATAGAAGCCTATCACACAAACCTATAAGCACAAGCTTTGAACTCTATATTTCACTTTTCCGAGGTCAGGGTTGTTCAAATGACGACTGGTCTTTGGTTTTGTTCAGTGCGTGGTTAGTGGATGGGGGTTGCAAATGTAGATTAGCATCTCTTACATCAGTTCTGACAAGCTAACAGTCCCTGTGGTGCTGAGTCATCCGGTGAGTGACCCGCTAGAGATAAACAGCAAAACTAACTGCCACACCACCATTCACCTGAGACATAAGGCTAATGCTGGTATGTTACACAAGATTTTACTTCGCAACCTGGTTTAATGGGTTTTCTAGCTGAGTCATGCCAGCGTGACGCCTAAATACACTGCAGACGGGAGAGACTAGCTTGAAAATATACAGCGCCACAAAGCTGATATTACCAGGAGCCGCCAGGAGCTAGCTCATTGTCGTTCTATTTACCACCAGGTACTTATTGTTAGCAACTACTAGCAGGTCAGTTTTGAAGGTTTTTAGCTCATGTGTGTTTGTTAAATTCATGTATGATGTTTTAACCTGTCCTACTGTGAATTTTACATCAGCTTAATTTGACACTTAAGCTAGCACAACATGCTGTCGCTGCTCACTGGTTACTCGCTAGTTACCAAAGTGTACTCTTTGTATGCACATGTCTGTATGCATTATTATTATTATTGAAAATAAACAAACAAACAAATAAATATAAATAGCTTGTAGAAGCATTAACCAAAAAGCGTTTTGAAAAAACAGTCTACAGCTTGTTTACAGAATTCTTTGCATTTTTTAGGACTAAAACTGATGCTTGTTTGCAACACAATGCAATCTCTGTTTGATATAACATTTCAATTATATCACAGCGCCAGAAGCAATGACTGGATCACTGAACAAACCTACCAAATATAAATTATTGCTGGCCGTGAAGATCACTAGTTTGCAATGTGTCTGTTATATGCACCTGATTCCTCCACAGAGAATATGTTTTTGGTTCTAAAGCCCCAGACAGTGATCAAAATCTCAAGTACAAATGATGCAAAAGTTTGTTGTGAGAAAACTGTTTAAAAAACACTGATATTGAAATTGATTACATTCTGTCATTGAAATAGTGCTGTCTCGCAACAACTAAGCCACAGAAGGACCCTGTCTTGCAGTGAATACTTTAAAAAAGCAAATGCCAAAAAAAGGGATTTACTGAGAAATCACCAGAATTGTATGCAATACCATAACACATTATTTACTTCACGCAATGCCTCCTGTTGGTCTGGCAGCAACAGAGACTGTTATCTGGGTTTTACAAGTGTTTGTACACATGATATATGAAGGGGGGGTGCATCACTCATTCATTGTCTATACTGCTTGTCCCGTACATGGAGCTGCTGAGGGGTTGGAGCACAGCAACATCAGGAAAAACAAGTTTTATCCAAGGTCATATGAGAATGATGAAATGGGGGGCAGGTAATGCAGGGTAAAAAAACAGTATATTACAATCTTATATGGACATATATATGGAAAATACAACATTAGAACAACGTGAAGACAAAAAGCAACTCAACTTTCATGCTTTTCGTTTGTGAACACATCATGGTGAACATTTTAACAAAAAAAAAAAAAAAATCTAAATCTGTACCAGGGATCCAATATTTCAATATATTGGATATATATATTTCATTCAATATATTGAATGAAACAAGATAAAAAAAATGACATTTTCGGATAAATATCTGGTAATTTGCCGAATAAAGCTAATACTGCTTACTAAGTGCTGCTGAATTGCTGGGTTACATCCTACTGATTTTGGATAACACACATAGCTAGCCTCTTAAAAAGCTCATCAATTTAATCACAGAATCTCACCCGTAATTTGAAAATTATTACGTTCTTTTAGTCCATTAGAAGCAATTTCTTTCGATCGAAGAAATCGAATGCAAAAACTCTGAGCCAACTTCCAAATGTAAAATTAAGAGGATAAACATTTTTATAATCACTTTTTTGAATATCTTTCCTGACGATTTTCAAAGTGATGTGCAAATCAGTAAGAGCATTTACAAAAAGCGAAAAATGTAAAAATATTATGATAATATGATACATGTCAAGATGTACGTGGTATGTGGAAGTGCTTAAAAAGACATCACATTTGCCTGCCTGTAAGTGAACAACATGAATATGAGCCTGAGGGAAGAGAATCCCATTGACTGGTCATTGTATAGGCCAAAATCAGATATGATTGTAAAATTGCTCTCATATTTTTAGTGTCTGCGTATTTGCATTTTATTTGTATTTATCTCAACACTTGCAGCCACAAATATCTCTAATTGTTTTTGTGCATCTCATTTTCATTTACATTGCCACCACCAAAAGCTCTTCATCTTACAGGAGTTTCATTCTTTTGTATCAATTATGGTAAACATATTCTACACCTGGTATATAGTTTTGTTTTGTTTCTCTAACTCCAACGCTAGTGTGTTGTTATTGTAAGATAATTCATTGCTCTTTTTCCAAGTTTTTTTTTACATTGTGCTTTTTTTATAATATGTAACTTTTTCCATATCCAGTTGCATTTCACCTTGACTTGAAAAAAAAAGGCCAAAGGAAAAAAAACAAAAATACTATAATATTCTTTAAATTGTATATCTTGACTTGAATGATTTGTCACAACGATGGACGAAATATATTCTTTGTATAGTTTTATTTTATAGTCAATATTCATTACTGAACTGTGTCTAAATATACCATGTTGCGACCCCACGCCCCCTTCTTTCAAAATGAATCAACAAGGCAATCTAGAGCTTTGACTACCATGAACATGTTCATTAGCAGGTAGTCTTATCTTAGCTGACTGTTATTATGACTTAATATCACCGATCAGCAATGATCTTCTAGGCTGACCCATGATGTTCAGCTTACTATGTAGTTGTTGAACTGGGAACACAATGCATCAAAGTATCCACTTGCCCTTTGTACATGCATCTATATGACAATATCTGCATGGCTCAGAAAATCCCATGTCACATAAACCAATGACTCATTAAATTACAATAACCTTACACACCTCGTGGTTTTCAAATTGCTTTACATTGATTTGCCTATTCACACATACTCACACACACCAACAACAGCAGAGCTAGCTTGCAAAGCACTAACCAGCCCATTGGAAGCAACTTAGGGGTTGTCAGTATCTCGCCCACGGACAAGTCTACACCTTCAGACAGGAATAGGGAGTGGAACTGCTAACCTCATGGTTGGGGGAACATGATCACCCCAGATAGATGGATGAACGGATAAATGGATGGATGGATGGATGGATGGATGGATGGATCCGTTGGACATGCAGACAGGAGTCGACAAACAAACCGCTAACCTCACGACTGGAGGGACATCAACAGACCCACTGTCACCCCAGATAGGTAGATAGACAGATAGATAGAGACAGGAGTCAGCTGAGGCTCAGTTGGTAGAGCAGGCGTCTCTCCAATGGGAAGGTTCGGCAGTAAGATTCCCAGCTCCTCCTGTCTGCATGCTGACGTGTCACCGGGCAAGACGGAGAACCCCAAGTTGCGCCCAATAGCCTGGTTATCACCTTGCACAGCAGGGCTCTGCTGCCATCGGTGAGCGTGTGCGGATGCGCAACAGTATCTGGTGTAAAGCACTTTGAAACGCAATATGAAAGCGCTATATAAGTTGAGTCTTCATTTATAGATAGATAGATGGATAGATGGATAGATGCAACCTGTGGGGGTCACAACCAAATGTCTCCCAGATAAACACAGAGGGTTACGTCAGGAACGCAATCCGGCATAAAACATGAGGCAAAACCATACATGCTAGTCAAACCTACGAATCTAATACCAGATCGGTCAAGGCCCGGGTTCACAAAGACCAGCACTGGTGGTGATAACCTACGGGGTGCCAGTGGAAAGTAGTTGGGCTAATGTGGGTTGAAGAAGGAGAGGAGAAAGGCGTGTTTGGAAGCGGAGACAGATGTAATGAAAGTGGACATGAAGTAAGTCGGTGTGAGAGAACAGGATACAGAGAATAGGGTTAGACGGTTAGATGGAGGAGGTCGTTTTGCTGTGGCAACTCCTGAAGGGAGTAGTCGAAAGGAATGAGAAGATAGTTAGCTAGATGAAGAAATGACTTTATTGTCACATGCAGTTATACATAGAGCACAACATGAGCAAATGGATGAACAATGAGCAGAAGGAACAGCGTCAGGAGAGCAGTCAGGGGTTCAGTGTCTTGCTCAACAACACTTCGCCAGGCTAGGAGGAACCAGGGATCGAACCAGGACTGTCTGGTTCCAAGGAATACTGCTCTAACCCCGTGCCATGCCGGCCCATGATAGATGCACATGTAAAGATAGATACATGTAAAATCAGCTCTATCCGATCACAGAAATAATAAATGAAACCTATGGCACTTATGATATAAAGGAAAATATAGAGGTCAGTGTTATTATGATTCTGAATTGACATCCGGGTTCTCGCTGGAGGAGGTCAAGCCAGCGGGTCGACCGTCAGCCCGCGCTCCGCGTGACGAGGCTCCGCGGCGGGAGCAGGAAAGGGTTAACGTTCAGGCGCGTAAACGCCGCCGTTCGTCGCCGGCTCGCAGAACAACCGGGGATGGGTGGGGGGGTTATCAGACGGCGTTTTCGACGCCGGTGCGACGTCCGAAGTGCCGGCGAACAGCGTGAAACCGCTCGCCGACAAAGCCGAGTCTAGCGGACGGACAGTGTGTTATGTTAACACAAAGTGTTGGCAGCGGGCGGGGGGTCGGACTATGACATGACGATAAGCGGGATTCGGCGGAGACCGTCGCAGTTTATGAACGGCGGGGGAAAGTGATGAGCGCCGGTGGGGCGACAAGACGGTCACATATGATCGTCTACAGCTTCGAGATTCGCAGAAAAGTCGAAGAAAGCGGCATAAATCGGTTGTTATCCGTAATATTCTTCCCCTTCCACCCCCTGCCGAAGCGTAAGGACATCCGACACGGGCTTTTGTCAGCCATAGCTGCCGCCTGCCTGGCAGGGAGGCTCAGACCCGGGTCGTGATTTTCAGCCGAGTCGGTCAAAAAACACCCAGCGCGACAGACGGGAACGGTGACAATATGGCGAAATTTAAGGACAACACGGGGTTGGATAGGCGGCGGGAGGCGAGCGGAGAGCGGAGGGACGGGAGACAAACAACCCGCCGAGGGCTCCCCCGCTGCCGACCGACCGCTCGCTCAACGCCGCCGCCGTAACGCTAAGGCTCTGCGGGCTACGTTAATGAACCGTCAAGTCCAGGTATTAGACGGAGCCCGCACCGAATATCGCCCGGTAAAAAAAAAACAACAAACAAACAAACACGAAGATTTTTTTTCCCCCCCAAGAAGCGGAATCTTGTTTTTAGTTATTCGCGAAAAAATGTCAAAAACCCCCGGCGCTTAAACTCCGCCTTCTTCTCCGAGCGGCCTCTCTCTTCAGATGCAGACGGGCGACCGAGAGCCACAAAGCTGTCAAACACACTGTTCAGACCTCGCCATTTTTTGGTTGCGTTCTCGGTCCCGGGCTAAAAAAAAAATAATAATGCAAAGCGTCCGAAAGACGTGGCGGCGAGCGGCGCGGCGGCTCTTACCTGCCGTGGAACCAGTCCTTGCAGGCATCGCACTCGATCATAAACTGGGTCACGTCGTACGGTAATCTGCAGATGCAATACACTGGTACAGTCGCCATGTTCAATTCACAACTACGTCGGGATAGACCGGGGGTGGGGGGGCGGCGGGGGGCTGCAGGAGGAACAACGTCCTGCTAACAATATGATCCAATATGATCTTCCCCGGAAAAAAAAAGCCAGGGGCAGTCCCGCCGGACACATCAACCTACACGCACGTCTCCATCACGCCGCCGCCGCCGCCGCCGTGTTTGCGTTCATACGGATAGGGGCGGACAATGCGGGAAGCGTCGGAGCCGAAGCAGGCTTTCCCTCAAACGCATTATTATGATTATTACTATGTTGCCCCCCTCCCGTCCATCCATCCAACCCCCCCCCCTTCCCCGATCAAACCCCCTCCACCCCCGCCACCATCACCACCACCACCACCACACACCCCGGTGACTCCGAGACGCTCCGCCGGAACACGCAACTCAAGCCGCCTCGGTGTCGCGGGGAAACGGATAGATGAAGCCAAAGAGCGGGAGTTGCGTCGGGGGAACGGGGCGTTTGCGGAGCGAGCCGACGGATGAATGAGCCGCAGCCGCCGGGAGGGTCGGTGCTCCGCGCTGCACACGTGCACGCGCTCGCGTGCACACGCAGCGTCGTACAGTGGCGTGACACGAGTCGCACACTGCGAAACACAAACACACACACACACATTCGTTGTGTAATTACACGTGTAATCACTAAGTGTTTCTCCTCTGCCACTCCGAGCGCTTTGCGGTGGCAAGAGAGGATTTTAGCCGTCAATTGAAAACTTTTCCTGCCGCCAAGTTCCGCGACATGTCATCGCAGCGTTCTCGGTTGCCCGTGTTTATCGCTGCTGCTCAATATTAAGCATTTTATTTTAAAATGGAATCAAAGACCCGTTATTTAAAAAAAACAAACAAATTATGGAATAAAGGCTTTGGTGCAAGGAAGACAGTTTGCCAAAAGGGAAAAAAATATTTAAGATAAAAATATTTATTAATAATAAATAAATAACGACATTTAATGAGTATATATGTATATATTTATATTTGTGTGTGTGGTAGGTGAACATTAATACAGCTGCTGTTTAATAGAAAACGCAACACATACAACTACAAAAATGGCATTATAAGATTCGACTAATGTCATGACATTTTTGTGTTTATTGAAAAGCCTGATTAATTTTGTTTTAACATTTTGTTGGTTCCAGGTTCAATATGTGCAATGTTATTCCAGTAAGTTTTCGATAAACATTGAACTAGTCTGGCTCTTGACTCCTACCATTTTTTAAATAGTTTGACACCCCTGCATTAGAGCCTATTAACATTATTGTAGTTTATCATTATATTATGAATCATTATTATAATTATAAGTAGTAGTAGTAGTAGTGGTAGTAATAGTTATGTATTTTTAATAGAAAATACAGTACTTATAAAATGTCACTGTAACATTAGTCTATCATTATCAACATTATTTAATATTATATGAATAATCCTAATTATTAGTAGTAGTGCTACATTTTTGATCATTTCTATCAGTGGTAGTGGATGTGTCAGTCCCCTTGGGACCTGGGGCGTGTAGTATACATAATTACACTTCATACTTACTTACCTTATAGAGCATTTTCGAATGTCATAGCGCCAAAAATGGGTAGAACAAACAATAAAATTAATTTAATTGATATATTGCATTGATGTTATAAAAATATATCAAATATGGAGAGATGTTTGTAAGAAAATTTAGGAATGCACTATACCGCTATATCATTCCTCTTGTTACCATTTCTTTTTCAGAGGATGCCGTGGAACAGGTGTTCCCAGACCTGGGCTGACACACAGGGAATTTGTCGCATCCACCTATTTCACCAAGTCGCTGCTTGTCCCCCTGAGAAACCGTTCTCACTGTGTTCTTAGACGTTTGGGAGAACAAGTAAATCATTTAATCACCAATAAAAAACACAAACATTCACAATGTTCATGCCTCATAAATACAGTACTGCAAATGACTTAAAATAAACATTTGGTCTGACTATAATCGGTGTTTGTCACTCTTATGTATTATAATTAACAGAAGGGAATTATTTATGTCAGCCAAACACATTGTCAACATATACTGGGGAATCATGCTGTTATCTCCTAAAACCACCCAGATAACGTACAGAAATCTTTGCAGTGGTAAACTGAGATTACGTGATGTAAATTCAATAAGTTTGTCAATATTAAAGACTAGTGTAGGGAATGTGGGCATACGCATACAAAAAGTCCTTATTCTAAGACAAAAGTAAAAATTAAAGAAAATACCCTAAATCATAGCACTGTACTTTTCACCCCTTATTATACTCAATGTCACCCTTAGACAGAGCCACAACTCTGTTTATTTATTTATTAATTAATTTTCAGCTTCATGAATATCAAACATCTTGTCAACAGTTCCTGACAAGTGTAATTTTCAGCCTCCTTTTTCAATGCATGGACAACAAGAGATGAGGAAGGATTTTCTTCACATCGTATTTGACCTCTAGTTTCCTTTTCTGCTTCTGTTGTTCCCGTCAGGAACTGTTTCGGGTTGGCTTTTTTTTTTTTCTTCCGCGTCTGATCTGTTGTGTGAAGAGTGTTTGAAAACACCCATCTACACACACATGTACGCAGCTATGATGTAATTCTGGATGAGGCGCTGAAAAAGGGGGAGGGAGGGAGCGTGGGAGGATTTATTGTTTCTTACATTTTGAGAAGATAATGAGCGTAGTCGGTAAGTTCAGGACTTTTTGAAGCGCTGAGATTCAACTTTACATTTCAAGATGAGAAATGAGTTTGTCCAATTGATATGAAGACACCTTATCGCTACTGCTTCAACTTAACCTGCTAGTTGGGATTCAGCGGATTCATTCCCATCACCCTTGAAATGCTCCCACCATCTTTGTGTAGGGCCTTGTTATGGCCTGCATTTTTAAATGTAATTTCTGTGGTAAAACCCATAGCGCCCGATGTGCAAACGTGGCTCGTGAACTCTTTAATTAATACAAATCGCCTGTTTGTGAAGAGCAGTCAGGCTGCCATGTGGCTCTCTTGTTAACTGGTTTAATGGACCAGATACGTCAAATGAATTCTTTAAGTGAAATGCCATTTATCACTGTCTCACACTACTTACTCAAAGTTCTTGACATTTTGACTTGAAAATTCTTTCCCCTCCAATTTATGTTTGATTACTATTCCCGTTTTAAGACTCGCATTGCATGCATTTATATGTGTGAGCGTGAAAATCATTAGACATCGACTCAATGTACTGTATCTGCTGGCTGGAGGTCCAAAAGGCAGGGAGGTTGCCGGGAGATGATTGACCAGCACAGGAAACTCAAAAATACCTCCAACTCATTGCAAAACATTTGAGTGTGTGAAGAGTAGTCATTCATTTTGAAAAGATTTCAAAATATAGTCAATTTCCTGCCTATAAAGTGATTTGCAGGGCTATGTTTAGTCACGAGAAAGGCTGGTGTTTCAGTGGGGTCCCCGAATTGAATTATTAGGTTAAAAAAATGTGACTGTTAATATTTTGCTATGTACATTTTTCTTTTTAGTTACATTCCTGATCTTGCCTTTAAACGCGTCATACACCTCTTGATACCTTATATCGCCAGATGTTAATGCGGCTGTATTACACTACAACTACTGGCAGGCTTGTGGGTGAGCTATACAGAACAGGGATCATTGTACGATCATTGACGTATGTAACGTATATTGAAAAAAGATTTAGTGCTTGTCTGGATTACCTAAGTGTCCCCACCGGGACTTCTGGGAAAGCCTTGCATGCTATGTAGAATGACGGGAAAACTGTAATTGTACTAAAAGAATAGTTTTATTAGGCAAGTACAATTGCAAGTACACCATGTCAAAATCCATCCCTACTGAGTAAAACGACCCTTCATTTGAAGTTGAGAAGAAGTTCATCCTCGAGGGTGGGGTTATTGTCAGGGGTTAAGGAGCAGGAAGAACTTTGGAAATTGGTATTTCCAGAATGATCTCTGCGATTATGATAGTTTCAGATGGAAAGTAAGGAGATAGATCAATATTTTTTACGTTATCTAACTTAACAACCAAATCGTTCTAAGACACAACTTCAGAGTATCTAAACTTATAGGCAAGGCAACAGAAGTCAATACCATCAAAGACTGAAAACGTCCAAACAGACATGCTTGAGAAAGCAAAGTGATGGATGTGTGATAGCCTAGTAAGTTTGGAGTGGAATATCTAAGGATGGATGGATGGAAAGTGACACCATGCATAACTAGCGTGAGCACACCATGCAGAGGGCTTTGTTGAAGTACCACGAATTCCAGGTGTGAAAACTTATTTTGGGATGAAGCTTGCACCTGAATATGTGAAACATTACGTCGCTCAGCAGAACTAATGGACAGAGTTGGCAGAAGTAACCTGGCGGACAGTGGCGACTGAGAAACATACCTCTCTTTTAAGCTGGTTTTCATTATATGGTTACCTTGACAACACAAAGCTGATGTATTACATGGCTCCAGTGTGCAAGAGGAAACATCAACATTCATGAACTAGAAAAAAAAATTACAAGTAAATTCTTACTGGAGAACAAGTATCTCTTAAAATCAGATTCGAGCTTCGAGCGGCGCTGCTTCTTCTGTTACTGAGAGGGTGTTCTTCTGGTTTCATTGTCAGTGAGGGAGAAATAAAAAGAAACTCTTTTTAAATAATTAGATATTCCTACCCGTGTTCCATGGTTCATCCATCACCCTCTCTAGAAAAATAGGCTCACTCCTCAGAGATGGCGGCCTCCACTTTTTCGTAGCTGCCGCCGTCTATATGCTGTACACGTGAGAGAGGATTAGTATTGCACGTCTTAAAGTCAGTGCTTAAGGCACTTTCCAGTTGGACGAGATCTGGGTGCTCCTCTTGATCTCCCGTCGGCTGATGGGCGTCTCCATCTTCCAGACCGTTTTCCGTGGCGGCGCTGTCGTACGGCATGTCGGGGGATTTCTTGTCCTCGAAGGGAGGCTTCATTCCCTCCTTCACGACACCTCGTCCGGTTGCGGGCATGTGTGTGCAAGCGGGCTTCATCTAGAACAGAGAAAGACAAACATCTCAATAAGAATAAGAAAATGAAACAGTCGCTTTGTTTCGATCTTTTTTAAAAGTACAAACCCCCCCACATACAGCTCACATTGATATGCTTTGTTGTTTTTATGTGACATTAAAAATGGTCACATCCATTGTGAACCATTACAATCAGTTCATTTAAAGAACAGTTTTATGTATTTCTTGTTTTGGCTGAAGTCCCAGAGTCCTTGGGCAGACACTTGGACGCATATCACACATTAGGTTTTGGTTTTTAAGGCCCGATACCAACGATCAAGGTACTGTGAGATGGCTGACACTCAGGTTGGGGACAGAGATAAACCGAGGTTGAGGTAAAGTTGTTTGTTTACACAATAATAACAGTTTGGCCTCGACTTGGGCTTGCAGCTTCTTCAGAGTGGTTTCAAACACAACATTTCAGTCTATCTTCCACTCCATCGATCAAATCTCCTCTGCATGACATCAGAGGAAAGGCTCAGAACAAGGACCTCTTCACGGTGTTGGTTCTGAATCAAATATTAAGCCAAAATATTCATGCAAGACTGGACATTGAGCAAACCCTGTGGCTGTACACAATGTGTTGTTTCCTATTATGATAAGAAGACGAGCTGCCTCGGTCGCTTAAGAGAAGGTGCGACTCTGAGTTGACGTTGTGATGGGCGGGGAACTCTTCTTCGACGAGTTCCTGGTCCGAGAGTGATGGCTGCGTTCGAGCCATCTCCAAAGAAACAAGCAAAGGCAAAACAGACCAGACTTCATTCTGCTAGCGTGAACTAAAGGTCCAAGCGGGATGAGCAGGTCGGCAGTCACAGAGATATGGAAATGCGGTTTCAAAATGGAATAAATACATAAATATGATTTAAAAGAAAAACAGCATCAGTGTCTGGATTCAGCTTTTCCAATGTTCCACCTATTCAAACCATTGATTTGATTGCACGGCTATTTCCTTTGATACAGACACAATATGGCTTTGCTGCCTTGAAAAGACTGAATAAAAACAGTTAGAGAGGGTGACCAAATGGTGCAATTAAATTTCAAATATAAAAAAAATTAGACTTGATTGCCCCCCCCACCCACACCCCTTCCCTCTTTTTTGGATTATTTTCCTTTGAGCTCTAACGCAGTCAACGTTGCTGCGGCCAGCTGCCGCAAATTATTGAACGTAAGAGGAACACAGACGACGTGAGCGCTGGGTTCCTCCATTAAGAGAAGGCAGATGTTGACTAAGAGCTGTAGTACAACGCTGAAGTGGTGAGGAGCAATGTAGCAGTTAATTAGCAGCCGAAAGGAAGGCGGGGGGATTCAAACAGCCCACGGACCTGCTGAGAGGCTGTTCAGTGGGCTTTCATCCTCCACTCACTGTTCAAAGATGCCACTGTTGCACTGCAATTGCACAGCGAAAGAACGGCTTCTTTAAATGTCGAAAAGGCACATACAATCATAGCGCTGAAAATTACACTCTCTTTTACGCAGCCTCACCCTGGCCAATCAGGAAGTTTTTCTGTTTTCCCTTCTCGGAGGAGAAAAAAACTGTCCCATTTCGGTCTATTTCATGTTATGAGAGTTTCAATCGGGGCTATTTCAAATTACCGCTAGAGGTGAGTCATGTCAGGGAAGACAAACACACAGCGAGCTGACAAAAAAAAAAAAAAATGTACCGATGGAGGCCCAGTGTTTCGTGTTTTCATGCCAAAAGTGTTTCAACTTAACATGGTGCCTCGCTGTTGTTTCGAAAGGTTAAAGTGAAAGTCAGTCCTGTGACTCATTACATCACCTCAAGTATTTTTGAAAGCACCTCCAAGGACAACTTGCGCTCTCTGTGACAAAATAGCAATTGCATCAAACCATTTCTAAAAGCGGACTGCTTGTTTGCATGTTTGCCTGTGACAGCAGCATCCATGGCAGGAAAAGAAAGTACTTTCTACACTGGTGTGGGAGACACTATCAGTACCAGTGGGCGGCACGAGGCGATTCAAAAAGTGAAAGCGAAAGACCTCAGTTTGCCAATATCAGTAAGAATAATGTATAGCTTGGACTCTTGATTTTTCTCAAGGTCAAATAAAGTCATAATCTACACGGGGAGGGGAAAAAAATGTAATGCGTGCAAGATTCGCCGATAGCGCTTTTATGTTTCAGCTCCTCCTTCACTGTGATTTCATAGCTTTCATAGTTTAGCATTTTTTCAACTCTGATTTAACTCTGTGGCACTACTGCAATTGAGCAAATATTTTGCAACGATTACAACTTCACCAAAATGTTTTTTTTTTTTCCTTCCCAACTGATCATGTATAATCTTAAATGTGGTGTGTGATCTGTAAAGGATCAGCAAAAACTGTACAGTAAAATCATTATGATTATTTTCACTTAAGCCAAACTACTATCGTTGTTGGTTTTCATGAGAAGGAGCTGGGTGGTATCCTGCAGCACAGTCTGGCTGTAAAACATCACATTTCTTCTGAGTTTCTTGTACTGAGGGAGGGTGTTTCAACACTATTTGTCAGGGAAACTCATTTTGTGGGAATATACAAACCAGCTCTCAATATTCTGTCACTAGTTTTAAATTTCCTGTCAGTCATCCGTCGGTTCGGTTATTAGATTATTCTTTGATAGGAACATTGTCTGTGTTGTACTGTGGTTTTTGGACTCAAAGAAGCATTTGGGACAGACTGGCTCAAAAGCATCGCAGCTCACTGACAAACGTGCATGATACTGCAACATCACGCCTGAAAAAGCTTAAAACCCAAGTTGCATACAAACGTTCATGCGGGGAAAAGGTTTGCTGCTGCTGGCACAACATCCAGGTGAGCTCAAAGGGACTCACAGCTCTTTGTTAAATCCATCACTATCATTTTTAAAGTGCGATTTGAACACTGATTTATTTGCTCGAGCACGTAGGGTGCCAATTCATGACATAATAATTGGAGCTGTGCCGTTAAGTAAAGCAACTGATCTCTCCGTCACGTACCTGGCTCAGTCCCTGACTCCTGAAGATTCGAGGATAGCATCGGCCTCCGCGACCACACGTCCTGATGACAGGTGTAGAAATAACCCCCCTGGGGCGGCTGCTGATTTCAGAAACAGGACAAAGCTCAACATGTGCGTCAGTTCAGCGACAGATGTGAGAAACACGCTCTTACCCTCTAGTTGGACCACCGACAGCCACCACCTGGACAGGAACGCTTCCTCTTCCCCGGCTGCGACGGGTGCCGGCCCAATGTCCCACAATTGTGCCGGCGATCTCCAGTTTGCCCCCCTGTGACGGGATCCCTTGTGACAAGAGGAAATGCAGACGTCAAAAAATGACCATCTGAATGGATGGAACGCTGCATATTAAATAAATACAGAAAGAATAATCCCCCCCCCCCCCGAATAGAGCATATTTCGATTGGGCTAATGTCAAATGTTTCCGCAATTGCCTGCTTCCGTGGGGATTTTATTGCCAACTTGTGCATTTTAACAAGAAGAGGATGAAAAAAAAACTCCCTTTATTTTGTCACATTCGGTCATATGCAAGGTCAGTGAAATTTTATCTTCATTTTACCCATCATGAGCCGTGGGCAGAGGAGCAACTTGGGGTTCGGTGTCTTGTTTAACAACACATCGAAAGGAGTTTGGATATCGAACGGCCGGTCTTTGTACCTGAGCCACACTGACAACCAACTTTTGGTGTAAAAGCAGCGAGAAATAAGATCAGTTTTTACCTAATTTATTATTTTTTCTCCCAAGGATTAGACAAAAGTTAATAACATCCAGATTATATGGTGATTATATGGTTGCTTGATCATCTACTTTCGGAACTATAGCTAAAAATGGGCATTTCCATGTCCTTTCAGATCCGAGTCTAATCGGATCCTAAAGAACACATGCACTAGAGAATCCACTTTCAATTTCCAAGTGATTCTAAACAGCATTCGGCAGCAGGCGTGTTCCTGCAAACACCCCCTGGTCTCTATGGAAGAAGAGACATTATTGTCTCCATTAAAAATACAGAGATCATTTGTTTTAGTAGTTAATAGTATGACCAATTATTCCGTTGGATAATTCTGTAAGATGGTTATTAAAACGAATAACTAAAAGGATTTTGATTGGGGGAGAAAACAATTTGTATTAACTACTAAAAATGCTCATGATAAAGCAGTTTGTAGAGGACTTAATGCTGACGGTGCTCTAATGGGATGTCAACCAATCTTCCATGATATTCTCATTTTTCCTTGACATATAGGTTAACTGAGGGGTTCTCAGGTTTCCCAGGACAAGCTCAGTGAGCGGCCTGCTTGTTAATGTTGTGTTTAAAGTTCAGCTGCAGCTAAAGGTTGCTAAGATTGCTCTCCTTTCTGTTCTGCAGTCCAGAGCATCCCTTTTTGTGTGACCGTCTTAATTCATACTCTAAAACAATTCTAATTAATTCAAGACAAATTTTCAAAATAAAATTATTTTCAAGATTGCTTTCTCTTTATGTCAGAAAATCTTGTTTAACCCTATAGATAGCATTACTAGCCCTGGAGAGAGCATTACTAACCAGGTATCCACCACTGCGTTCCTGAGGGCGGCGCAGGATGTCGGGGGTAAAAGGAGGGAATGGGCCGATAGAAGGGTGCCCTGTGAGGAGGCGGAGGCGGCAGGGTGAACACAGGCGTCCGGGGTCGGCAAATGAAGCCGAGGCCTTCCAAGATACTCTTACGCATCTTTTCTACTTGGGAAACCAGTTCCACCTGGAAAGAGAAAATGCTCAGCAACTACTGATGTCAGTGCGCATCCCCTCTGATCAGGCTCCACAACGGCTGGGGAGAAAGCTGATGAAAAGCTGACATCATCGCCAGTAAACAGTAATGGGGGCAAGAAGCCACAGAAATAATGATTACTATCAGTGCTAAGTGTCGCCCACATCATGAAAACCGTATCTTATTAAAATAATGCTGTTCAGCAGGTTCTTGAGATATGGACTAATATGTGAAGTGTAATCAAATACTGAATTACAAAAAGAAAATCCTACTACACAAAGACATCAGGAAACCTCCAAAATGTCACAATATGCAGGTTCTGAACACCACTGTTTTTTGTTTAAAATTTTTGTCATGATCATTGTCTATCTGGCCTAGCGCAGCTGTCACTTGGGCGAGGGGCGGGGTTCTTCCTGGAACAGGGCTGCATATAGTGCACAACTACTCTCTCATTCACACGTCCGGGCAATTAAGTCTCTTATGAACCGACTGCGTGTTTTTGGCTTGTAGGAGGGATTCAGACAACATGAAGGGCATTTATGCAGACATGGGAAAGAACGAGCAGACTGGACTCAGAAAAGCTCCTTGTCGGGATTGAACCGCGGACCTTCTTCCTAACCACTGCACTGTCATGCCAGAAAAGGTCCAAATGTAATAGTCAATTTTACTACACATCCAAATGTACTAGTCAATTTTACTACACATCGTCAGTCGATGGCTGATGATGGCAAATGATTTTCTTGAGGAGATGTAAAAAGTGTTCATGCTGAAAATATACACAGCAGTCCGGCCTCTTGCCCTTGATTGATGGGGTCGGGGGATCAGCGGAGGTTCTGAACTTTGCTCGAGCCGTTCCTATGCAGAGTCACTGCCAAGGCCCGTCTTAAGATCTGGTCCCGGGCAGGCCGCTTGGAGCGCATGTGTTTATATCCGGTCTGAGAATGTGTAAGTGTGTCAGCAGTGTCACTTTTGATCAGATCCTCTGCTTCATATGCAAATAAACGCCCACATGCTTCTGTTTGCAGAGGCTGCATTTGAATTACAACAAACATGCTAAACAGCACACAACAAAGATTAAAAAATACATTTTTTTTTTATATATATGTATTGCAGTGGAATGTGTCAACCAACTGCGGTTTAATTCTTTATAAGGTAATATCAAACTTTGCATTTGGATGATCATGCTGGAGTATCAGGGGGTGGATAATAGAGAGGAGAAATAAACTCATCTTTGCATTTAATATTAGTATTTACATCTACTGGTGCTTGAAGTAGATCTTTTCCTTGATGAGGGGATCGCATTCCCTCAATGTGGCCTAAACTGCCTCCGAATGTGGAAACAGTGATCAGATCTCGTGCGTTCTGAAGAGTGTTTGGACCTGAGCTGTCCACATGGGTCAAATCACGTGACGACATCTGCTCTTGCTTAAAGTTCAAATATGTCAGGACTGTGAGCACAGAAATGTGGTCCTGCATTCCAGACTACTGTATCCTTTTTTCTTTGCATAGAAAAAGCCTAGAAGAGAAAAATGGAGGGAAGTAGAAAAAGAATACGAACGAAATAGCACCTCCAACGAATGTAGCTTACATAGTGTGAACTTTTCTTTTTCTTGAAATTTGTAATTACAGTTGAATATTTAATAAATTAATATATATCTGTTCAGCACAGGAAGATGCGGCACCATGTGTGTTAAGGATAGTCTTAAGGGCATGTAATTAAAATATTTCTCATTTTACAGGATACACACATTGTCCAGGCATGTCTCGCAATACACAATGCATGCACACACGCCTCCACACGCATGCGCGCACACAAATGTTAAAGTAGGGGATAAGGAGGCATCATAAAGGAAGCAAAACACATCTCAAAATGTTCAGTCATTTAATGTTCTGTTTTATAGGTCAAATACTTAAATGTTTGGGAAGCAATTAGAAGTGAGAAATAAAGCTTTCATAACACGGGAAAAAATATTAATTTAGCTTTGTATGAGAATTTTCTTTTCTGAGCAGGTATATACGAATATCCAAAAATATACACTGCATTTGGTTTCCCTGTACCTGTACAAGTATAATGACAATAAAGTTGAATCTATTCTAGATTGAGCAGTTTATTCTGATAATCCTTTCCCTTAAATGACTACAAGTTTCAAGGAAGGCATCTTAATATGCTTGGTGAGGATGAAAAAGCTAAGAGGGGGAGATGGGGGCTGGTTTAAGGCCGCTCTCCATTGAGAAATTATTCAGTGTAAGCTGCTCTGATCAAAAGCACAATTCCAGTGTCTCTCAAGTTGCATCAATTTCAGTGATGACATTCTTACTTGTGTTGGACTGGATTTGCAGAGTTTTCTTTACTTAATTGATAGATTGGTAAATGTACCCCGTATTTACTTTTACTTGAATATAGGAAATTATTTTGATAATGGCAATCATTTTGATTTGGAATGTTGGACAGTCATTTCCTAAAGTGTAGTTTTCTCATTTCTGATTGGTCCAGGATGATTGCAAAATATACATCTGGGTGCAGTCTTAAAGTGAAGCAATGAGCGGTGAGACTCTACCTGACCATCACAGAGGTCAATGAGCTGGGCCTTCTCCCGGGTGGACTGGATCAGCTTACTTTGAAGTAGCTTGCCATCGAAGTACATCCAGGGACAGCAGTACTCCCAAGGCACTGGCTGGCCGCATGCGTCATTGGCAAAAAGCGCCATGTCTACGCCACTCATGAACAAGGCGGCGAGCTGGACCCCTCGTGGGTTGAGGCTGTCGACCTGCTCTCGAAAAACACACCCCAAAAATAAATTCAGGGTCTCATGAAAAGGGGTGGAAAAGCACTGTGTTGCAACAAACGGCCTAACATTTGGTAATGAGGTGCAGAGCACGGAGGAAGCACAGGCAGCACATTCACTCAGAAAGATGGGTATCCAGAAAAACAACACTTTGTCAGTATGACTTTCCAAATATAAACATAAAAAGTGCTGCAGAGGCATTTATTACATTCTACCAACAATATGCTACTTGTACTTTGTAGTTAGGCTTCAGGGAACGGAATAATAATACTTGGAAAAACCTAAATGCTAAATCTAAATTAAAAAAAATCTAGCGTTCATCTAAGGTGCATTACTAACATCTTTATTAAGTCTTTACCAATTTTATCAGGACTTCTAGTTCTACCGAAGGAGGTTAAGTAGTATCTTGAAGTTAATCTTAATGTAAGTTCCTCTTGCTGTCACTGGTAATAGCTCTGCAATAATGCAATAAAATGACGGTCTTCTTTTTCCGCTTTGTTAAAACTTTTACTAACACCTCCAAAGTGAGCCAGGAAGGAAAACACAGCAGACAGCAGCGGTGCGGAATCAATTGCGTAAATAATAAAAGGTGCAATTTGGCCGGGAGCTTGCGAACACCACTTCTCGATACCCATCCCTGTCAAATCTTGGCCATCAGAGACAACAACGATGCACAACGTGATCCAGCGACACAAAAAGGGCCAGCAGCAGGTAGCATCACAGACACACTGTACAAGGACAGAAGCAGAGTTCATATGGATGGTTTCCTTTCCTTCTCCCTTCACATTCTGGACCGAATGGGAACAAATGGTCGTGGATCTTTCTTTCTTGAATTTGACAAATGGAGTCGCAGAACCGTCCACATGTAACACTACAATTCTTCAAGTCAGCTGAAGGTCTATAGAGAAGAATCCATCACATCAGAGCAAAGCTGCAGCTTCATGAAAAACATGCCCTGTCAAAGCATGTCAAAGAATTTGCTTTGTCTTTGGGACGTGGGGACTGTCCAGAGAAAGCAAACATGGTTTGGAGCATGGCGGCTCAGCCAAAGCTCTAATTATGCGCAATTAAACAGCCGGTGAGCCGACGATAGGCCGGAATGTGACCCGTGTGTTTTTTGGACACTCCAGATACAAAGACGTCACCACAAAGTCACCTTCAGTTCCTGCAGCTGGTCGGGCTCATAAAGTTTAGAAGAAAGCGCTTGGGCTAGGAAGGCATCAAGTTCGTTACGACGCAAAATTCTTACTCCTGGCCAATGTAACATAAACCTGAGGCAAAACACAGAAGTTTGACAGCATTACAGATGGCAGGGAATGAGCGACAGCAGCCATGTTTCCATCTAATGCTGGGCTCACACCAAAAGATTTTCACGGTCACAGACTAAGAACTGAAAGTCAAATGGAAATTTTGGGAGTGTTACTGGAGTCGCTGTGCGTTCCCGTCGTTTAGATCCATCTCGACCTTTCGGCAAGACTTGCAAAGTGGTTTCAAGATAAGATACATCAAGTTCTTTATGTGTCCTCCAATGGGAAAATTCCCACCGTTAACAGCAGCGAGGACAGTAAGAATAGTAGAAACAAGTGAGAGCTTTAGGCATGCGTCCATAAATAATAATAAAATATAATAGACTATGTGAAGTTTGATCGGACTTCAATGAGCTTTCTAATGCCTTTAAAACGCCGATTGCCCTTAGGCCAAGGATTAGGTCCATGTGGTAGGGAACAGTTGAATTGGGATGGTGTCACCTCTCCTGCTTATTCTTATTTATGCGCAGTTTCCATCTGGACCCAAGTTTTCACAGATGCGACTGAGGAAAAGTTTCACTGCTGCCAGTCAAAATACATCTGCTTGTTGTTTCGCGTTTGAAATATCTGGGAGTGAAATATTTGCTCAGTTAGAAGGTATCCAGCATTATGTTTCGACCCGTTTCTAAGGTGGCAGTTAAAAAACAAAAAAAAAAAAAAAAAAAAAAAAACAGTTTTGCCTAGACAGGACAACGGGCTCTTTTGCTGCAACAATTTTAGACTGTGAGCCACGAAGTGTGTCTCTCAATCACTCACTCACTCACTCACACTCAGTTTACGCACCGCAACACACAGCACAGCACGAGGAAGTGCGTGGGGATGTTGTCGGGGTTCAGCATAGCGGGTGTGTCGGAGCGCATGCAGGCCAGGAATGCCCTCATCCTACGGTTCTTGTCCTCTGTCGCCTTCCCGAGCCACAGTCTCTTCAGGCTGGGGCAGGTCCACTGCCGAAACGTCCGAGCTTCCACCAGCTCTGGTGTGTGCGGAGACTTGCCTTTGTACACGGCCCACTCTTTGACCAAGACGCGCACATCTGGGGAGGAAAAGTTCATATGGATAAAATCGTTGTGAAGTTAGATAATAATCCAATGACTGGATGATAAATTTCCCGGCAGCGTCATATTTGGACTAAGAGCGCATTGTAGATTGAAAAAGAATGGCTCGTTTCAAAGGGAGACATTGTTAGACTCAGAACTGCATAGCACCTGCTTTTTCAGCGTTCCAAAATGTAGACGTAATGGGTACGGTGTCGGTTTGTCAAACTGGCATTTCAGCTGCTACAGTTTCTCAATTTTTACTCATCTGTCGAAATGACGTTGTGACAGCCTCTGCTGCTGGATGTAAGGTGAAAAAAATCTGCTCCACCTTTCCATCTCTGTGCAAAATCCATACACACACAGACAGAACAACATTCTTTGCCTGAAAACAAGGAGAACACCTACCAGTTTAGACCTAGGAACTCTTGTTTTGATCTATACCACAATATTAGGCATGGAAAGCGCACCGAGGCAAAATCTGGGGAAAAGGACCAACATTCGGGCTAACCCAAACGCAGGGTCTCGGTTTGGATTGACCTTATCCATGTAACAGTTTGTCCATGGCAAAGTTGTGGTTTTTTTGTTTTTTAGGGTGAGCAATTTTGATTTTTAGAACAACTTTGAACATTTTTTGTGGGTTACTGTCAGAAATGAAAGAATAGTAGAAGACGTGTCGGAAAGAAGTCAATGAGCTCAAGGTGGATTTAATTGTAAAAATGGCCAGGAGCAAAAATTTTATTACTAGAGAAAATACATAAATCGGAGCGTGGGTGGCATCGGATTCCTCTAAACTTAATACTATTCGCTGTTTTCTTCTACTATTTTACTTCAACTTAGGTTAACAAGTTTGTCAAAAGTGTAATTTAGCACTGAAATGTTGATCTCCAAGCAAATCATTATGGAAAATGCTGGTAAAATGTTCATAAAACCCAGATTAAACAGAAATCAACGAAATCGACACACTTCTAGATTTGCTTTTAGATTTGCCAACTGGAATTCTTTAAACAATCGTAAGTATTGGAATCCTAAATGCAAATAGTGGACAGTTCCAGGAGGATCCAGGTATCAGCTGGCTTAATATAACAGCCCCTGAATCCTTACTTCAGTCTCGGAGGACAAAACACAGGACTCACATTCAGGGTGGCAGTTCTTGCGAATGGCGAGTCTCTCCGCCTTCTTCCCGGCCTCGGCCAAGCTGAAGAGAACTCCGTAGATGTATTGGCGTATCGGTCGAAAAATCTGCACGGCTGAGGGGAGGTCTTTGTTTGCTTCATCTTCAATCGTGACAGACAGTTTCACTTCACCCTGGAAAAAAAACAAGAACAAAAAAAAACCTACTGTTACTGGCGTGCTGCACAAAGAACACCAGGCTGAGGGCACGTCAGATTTAATTCTCATGCTGTCCTGGGACCACTTAACAAAACCATTTCTTCAGGGATAAACAGGAGTACTATACTCTTGGGATAACACAGCACTATGCCATCCTTTTTAATGCCTGTGCATGAAAATAATTCATATGCACGCACACACAAACACACACACACATGCATGCATGCATGGAATTGTTATTGTCTGACAAACTTCATGTGTTTTTGCAATCCTCCTCAATAATTTCAGTGGATTTTTCACATTAAAATTCTGTGCAATATTTTTCTATATTCTTAATTTTTCATCATCATTGACTCCAGAGTCAATTTGCCCTCTCACATGCACGGCACAAGCAATCAGGATAACTCAGCCACCAACATATCTTACAATGTGCAATAAATCTCACCCTTTACACTATAATCATGCCAATATTCTGTGCAATACTTGTTTATATCCTGTGCAACACTTTTTACAGTCGATTCCTAATTAATTTAAAAATAAGTTTAATTTTTATCCTCAGTCGACAGAGTCATCTTGCACTGTCTTCTCTAAAGTCAATTTGCACTGTCTTACAGGATTTTATTTAGTATAGATTAGTATACTAGCATACCTAACTGTTTGCAATACGAGGACGATCTCTCAATCTTGTTGTTCATACAGTATGATGACAATAAAGGGCATTCTTCTCTTCCTCTTTTTATATGTAATACGTGGCCTTGCAAAATTAGTAAAACATTGACTCCAATCACACGAGCAGGCAATTTGCGGAAAATTAGCCACGGTAAGATAAGATAAACTTTATTGATCCCCATAGGGGAAATCCCTATGTCGGGTACCTTTGTCACAGCAGTGTAACAGTTATAATGTCCAAAAATGTTTTTAAATGAAAAATAAATTACTAAGGTAAAAGTTAATTTAGTATAGAAGATGGAAAGGAAATACATAGTGGAAATGAACCTATTAGGAAGTTTTTCAGGGCCTGAACAGCATAAATATGGCCTCACAATATTTTAATATTCTTTTTAGAAACTGTTTTCCATCTATTGTGACAATGATTCGTGCAGTATGTATGGTTTGAATAGCTAAGGAAACATGGAAACCACCTGCAGACCTTGGTAAGAATGTGGTAGATGTGAGGATACATGAGACCCTGTCTGTGTCGGTGCTGCGCCACCCGCAACACCTCAGGGGCCACGGCTGGCAGAGGGGGGGTGGTGATGTCCATGTGGTTCCTGGTAGGCATGGATAGCAGGGAGGGGATGTGGAGAACGCCTGCCTGCCATTTCACACAAGATTTGTGAGAAACGACGACACATTTGAGTCATGAACTTTCCAAATGGGGTCTAATGAGAACTATCCAGCTACTCACTTTTGCTTGATCCTCAAGGTCTCCATCCTGGGGGGTTCTATTTTTATTCCATCTTGCCTTTACTTCAGCAACATGTCTGGAACAATGGCAGACACCCATTCAGGAGACAGTTTATCCTGCTCATACAGAAATGAATGAATATTCACAGCTATTCAACAGCATTCATATTAATTGCTGAATTTAATGCTGCAATAGCTGCTTTCAGAATTTATTAGAGTAAGCTACTGCACCACTTTTCTGGCACAAAATTTCAAAATTAAATTACCATGCACTTCTTCATGGGAAAAGTCTGACTTTTCGATGTTTTAAATTGAAGGTATGACAACTACAAGTCTCAAAATGAAAAATTTCTTAAGACTCTAAATTATATAGTTGTTGTTTATTAGCATTGAACACAAGTTGTTTTTAGAACACACACACACACACACACACACACACACACACACACACACACACACACACACACACACACACACACACACACACACACACACACACACACACACACACACACACACACACACACACACACACACACACACACACACACACACACACACACACGCCCATTATGCTCCTGGATAGACCAATGTGTTGAGCAGAGGAAGTAGGGGAAAGAAACTCACTTTGGATTTCTGGCTGAACTCTCATCGTTCTCTGAAGGGGACGTGGTCGAGGCGAGAGGGTTGGTTTCCGTCTGATTGGGAGAGTTTGTCTGGCCTTGCCTAGTTGGTACGGCACTGCTGTGGAGTGTTTTGTGCTTCCTCTCATGGAGAGTGCCGTTGGACGTGTTCTGCTCCAAGTCTGGAGCTTGGCTGTACTCGGCCTGCTGGACCTAAATGACAAATCGGGCAGTGCAGGTTATGTTGTCATGCTATTGATGGTGTTAGAGTGGATGAGGTGTTATTCTTACCCCAGGTTGGCTGGATGGTGGCACATGTGGAATGTTGTGCATGTTGGCTGATGGATGTGGTGGTTCTGCAGTAGAAGGCGCTTGCAAGTGCTTTGGTCTCGCTTTGAAACACATAAAATTATTTACTAACACGCAAATAGAACCACCGCCTTGCTCCTGGATACCTCTGTTTAAATTTGCAGGAAAAGTCTCAAGACAAGCTCGGATACATTATTGACTTTCATTGTTGGCTTGGCTCTGTCCAAAGTCAGTACTTGAATAATATTGATACTTAATTGGAGGATACATCATCAACCATCAAAGTGTGCAGGGTTTGGTCGGACTGGAAAACGAAAAGTAGATAAAAGACATCTGCTTCAATATCATGCGCCAAACAGACGACACAAAAATAAAAAGGCAATATTCCGGTTAATTTTTATTTGGCTGATATTAATTGCAAATTAGTCCAGGCAATTCTATTAATTAAATGTAAACTTTTATTTACACTGAAAAAAAGCACCCTTTCGAGACAATTGATCTGGGCTGAAAAGTACAGCAAGAAGACTGTACTGCATTTTCAAAACTATTATCATCACTATGTCAAATGTGAATATTTTGCACAGTTTTTGTTACATAATTAATCAAAATGGACACACTTCTGTCTTGCATGCTATTTTGGGAACATATGAATTGGGCAATTGTTTTGCTGACTTTTGGTAATTATCGTAGACCTTGATGACAGGACAACCAGGACAGTTGATCAATTAATGTTTCTGATTTCACTATGCCCTATTATTATTTCTTCTTTTTTGTACACCCCTTGATTTAAAGCACTTGATAGATAATTTATTATAATAATTATTATACATATTCTTTTATTGCTTTTTTTTTAATGTACTTTTTTTTAAATTCCATCTTTTCATTATTATTTAACTGAAAACTACCATAGCGCCATAAATTGCTTAGATTCACAAAATGGGTCTTCAACAAGATACACATTGGGGGTGTCGGCCAAAAGGTTCAAGAACTTCTGTTCTAAAGTGCTGAATTAAGTCGTAATATAAATATCTTTACAGCATAAGAAAACTGATAAATAATTCAGTATTGTGCTGGTTGTTCGGAGCCATCCAGGTTCCCTTTGAAACTATCAGAAATGAACTTGTAAATCTCATTATTATCAAAAAGGCATACAGGAGTGTGAAGAGAAAGGTGGGCGATTACTTGCAAGTGAGTAGTATTCCACAGCTTTCTTGAAGCGAAGGATTCTGTCATCAGTGCAGGACTGAGAAATGGGAAAAGAAAAATATGGAAATATAATCATCCGCATTAGAGTGAAGAGTATTTGTCGGCAAAAATAGATATAGATATAATAGATATCCCTGAGCCCCATCCTACTTGAAGAATCCAAATATTTGTTAGACAAATGTAGAAACTAGCCCAACTTGGGAAACGGCTGAGATAGAATTAAAAATGCAAAAGCCATATTTCTAAAATAACTTAGCAAAAGACCTTGTTTCAAAGTAAGGATATTGTGAGCATGGGGTAAAACACATTCTTCCTGTAAAAAAGGGCTTTGGTAGAAAACAGTGCGACATTTTGGTATATTCACACCCTCCTATACCAGTTTAGAAGGTCTTTGGGACATGGCTTTTCAGCAATCTCAAATTAAGACCTCAGTTGTACAAAAAAATAATCATATCATCTTGCTTTTCCTTCAAAAGCATTGTATATATTAAGCCATTACTAATTTATCATTCATGTGTGTGTCTAACCTTTGACACTAACAACGTTACTGAGCCTGGAATTTGAGCATGGTACGGCCAACTCTACACTGCACTACTTTGGTCCAGAGAGCATGATGTCCTTTTCTAACAGACAATGGTTCAGGTTTCTACTCGGCAATTGTCAATCCCGGACCTGGCACAAACAGGTCTGTGCGCCAGGTTTCTACTGTTGGTGTTCACATGCTCCTATCAGGTGCATGCAAATGCAGCTCCTTGATGCAGTGACATTGAGGTGTTAACAGGTCATTGGTGTTCAGCTAATGAGCTTGGGACTTTTGCCATTTAAATTTCTCCAGATTCCTTGAATCCTATAAAAACAGGGTTGAGGAGGAAATACCCAAATTCTAATTTGTTTTATTTTTTTGATTGAAATAAACGTATGTAGGTGTCTCACTCGCGCCCGAGACAATCATATCATTTTTTGCATTCTTTTATAGCTAAATCATAATCGCAGTCTCTACTTACCTTGCCTGTTTCTAATAACATCCTTATTCCGGTTGTTTTACCACATTACAGGTACAAAATTATTTCTTTGTCAGCTCTGACATGGCAGGCCACAACATACAAATACAAGTCAATGTACTGAAAAAATAGACCACCTCCCCACCAAGTGCTGAAAAACGATAGAGGTATTACAGAATATGTTCCCTCTTGCCGTACATGTGAATGCTTGAAGATGTCTCTCGCGATGGCTTCCAGGTGAGAGATGTCCGGGATGTTGCGCACGTAGTTCGCCACAGCTTTGATAATAACATCACAGGGTGGCAGCACTAGCTGATGGGCGCGAACCTGAACAATGGCAACACAGCGAGGCAGGACTGCAATAAATATCAGATATCATCCAATGTGAAATCATGAAATATTAAAACGGCAAAAATGATGATGATTGACTGTGAATATAGATATTTGGCCCATTTTCTGGGGAGAAGCATAATTTTTGCTCTTGATTGTACAATTGTTATTTTTTGGCTCCTCTAATGAAATAAAAATCAGTTCTCAGCTAATTCCATTGAATGTTCTCAAAACGCTCTCAAAATCAAAATCTCATATCGGACATGATGACCATAAATCTGCAAATGAATAACATTAATCATCAGCTTTGTTTTTGAAGAGTGTGGTATAAGTATAGTATATCATTACTAGTCTTGTGTACAACTGCGGGTCTTAATTCATCACTTTGTTAAGTTACAAGTTTGGATTTTACCTTTAAGGATGCTAATGGATGTTCAGGGCCAAGTAAACTCCAGTGAAATGTGGCCAAGTCTTCATCAGACAGGATGTGATTCCCTGTCAGACACACCATGCACAATTTGTGTTTTAGTGTCAGGTTGCCTACGACTTCATATTGGTCATGTCCCCATCTCTCCAGAAGAGCTTACCAACCTAGGAGCGACGCAAAGATGACAAAGCGGCTGGGGTTGAGGTCGAGCTGCCAGGCCACCTGGTGCATCAGGTACTGGCTGGTGGTGAGTCTCTTTCCATTGCGGCTCAGCTTGAGAGCATGAGCACTGAAGAAGTGCGGGACGTTACACAGGGCGTAGTCTGAGTTGTACGCCACTAAGCCGTGGAAGCTACTTTCTTTGCACAGGGCCATGACCTCCAGGTGGTGGTCCTCCACGCTCTGCATCACCTGAGGATGAGTGTCGGAGATGGTAATTAGGGTTTCGGCACTAAAGCCTCTCAATAAACCTCTTAAAGGGACTTGCTGTGTTGAGACACTCCCGCGAAGGATTATAAGCAGCTCTCACCGACTAAAGCCTGGCAGAGCTGATTGGAAATAAATACACACACTAATAGGCTAAATTATTCACAAGTCCATTTAGTCACTTCACAGCAGCAAAAGTAAATTTATTGCCGGTTTTATATTTGTTTTAAAGATGAGGCTCTGCCATGTTGTCAAATCCTGGAACAGATAATTGCTGTTGACCCAAATAAAACGTAATCAACGATATACATTATTCCATATTAACAAATTATCTTTACTACTTATCCTGCACACAGGATTGCCATGGTTCTGGATCATTTTTATTTCATTCTTACACGGTGAGAGGTGAGACAGACTTTATGTCTACATCGGTGAATGGTCTCTGAACACAGCAATACATAAAAATGTGATCATGCATACATTATCTACACCACTTATCCTGCACCCAGGGTTGCAAGGGTTCAGGAGCATTTCCCTGCTGTCACTGAATGAGAGGCAGGGTTCATCCTGGACCGGCCGCCAGTTCACAACAGGGTCACATATAGAAACATATGACCCTTCACTCTTTCATAGGGCAATTTAGCAACTCCAATGAATCCCCTGCATGTTTTTAGGCTGTGGGAGGAAACTGACGGAAAAACCCTCAGACAAGGGATGAACGTGCAAACTCCATACAGTGAGGCCCCCTGTCAGAATTGAACCTGGGACCAAATTGCTGTGAAGTGGAAGCGCCAACTATGATAATACATTTGTTATAAGTAAAAAAAAAAAAAAAAAAATAGAATATAGTTTCCTAGGTGTTTTCACTTGCCAGTTATTAGCTTTCTTGCTTGTCTCTCACGGACAGGTATTTAAGCCTTTGGAGAGACGTAATCAATAAACCTCTAGCTGAATTGGCACCAATGCCTTGCCAGGTTTCAGCTGCTGTCATAAATTTCCCTGGTCATTTTTTTGAGTCATTTCTTGACGATTTTCAAGTAATTCCTTGACATTCTCGAGATTTTTCATTCGACTTTTTTTACACCAATATTCAAGCCATTTTGGGGAGAGATCTTGCCATCATACTACTATATTTTGGCCCAGCTGTCCCTCCAGCATCCAGGACAAGATCTGGGATTCTCCTCCCGTCTCAGGGGTCCCATCGACCCGGTACTAATGTTTATACTCTGTTACTTGACGCCCCAAAAGTTGGGACTGAGATTAACCGACGTTTATCCCCCGGTCCTTGGAGGTAGTATCCCCAAGAACCCGACTTGAGTTCTGGAGGAGTTGTTGGAGGCGACAACTAGTTAGCTAGCTCGCCAGCTTCATAGGTTGGTTAGCTAGCTAGCAAGCTAGGTAACCTGCTAACAGCTCGGTGTCACTCACCTGCACGCGGAGTCGGAGGAGCGCCAGCCGGATGCAGTGGGACATACACACGGGGGGCAGGAACCAGACTTTAGGGGGCGGGGTACCCTTGTCCTGGATGTGGCTCATGATCTGCTGTGCCGTCTGCCGCTCATTCACCTGCCGCTTGACCCACTCGTGGAGTCGGCCTTTCTCCAGGGCACCGTTGAAGCACACCAGGAGCTGAATGTTGCCGGCGTAGCAGGCCCGGCAGAGGGCGGCCAGGTAGCCTAGCATGTGGTTCCACTGGCCCCCGCTGACCCAATCGGTATAGAAGCCTCCGTAGAGCCGGTGGAAGCAATTCTCGGCGTCCAACAGCAACCGCATCGGACTCCGAGGAGGTCTCTGCCGGCCGGCTCCGACCATACTTCCCCGGGCCAGTTTCTGGAGCTCCACCGGCACAACAGCGCCGGGACAATGCGTCTCTATGTACTCCAGAAACCCCTGGACTCCCATGTTTAGCTTCCACGGGAATTAACTTCAGCAAACACGACCAGTGGAGGGGGGGGGGGGGTAAATAAAAAAAATAAAAATAAAACGGTCACTTATACAAGACCGGTATTCTTCTAAATAAATTTCGACCCATGGCTAACAGCTGGGTCCGTGTGCGGACTCCCTGATGGGATGGTGGTGGCTTGCCCACTCGTGTGACGGGTCGCCACCAGTGAGTCCAAGCGCCGGTATAGCCGTAGCGTGTGACGTCACGACGCCCAAAGACACGCACAGGAACCAAGATGGTTCACCGCCGCAAGCGCTCGTTTCGCTCTACAATGTGCGTGTGTTATTTTTTATCTTTTTTTTTGAAGGAGATATATACTGATTTGAAAATAAGTTTATTCAAATCGAAGTTTCCTAAATATTTCTATATGTATTTTTTGGAAGTGTTACAACAAACGATTTTTAGAGATAGTTAATTAGTTAAGCCCTCTTGTGGTTATAGCAAGAAGTACATGTAGTAACTTCATATCTTAAAATCAGAATCAGCTGTATTGGACAGGTACTGCATGTTCAAAAATACAAGGAATCCACCCATCCACCCATTCATTCATTCATTTATTCATTCATTCATTTTCTATGCCTCTTATCATGCACTTGTCAGGGTTGCAGGGTTGTTGCCAGTTGATCACAGGGCCACATTGGAGATATACGACCATTCGAACTATATTTCGATATCAAACATCTGGACAATTCTGGGACTTAAGACTGTCTTACTTTTTGAAACCTCTTAAAAACCTTTTAGACCTCTTAAAATATCTTTAAGAGGGGCTTAAATAAAAATTCCTCAATCAGGAAAATATTCAACAGTTGATCATTTCATTATGTCTTCTTCGTAGTTTCATCAAGTGGGAACCGTGGGACCTTCCTCTGTCTGGAGTCAGGAGACACCAAGCATAAATCAAATTTAAACCTTGGCAGAAAACAACTATCTTATCTAAAACTGCTAGTGAAGAATAAAAACAAGTCCAGCTGGGATTGGCTCAAGTGGCCCTGAGTTGAGGAAAAGCAGCGCAGAAGATGAATGAAGGAATGTGTTACTCGAATACTCACAATCCCTATAAGTACTTCTTGTAATATCCACTAGGGGGGTGCTGAGATCCTACAAATTGTTTTTACCTTATGATAGATAACAGTACTATACATATTATTTTGTGCTGGTTCTTTTAAATGACATTTTGAAGGTTTAAACTTTTGGACAAATATTACTGCTTGATTTTTGCATACATCTGTTTACATTTACTGTGAGAATACAAAGATTATAAATCATCATACAGTTTTAAAGTAGGAAGAGATAAAAAGTAAATAATAATGACATGCAAAGTTAGAGTTGACACACAACTAACACACTGACACACACACACACGGACACACACACACACACACACACGAATAAACAAACAAGCGCACACTGTTGTGCTCACTCACATATTCATTGCAATACACGCAAACATATTACACATATAACGGTTTCATATAAAGTTTTTCAATATTTTAATGATGAAAATCCAGCATGGTGTTTTCCATGTTTTGCTTAGAAAAAAGTGGGAATGCATAACACATTTTTTAGATTATTTACACAAATATGAACAAAAAAAGTCTGTATCAAACTGCAATCCCAGAGGCTGTTTCTTTCACGCAAATAATATGATTTAACACATAAAACACAATACTCAGAGAATAGTAGGAAGTTACATCAAACAAATTCATACTTTGCTTTCCCTATATGGTATCCCAAAAGCAGTCTCACCCCAAAGTTTATAGTTTTGCTCATATGTGTGTAGAAATTCATTTTGTCTGCTCTTGGTTGCTTGCAAAATTGTTTCAGCAATTAGATGCGGGGGGACAATCTTTGAGATGGATCTCAATGCCCACCTGTCAGATGATAGATGTCGTACCTCAAGGTCACACAGCGTGAAGATCGGAGATAAAATTGTAGAATGTTTTATGTGCGGGTGAAGTTGACCCTCTGCCCTAAGTTCCTAAGTTCAATGTTTGGGAAAGCAGCCCCAACTCATAAAGATGTTTTGCAGTTGGAGGTGTGCGCTTTGGTTCCTTCATGATTCAGAAACAAATAAAATAAAATCTGCACGGTAGAGTGTTCCTGCACCGAGAACTGCTTCAGTTGGTCTCACGTGAGAAAAACGAACAATGGAGAAAAACACATTTTATGCCATTACAGTCTGCGGCTCATGTTTTGATTCTGACCGTGAGGCTTACAGTATGTTATCCACATGCCAAACTGCATGAGGCAGCTTCTGATCAGCTGTACTTCTGAGATTGAAAGCCACTGCTATCTCTACATGTAAGAAATTAAAAAAACTCAAAACCCTTTAAAATCATATATATATATATATATATATATATATGTGTGTGAGTGTCCATGGTGATTGCTTACCATTTGGCATACCATACATTCACAGGACAGGGCTTGTTGCAAGAGTTAGCATGGATTTTGTGACAAAGTATAGTTTAGTTGATGTTGCCTTCACAACACCAGTTTTTCCTCTTTAGTCTTGTTATTGCTATTTGTTTGTTTGTTTAATATTGGAACTTGGTTAGGAATATTATTCAAAGTGATCAAAGAAAAAAATAACTCAAAAACACGGGTAATGTACACCTATTGCAGTGCGTGCGCTCTTTGTACCACCAATTTTCACACAGATATTTGGCATTGCCTGCACTGCCTTTTCACATTGAATTGGTGAGAAGCCACTCCACATGTGTCATCTGCTTCGGAATTCCTCAATATCTTTTGACATTCATACTTGAATTGCTGCACTTGTTCCAGTGGCTCTTATTTAACCCTAACCCAAACATTACAAACATTTAGAACCAGCACAAGCATTAATTTAGCAATATCCTAGCAAGTCAAGACTGAGAGTTGCTGAAAAGAAAATGGCGAACACGCGATCGGGTAAATTTATATATAAAAAGAATAAAGATAATCACTGTGCTTCATGTGGGCCTTAAATGTCCAGTGACATCCGAAAGTGCTGTGCTCTTTGGGCCAGTTCCTTTGCGAATTCTTTAGCCTCATGCAGAGCTTGCTTGTCTGGAAAGTGCAGTGCTGCCTTCTTAGTGGCCACAGCCAGCTGCTTTAGGAGCGCACACAGGTGATTGCTCATGCACAGGAGGCTCTGGCCAGATACTCCGCGCTGCGCCTCCCTGCACAGAGTGTCCACCAGTCTTTGGCCGACCATGATCACCAGTTTACTCTGTGAGATGAAGTGCTCTGGTGGCTGGCCATCCTGCAGGCTGCATACGAATACCCCGATGGCCTTCTGGAGGGCCCCGAAGTACAGCCGGCAGTGCTCCATGCTGGTCGGTCGATGGTCATCTGGGCCTCCACAAGACTCAGAAGTTTGACGCTTGTCAATAGCCTGTGGAATTAATTCAGGACAAAACATATGAGGAGGAATTCGTTGTTATAATCCCATTAGTCCAACCTCACTGCATTACATAGGAGCCACAGGGTTTTAGATATGATCATTGAGTGCCTCCAAATTTTTTGGTTCTTTGTTGCGACCGGACGAAGAACTCAGAACTGAAGAAGTGTCACAGATGAGAGGTGAAATGCCTGAAAAAAACTCAACCAGTCCACTTGCTACAAACAACTTTGGATCTTAAATTGCGAAGAGCAATGGGTCTGCTTGCTGAAAGTCCAAAAAAATAATGAATTTGGGTAATTCCCCTTGTGATAGTTTGCAGCCTAAATGTGGGAAATGCGGTAGCAGAGTGAACTAAGCTCCAGCAATAAATCTTCTGTGCATAAATAAATAAATCTTAAATGAAGATACTCACCTGTGCCTTGTTTTCGACTGGCGTGGCATTTTCATTTTTTTCCTTTTGAACTTCTTTTTCAGGCTCTTCAGAACTGGTGTTTGTCTGGACAAAAAAAAATGTCAGAGCAAAGTAATGTCATCAGTATCTGTTTCTTTTGTTTTTGACACCTAATCTCATGCCGCAAAATTGCGTAGAAATTATTTATTTATTCAAATTATATTGGTTATATCTTCCCTGCTCCGTATGCTGCAGACTCACCCAACAAACATATCCTAATATTTACGTCCAAACATTTGCCTTTGCTTTGCCGTGCACTACAAAATATTTAGTTTTCATTAAATTTACCTTTGCCAAGTGTTACATAATATTTTTTTATGAAAAGCACAGGTTTTGTGATCAGGTTCAGCACAAGCTCAATGCTATTTCCTTATTTTGATAAGAAAAGAAATAGTTATGTAAGATAGTAATGTCTGTTTTTTCCAGATGCGGCTTGATTCTGTTCTCAGTTTTTTTTTTTCCCCCTTGTTCTAAATTTGGCCATAAAGACGGCACAGCGTTGCTTCCAAAACTGAGCCACATATCAAGTTTTAATTGCATGCCACCAAAGTCAAGTGTAGCCAACATGTGGCCATTGTGTGGCCTGCACTAAAACAAAGCGAATAAAGACTATTATTTTGGCCATTTGTCACACACGTCAAAACTAAATCACATGTAGCTCATCACATCTTGTCCAGTTCTAGCCTAACCGCTCTTTCCTGTTCTGAATCAGAACCACAAGTTCCAAAGGTCACCGGATCTGGCCAAGAGGTCCCCGCTATATCTGACAGTTGTACATCCCACTTTTAAAAACCCAAGTAAATATGGTAACCCATGAAACTCGACCTAAATTTTGTGATATCACTATGAAACCAACAAAACCCGCCCAACCAACCACCCAGCCGCCCACCAACCCGCACATAGCTCGCCATCGCTGTTTATGAAGAAGACTCAAGTGACCACCTGTAGTTCCACATAGTCACTGTCATCCTCAGCTATGTCTGCTTGCAGCTGATTCACGTCTGGATTTTTCTTTTTGTCTGTCTGAGTGGTGTTGGCAGGGCCGTCAGTTTCTTTCTGGGAAGGTCTGAAAAGAAGTTTTCCATTGGCGTTGATGATTGACACCAGGCGCTTAACGTCCTCCGGTACTGTGCGGGCCACCATGACGAAACGCTCCAGCTGGTCGGGTGTCTGGACTTGTCCGGGGTCCTGACACAGTGTCTCGAGAGGCCAGCCTGCCATGTTCAGAGCCCTTACAGTTTGTTGCAGGATAACACTGGAGTCCTCCACAATTGATAACTGTTTATATAGTCTTGTCTGGAGATTGGCATCTGTCAAACGCTGGGCATTGCCCTTAATGTCCAAGGCAAAGCTTAGAAATGAGGTTACAGTACATGCGATCCCCTCCGCGGCATCTTTAATCTCCTCCAGGTGTTTCTCCAGATGTTCTTTGCTTCTCCACCGACTGCTAACAAAGTCCATTAGCTGTGGTACAGCCTTGCAGACGGACTCCTGAAGAGCCAGGAGTCTGCAGGAGACCTCGTCCTGGCACAGATTCACTTCCCGCAGAGGCTCTGGAGAAGAAGAGCTCAGAGCCAGGGAGTCGCAGGAGCTGGTGGACGAGTTGGAGGCTGTGCTGATTCTCTGGCTGTCTGCTGCGGAGAGATGCACCGTTCGTTTGTCGTCCTCCTCTTGCGTTGTCGACTTCCCGTTCCCTTTGGCGTTACGGATGGATGCGCAAGTCAGGAACTTTGTCATGCGAAGCCGATGCCCCCTTGTGTGGTCGTGAGAGATGTTTGAGTCGCCCCTGCACTCCAGAGGTATATGGTCACCACTGGGAACACGGCTGGATTCCTCTTTCGGTGGGACAGCATAGACCAAGTCCTCTGTTAGCTTCTGAGTTTGGGGTTTGTCATAAATTGGCATCCTGGGCAGCACTTTGGGCGGACACTGAAGGTCAAGAGAATTGGGTTTCGGTATATCGTAAAGTAAGGGGGTTAGACTGCCTCTTTGCTCTGGCCAGGCACGTGATGGGACCTTGTCATAGATTTGCTTGTCAGTCACTTTTGAGGGCATCGTCTCAGAGGTGCTCCGGGGTGGACTTTGTTTCTCGGGACTAGACGGCACGTCATAGATCCACTCATTCTTTCGGGGATTGGGAAGGGTCTTGTATTCACCAGTCATCTTCTGTTGGGCTTCTGATACTGAGGGAACAGGGATATCATAGTTGGGGTCCTGAGACAGAGATGGCGGAGCTGCATACATCTGTGCACAAGGATATATATATATATTGTTTTAAAAAATGGCATGAGGTGCAAGGACACAGTGTGGTAAAAATGGATACAGCAGAATACGGCAATATGATAATATACTTTCATATTGTTGCAAATCACGGGAACAGAGTGTTAGTTGAGGTGTTTAGTATTGTCAGGTGCGACATCGTACTTCACAAATTACTTTGCAGAAAAAGCGAGAGGTGGGGATTTCTTATTATCTTAATTGATAAACAGATGTCAGTGAAGCGGCTCTTTAAAAAATGACTGGCATCTGAAAAAGGAATTCAATTTCAACAGAGAAGAATGAACCTAACCATTATGTCTCTTGAAAATTCCTTCTAATCAGAGCTGGAATGAATCTTGGACTGGTAAAGAGCCCCTATGGAGTAAAGCAAGCTAGGGTTTGAACATTTGCCTTAACTTTTATATTGTTTAAAAAATGCAAAAAACAGGAATAAACGTCCACTAGAATAGTTATCGTTCTTGACCCCTGTATTTATCAACAGCATTTTCTATCATTGCAGCTGATACACACACAGAGATTGCTCAACTGATGCAAAAAAATAACAACAAAAAAAGCAGAGGCTTGTACATTCTTGTACTTTATGTTGGACAGTGGATACATTTTTTAGGATTAATTCACCCAAAAATGAAATTTAATCATTACCTATTTACCTGAACTACGGTAGACATTTTGGCTAAGTAAAAAATTCACACTTTAAAGAGATCTGAATTGATCGATATAACTTTTTTATTGTTTTTTTTCTCATCAATTTTTTTTAATTCATGTTTTGGAAATTATTCACAGTCCATCTCACTTTATCAGAAGGACACTTTTTACTGTTTTCCCAGAGAAACTAAAGACAGTTGTGTTGTCTTAAAAAAACGTCACCGTTAATTCCATCAGCAGTAATGTAGATGGTGATAATAGATTAAGAGAAGAGACAACAGTGGGCGCTATTATGGATTTGTGAGTTCACTGCTCTTTTTCCTACATGGTTTGAAGAAGGAGAAGGAGGAGCACGCTCTTAATATGGTATTTCAAGATACTTTTAGGCTATTTTCAGATTGCGCATGTCAGTAATAATGAGATATAACTCGTCTCTGGTGATTAAATCACTCAGGTGGCGTCTTTATATGAAGTCTGAGTGGGTCCATAATGTACACATTAATATTGATAGTGAATGAAAAATAAAAGGCAGCTGTTTTGACAATTAAAGGAACAAATGTCATTTTTCATGGGTTTTTAAAAGCGTGTATATCTGCGCTTATTGCATACTAAAAGTTCCATACTTTATTTCATATCATCCAGACCACAAAAAACGTTCTCAGGAAAAAAAAAAAAAAAAAAAGATTTATGTGTTTCCATCCCTGCTTTTGAGTTCCACACTTCATCTCCAGCGTGCCGTTCTCTTGACAGAGGCGAAGAGTAAAATTTAAAACACGTTGACTTAAAGCCAGCTTTTTTTTTTTGTTTTTCTTTTTCAAGTGAGCACACCTCGGTCTCCAGCTTCACAAATCCTCCAAAAATCTGAAACTTACGTAAGAGTCTCCTGGACTGCTCTGACTTAAACGCTCCGACTCAAATCTCTTTTCCAGCTCCGAAACTGGAACCAGCGAGTGTTTTCTCGATGTGTGCCTCAGAGATGTTGACACCTAAAATTAGATTATTTCAGAAATAGTGAGTATTAATCAGTCAGCACTCCTGAAAGAGGAAGAATATCATATCGTAAAAAGAAAAAAAAAAATGCGGCGGTGCTCACGGTAAAAAGAGAGGCTTGTCTTATTTGGCTCGGGACGTCGTAAACATCCCCCTTTGGACTAGAGGTGGTGCAGATATGGGAAGACTGTGAAGGACAGACAGGCTATAATATTTCTTTGGACTGGCGACACCATTACCGCTTTGATCGACGCCGCGTCCCACCTCTCTGACCTCTACGAGGCACATTTATGAGGACAGCATTTGCTGCGGGGCCTGCTGTCGGTGCCAGGGAAGCATGCACTTTGCCAATTAACAGAAACCATGCTGCTCATTGAATACAAGGTGGCTACTGCAAGAAAAAAAAAAAAACGGGGCGGGGGAACGACTCCCCCCTGAAGCAGGAGAGGAAATGCCGAACATGTGGGCCGGTGCGCAACAAGCTCCCGTACCCGAGCTGTAGTCTCTCCGGGGTCCCTGGGCTGCAAGAGCTGCTGTTTGCAGTTTAAAAAATTGTCTGAAGTCTGTGTTCTGTTCGTCTTTTATGGTCTCGTAAAGAGCCGGTGCTGCGTGCTTGTCCCCGTGTGGAGGCCCGGGGTCCCCATCTGCAAGCTCTTTCTGCCAGCGGGGGGGAGGGGGAAGGGGGCGTTCACAGCATTGCATGTCTGCACCCTCTAATCAGAGTGCTTCCCCTCGGAAGAGGAGCAACTTTGAAACCAGGTACAGCGGACAGACAAAAGCTCTGTGTTGACTCCCCACCGCGGTCGTGCTTATGCTGTTGCACTGGCGAGCGGGCGAACAGTTCAAAAATTTTCTGTCCCCGATTTTAGGATTCATCCGACAAATGTAATATAACATAAAAAAAAAAAAAAAGTTTATTTGATGTGATGGTTTGATTTTGATTTTCAGTCAATTATACTTGCCTCATAGAAGTGAATATACTGAGGTTTTGTTTGAATAAACTGTTATATATGTCTAATTCTGATATATATACGTGTTTTTTTTAAGTCAACCGTGTGTGAAAATTGATTTATACCTTGTTTACCTCCGATCCGTCTGAGCTGAGCTGAGACCCGGTGGTGTTGGGGCTTTCACAGGCTGGTAGTGGCGCCTTATAGATCATGTCCACGCTGCCAGGAGAATGAAGCTGCTGGCTGCTGTAAGTCCTTGGGATGCTGGGGATCTGGTAGATGTTTTGCACGCTGTCCTCAGCTCTGGACTCGCTCGATTTGTTTTTCACCGCGACGGAGCCTGCGATGTCGGACGTTCGCGCCAAGAGCTGCAATCTGTTGGCGGGGGCAAGCCCCTTCCTGCCGTACAGGGAGCACATCCACCAGCCGCTGGTACCCGCCACATTCTGCTCCATCACCGTGATGATGTCGCCCTTCTTGAACGCCAGCTCATCCGCACACTCTGCAGTGTTGTCGTACAGGGCCTTGGCAAACTTGTTCTAAAATGAAGCATGAAGAATGAAGGATACGGTATTGAATTTGCATTCTGTAACCAAATGTGTCAAAGTGATGTGGACTTTGGAGCCAAAAAAAAAAAAAAAATGACATCAATGGAACCCAATGATTAGAATTAATGTTTTTTATGTAAAGGTCATTTCCGGCAGACTTGATCCACTACACACGACGACCTTTAAATGGTGGAAACAGTTGTAGAACGGTGATAAATGAACCAATGGCAGCATCATACTGTTTTTATTTAAAGCAAAGAAATGAATGGACAACATTTCTCACACACACACACACACACACACACGGTCGCAAGACTCATGGGATTATGACGGTACATCTCAGATGATGACAGCATTTCCTCTTGCAAAATGCTGCTTGCAGTTGCACATCGGACTCACCGCCACGCCGGTCACAACACCCAGCAGAGCAGGCGCAGACACCGTGGACATTTCTATGACCGTTGCATCAATTTTCAAAAATTCATCTTCCAAACGATGCCTTCTTCTAGCTGTATTCCCACTTCCTATTTTTTTTTCAGCTTCTGGAGAAAACGATAAAGAAAACTTCCTCTACTCTTTTGCAGGCCGGCATGTCAGAACACTTTGAAACTATCAGTGGTAGACAGACTTATGCCACCTTTTTTTTTTCTTTCTTTTTTCTGTGGTTGTCTTTGCCAGTGTGGCTATCAAGCGTGAGAGACACGTTGTGTGTAATGGTATTACACACATACCCACATGCACACTAGCGCACATGCACATAAAACCAACTAGTCCTGAATTACCCTGTGAAAAAACCTTGTGGTTTGACCTACTATGTAGCAACACTTAGCAAACTGACGGAGGCCAAGAGAAACACAAGCTTTATCAAACTGTACGCTGACAGGTCAGCAGTGGACAAGATATTTACTTCAACAAACTACAGCTGGAGAAAATCCTTTGCCCATTTTCAGTGAAAATACACACAATTTCTATCGTAGCCATTGCATGAGAGAAGATTAAATCATCACAAAAAAAGGGAAAGCCCCCGAGGCGGTCTGCTGTTGTTGAAAATCTATGAGGAAAAAAAAATAAATTGGAAATACCACAATTCTTTTTAATTTAATTTAATTCAATTTTATGGTGAAGACATACTCGATGTCCACTTTTGTGAAACTCAGCGAATTTGCAGATAATTCAATTTAATTTGATCTCAATTTATTTTATTTTGCTTTATTTTGTGTTAAAGACATACTTGGTGGGATTTTTGAGAAAGTCTTTGGGAAAAGATACTTGTCAACAGAATTTAAGAGTGAGGGAAATGCCAACGATTAAACCAGAGTTACTAGATTGTCATCGGCATCTGGACTTCTCAACCGGAGCGCTTGTTACAAATAACGACACAGTAAATAGCCGTTTCCTGTCAGTGCCGGTGCTGCCATCCGGACCGCAGAGTATCCAGGGGGCGACCGAGTCGAGACCAAGTCCAGCGTGAGACGTAAAATGTTAACGGAAACATGCTACAGCTCCTCAACATTCAAAAAAGCACTTACGGGGAAATAAGATTCCTCTTCCTTCTGCTCTTTTTTTTTTTGCCACCTACAATTTGTGCACAAATGTGTGTGTCTGAGTGTGTTTGTGTGTGTGGTGTAATCTGAGAGATGTTGAAATATTCAAAATGCGTGACAGAGGCCAACTTTTTCTTGTGGGAGTTTTCATTTGTTTTCCACAAGCTACGAATGCAACAGAACAAGACCAAGGTTGATCGTCTTTATTTACCTTTTGCAAATTGTGCCACTAAAACTTTTTCCCTTTTTCAACAAGGTTGCCAGGACAGCGCCGCCAAACACAATACGTCTAATTTGGATAGATGAGACCAGCAGGGCATGTTTAATGACGCTCTGTGCAACACGGTCTTAAAAAAAGAACAAAAAGACTTAGCTCTCTGCGTCGGATACGCCACACAACAATGCAATCGCGTGACTTATTCAACACAGTTTGGTTGCAGCGGCGAAACTAAGAAACACGTTGTTTGACTTTTGAAATATTTCTTTGAATGAAGTGAATCCTGAGCGTAACACACACAAAAAAACTTGATCCATCAAAAATTAAGCTCAGGCCTTACTGGTTGAATTATTGCTTCCAATTTTGCTGTCTTTTTTTTTTTCTCTCTTCCGCTCAGTCCTGTGGTCTCTGACCAGACAGAGGCGAAATAAACGTCTCTTACCATGCACAATGTCTTTTTTTATTCAAAAGGATGCACAGTAGAAAAAGTACAGAACGTATATTCTGTTTGCTTTTTATGTTTGTTTGTTTATGTTCTTCCGGGACCTTCAGTATGTTTTTATACAAACAGGGTTATGGGGGGGGGGGCAAATTTGACCCGGATGGAGCGACGCAGCTAAAACCAGATGAACTCTTCAAATCTTGAAGCTGTCGGTTCATAAACGGGTCCGAATGAATGCATTTGAAGATGTCGAAGGAGCTCCGTGAAGATGAACCCACATCAAAACAATGAGAGTCAGTTTTCAAGGCATCATACTAACATATTGTTTTGGGTTTGGATTGGAAAGCCTGGATTCACTGCAACAAAGAGCCCTTTCACCATCAGAGCCCGACACGCTCAGCACCTGTCAGGATGCAGGCCTGTCAGTAGACACACACACGTGCGCACACACACACACACGCACAACCTCAGCAGCCCCTCTTGTCTAATCCTCCGGGTCATGCAACAGACATGCAAGTGAAATACATGGAGTCAGATGACAGTCAGCCGCCATTCAACCCAAGACTGAATTTGTTGATGATGACAACAGAGAAAGGAACCCCGTAAACTCTGTGAAATTAACCCGACTCAACCTCTCAGGTGATTGTTTTATGTTTATATCGACAGTTTTGACCCACAACGATATCGGGATGTGTGTGTGTGTGTACGTGTGGGTGTGTGTGCTGCTTTGTTTGTGCGCCTGGCGAGCAACTAAGTCCCGTTCAGCTGTGACGGCAGGATTCCTGCACACGCCTGCTTGCGCAGATCAGCCTTTCTGACAGATGGCTTGAGCACTTTAACCGCACAGCTGCCCGCCCCGGCCTCGCCTCGCCTCGCCTCTGCAGTCTGTTCATAAATTTGCATCGGCCGGCTGGTAGTGGGATACTTTAAAAAAATAAAACAAAAACCAGAAAAACACCTCTCAGAGTGATGAAACTTCCGGAGGGTGGAGGTACAAAAGATGCACAAAATTTTTAATTATTTGCGCAAAAAAACCATCCCCTGCAAAACCTCTACCTTTTTTCTATCCTGACCAAACACATTAAAATCACACCTATTGCAATTATTGTTTTGCAATATTATACGGAATTATATGGACAAATGCACCGGGGTGCAGCCTCCTGAACGACCGATGTGATGCCAAGACCTATTCGGAAAAACCAGCCGTGCCATCAAGGGTTTGGGAGGGGGGGTGGGGGGGCTGAGATGCCTCACAACAGACGCAGGATGTTTAGCAGCAGAGAGATACTGCACATCTGAGTCACTGGACTGACTCACGATGGAAGCTGAATGTGAAAACCAGGCCGACTGACCATGTAGAAACTCTAGTATCTGACCGCATCCCTGACAGACAGAGAGAGAGAGAGATAATTTCTTTCAGGCGATGTAATCTAATTACATTTCATAAGAGATGACACTATAGTTTTTTTTATATAAAATGTTGATATATATATTAAATAGTAATAATTAGAGTACTACAACTATTACTAATAATAATAATAATACTAAGTTACAATTATCATTATTTGAATATCATCATTATTATTATCAGAAATCTGTGAAAACACATACTTGTTAAGATTTGATTGATTGAAAACAGGCCTCATTTATCTCAGTGAGAGGGTGAGCGTAATGTTGTGTTAAATGAAGTGCAAAGCAGGGGGGTTGGGTTAGAAATGATACAAATACAGATAATAAAAGGGTAATAAATCAATGAGGCAGGGTTGACATTTTTTGAAAAGAGCTGAATTATCACAACTCAAATCGGAAGAGAATAGTGGCGTTTACCAGAATCCCAACTGGCTGGGGAATTGGTTCTGGGTCTGGAAACAATGCCACCCCTTCCCCCTTGGTTCAATTTGACCTTTTCCCCTTCGGCGGCCCCGGGGTCACCGCAGCGAGGTCAGGTCGACACCTCATCCATTATACGTTCAGACACTCGGCGCAGCCCTCTCTACGGTGGCGATAAAAATCTCTGCGAAAGCGATGAACGTGAGGTTTCTCGGATGCCGTCTAGGACGAGATGGAGCTCGACTTCCTTGAAATCGGACAGGAAGTCAGGGAGCAAATGAGTCCTTTTAGTTCTTCCCACAGTGTGACAGATCAGGGCGGGAGGGAGCGGACAGATCCACCGGGGTGAATGGACAGAGGCAGATTCCTACCCCCGGCAATATATCTCCGACATGTCGGGAATGTGTCTCCGCTCAATCAATTTTTTTTCTCATCCTAAATGATCCTCATATGTGCTCCATGGAAAATCATTTGAGTCAAGCCTCCTTCCAAGCCAAACAAAGCGGAGAGGAGGCTGGCTTTGGCGGCTGAAGGCAGTGACATTGATTTGCTAGAGCTGCCCTGGTATTTCCTGCATGGAACTGGTGAGAACTTTGTGTTTAAACTCTTGCGCACGAAAAACACAACTGCCGACCCCCCCCTTCCCCAAAGACGGATCGTCTTACGCGCCGTGCCAGATGGAACGTGATCAGATTATCTCTTCGATCATTCGGACCCCGATGCGATCGATAATTCTCGAGTCCTGTAAACAAATGACTGATTTTGCGTGCCTTGACCTTCTTGTTGGATTTGACCCGCGTGTGATAACTTAGCCACGATGCTATCGCTAGCGCAACTTTATATCAGGCTGGTTGTTTGGTCCGTTGGAAATTGAAGACATGTTTTACCTTTGCTGCTGTATGAATCATTAAAAAGAAAGAAAGGAGAAAAAATAGGATAATTTCAAGCCAAGACACATATTCTGAAGGTTGAACTTTTTTTTCTCTCTCTTTTTTATCATGTTGGAATAATAATAATAAAGTAAGGAGAAAAAAAAATAATTGCAAACTACGCCTCGACCACAGCCCCAAAACAACTTTACAGGAGCAGAATTAGAAATGGACATCATGTTATTCGCGCTCGCATGATAACTTTAACAAATGTTCCCACAGCCGTCACTCAAAAAAAAAAAAAAAAAAAACACACCGAGTGTGTGTTCCCCGAGCCCCGACGTTCCCCTCAACCTGATGACCCTCGTAGTGGATGCCCCCCTTTTCCTCCCTGCCCCCCCACTGGCTTATATTCCCTTGGACGGTCTAAAAAAAGGAACATTCTGGGAATGTAAACACAACTTGCCACTGAAATTAGGCGGGGGGTGAGCGGTCACACTTGATACCATATGGGCACAAATGACTGTGCCTGTCATAACATTTCCTCTCTTTTCCACTGTGAATGACTGGTTGAAGCATGAAAAAAAAAAAAGTTTTAGAAGTGAATGATGACTCGATTGTCCTGCACAAGTAAAGTAGCCGAATATTTCATTTCAGCTGGGACGCTCGGGTTTGATTTCACCTCCGCTGGAATGTTTGATGCATTTAGGGGGTGTGGGGGGGTTGTTGCTGCCGCTACTGCTGCCAGAGCAAAAATTTCAAAAACAGCAGCAGATATCATGCTCACAGGAAATGATCTCAATTTTGACATCAATTTATTTATAAACACACTTCCTCAGCTTCTGCCTTGTGCTCAAGTGGTGGATTCACTGTCTGGCCTTTGTGCACGCAATGTTACTGCTGCATGGATGAAATTGTGATGACGCTAACCGTCAAACCAGCGCCACTATAGCATTAAGCTTTTAGTTTTGGCTCAAGTGGATGAGGTGCTACAAAATACAGACATCACCCAAGTCATCTTTCGCACGTCTTTTCATGACACGACATACTTTGGAAACCTGACGGAAGAAGATTCGCCGAGTCAGACCGCCTGCCGTGCAGGAAAACCTCCAAGCTATTATTTCTGAAATGGGTGATTTTGAACCCCAACATGCTCAAGGCGGTCCTTCCTGTCTCATGGTCACATGAGATCTCTCATCATCTGGTGACAGCGTGTCGTAGAGTCAAATCTATGAACTCCGAGTTCATGGACGACGGCCAAAAAACATGAAATCAAAGAGCAACTTCTAGTGAAGACGGTTCGTATGAGCAAAAGTGAAGATTCCATTGAGAACAGGAAGGATCCGCGCCGAAGTATCGATGTTGCACAAACGGCAACCAGGGAAAAAAGTCTCACATTTTTATTCCGGGTTGGACCTCTCAGAGGTCCTTTCAGAACCTTCTGGGGTTCTTGGGCAAATCTCGAGTCGGTCCCGAGCTGGACTGGGGAATTCAAACGGGGTCTATTTCGTATACAGAAATAGTCCAAATAAATCAGGTGTAAGGGGCTTATTAACACCATCTTTGGATTATCTTATAAATCTTAATTTCTGCTCAGATGCCCCCCAAGCTATTTGATTTTGAGACAAATTCTGAGCTGTCGAGGTCGCGACCTTGCGGCGAATGTTGTGATCCTCCTATCCCTGTAAAAATCCAACAAGAACGAAGAAATAAACGTATCGAAAGACACGTCCGTTTTGTTTTGTGCCCGGTGACATCCTTTCCGTTGGAGGCCGGAGAATGTTTGCGACTTTGTGAACCCGTCTTTCGCACGTTCCCCTGACAACCGTGCATCTCGTGGAAAACGCACGCGGTGAACTCGCAGCCATTGAGGACATTCCAAAGCGGAGTTACCTAGAAACCCGTCACGGCGCTCCCACCACCGCTGAAAGCCTCCCTTCAGGTCGTACAGTTTTAAGGGGTCACGTTCTAGTATTCTCCTAAAACATGCAAATACCAACGGATCGGCCGTTTCTTCGGTCTCTCACTGAAGGTCACATGCTCTATCCTCAACTCAAGCGCTCTTCTTGGTTCCATCCAGAGGCCTCGCTTAAATTATACTCTATGTGTGTATAAACATTTTGTCTGACGGCATTGGAATGAGGGCCTCTCAGATTAATTGTCCCACGGAGCTGAAATGTGCCTCCTCCCTCCCATTTGAAAAAGAAATTCCTCTGAATGGGCCACAGGTGAGTGTTGTAAGGTTTATAGGTTCCAAAAAAAAAAAAAACAGCCCCCGCATCTAAATAGGTTAAAAAAAGATCAATTTCCAGGGAGAATTGTCATCGTAGAAAAGAAAGTCACAAAATGTCAGTGAATCACAAACCAATTTTTTTTTCTTTGGAACTCATCTGGCCACATGCGCAATTGTCACGATGACACATATCCTCACCCCGATTTCTATTAATATATTATTTTTATTTTTACTCATGAAGAATGAACTCTCAACTCATTTACACAATAACAGAAAATTTCCACATACAAACAGAATAAACCTAGTTTTTTTCTCCAGTAAATATTTGTTCTTTTCTTTTCCCTTTTAGAACAAAAAAGTATTTCTTACAGTAAGATGATTTCAAAAGAAGGGCTCTACCTTATATTACGCATAATAACAACTGTATCATGCAGTATCTGCATTTTTGGCCATTGTTAAATCGCAGACTTGTGCACCTGCCGTGAGAATTGGACACCACAGCGGAAGAAAACCCCTGGAGAGTCATCAAGGACTGAAGTCAAACGACAATTGTCGAAGATTATTTTAGCCATGATAAAAAGATGCTTACACACGTCTATTCTTTAAGCTACAATTTGCCCAAAAAGCAAATAGGAAACAAAATTTGATCTGGGAATTACTTGAAAAACACAAAGAAACCACGTCGTAATCAGCAACAGGTCACCTAAGATAAAGACGGTCATCAGAAAGAAAACTATAATAACAGTAATGCACAGAAAGGTAGCCAGTTATCACCCCAAGAGACGACGTGGCGTCAGGCAATAACGGATGATAATGACACAAGAATCGGCCGGAAATAACAATAAATAAATAAATGATTACAATCTCCAAGAATTTCTTAGGAAACAGCAAGAGTTCATCCCCACAACTAGAATAATTCAGTGAAATTAGGCAAAATGGAAATGATTGCATCTTTCTCTAAACTAGAACAGATGTAATGTACATAAAGGCAACACATAAAAAAACCCCAAACATAACACGTAGCTTTTAAGAGAGGCTCCTGGCACCGCTTTGCATTTCAAGCAGAAAAGTCAGATGAGAGTTTGGACAATGAGTCTAAACAGCTGACTGCAGCTATGAAAAAGAGAGAAACTTGATTTAAAAGTCACGGATTTCAGTCGGTGGATTCCACAGAGGTGAGGATTAGTTAGAAAAGACTCCCCTGACCTCGGAGGTCCCCCTCACAGTGGCGGTCCGAGGAGGTGGTCGCTGACTCTGCGCGTTTAAGCAGAATCAGCAGATGGTCCAGAGAGAGACATTCCCCCGGACCGACAGAAGATACAGGCTTCGGGTTCTCTTGACATGGAGGGAATATATGAGCACCGCCGTCGCTTCGGACTCACCATGTCGTCTTCGGTGGGAGGTCGTCACTTTCCTGTGCCTCAGCAGACCATCCCCACCGCCAGGGAGAGACTCTTGTCCTCGTCTGAGCCTCTAACACACCGTCTGATCTGTCAGCAGGCGGCTCACACACGCAGGGCGGGGAGATCCTGCTCCCCCGTTCCTGCACCTCCATTGGCCAACAGCAAAAGTAGCAGCCAACCACACACACATACACTCACATACACACACACACACAGTTCTGCCCCCTCCTTGGTCTCTGCAGCAAAGCAGAAGTACATATTATTACATTACATTTCCAGTGGAGGATGGGTTCACCAGTGTGTTTCGTCTGTTTCCTCTTCTTAGAAATCTGACACACTTCTTTCAGCTGGTTTAGGAATGAATGAATGAATGAATGAATGAATGAGTGAATGGATGGATGGAGGTCAGGAGGGTTCTCAAGATCTATTGCAGATGACACAGGATGTGGGCTGCAGGTAGGGTGTGAGTGTGTGTGTGTGTGTGTGTGTGTGTGTGTGTGTGGAGGGGGGGTGACATTTCGGGCCGCAGTCATGGGTGAAAACAAGATGTTTTTTTGGGGATGTTTTTGTAAAATCATTCACAGAAAGAGGAAGCCCTGAGGCTTCATGAAATCCCCAAACATTCCTTCACGAGTAAAAAATTCAAAGCTTTCTGGCACAAGGCCATGATGTCATTTTCTAAAGAATACCTTTCAGTAGCTTTTAAGAAAATACTCAATAATTTTAGGTCATTTTTTGTTTAATCTCTCAGACATTTCATCTGATATGCCCATTTTTTCTAGTTTTGAAAAATCCCTCATTTTATGTACTCCAGCTTTTTTTAAAGGTAGCTTCAAATTAAGTTTTATATACATTTTCCTTTTGTCTAATTTGGACCACCCCTCTTTTTTATGGGGGAGACATCTCCTTGTTTATGGATGAAAAAAAAGACATCTTACTGTTTCCTATTCAAACCAAAAGCCATACTTTTCTTTACACTGGCAGTTTAACGTGTCTTCCCCCTCAGGTGGTTCCATACCTCCTGCTTAATCTAAATGTTCCCTTGTTTTTTTTTTTTTGTTTTTTTTTACCCCATAATAGCATCAAGACAAAAGACTTTCAGTCATTTTCACAGTTTAATAAAAATCTGAAATACATCATTGGACGTGGATAAGATAGAAAAATGGAGCCGACGGTGAACTTCCCCCTCCACCCCCGTTTGGTTCTAAGCAGCTGAGGGGAAATAAGTTACAACCAACATTTGAGTACATCACTCTGGAAAATGAACATCAGCTTCAGATATCGAAATTGCGAGGTGGTCCGAGGGAGGGTACAGACACCTGATCTTGGGGTGATTGCCACAAAGGGGGGGAGGGTGTGTGTGTGTGTGTGTGTGTGTGTGGGAGAGACGCATCAGTCCGTGGTGGTGCGACGGTACCAAAAGCGTGCGCGGAAGTCGTCGCTGCATGTCATGAAGCCCGGGTTGGTGGGGGAGTGGACGATGCAGCGCACAATGTTGTTGTGACCCAGAGACAGCAGGTTCTTCCTCTCGGCGGTGCGAGAGTCCCAGCAGCACAGGCTTATGGTGCGTTCATCCGGCAGCAGCACGTAGTCTTCTGTGTGGTTGAACACACCCTGCGTGCGGTGCATCTGACGGCCGCTCAGTCCCGCGCCTACAACACACACGCAAAAACTTTTTTTTAGAATGACAGTCATACTTTCAAACTAATGTGAAATTACTGGTCACCCAAACCTGCTAGACCGGGTTCAGCCTCTGACCATGATGCATGTCATACCCACCTCTTTTTTTTTTAATTGCGAATGGCTCTTATTTTCTAATTATTCATTAAAAAAAGGTTTTTGCTGTTTTGTTTTTGTGGTCTCGCGATTCTTTCCAAGTTCCTCGTAGAGAATTTAATAACCCAGCCTGAGTGATATCTAACCAAAATCAGTCAAATTTATACACTAAGACAACAATCTGTGGCTGAGGAAAGGCAGATTTTCCATATATAAGAAAAAAATTGTGGATGTGTGAGACCTCTTTGTGTCGAATAAAGTGTAAAACTCCCTCATACTGGCTTCTTGGTTCCAGTCCGGCGATCTTTGCCGTTTATTCAGGAATTACGGCTCCTTCATGGTCCTGACATCCTGAGACAACCCCCTTCCTAACGTGTGTTATTTTCACTTTTCAGCACAATGGACAAACAGAGACACGACCCCCGGGTGACCCCTCTCATCCTCGGTAACTCAAACTCCTCAGATCCTGACCTGTGTCTCCGAGGGGGTTTCACGCAACTGACATTCCAACTTTCTTTACTGCCAAAGCAGACAGGGTCAGAGTTCCCCTGGCAGACAAATGGTGCATTTTGGACGAGAAGACAACAATATAGGTTAGGAGTGACTGGAGCCCCTTGAAAGTGTCCACTGAGGTGCCGACTTCAAGGCTACCTTTTTAGAACTCGAGTGAAGCGGGCTGTGAAAATGATATCCAGGACCCTTTTAAAATCAACTGAAAGATTTTTCTTTTTTTAAAAAGAAACTGAGTCCCGGTGGTTTTGCATGTTGCGGCTCGAGCGTGAAGCCAGACTGTGCACTACAGTGCAGTGCCATCTGCTGGACAGACCGCTTCAACGCCGCCACGAGGGGGGCAGATTTAAGTTTCATCACATTTGTTATTGAATTCCATGTTAATATTGCACTCAGCAGAGAATGAAAAAAAATGTATAATGCAACATCAGTTTTTAGTACTTAACATCCTGAATTAAATGGTAAAATCTCGGTAACCTAGATTATCATCATTAAAACCATCTTAAAGTAGACATCTGCTAACATGAGGACCTTTGCATGAACGCTAAACTACTGTCTTAGAGTTTCGTGATCGACCCAAGCCAGCTGGCAACAAATCAGGGAGTGGTTTGGATCTTAAGTCAGCCTCTCGCTTGATTTGATTGGCTTTTTTGGTAAAAATGAGCAGAATTAACTTGCCATGAGCTGATAACTGGAAAAAAAAATTAAATGTATAAATTATTACTTATAAAAATTTGCTTTCCTGGCTGAAAAAAGCAGCTAGAAAACACAATACACTGCACAGAAAAAAAAATGCACAAGTGTGTGGTGACGGCCCATTTTGCTTTCCAGTGTGTCTGAAGCTTGCCTGTGTATTTCACCAGAGTCCGGCCCGTCGAGATCTCCCATAGTTTGACTACCGAGTCTTTGCCGCTGGACAAGATGTACTTGGAGTTCTTGGAGAAGATGGCGGAGCAGACCTCGGCGCCATCGTGGGCCTTCTCGAAGGTGGCGACGCAGCGGTTGGAGACGCCGTCCCACAGCTTGATGCTGCCGTCTTTGCTGCACGACACGTAGCTGTTGGCTGTGGGGTTGTAGCTGACGCCGCTGATGGTGTCAGTGTGCTGGTCCAGGGGGTTGCAGGACACAAAGCACTGGAAAGTGTTGACATCGTACAGTCGCAGGGTGGGATGCTGTGTGCCGACAAGAAGGAAGTCGCCTGACGGGTGGAAGGAGATGGAACGAAGCATCTCTGCCTCCTGCGGGGAAAACGAAGGAAGTCAGATATATTTTGTGCCTTTCCGCTTCTTCTCAGACATTCAGAAACACAATTTTGAGGGCTTGTTTGCACAGCATCTCAAAGTCCGCAAACAGACGACTTTCATTGAAGGCTACATTATTATCACAATTGATAACATTTTTCCAGTGTTTGGCTACATCTCATCTTTTCATCCTTTTACTTACTGTTCAGACATTCTTGTTATTCAGTTGTATTTATTTGGCCCCATGTGACGATCCCATTGAAATTCTTACCTCATTATTTTTTGTTTGTTTTTAAATTGGTATTTTTAATTGCATTTACTTTCTAGTCATTATTTAATTTTTGCAATTTTGAGCTCAATACCATTTATTTCATTTGTCTGTGTGACAGCTGACCTTGTTTTCTCCATCCGCCGACCTACTTGGATGATACATTTGAATGACTAAATATTGAATGGCGTACTCGCCTAGTTTTAAACATCTGAAAATACATTTTGCATTTATTTCCAGTGTTGCAACATACACATATAGTAGCCTGGACAATACTATACCAGCAGTCCATGTGATTCTGTACTTTTCTCTTAACAAAATAAAAAAAATATTTTTGTCATACTGTTCCATTCATTCATTGTCTATCATGATGTTCCTGTTCACAGGGTCAAGGATGAACTGGAGAAATACCAGCTTTATTTTTTTTTCTTTCTTGCTGTGAGATGATAGTATTAACCACTCTGCTACTGTTATTAAAATGATCGAATATTCTCTGATACTTTTCATGTTATTCTTTTTCCTGACTGAATTACAGCTCTGTGATTTATTTTATTTTCCTTCCAGTCACAGACTTAAATCTGGAACTTGGGAGGAAATCTTAAGCTGCAGGGAGTCTTACTAGAGTTGCAGCGTGCTCCTGTAATCTGGGTCATTAAGTGTAAACTGGTTACTTACGGTGTTAGCACAGTCGTAGCTTGGTCTTTGCCTAGCCTCAGGGCTTACGGCAATATCAAACATGTCTGATATTACCCCAAGTCCCTGTATTATGTCACTGTAAAGACTGAATCGACAACCAATAGATGAGCTCCAAAAAAACTGAACACAGGAAATCTGGTACCAGCATGTTGGGAATACATTGCATGATGGGCGGATGTAAGATCCAGACCACACTGAGACTTAAAAGACCTACAAACAAGTGTTTAGATGTGAGCTGGTGTGAGCTATGGTTTTACACCTGTCTTTGCAAAATAAAAACAAAGTCTTAAGACCCAGTGTTAGGCTCTCCAGGATCCAGGAGATATATGGATTACGATACCACCGAGTGACATAATTAGCCACTGACAGTTAATAAATTTAACCCATTTTGTTGAGTAACATCATTGCCTTTCCTCTTGGAGGTAGACAAAAAAAGTGTGTATGACAGTTTAGCAGCACTACATTTCTGAGATTATATTTGACACTGAAGAGCAAGATGATGTTCTTCTGCATAGAACCTGACCTGTATGTATTTGAAGGCTCTCTTGGCAGAGGGCTTGGAGTAGTCAAACAGTTTGAGGGTGTAGTCCCTGGAGCCTGAGGCCAGAATCTGTTCTGTGGGATGAAATGCCAGACAGGTGACCTCGTCCACATGATCATACAGTGTTCGGATGACTGGGTGGTTCTCCATGTTCTGCTGCGCCGTCTCATTCATCATCACCTGGGCCGTGAAAAACAGATGATTAACACCAGCCCTGGACTGTGGACACCAATCCCCCTGTACGAGCAGTGTGCTCACCTCTATGGGCATGGCACTCTTGGCCAACATCCGCTCAGTGTCCAGGATCTTAATAGAAGCGTCCGCGGAGCCTGTGGCAATCAGCTGGCCATCGCGGCTGTAAGTAGCAATGCGGCAGGGACCTTTATGGGATGTGACGTAGCAGGTCTCGTACTCTGACGCCTCGGGAGACATGGTCTGGACATCAGCGTCAAACTCTAGGTCTATAGCGACACCAGGTGCCACCGTGTCGGAGCGTCCAATAGCATACTGAACGGCACTGTCATCATTCTCCATCCCTGACGAAGGACATACAATTAGACAGTTTTGGGGGAGAGAGGAGCAGCATTTATAATACTAAGGACATTCTTTACAACAGATCACAGGGAAGTCAACAACTACCCCAACACCAGCAGGCACAGTAGGTTTTTCTGTTTGGCTTGACTGATCTGTTGTTCAATCGCCTGCGTTTGGGGAGGTGTGGGTGTGTTGTGTTTTCCATTTGTCAACAAAGATTGATGTCACAGCAGCATAAAAAATAACTATGTCTCAACTGTTGAATGGGTGTGGATGTGATTTCTGAAACTGATTACACACACACACACATATATATATGACTGACAGAGATAAGAAAATAAATTATGCAAAATGTGTTTGCATAAAAACATTTAGGTCATAAGTCTCATGATATAGGTCATGATATTTTTTCCCCTGCTTATTCCTGATATTTTCAAGAGCAGCTGATCTATCAAAGCGAATATTGGTCACTTATCCAGAATACAAGAACTCCATACTTTTTAGACCACTGAATGTGACAGATCACTCTCACCTTGCATGCATGCAAGTACACACACACCTGAAAGATGCATGTTTACGACTCGGGATAGATAGAAGTATGTTTAAGTGCCCTCCCACCTGTGGATAGAATATGAAAAAAGATATGGAAAAAGAATACATACCGATCTTGGCGAGCTGCATGAGCTGCTCAGAGGGAGATACCACACTCTGCGGTTTGACTTCATTGATCAGGCTATTGGCGATGTTCGTGTACCCGTCATAAAGCAGCTGGCTGATGATCAACTTATAAAGATGCTGCCGGTCCTTAAGAGTTGGTTTCGGGCGAAACATGTTGGGTCACTCGGGACCGGGGCAACGCCAGCAGCTTAGCTAACTGCGACAAAAGCCCGCAGTTGAGTCTCCTCCGAGAACACCGAGTTCGCTTCTAAAGTTGTCTGTTTCGAGAGGCGACAATGTTAACTAATGTGGAAACACGGCAAACCGTCAATATGCTATTTTTTATACAAAACCCGGTCTTCTGCTGTTAAACATCAAGGTACAAACAAATGAATAGAAGCACAACTACCAACAAGGTTAGCTTGTTGCTAAGTTCAACTCGGTTTAGCGCACAAATACAGGACGAGAAATCCTCGGAAATGACGCGGTGGTCTTTGCTTTGTGACCGAAACACTTAATACCACTTAATATGAGCTGACTATGTGATTTATTTGGACTAAACAGATTATCTAGCCCTTTTCGAAGTTCCAGTCGACACTGTGTGAACCAAACGCGCGGTGTCTGTGACGTCGTACGTTTTTTCTTCTTCTTCGCTCCCCAGAGAATGAGTCTGTGGGCCACAGCGCCACCGAGCGTATCTAATGCACATTGTTGTGAGGTTTGCTGGACCTTTTTGACTGGGAGAGCCATAAAAGCCTAATAATTCTAAATATATTTCATTGAGAGCCATATAGAATTTTTAACATATAATAAATTATCTATGTTCGAAGCGCCGCTTTACATTTGACCATTTCATCTATGCAATTTTGTCATTGCATATTAGTCATGCTGCAGATCCAAATGTAAATTCCTCTGTCCACGCAGCCTGGAATGCGGGGTAATCATCGTCTTTTTTTTCTCTTTGCCACCTTTTCCGTTACAAGGGTTGAAGCGGATAAACTAGTTGGCTATCTGAGAAAATTGATTTCTTCACCTTTACATTAACCCGGACATGCTCGGAAGCCATTGGTTCCCGACCCGACCGACGGGTTACCCGTGAAATTTATCTTCAAAACTAATTTCTGTTTACTTTAAAATGACACAGTATTGTGAAGAAATATCAGGAGTATTTTACTATCAGTTCCAAACTGTTTTTTTTCCAACTCAAAATTGTCTGGGAGCCATATACTCACATTCATATATGGCTCTTATACGGCTCTTACTGGAAGAGCCATATATGTCTCGCAAGCCATAGATTCCAGACCGCTGGCTTAGACTCTAACTTAAGAATCTAAGATCGAACCCTAGGAGTTCAGTGAGTCAGTCTCAGGGGTTCGGCGGAGGTCAAAACACACACCAGACTCATATAATTTGTCATGACACGCCCTGCTTGACCATCACTGGCTGCAGGTGATCACGCTCCATAGGTGAAGCTGCGCATTTCTGACTTGGTCTTTCAAAGGCGACAGCAGTAGTCACCACGATTTGCAGTGAGTATTCATTATTTTGTTTTTGTTTTGTGTTAAAATCATGTTTTACTGGTTTGGTTCTTTGAACACAGTGATGTTGATGCATGGTTCATTTTCTGCACCAGTAAACATATACCTATGTCTTGAATTTGAAAACATCATCATATTTTATTTTTTCAGTAAAGAAAGGTTTGATGAATGCGCGTATGAAATTGGTGGGGTTCAGTACCTCCAACAAGTTTAAGAACCTCTAAGCCTTAGAGGTTGAGGTTCAGGCGGACCGCCAATCACGCAGTGCCTGTGGCTACAAATGAGAATGGGGATTTCAGTTACACAAATATCATAATGTGATTTGGAGGCTTTTGTTCAGAAGCAGCGTGGGACTATCAACAAACAAACAGAACATTTGTTGGACACACTCAGTCATTATCTATAGCACTTATCCTGCACTCACATGGTAGTTGGAGCCTATCCCAGTTGTCACTTGGCGAGAGACAGGGTTAACCATGGACTGGGGCCACTCGATTGCAGGGCCTCGTATTGAGACATACAACCATTAACTTGCTCCGGGTGATTTAGAGTCTCCAGTGAAACGACTTTGTGTTTTTGGACTGTGGGGGGGGGGGATACGGTGAAACCAGGAACATGCAAAAAGGAGGCAGCACTTGTCGGAATTGGACCAGAGACCTTCTTGTTGCGAGGTAGCAGCATAAACCCCTCTTCCGGCGTGCAGCTCTGTTGGCAATAATAACAATAATAATAATAATAATAATAATAATAATAATAATAATAATAATGATAATAATAATAATAATAATAATAATAATAATAGATATCTTATTGGGCAAAAGTAAAAGCTCACATTTATTGAAAGAACTGTAAGTCTATGGTCGAAGGAATGCTTGAGGGCCTAGAATTTTAGACCCCTGGGTTCTGGCCCATTTGGCCCAGTGCTTGGTGCTTTTGCTTGGACTGTCAAGTAAACAGTCATCGGTTTCACAGGAAGCACCTCATTACTGCGGTGGCCCGGAATCATTGTCAGATTGAACCCCAGCTCTGTATTCATTTAGCTCCTCCATGTTAGGACTTTCCCTTACTTCTTTCACTCTCTGCGGGTTTCTCCTGTAACCCCCTGAACTCCACACTTCACTTCTCTTTTCGCACATTTTCTATATTACATACTGTATTGCGTTCAATGCCATCAAAAGGTTGCACTTCATGAGAAATTCTGTTAAAATAATGAACAAACAAAAACACTTCGATCCCCCAAATCTACATCTCTTTGGATCCCCTACTGTTTTTGACCCTTTTTTTTGGGGGGGGGGGAAACAAAATCATTAATAGCCAAGAGGAGGGAGGACAATCTTCTGCTCTAAACCATCACACCTACCGTATGTGTCATCAACTGGTAGCTTAAAAGTTTGCTGTATCAATCATACAATATAAAAAAAAATTCCTGCATACATTTCTACTCCTTGTACAAAGACAATGTTTCTGTTGTTGACGTAATTCAATCTAATCAATTCGTATTAGATGAATGAGGAGTAAAAACTGAAACCCAAACCAGGAAATCTTATTAAAAGCTAAAAAAAAGATAACAGTGAGAGATCTCACATATCGAATCACATGAGTTTTGGGGCCAAGCGTATATAAAACAGACAAGCATCTGGGAAGATTGCTGTGGTAAACCGGGACCTCAGACACCCATAAAATATCTGACACTTAGTTCATGGAATGGCTGAAATTCTTATCCTCAGTGGTGTCAAACCTGAAGGTAATAAAGAAAGAGCAAACACGCTGGCAATGAATTTCAGGAACGTAAGTGAGGATAACGTTAAAAAATAAATCATATTGGCCAAAGCACCCAGTAAAATTCTGTGCCGAGTCCCACTATTCAGTGCTAAGCTATTCAAATAGTACGCAGGCTTCATATATTCATGTTCGTATTTTCAACATGTGCAAGGTACAGTGAGTAAGGTGGCGTTACCATTTTAACCTTCGTCTTGTGCTAGAGTCGCCACTTACCTGTTTGGAAATGTCTAACACAGGAATCTCTAAAACTAACACAGGAGGAGGGTTAAAAAATAGGATTTATCCATTTCTTGTGCAATGATGGATTCATGATAATCTGTTTCTAAAGACTTACATTTGTGGCAAAAAATTGGGGGAAAATTTTAATCAATATGAAACTTTCCAATTACTGATGTCTTTGAAAGTGCATTGCATTGTAAAACAATGGGAATAGTCTTATAATCATGGATTGAAGCCGATATGTCTCATCTGCAATTAAATGAAATGAGATAGAGCCCGATGCCCTTTAGACGCCAAATAAAGGCACAAATTGATGCTGCAACAGTCACTGGATTCACAAATCCAGTTTCTACAAATTCCACATTATCAACAAACACAAGCCCTCTGTAGGACATATTTAGTCTTGACATTCAGATATACAGGAAATGTAGAGCAGGTGTCCCTCCAGTCACGAGGTATCCTCCGGTCTCCATGTCAAAGAACCCTTGAGCAAGACATGCAACGCCACTGTTGCTCTTGATGTCCTGGTTAGCGCCATGTGTGTGAACAGGTGAACATAGTGTTAAAGTGTTAAAGCGCTATGTGAGTAGAGACCATTTACCATCCTTGGAGGACGAAAACCCTGGAGAAAGAGGCTTGTGTTCCTGAATCAGCTCTTAAATTCACCAATTAAAACTAAGATTAAAAAAAAATCCCATTATAGAAAGTCACCCCACACATTTCTCGGGTAGCCCAATGTGCATACCAATGGTGACCATTTACTCCAGCATTGTTTTTTTCATGAATTCAGAAGCTAAGAAGAAACCCAATGCCTGAACGCCTGTCAGACATATATGACATCTCGGGTCATAACAGTTAATCTGCTGATTTCTACAACGAGAGCTGAGGGCTTAATTTGACATTTAGGCTCATGCAGCTGCAGTTGGTTTTGGAAACCCGAGAGGCCACCGTCTGAAATTTACAAGCACAAAACACATAATACCTCGCTGTGTATTTACACACTGTGAATTTGCACAGTGGGGTTACATAAAGTCTTTACGTACGTTCGTCAATCATACCGCTTAACCTTTGTTTTGGGAAAACTGCAGGCTGGGTCGCCAGTCCATCACAGGGCCACATTTAGACACATACAAACATGCACTCTTTCATTCAGACATCAATGGGAGGAAACCAGAGACCCTGCAGGAGACTCTGGGTAACACAAACCCCTAATAAGATGGCCCCCTTGGGACCTCCTCACTGTGAAGGGGAAGCCAATCGCTGCGTTGCTGTGCTGCTCAAAAGACTTTACAACGAGGTTGTAAATAAATGAAAAAGCATATTTTCACGTGAGTTGAATATATCAGTCCGCATACTCTCTTTGTCTGGCCAGTCAGCATGGAGCTGCTTGGTTGTAAAATCAGTGAATCCGTCAAATTGATATTTTCCATCGATGTCCACAAGTGCAATCAAGTAAAACAGATTGTTATGGAAAAAAAATAGAAGAAACTGGCTTGAATCTGCAAAAACAGATTCTCTTATGTATTAAATGGGCGATAAGTGAAAACGTGTGCATTAGAAATAAGTGCAACATGAAAATGACCTCGGTGACATTATTTTATTTAAAGAGAAAAGAAACCACAGAATTACCTGATGAGATGAGCGAAACATCGCTTGAAACAAATTTGAATACAATAGAATATATTTGAATTAAACAAAAAAAGTTATCAATATGGTTTTATTTTGCTAGATTGTTCCAGAAGGTCAGACCCACAATGTCATCTGTCACCCCCACCACCATTTGGCTCAGGAAAAAGGTTCAAGTTTTAAAATGCGGTTGTATTTCCTCAAGATATCTTTTGTTGACCCCAGGGGCCCAACAGCTTTGACAGTGGCATCTTTGGAGTAGCAAAGGAATTTGGATTCCACTGGATACAAAGGAGTTTAATGACCAAAAGATGGCAGCAGCGAGCAGGTCTCTTCCAATTCCTGGATTTTGTGTGTGCGTTCACATAATCTGTGAAATGCAAACTGACACTTTTTTTTTTATAAGCAGGTAGACACACACGTGTTACATAACAACAAAAAAAAAAGCAAATATAGAAAAACATCTTCCTATTTTATGCCACCGTTCCCTGTTGTGTTTTTGTCACATTTTAAAGTGGATGTTGAGATGAATTCAGTAAACATCTCCATGACCCTGAGTGACATGCATTCTTCACACATGGTTAGAACCCACTTTGTTTTTATTACCTCCCCTTACTTCTTCCTTTCAGACGAAATACGGCCCCGGGCTCCGTCGGAGTGATAAATAACTAGTGTGTCATCCTCGGGGCAAAAACACTAAATGGGAGTACTGCGTGTAATTCCACTGACATGCCATGGAGCAGCAGACAACATGAAAAGACATGAGAAATGAGAGGGAGGGAAGGAGGGACAATAGGAGTCACCCAATAGGTATGAATGTTTATATCTGTTTGTGTGTGTGGGGGTGAGCGTGAGCGTGTGTGCATGTGCACGGGCGCGTGCACGCGGTATTGATTCACTGTCTCCTCAGACATTGGTTGCGTGCCACTGCTCTCATGCCTCACAATGATGATAACTTTATGAGCCAAATCATGGGAATGTTGGACAATAGTGCCAAATAAGACGGTATTGACACATTAATTATAGTTTAAAAGCCGGATGCCTTAAATGTTGCAGGGATTTCTGTAACAGCTGCGTTACCGCGATGCATAAACACAATTGCAGCCTTTATTTATACGCTATTCAAAGAATCAATATTTGGTGATAGACCTGTTTAAAGTTTTTCCATCATATGTGCCGTTGCTCCCACCCGAGACACTACTTTCCACCAAAGGTATTTCAGGAGCGAGTTTAATGTATTGCATGACGGTGATTGAATCGCTCGAAGACGAGAAGGTTTTAATGTTGTCTGAGTTTTTTTTTCTCACTGTGTCGATGAAGGCGGCACGGGGGTGCAGTTGTTCGCGCTACTGTTACACTACATGAAGGCCCCCTGGTTCCATTTCCCACAAGTGGCCTGTGCAGAGTTTGCATGTTCTCCGGTTTCCTGCCACAGCCGAAAAACATGCCGAAAGGTGAATTGAAAAATATGCCCAGATGTGTGAACAGTTGTTTGTCTTTCTGGCCCTGTGATCAACTGATCCAGGGTGAACCCAATCTCGCCTAATGATAGCTGGGATGGGCTCCAGCATCCCTGCGACCCTGAGAGCAGGATAAACCCTGGATGCTTCCTAGAAAGAAACAGCAAAGGAATGTGGAGAATGAAATGCCTCCAAAGGAGCGAACAGGCCTGCGGGCCACTTTTCACCTCGATGAACTATACATATATTAAGAAACTATGTGTAGAAATAAACAGGTATTTGTAGTGCATAAACAAGGGAATTTCAAGAATTTCATCCAACACTGAGCTGAAAATGGTGTGTCCCCTCAGACCTTACTTTGAGGAAGAGGTGGCTATAAAATGGGTACATATTTTGAGAGTAATGACCCAAAAAATGATCCGTTTACAATCTTCAGTTCATTTGTTCGATCCGTTAACATTTTAAAAGCCTCGAAGAGATACAGCATTAAATTATGTTACCCCCCCCTCCTCCAGTGACTGAGGACTAAACCAGATGTAAGGGATGGGCCTTTTAATGTTTGGCTCAATGGGCGGAAACAGAACCTGTATGTTCGATGTTTTCTCACGATGCCCAGAGGTTTTTCATCAAAATCAAAGTGGGCCCAGTAGTGTTTGAGCATTTTCATCACATTTCAACGCGCATTTAAGAAGTCAATTCGCGGTCACCTCCCGGGTGACACCTTTTAAAAATATGCAGAATATTTAATGACAGTGATGAATTTGCTCAGTCAGTTTGAATATCTGCCAATGTGCGGTGTGTGAAGCCCACTTTAGTCACTCCTCAGTAAATGTTGGAATGTGTAATTTTTGTTTTCTTTTTTAGGGTGATAATTCATAATCTGGCTTGATCCATGCGCTGCTTTAGATGGAAATCTGGTTACATTATTTATTAACGACTCACCGGAGGAAATTCTCTTCCGCTTTCCAGCTATCCTGAAGATGCAGTTCATAGTAAATTAACTATGCTTATGAAAGCGTAGTGACCTGAGCATATGAACTGCGTCGGAGCTGGAAAGGACGGCTTTGAGTCAAATCCTGAGGGTATAATTACGGGGTTCCAGTTTCACTGCTGAGTCCGGGATGCGCCGACCCGAGTCATGTCCATCTTCGTCGGTCGATTGGAAACATGTTTTTGACTTAAAGCTGCAAATTTTTTCATGAGGGCTGAAACTACGGCTTGAAAAAATTTGATTGTTTGCATTTTACCCATAAAACTAGCAGTGGTCTGGTGAAGTTTACAGAATTCGGAATGAGAAACATAACTTCTCTCCCTGTGTATTTAACTTAATTTCATTCAAGTCAATGTTACCTTTGTGTCAAATATTCTGTATCATAGCAACAAAAGTCAGTGCTCATTGATGTCGTCCACAGTTATTTTTTGCTTTCCCGTCTGTGTTAACATTATCCAAAGATGGGACACTGCTCTTTTTGCAGTTGTCAAGGCAGACAGTTAACAAAAAATGTTATGTCACATAAGGTGCTTCTTGTGAAATCCTAAATAAACAGAATCACAAAATGTATCGTCTAAATTATCGAAAAGGTCTACGTACCATCCTATTGGCCTCTGAGAACTCTTACTCAGTGAGGGTTATATTGAAATTCTTCTTCTTTGTTTTGAATTCCAATTTGAATGTGATTTTTTTTTAAAAAGCGGCAGCGCATGTCGATAAACACGTTGATGCAAATATGCCTGAATTAGCCAAAAGGCTACCTGACGTCCTCTCCTGAGTCCTCGGGGTCTCTCAACTGAAATATCTCGCCAGGTATCCAGATGTATCATCTCAGCCATTTCGACGTAACTGTCCGTGCTACTCATATTAACAGTAACCGGTCGAGACAGAAGGCCGCCCACATTGAGCTGGGATCTGTAAAAGGTGGTTTTCCCTTGATTGCAGTGAGCGTTGGGTTTCTGTTCCTCATTTTAGAGAGTTTGGGCCAGACCTCCTTGACATGGAACGTATCGTCGGACAACTGCATGGTGATTTTGCACCATAAAAGTAAAATGTGACATCTGTGGTCCCATGGGAGGTCAGATGAAAAAACAACCGATAAGAAAAAGAAAACACCATCAAACAACGCAAGATAAAGCATACAATTCACAGCATGAATGTTGTCCACAATATTCAACAGTGCAGTAATAAAACATGGGACAACAAATAAAATGAATAAGGCCCGGTATAACAATGACCGTCATTGGTACCACTGACCTACAGGGTACCAGTGGAAATTGGGCTACTGTGGGTCCAAGAAGGACAGGAGGAAGTCGTGTTTGGAAGCAGAGAGAGAAGGGGAAAGGCAAGAGTCTGGGACTGAGAGTAAGGACTTGAAATATCGAGACTGTGACAGGAAAATGTAGAGTTGGTCGATATGATGCTTAGAAGGACAGTGGATATATTGTGTGTCCAGGAGACCAGGTGGAAAGGTAGGAAGGCTCGAAGCTTGGGAGCAGGATTTAAGTTGTACTATCATGGTACTGACAAGAAGAGAAATGGGGAAGGAGTTATCTTGAAGGAGAAGTTTGTTAGGTTTGCCATCATATTTTTCCTTCCTTCTAAATTGATCTTTATTATCAAGCACATTTTGGGGATTTAAAAAAAAACAAAAACATCCAAATTACAGGTGGGTCCTTTTTAATGTCACTTTTATTTGTTTATCATTTACTTCCAACAAAAATTGTTGTCTGTATTGTGGACTTCTTTTCTAGAGGTTTCCTGCTGTGGGATTAAAAAAAAAAAAAAGGGTCATATTATCTTATCCGAAATGAGATTTTACGGACTGTTAAATATTTAACAGACACTAAAACTGAGCGATGGTACTTTAATATTATTCTTTGACAAATAAAGATAGACCTTTCCTGTGGTTTTTATGAGTTTCACAGTCTGCAGGAAGGAAAAAAAACTACTAAAACCCCCAAATGACTCTATCTCTCAACTGTATCGTTAACCAAACACCCAGACTCCCCGACACGATTTATCCTTTTTTCTCCAGTTCACTCAGCTTCTCATGAAACCGCCCGGGGCCTCCCTGTAGGGAGGGAACCCCTCACCCACCTAACACATGGCAGTGGAGGTATCAAGTTCCAACTTTAACTCCTGTTGAAAAGTCCAGCTTAAAAAAGTTAATTGAGTTGTTTGTTCAAGAAAGCCCTCACATTTCACATCATCATTAAATTCCAGGATGGGCGACTTGATGCAAACCTACGGGTGAAATTATTCGAGGGGGTGTTTTGCAACAGTGTGACTATTTAAACACCAGTGCAATTTGGGCTTAATGCGATATCATAAGTCACAGGCAGCGTCCGTCCAGTTTTAAGTTTGTCTTAACTCGCCGACAGTCATCATGGTATGGCTGACGTTCAGAATGAGTTGGCTCACCTACATGGGAGAGACGGATGGGATGTCACGGTTAGAATTATAATTAACGGGAAGCTCGACATTGCAGAGCTTCTTGTTTATGGGACTCTGTGCGTGCGTGTGTGTGCGCGCTCACCAGTCCACCATGGGTGCCTTGGATTCTTTGGCAGCTTGATTGAGTTCTTGCTGCTGAGATGAATCTGTCCGCGAATGTGGAGAGTGGTTGAATGTCTCTTTATGACATCTGAATGACTGAATGATGGTTATTTGCCAATTTAAAATTGACTAGAAAGACTATAGTTGCATTTTAAGTTGTCCTTCTTATCCTGTTTCCTTATGGAGTACCCTCCTTGCAACTTTTTCCTTGACTTTCTTTTTCTCTCCAGAAAACTCAAAATTTATTAGGCTTTAATATGATCCTTAAATCTGTTGATGCATGATATTGATCATTTTTTGCTCAATTACAACATGTGTTACTTAAAATGACAGAACAAATAGACATCCATGATATATGAATGAACCATTAAATATGGTTCCGTAGTACACACACACACCTACCTTGCACATACACACACACACTCAAATTGAACTATAACCCTAGATTTAATTTGACACAGTTTGGTTGGCATGAAGATAAAGATGTGGCACATATACGATCATGCACTTGTGTACATGTGAGTGTTTCAGCAGTTAAATAGGTAAATGTGTGAGTGTGAGTGTGTGTGTGTGTGTGTGTGTTTGTATACATATGCGAGCGATTGACGAACAGTGAGGGGCAAGATTTAGGAGGTAGAAGTGTAAGATGATAAATGATTATATTGTACTATAGATCATAATTTCAAACATTGTAACACACACGCACACTCTGGAACACAGCATAACAGCATCAGAAATGCATTTGTATTTATGCCAAATATGAGAAACTGGGAACATATCGTGGAAAATAGTAATAATAGATATAGAGAATTTCAGTGGGAACATCTATACCCGCAAGAAGCCCAACGGCACTATTATTCAACATTTTTACATGAAAAATATGAGATCTGAGTGGTAGCTCAGATAAACATATGCTCCCCAAAGCATTCTCCTTTTGTATTATCTCAACTAACATCAGAAAAACAAAAAAACATCCCCCATCTGCATGCATTTGGCCGTGTTTTGTCTTTGGCTGCCTCCTATTTCTACATGGTTTCCCTTTGAAAATATTGAGCAAAATGATGGTTTTTCCTGAATGCAAAGTTTCCACATGCTCTCCAAATGTATGGGCCCACTCATTTTCCACCATGTGATTCTGAAAATGTCACAGTACAATGAAAAGAAAATGAGGGCCGGAGATGATCTTGGCTGTCACTGGACAAGAGGTCGAGTTTACTCTATATACACTGCTCAAAAAAATAAAGGGAACACTTAAAAAACACATCCTAGATCTAAATGAATGAAATATTCTTATGAAATACTTTGCTCTTTACACAGTTGAATGTGCTGACAACAAAATCACACAAAAACGATCAATGGAAATCAATTGTATCAACCCATGGAGGTCTGGATAAGAATCACACTCAAAATTAAAGTTTAAAAACAAACTCCAGGCTGATCCAACTTTGATGTAATGTCCTCAAAACAAGTCAAAATCAATCTGTGTTGCTTCCTGAGTGGACACTATGATTTCACAGAAGTGTGATTGCCTTGGAGTTACATTGTGTTGTTCAAGTGTTCCCTTTATTTTTTTGAGCAGTATATTTATATGCTGTATATATATATATATATACACATATATGTACAAGACTGTGTGTGTGAGTACTGTGTGTGTGTACGTTTGTGTATGTCTTTGTCAAAAAAACAACAACAAAAAAAAAAACCTCACTAACCCAAGCTTACTGTTCTGTATATTTCCTGTGCATCTTGTATTTGCAAGTGTTATTTGCAGTCCCTATGTCCTCTATTGTAAGTTGCTTTGGATAAAAGCATCTGCCAAATGTAATGTAATGTAATAATGAAATGTCTCCGAAAATTGGAATAATGTGATAAAGTTCTTTATCTTCTGTGATGCAATTACAAAAACAAAATGTACATTCTGGGTTCATTACAAATCAACTGAAATATTGCAAGCCTTTTATTATTTTAATATTGTTTGTTATGGTTTACATCTTAAGAAAACTCAAAGCTCCTATCTCAAAATATTAGAATATCATGAAAAGTAATTTTTGTTTTTTTAATTGCATTACAGAAGATAAAGAACTTTATCACAATATTCTAATTTTCTGAGACAGTCCTGTATATAGAGTGTGTGTGTTGAGGCAATCAGACTCTGTGGATTTAATTAAGTCTTGAAAATGTCAATCAATTTGTGAGGATACTCTTAAGTCAGAGGCTCAGTGCCAGAGTAATAGATTTCCTCATGCTTCAGTTTGCTTCCTGGAAGTACACAATATCACCCATGAATAGGGTTCATGCTCTAAACAGTCCATTATTGTTTGCCGAACTCGCCTGTTGACTGGGCACAAAAAGACACCATAATTTAGCATTTATCAGTAGTTCTTAACCCCAATTCTATCGAACCCCAGGGGTTTGGTGAGTCAGTCTCAGGGGTTGGATGGAGGTCGAGACACACACCCGATGATAAAATTTGTGACTGGCTGCAGGTGATCATGTTCCATTGGTGAAGTCGCGCAGTTCTGAACTGGTCTCTCAAAGGCAACAGCAGAAGTCACACTGATTTGCAGTAAGTATTCATTATTATGTTTTTGTTTTTGTGTGAAAATCATGTTTTGCTGGTTTTGTCCTTTGAACACAGTGATGTCGATGCATGATTTGTTTTCTGCATCAGTAAAACTAATGCCTATGTCTTGAATTTGAAAACATTATAATTTTATTTTTCCAATAAAGAAGGGTTCGGTGAATGCGCTTATGAAATTGGTGGGGTTCAGTACCTCCAACAGGGCTAAGAACCACTGGCATAAATTGGAAAGGCTTTGGAGGCAAAAGAGAAGAACATGCAAGTGCAGGAGGATTCTGAAACAAGCAAACAAACAGAAATAACTGAAAATGTACAACAGAAACTATGACATCAACAACTACTTATCTACCATTACCTCAGGGATGGCCATGTCTATTTGTAATTGTTCAATGACAATGTATAGCTCTTGATTTAAATTCCTAAAAAGTTATAAATACAAACAAAATACTTATTATGTTGTTTGCAGTATAGATTTTCTATACAGATTTACATACATTCTATCTTGCTGATTGGGATTAACTATTTTTATGACGAGCAAAAGTTGTTCTAGTCTACGCATTCACTAACCTGGACTTTACTATTCCACTGCTCTTGTGCCCTTGCTCACGCTGCGCACCTTCTCTCACTCACCTGAACCTGATCACCACCAATCAAGGCCAACATAAAGACACCTCCCCCCACACAGCAGCTCGCTTGTTCTTTGTCATGCAAGACTTTGCGAAAAAAACAAACAAAAAAAAAAAAAAACAACCTGGAAACTATCCAGTGGTCTCTTCCTTCTAATCCCCTGGTTCCCTTGCTTTGTCTACCTGCCAGTGTAATTGGCTGGGCGATTTGCTCACCTGAAAAAAAACTCCTTGCTTATTTTGATTGTGCCTTTGGTTTCTGCCATCCATTGTCTGGATGTGCTGCAGAGTCAAATGAGGTGGCCCAAAACACAAACCTTTTCAGAGTACAATTCAGACAGTCACAGGCCTAGCGTCGTTCCACAAAATCAACTTGAGAGTGTCTTCATACAATGCAAGCAGCAGAGATTGGAGGTTGCCACTTCTAGACACAAATCCAGGCCATTGCAGCTTTCAGATGTTGCAGCTAAAAGTTGCTGCTTCTCCTCCTGTGGCTCCTACTCTATCACTGCTGGGATGATCTCAGAGATCCAGGTGGGAACCCCAGAATGCTATGATGGCTATCTGAACTCTGCAATCATCTCCAGACATCCGGCTCCACATTTTTAAGACTGCAGCCCTACTTTTGCTCCAGAGGAAGCTAAGGTAGCCTACAGTGTCTCATCTGTAACCTGACAGGCAGAGCCCTCCTCTGGGAACTGTTTGGTGCAAGAAGCAGACTCTTACCTGTGAATCCTTCAAGCTATCTCAGTGGACCTAACCGCAGTCTCCAAGTTGGCCTCTGGTTCAGACACTGTGAAGTTTAATCCCCATATCTCCGTGCACCAAAGGAACAATATGCCGACACTCTTCTCCAGCAACTTCTGGACCAAAGACTGCAAGAACAACCGGAACACTGCAACCACTCTACAATGCCTACCTTTCTACACCCTCCCCTCTGTGCTTGACTGGTAAGTGCAAACGGCAAATAGTATTGGACCGTCTAACAGGTTGTCTTGTTCTTGTTAAAATGAGCATAAGCAAATAGTATTGGACCGTCTAACGGTTGTCTTGTTCTTGTTAAAATAAGAATAGAACTGGTTGTCTATTAGGGAGGAAGGGGTCAGATGAGTTGAACGTACCACCAAATGTAATGTGGATCAGAGTATTGGAAGTGAGCCTCAATTTTCCTTTGATTTTGTTTGACAATCCCTTATTGAATGTCATGGATTTTTCCGAGCATTTCGTGTCACTCTGCCACTTTAATTAAGAATCAGTCAATGTGATTTCATCTGCAAATGCCACATCTGGTTGAATTTCATTCAGTACAACTTTTCTCTTATTTGGCTGCCCTCTCACCGAAATGTCATTCAGCAGCAGCGACTTTGGGTCCTCTGCTGTTCTAGTTTTATGTCTAACAATGGGGTTTGTTGAGAAACATTGCTTCTAATTCTGTGTGCTCAGTTTAGTGCATCTACAGTATGTATGTTATGATGTTGCTTCAGTGGATGAAGCAGCATTCTCTTGGAGATAATTTTCAAAAAATGCTTGACAGTGACCTGAGGTAACCCTCAACATGTATCTTTCCCATAAACCTAGTATAATATTTGTCACCTCAATAGATGGTAGCAATCGATTCCCTTTCTACCTGTGCATACAGTCACGCAGAAAAGGGATGGGCAGGCTTTTTGGCTGTAGGATCATCTCTGGTTTTTAAGACTCACCAACAAGCTATGGCATTAGTTGTTGAGGGGAAAAATGAATGATAAACGATATGTGAAATTCATTTTCAATATAAAAAACAGCGCCTTTTGAGCAACTAACCATATCTGACAGGTAGTCTACCTTGCAGGATCCAATGCCTTCTTAGGTGATATTCAAAGATGAAGGCACTGGTCAATGGACAACATACAACTTCTTCTCTTGTGTTCTCCCATTTCCACTCTTTCACTTTCCGGAGTCTTCCTTAAAACAGCCTGAGAGAAATCTTGGCAAGATATCGGATTGTCCCCATGAACCTCATCAGCTCCAGCTCGCTCTCTGGTGATTAGAGCTGTGTTGGTGCACATTATTTCATCTTTCAGTCTTAGTTCAATGGTCGTGTGCGAGTCCAACATATTCTGTATTATTTTCCTCTTGATAAAACATCAAGTTGTTTTTTTACATTTGGCTTTAAGTATTGTCCAATAACCTCTCACAGTGATTTCCTCAAACAAGGGAAAAACCAATTATGATATTCCAGACTCCATCTAGACCCATACAATTGCCTACTGGAACACTTCTGGTGCCAATGAAATCCCACATAGTAAGCAGAGGAATCTATACTCCCCTGTGGGGGCATTAAGATATGCGGCATTGAGTGTTCATTATCTAGCCTTTTCTGTCAAAATCTTGATTTGTGTCAAGCACTAAAAAGTAATCTGCATTTAGCATATGGGAAACCACTTCCACTCCTTTCAGTGGATTGTGTTCCCTTTTAATAGCTTTGCTCATGTCTTTTGGCTCTATGCAGATACAGAATTACTCTAGTGAGACCAAAGATCTCATTCTGTTGACCCATTCATGTACTGTTGACTTGGTTCAGGCGGTCTTGCCATTGCTATGCTCATTGCATTCCTCTGGTCTATATGCCGTATGCAATATTCTCCAGAAGCTTATACATAAACAGAGCGGCATCTGTGTTAATAGTATTTGTTCACTGTCAAGAATTTTCTTGGTCAATGCTTCACCATCATCCACCATGCCTTCTCGAAGATGTATTGCCTTGAGACATTGTTTTGTCCGAAACACACACACTCAATGAATGCCAACCAAATGAGAAAACAAAATGCAAATGATTCAGGCGGGGGTGGTCTGAACGGCAGTCATGAAAAGGAACAGTAATCATGGTGAAAAAAGAGGCAGACCAGAAAAACTGGGACAGCTCTATCATCATGAAGGCTTACAAAAACATTACTGATTGCCTACTGAAGGCATGTGTAATGATTCAATGTGCACTAAAGTTTCTATTAGCCTTTTTCGGAGTATATCAAATTACCACTGATTGCGGGAGGTATATAGATCTCATTGTTCTGGGTAAGAGAAGCTAAGTGCCTAATAGGCTTCTACTGAGTATTATTTGTGGCTGAAAATAAATGAATAGTTAAAAATGAAGTTTCATACCAGACTGTGGCCAGATTGTTGCGTTGATCTGTGAAACACCAAAGTGCTGTGCCTTCACTTGCGCAAAACACACCCAAGCGGAGGGCGAGTGCCCCGCTGCTCCTGTCAGGAGTGCTGTTGATTCGGTTGTTCTGGCAGACAAGAGTTATTGCAGCTGCACAAACACAAGCATTTTTTTATTTTGGCAGTTCCTATCCCATTTTGACGTTTGGCAACCCGAGGGAACCATATCTGTATGAAATGATGCAGCTGAAATATTGGAGTGGCTTGTCAATTAGAAGGAGACAAACCCTGCAAAACATCTCTTGGTCTATTGGCTCAATTTTGATAAACAAACGGATTGCTTCTTTTACTTACTTGACGAATTTCTTTAATTTTTCATAAAAATTTTTCTTTCCAGCCTGAAAAGTAACCCCCTGTTGGCGCAATGGCAACTGAACATACTTCAGAGGGAAACTATTTTAGTATATTCCATTTAAAAAAAACAAAAGTTAAGTGCAATTGCTGTTATCAGATTGGCATAATGGAATTTAGCAAACAATCTATGCGGTACTATTTAGGAAAGGTGTCAGCTAAAACATAGTTTATCACACAGGTGCTGAGTCATCTGGTGGTAATTTACTCAAGAGGAAGATGGATAGTAAGTAATAAATCCATCCTGTTTTTCTTTATAATTTTTATTGTCATTTTTAACATTGTTTCAAAATCCCCGTTTGCAGCAAATGTACTTCAGATTGGCATGGAATTTCAGGTAATCAGCAGGAAATTACATAAAAATCTGAAAAATTCGATTAAATAAAGGGCCATGGCTTCTGGCCCTATGCTTGATTGATAAAATTCAAGACAGGTTTTATAAATTAACTAAATCACATAAGCCAACCCGCTGTCTTACTATATACTTCTCAATATTCACATATAAAAGGACAAAAGGCTTTGACATTTATCCGGAAATACAATAAAAGCGTGCTTTTTATTATAGCTGGGGATTTATGTTGAATCCTGTTTGAGTGAAATCAATCTTACATGCACGACTGCTACATATTACACAATATAATTTTGTGCACATGCTGGTGAGAAAAATAACATACGTTTTTTTTTTTTTTTTTAAAGGGTAGTTTTTTCCCCTTAAATGTTTTACCACAGACTTCCAGTTCATAATAATACCTTAAGTCTCCCAGTGCTTGTTCCTTCAAACAATGTCTGATGCCAAGAAAAAGTTTCACATTAAGTACTTTGGCTCATGAACTCTAATGACCTTGTGATGCCAGTAACTTAAAGATTTTATATTCTGATATTGATTTTGGCCTGGTACCACATGTCATCAAAGAACTTTTGACCCCCACACATCCTCAGCTGTATTTGATAATGCTGTCATTTTTTTTTTTTTTTCCACTGAGTGCACAGATATGAATTCATCCTTATTTAAACAATATGGGAAGCAATCAAAAGGCAGCAGCAGTTAGGTCACTCTGTGTGGCAACTTATGATTTATATCTGATTTTCACCTCGCCCTGCTGGCATCTTTCACAAAGAAGCCCGTAGACCAACCTCGGTCAAACAGTCCCAATATATCTCTGTAAAGCTGTCAAATCCAGTTCCAGCTGCAGGGGTTTAGTCGGTGCTCACATCAAAGTGCTGTTCTCCCTGCTTTAAGAAGGAGGCTTTACAAGTTTCACATTTCACGAGTATTAGACCGCGACGGAATAACAGATACCGCCCGCTGCTACAATTAAGCAGACGTGAAGAGATGGTGACAAACTGGAAATCCCGCATTGTGTGTGTGTTCTGTTGTGAGAACACTGGTGGAGTGAGACAATTGCATTATTGCCAAATGACCACATGCTTATCCAGAATAAATACAAACTTTTGAGCGGCAGCTTGGCATGTGTTAAATGAACGGTTTCCCCAGGGAGAACTGCTTCCTCACTTTACCTTGGATAGAGAACCAGTTCTTGCTCTGCTCACCTCTGGCCTTCGTCACTCCAAATGCCAACATCTGCAACCACTTTACACGTACTTAATGTACACGTTTAAATAGTTCTCGGCCAACTTTTTTTTTTTTTTTAATTTCACTTTTTTTTTTTGTGATTAAAACCCAAAATGCTTCATTAAAACCTGCACTGTTTGACCAAACTCAATGAATTCCATGCAGACGAGCACATACAGATCTACCTCACTGAATTATATTTGCAGACTCAACACAACACCGGATACTTGAAAGGATACCTTTATATTTGGTCCGAAAGATGAAGAGTGGTTGTTTAGTTCTGTTCCTGTATTCTATTGGGCAAAGAGAAAAAAAAGGTCCAAGAATTGAGCGGAGACAAAACTAGCGCAGGGAAAAATTCTGGAAAACACCTCTTGCATAGATTCTTAGAATCAAAATAGCTACCAGACATATTGTGACGCAGTTTGCAGCTATTATGTTTGTTGCCCATGTCAATAGTGAATATCAACCAAGGGTATCAACATTATGCAATAGAAGAATCAAGGTAATAACATTTGGCTTTTATACAAAATCATTTGACCAACTTGGCTCCTGTTTATTGTCTGTGGAGGTTCTTGGATCTTCCAGATCATGATGAATTCTTGTCAATCTTAGTTGTGGCAACTGGGCTTGAATTTCTTTACTTGGACGTTTCACCCCTCTTCCAAAAGGCTTCTTTAGCTCAAATGATCTGTGGGGAGTTTCCGAATAAAACTGCCAGGATTGTGGGCGGGTCTAGGTTATGATTTGTTCTGCAAATGGAAGAGTTGATCAGCAGAAACTAGGTCGAAGGGGGTGTTGTTAGGACCTATCGACGCCCCCATCAGCAGAACATCCCCACAACCCTGGCAGTTTATATGCCAAAACTCCTGTGAAGAAATTCAGTTGCCACAACAAGATATTGACAAGAACTTTATTTATTGCTTTCTGCAAAATGGACCCGGTACAGTGGCTATATTAGCAGAAAACAAGCATCAGATAGAGAACTACACAAAGGTAGTTTTCTGACACCGGCACAAGGAACAGCAGAGTTAAAACATCTGGCAAATTCACATGCGAGCAATGTTGCTTAGGAGCATCTGCAAGATATTATCAATTCCGGGCTGTTACACAGTAAGCTGTATTTTTTTTTTTTTTTTTTTGTAGCATTACATCTTCTTTTTGTGAAGTTTATTCAACAGAATGGGCTAAAGTTGCCTGTTCTCCTTAAGGATGTGGAAGGCTGGGTGACTCCATGTTCGGTATCCGCGAGCTGAAGTGCACCGGTATCCAACTCGGTATCCTCAGTGCGTGCACATCTCTGTCTTTGAGCTGGTCCACAGCCGTGCACGGGCACTTAGCTGATCTGGGCTCAGAAGAGACCATCGGCCTACAGGTTGTCCTTGCTGGAAAGTCCATGAAGACCTCTGAGATAGTGGCGGGAGGTCGCTGTGGCAATGCCCACTGCTGTTCAACAACATCACTGTAGACCTGGTTGGTCCACAGTGACACTCTATACCAAAGTGGCACCACAATAGTAAAAGATATGTGGGATGATTCACGGTTCGCTGCTTTTTTGGAGAGCTCACACATCCTCATTTCAGATGCATAGTACGAAAGAGGTACTTTCCTCATCCACAAACACGGAGAAAAGGAAAACCAATACAAACCACAGCATTCCGGTGCTGTAAAGAGGTAATCAGGGTTCACTGCTTTCCCTTGTGGATCCTTTGATAGTGACATAGACCTTCAGTCAGTGCATAAATACACTTTTTGGATTTTAGAGAATCACATGGTGGAAGATCTTTAAATCCAATGTTCCAATCCAACAGTTGACAGTTTATGACAAGGCTTGAAGGTGATATTTCACCTGGGAGAAGCTGTGACAGCATATTTATGTATTTCTGTTAACCGGTAACCCCCCCCCCCCCCCCCCCGCATCTGCTAAAATTCTATACAGGGGTCGTGAAGAACATGCATCGTGCGATGTAAATCTCACACTGACATGTAATTTGTGTCGTGCACATGGGTGCATGGATGTGCTTTATTTAGCATGGTGTCTTTTACAAATCACAGCTGATGAACTGATACGCATAAAACAGCTGATTGGGTCTACATGCCACCAAACAACCAAATGTGTCCTTCAGGTGGTGTTAAATTGGATTCTCGAATAAATTTGATTTCCTTTGGTTGTTAAATTAATGACATCCCCATAATAACACATACATTTATTTACAAGGTGTCTCCCATCAAAGTGCTGTATTGGCAAGATGGAATAAGAATAAGACACAATAAAACATTTTTACACATGAGCAAATTGATAGCACAGAAGTCAGAAAGCAATTTGTGTATAAATGTGTTAACAGCAGATGATTCTAGAGTTCATCTTGTTTTCTATAATTAATGTAAATAATTCTCCAAATGATAAAACTCAATGCCTTTTTATGTATTTAATATATGTAGTTTGTAGCTCTTCATTTCATATCCTTATATATTCATTCTGCATGAGTTATTTTGTTTTTTCTTAGTTATGTAAGAATCTCTGTAGTCTCATTATTTGTGTTCTGGATCCTCCTCGTCCATTGGATAAGCCTTGTGTGGTCATTCGGACAGTCTCTGGCTCAATATCCCTCTTGGCTGCAGGTGAAACATTAAATAGTGGAGCCTGACATTCTACCTTTGCCTCATGGGCCTATTTTTGGTCTGTGGCCATTTTTATGTCATGTCCTGCTTCTTGGAACATGGTCATCGTAGCTCTTTCCATTTTCCTCAACATCTTTTTTTTTTTCTTTTTTTTTTTGGCCGCCATGGATAAGTATCTTCCCAAGCTCCAGGTTACATGTTTGCTGTCTTCTTACAGCATTGCGTAAATAGACCTGTTCTCCATTTACTTAAAGTGGAGTTTTCAGTAACTGTCATTCATACAGGAACGCTCAGATAAGATAAGGTCAAAGATGAGCTACTACTGTTCAATAAAAGTTTGTTGAAGCTGGTCAATTTCATGTTCTCAAGTTGCTCTGTGGACAGACTCTTTTTTTCCTTTTACATTAAGTGAAGAGGAGTCAACTTTGTAAATGAGTTGGTCTCAATTCTTGCTGTAAAGGCATTAATGGTATGGGCTTTTAATGGGTGAGAAGATGTCACAGTGCACCCTGATGTCCTGGATTGTTGACTACTTGACCAACAGACCACATTATGGTCTACTTCACCAACAGACTACACAACAAGCACCACACCGGGGGCGGCGTGGCATTTGGGGGCAGCATGGCGCTGGAGGTAGACCAATTGTCTTTGGAACTGAACATTCCTGGTTCGATTTCCGGCTCCTCCTAGTGTGTCGAAGTGCTGTTGAGCAAGAGACTGAACCCCTAACTGCTCCCCTGGTGTTGGTGCTGGCATGACTACTGCTCATGGTTCATCCATGATGGGGTAATTGGAGAGAATGAAAAGGACAAATTATTATGGGCACTTGGTCAGCAACACTGGGGTCCAGCAGGGGACTATCCTTTCTCGCTTTCTCTTCACCCAATACACCACAAACTTCAGCTACTACACCAAGACCGTTATATCTCAAAGTTTTCTGATGACTTGGCAGTGGTTGGATAGAGGTTGAGTGCAGGGCTGCGGAGGATAACTTTGTCCCATGATGCGGGCTGAATCATTCATGGCTCAATGTGGCAAAGACAAAGGAACTGGTGGTTAACCTAATGGGGGCCCAAAGTGCCTGTGACCCCTGTTTTCATTTAGTGGGTCAGTGTGGATATTGTGGATGACTGCAAGTATCTGGGGGAAGTCTGCGACAATAAACTGGACTGGGTGAAGAAAAATGAAGCACTCTGCAAGGCCAGAGATGCCTCTACTTCCTGAGGTGGCTGAAGTCCTTTAACATCTTTAGGACGATGCTCAGACTGTTCTTGATCGGTGATCACCAGTGTTATCCTCTGTGTTGTGATGGGCCAGCAGGCAGTGGAGAGCGGATGCCAACAGATTGAACAGGCTGATCCGCAAGATCAGTGCGCTGCCGGGAACGGTTCACAAAGGGAAGGCCGTCTGGGACACAGAGTCCAACCCACTCCACCATGTGCTAATCGGATACAGGACTTCTTTCAGCACTCGGCTTCTCAAACCCAAGCAAGTGAAAGCCCACGCACCCATCATGTACACCTTCCAGCAGGGCACCGAGAGCATCCAGATCGGCTGTATCACTGTATGGTGCGGGAGCTGCATGGACTAAAACAGAAAAGCTCTGGAGCGCATTGTGAACACCGTTGGAAGGATCATCGGTGCCCTGGAGAAAACCATCATGCTGTTATTGTACCATGATGGTATAACTTAATGACCTTTTGCATTAAACTGTACAAAAATCTTCTTTTCACCTTACCAGCAGTATATCTGCATGCACTTTATACCTTATGCCTTAGTTTGTTTACTGTCTAATGTAATAGTGCACATTACTGTTTAATTTGCACTCTTATTATTTTGTTCATTTCATGTCATGGTGGGACTGTGAGAAACGATTCCTCAGTATGTCCAGTACACGCGGAGAAATTGACAATAAAGCTGACTTTGAGGCAGAACAATTTCCCCCTTGGGGAAGTATTCCGATTCAGATTTGGCATCTGTGTTTTTGCAGCTTTTCACGTCCTGGGTGGAACGGTTGTCAATACATGACATGGCTGTTGGGCGTTTGGTGTCAGTTGATCCACCGTTAAGTTCTGTCAAATGCGGATAGACTGACATTATCTCAGAGTTTGTTCAATGTCGGTCATGAGGGTGGCGGCGAGTTAGCGGCTGCTCAGCCGGCTCACATTATGTCAGGGGTCCCTCCGGGTCATCTTGTACTTTTACACACTGAGACACTTGTTGCGAGTGTTTTTCTTTCTCGGCCTGAGACTTTCTGTCCATGAGTTTAGCTTCACTCACCCACATACCAAAGGCTTTCCAATCCAAATTCTTAACTCCTTATTGTTTTTCTAACCATCTCCCCCTTTCTCATTTCGCCCAGAGCATGCTTAAGTGGGATTCCCTATCTAATTCTAAAACTGTTTTACACAGGTGATTTCTGATGAAGGCACAAGAAGAAAAAATAAATTTTGTAATCACAGAATAAGCTGATTGTACATGCAGAGTAGATAAGTAGATTTAAAAAAAAATTTTTTTTTTTTTTTTAGGTATGGAGGTCTGATGGGATTCCATCATTTATTTATAATTTAGATGCTGGATTTGAAGAAGCTTAGATCTAACAGGGCAGTAAAGTTTGTGATTAGGTGTAATATAATCATTGGACATCAAGTTATGTCAACAAAGACCCGCATTATTAAACCCTCTCACTCATTGAACACACTTCTCAGAGGTATTTTTAAAGGGATCCGCAGTTACCAAGATTCTGTTTTCCTATTTGATCAATATTTCTACCAGCTCCATTAAAAAATATAAAATCTCTCAACATATCCTATGTTTTTTTCAATTTTATACAAACTGTTTCACTCGTAGGCCACCATTGCCGTTTCTGTTTATGTCGCAATGCTGTCTGGAGCAGTGACATAATGGGGTTGCACTGAGCTCGGTTCCATTCTTTTTCCCTATGGTGAAAAAAACATGTTGAAGCCAAAATAAGCTTCAAAATGACAATAGATGACTGACTGTGGTGACTGACCTAGTGGGTTGTTGCCAGCTTCTTGCCGGATCGTTCTGGTGGCTGGTGTTTTGTCATCAGATAGTTGATTGTTGACAACCTCACAGAAGAATATTCAGCATTTCCTCCCTGTGGCATTTCTTCGAGGGGGTGGCTTCGCTCATTTCCCGATGACCCTTTGCTTGCTTGTGAAAGGAAACTGAAGGCACCAGTGAGCTCTTTCAGCAGTTTAGCCCTGCTAAATATGTCAAATGCATCCGGAAAGAAGCAGACGGAACGCAGCCACGGGTTCTTAGGAAGTTTCGTACGTTCACAAGTTATTTCCCACTCCTTTCTTCCCTTTCTGTCCCTTGGAAAGCTGTGTAGACTAGCATCAGTCTCTTTGTTCCCCTTGGACTGGATATTAATGTGGCATTAATACCGTATATACTGTGACGCACAGAGTGAAAGTTTTTCTGTGTGCTGTGGGAGTGAAAATTAACACGAGCAACTGAATACATAATCAACCCAGCACACACTGCACTAGCAAAACAATGGCTGTGGCGGTTGGTTAAATGTTCTATATTACATTTTTATTTACGATTTGATTTTTTTTTTTACATCTATTAATTTTTATTCATTCATTTTTTTTTTTTTTTCTTTTTTCAAGAAATAATCCCCCCTGCTTATTCTAACAACACATTCAGGTATGAGACAAACACCAAAGCATATTTATGCGAATCAGTTTTCCCAGACAGGGAGTCCCTTTAATTGCTTATTTGACCAAAAAAAATAAAATCAATGATGAATATCGTGGAAGACAGATTTCCCCCTTTGTTTAAACCTGCAGACAAGACTCTCTCACATTCACAAAGGGAGAAAAAAAAGTTCACCCGCATTCTTTTTATTCAGAAGTATGCTCATGTTGGAAATGAAAATTGAAGCTGTTGAAATTTTAAAGACCGAGTGAATGGATTTGCTTTTGGCATAGTTTCTTTCAGACACTTTCATCACCTTCATTACCACACTCCCACTGAATGGTTTGCCCAAATTATATTTTACTTGGATTTCATTGCATTTCCGCATCTGATTTTATTAGTTCAAATGGGATACATTTAGTAACAGTTAGTATGCATGTTCAAGCAGCGCACTGTGAGTATCGAAGGGGCCGCACACTTTTGAATGCAATCTTTTGTCTGCGGGGAATTTATGAGCTGGTTTTCAGCATAAATCAGCAATCCGGCATATGAGAGAGTTAAAAAAAAAAAACACAAAAAAGAAAAAGAACAGTATTAAGTGATAGTGCTTACACGTCGTAAATTACCGTGCAACTGTTAAAATCAGTTTTAGAAACAGTATAAACCATGGTAACAGTCGCTGTTTATGGCATTAGTTGTCAGACTCTTTACCCACAGCCCTAATCAAAGGGCTGGCAGACGATGGAAACATTTGTTTTTATTGAATCTGTTGAGAGATTTAACTCGGTATCATTTTGCCAAAAGTCAAGTTTCAAATCAAAATTGAATTATTATGTTTCTACATTTTTTTTTTTATAAGCTCAAGAAAAAAAAAAAAAACGTGCCTCACATGCCTTCACGGAAATCTTGTCTGAGCACAACCAACAGTGCCTACAGATATTAAATAGTTATGAAATCCTGTCCTCTCTTGGGGAAAGAAGGGTCAAGGGATTAGCACTGTGTACTTAGTGTCTCCGCAGCCTGCAGGGTGTTGCCACTTCACTTTCCATGAAATACAAGTAAGGTGTCTTTTTCACCTAAATCATATTGACAGAAAACAAATCTGAAAGGGAACTTAGATGGCAGGACCCTGTGGCGTCTGTTCTTTTTTTTTTTTTTGTTGTTTTTCTTAAGAATAAAAACGTCTCAGAAGCAGGCACGTGTACGACATCGCTGCTTCAGCGGGATTCAGCAGCAGGTCAGAAATCAGTCAGACAGAGGATTTTATTGTGTATAACTAGAGTTCGCCACAGAAATTAAGAACATAAAGTGAGTGATTACGGTGTATAAATTTGGTCAGATGATACAGCTCAAAAAAGCAGGATTTTTCAGAAATAGCAACCGTATGTATGGATTAGGATTTTAGATTTTTACTTTTCTTTTCCACCTGCTTTACATGGTTTCAAACAAAAATGCATAACTGGGATAATTTATCTGTTTTACCTCTGAGACTATCATTTTTTTTTATGCTATATTCTGGCGTTCGAGACCAAGTTGTAATGATACCAGTCTTCACTACCTGTGTGAGTGTGTGTGTGTGTGTGAGATTTTTTTTTTTTTCAAACCAATGCATTATCAGTCTGAAAAGTAATGTAACATTTTTTTAATGAATTTTCATTTTTATAAATATTCCAGACACAGCATTGAAGAGAGGAAAAGGTCCAGGGAGATTTAAAAGTTTATGCTGTACATCTGGCTAGAGTTCAGCCATCGTCTTGAAATGCTGCAAATGAGAAACATGATTAGAAACGATCCCATTACAACTTTGAAGTGTGTTTCATTTTGGCAGGAGTTGACTTTGGAGTGTTGAAAGGCCGCCGGGTGTCTCGTGGACCAGGTTTTTGTTTAGCTGTGGGCAGCGAGCGAACAGTTCGACAGGGTTTAAACATCACAACGATCCAGCGAGAGAGACATTTCTTTCTCCACAGGCCCGCAGGGCCTTGAGCTTGATTCTTGAGGTTTCGAGTGTCCTGGTGTGTCTGGAAACCTTCCACGTGCAGTCTGTATTTTGTAATTGTTCTTCTGACACATTCTTGATTTGGACAATCAGCGAAGCTCAGATAGTGCTGTATGTTTGTTTAGTCTTTTTTTTTTTTTTTTGTGATTTTCATTTGAATGAAATGGATCGCTGTAGGACACGAGTGCACCCATACTGTACTTGTTAAGTTTAGAACACTGAACATGTCAACTGTACTTTTTGTCAAAGGCAGAGTGAAACAAGCATTTGGAATGTCTATTCCCGCTCTTTAATTATCACAAAACTCCCTGTGTGATTGACTTCATTACTGTCAAATAGAGTATTAAAGGTCCTCCAAAGGGGAAAAATCAGAATAAATTATTATTAGTGAATTATTTTTGTCTGCAAGGTGTCTTTTACATCATAAAAGTGATATCCTGAGCCAAGATGGAACTCTCTGATAATTTTTTTTTTTTTTTTTTTTCAATTTTTATTATTCAACTGGCAAATCCAGGCTCATCAGAGAAGATTAGTTTTCACCAATCCTCTGTGGTCCAATCCTTCTGGCCTCTTGCAAACCTCAGCCCGGCTCCTCTCTGCTTCTCATTGATGAAGGGCTTTTTTTTTTTTTTTTTTTTTTAATTTTTTTTATAGCTTTATGTAATGTGAGCCCTGCCTATTGGAGACCGTTTTAAACGCCATTTGCTTTTTTTTTTTTTTGTAGGTCACTTGATGTCATCTAACAGTTCCTCGGTGACATTGGAGTACAGTGACGGACAGCCTTGTCGTTACCAATGTTTGCTGCTTGACCTCCCTCTCCTTTTTTTAAAAGAAAACAAACATTTTTTATTCCGGTTAATTTGGATGAACTACTTCAACTGTTTTTCCCCTCCAGTTCGTCTTCTTGCAAAAGAACAGTGACAACCGCAGCAATGGCTTTTATACTTTTCCCCATTAAATGAGATTTGGTTGAGTTAATCACTTCATCAGTACCTTATTGGGCAGGAATTCAAAACTCTGGAATGGAACAACTGTCACGTACGTAGAGATGCTTATTTCTGAAAAATTGCTCGATTGTATCTTGATTTCCCCCCCGCCTCAGGGCTGTACGTCCAATCAAACTGACCTGCAGATAGAAATCTTTACAATTGACTTTCAACTTGGCTGATAACATTTTTGATTCTGTCTCCCAAAGTCAGGCGAGGAAAAACGTTACATTTCTTGTAGATTCCAGGGCAACAAGTTTACAATTGTACAGCTAATTCTATAACTTAGGTCACGGCAAATGAGTGATTGTATATGTTTGACTGTATGAACTAGTCATTAATTCAGAGTTCTATTGTTCCACTCCTGCATGAGCTAGAATGTCATTATCGTATTACAATATGATTATTATATAGATGTCAGTCACCAGGAAATACAAAAAAGGTGAAAGAGATCCTCATGTTACATACATTTGAGTTAGGCTTCGATTTATGATAGCAGCTCAACACTTGAACTGCGCCCAAATGAGTATAGGACTAGATGAAAGATCTGAAGTTTTGGTATTGACGGGGGGAGACCAGAAATGTTTACAAGAGAGAAAGTCTCGGCTGCCATGTCTGTCACTCCCTCCCTTCCCCAAGCTGAGATAGCTCTTTCATATGTATCACAAGCCAAACATAGCACAATGTCACGGCAGGACCCGGTACCCTAACCGCAGGAAAAATGTCAAGTAACAGATCACGGGGATCTCCAGATGAAACTCAGCAAGGCTGAATTTTGTCCATTTACACAGACGTTTGATGTCTACTTTGGCGGTGCATGATTTTGGCACCCCTGGGCTAAAAGTGTGGCTCATTTCCACTGAGAGTCCGGCTTGTTTTACCTCCAAATCATTAAAATGAAGCATTAAATCGCGACCGGTCCTATTTCATCAGGAAATTGTGTGGAAGATGCTGTCTCTGTGGGAGAACGGGGGGAAAGGGGAAGTGCAAACTTCCTTCAGTCACAAAAAAAAAAAAACACCTTACACTGTCCTCCAAATGTAGAACTTGGGCTGCGTAGAATTAAGAAGGCACTCTGAAGGTCCTGTCCTGGATAATGGATGTCACTGAACTATTATGTGAAAAGAAAAGAGATTGCCTTGAGCTGGCAGATATGTTCAGAAATCTTCTTGATGTATATTCATAGTCCCCAAAAAATTGCAGGAGATGGATAAAATCAAAAAAAAAAAAACAAAAAACAATTAGGTCATAATAGCCTATATGCACAACTACCTATTTAAAAACCACTTTGACAATTGCTGGTTTCTTTAAAATCCTGCATGAATTCCAAATTATGACGCAAGGTTTACCTTTCTTGTTTGGAAGATAGCCCAATGAAATTGACAACTTTTCAGGATACAAGAAAATAGGTAAGATGTCTGTGAGCCCTGAGAAAATGATGTAGTCGTTCAGATTCACACAATGACGGGGCGGATCAACAATTAACCGCTCGCTCTAACAGCTCCCATCAAACCATCCATCACGCGACCCAATCTGCACCTCAAAGCGATGACCCTGCCTGTCACTGCAACTCCTAGGCGGATCTAAAAGTTAATTGGGGTCTTTTCCCTTTGTTTGGCTAAAACTCCTCAAGGTTTACCAGGGGTACAGAACCCTCTATTATTAGAGGTGAAACATTCTTGAGAAATTACCTAAATCACGCAAATCCAGTTGTCACAATTAGATTTATCTGCTCCTACAAGGGCCAGGATATGTGAGCGTTGTCTAAGAAAGCGCCAAACAATGTTTCACACTTTATGTAAAGATCTGTATTTTACTATTGTGCACTCTGAAATGAATATAGAACTGGATTTACTTGTTTGTTATGTTGGAGGCTGTGCAACATTGAGAAGGACTAGCCAACAAAGCACTAATACTAATACTTTTACAGACTTTGACTTTTGCACTCAATTGGAACCCATGTTATTGGGAAATTGCTTAAACCACGTTGTTTTTGGCTGTGAGCTGGTAGCATTTTCTCAATCAACCTCCAAATTGCCGGATCAAGTTTTTTTTTTTTTTTTTCAATAGATCCTACCCAAACTATATGCATTTCCTGGAATACAGACAGTTACATTTCTCAGTGTCAGTTCAACTGAGGTACTCATTTATCTGTTGAGACCAGATTTTGCCAATGACCTTGCAACTGATGTTTTGCATATGTTTGTATCCACAAAGAAAAATGCAAATTTCTGAACGATTGATATAAAATACTATGATGTCTTACACCAGAGAGTTCCAAACTGTTAAGGAATTTGTTTTCTACGGATAAATACCCACAGTTACTGGAAGAACAGTTAGATTTTCAAACGTAATTATCGGGACCCTTGTGTTAGCCACGATAGTCCATCCCCCCAAAGTTTTGTATTTCCGTTGTATTCGGAAATTGGCAAAACATTTCCAAGCACACAGAGTAAAAAAAAAATCAACACCAATATTATGTGATGCAGATTCATTAGTCATTAAAAGATCTCTGCCAAAGAAAGCAAAGTACAACACTCAGACAAGAGTCCCATTTTAAGGTTATGGCAAAACTGTGGCCTTCTCTGGTCGTCGTATATTTTGTCAAACCGTCAGAATCATCCCCCCCGGACAAGATTTGGCTTATGCAATCCATAATGAGTGCTATAGCTTTGCTGTTTTAGTCTGGGAGATTAAATTGGATGTGCACACCAATTAGCATGAGATAATGCCCCGAGAGACAAATGACAAAAGGCAAATGCAAGCCAGCGGATCAACAGAGGTGCAAGGAGCGAGGGAAGAGAACAAGGAAATGAAAACAGAGGGGAGGAAAATAGAGGTTTTTGCATGGAAAAAAAAAATGGCTTTGGATTTTTACAATCTATCAGATGGGATTATTCAAGGTAAAAAACAAAAGATAAATGAGTCGGTCAGGTTTCATTGCCGTGTCTGTGTTCACTTGCACTTTAGATTTGTACAGAACACAGCTGTCCATGGATTTTTGCATGTTTTTAAAAGGACCATGGGGCCACGCAAGATGCCCCTTGGGTAGAGCTTGAAATGTGCCATACACATCTACGTAAACATACAAAACCTATACAATGCAAAATATTTAAAGTATACCTCCACATGTTTATTCTTGTTTTTCTCCAAGCATTCTGTGTGTGGTTGAAAGCATGCAGACAGTTCCTTTCATTCATCTATAGAAGAATTAATGAATTTAAGATGTGAACAAATGCTTGCATACCGAGTCTTACAGCATACATTTCACTGCAGAAACCTGAAGCATGTGTATTCAATCCGAGCTTTTCTGCAGTTCATCTTTAAAAAAAAAAGAGAAATTAAATATTGAATAAATGTATTTTGCAGGATTTACCCTGTATCTTGCCTCATGTCATTTGAAATTGACTCCAGCCCCACCATGACCCTAATTCAGGATAATTAATAAATATACTGCAGTTGGCGTGAGCTCACAGTGGGTCTTGATTTATTGATCTTTCGTGTCAACCATACGTGTGAATTTATTTGTGAGGTGAATTATGACAGTTTTCATGAAGGGCAGACTTTATGCATAGGTTGTCAAAGGCCCATGTAAATCCATTCTCCAGCAATTTTCTCCAAGGTGTCAATCATGGCAAAGTTGACTGTTGCCCAAAACTCCCACTGGCTGTAAAAAGTTGGTAGATGCACTGCAGGTAAAAGTGTTGCATAAATCATTGGAATTAAATAGTTTTATAGTCATTGCAAAGTGCATCATGACAAAAGTAAGGCGCATCTTCATTCTGTCTACCGCATACCTCAGTGCACACGCAGTACATACCCGCTGGCACATGCACACACACACACACACACACACACACACACATGCACATGGTTCAGATAAACAGACATATTAAAAGTAAATATATACACTGCGTGCAGAGGTGAGGCACAGGGAAAGAAATGTCCAGCTTTCACATGTTTTATAGAGGCGGAGTATATATACGCAGCGGGACGAGTATACAGCGAGTAAATGCGACGTGAAATACGGTCCAGCTTTTGCATATTTTGCTGGAATATTGCACATGGGGCTGGCAGTAATGTCACACGTTTAAGGTGGAATGTATACATATCGCGACTGGAATGTACAGAGGTAAAGCACGGTGATATATTGGAATAGACAGTGGAATATTACACACAGGGGTGGCAGAATAGTTGTGGGTGTAAAGGTTGACTTTTGCAAATAAGGTTGGCAGAATTGCTGCTGGAGGTTGTGGAATTTTACAGACCTTATAACAGAATTATTGCACATGTATGGTGTTGCGTATTGTTCTTACACTTTTATGTGTGTTCAGTGTTCTTAGTGCCCCAGGGAAGAAGAAGGTTGACATCATGTTTGTGTGGGCTTTGATTGACCTGTTTCACCGTTCCAGAGGGGAGCAGGTCAAACAGGTGTTGGGCCGGGTGGGAACAGTCAGACGGGGTGGGGGGTGGAGATCCCTTCCAGGCGGCGGGAAGGGGGGGGGGGACGATGATTTTCTGTGCCGTATTGATCACGCCTTGTGGAGCCTTCCAGTCTGGAGTGAAACTTCCCGCGAGCCACGGTGTGATGCTGTACGCATCCAAACTATCACCGTGGTGTCATCTGCAAACATGATGATGTTGTTTTTTTTGGGATAGTGGGGAACACAGAACCGGGCTCAGCACGCAGCCCTGTGGCGAGACCGTGTCTGAGGGTAAGGGTGGCGGGGACACGGCGCCATGCAGTACATGCTGTGGCCTGTTTGAGAGACATTAAATATTTCAATCCATATATTCATACTTCTAAAAACCCAAGATGGAATGGAAAGTAACCAGATTATTTCAGAATTATTTGAATTATTTATCAAACTTTAGACCAAATATAACACTCAAATCCGTTGTCACACAAGTAATAAGACTACCATTATTTCTTTCCTTTATTTTTGTTCTCTTATTCGCCACTCTGTTGCAGGCTGACTGCCTAACATGCTTGTCATTCAACAATTTCATTGGTTTATGTTAATCGACTTGAAAATTGTGAATGAAGGGGAGACAACAGCCCTGGTCTTAATGTGACATCCCAGCTGGGAGAAGGAGATCAGTGAGCGGAGCGATAACTCAACCAGCGTAGACATAGCTCTTTCGTTACAGTCACAAGCATCCAAGATAAGATTTAGAGGAGCTGGCTTGTTTGAGCTCAAAATGATCCCTTTACAAATTATATGGTCGACCAAGAGCATGCAATGTCCCATAAGCATTTGAGGCAAGGCTCTACTAACTTAATCTTTTGCGGACGAGGTGTGTGTTCTGACCTGTTGCTCACCCTGCCATGCGCATATTGAAAGTAAACAAATCTTAAATCTCACAGACTAACTGGGAAATGAGTTCCTCGGGATCCGCTTGGCAGTTGTGCGAACCAGACCAAAGCTGACTGATCCCACTGCGCGTCTTCACTGGATGATTTATTTATGACCGATGAGCACACAATGTTTGAATTTGTAGTAAAATTACAGGTCAAAAAAAAAAAAAAAAAGCCAACTTTTTTGCTTTTCAAAAACAAATACATTGGGCAAAAATAAGGAAAAGCATCAAAAGGACCCCTACCTGGGAGGACTATAAATAGACAGCAGACAACAACAATAACAACAACATCAGGGATGACAATGGGCAACTTCAAGAAACAGTGTGGGTGAAAAATGCACAACCAGAACTAAATAACAATATAAATAGTGACAAAAATAAATAGCAGTGAATAAAATGAAAAAAAATTGGCAGGATGAGTGAGGGCTGGGACAGATAATGATAGGAGAGATAGCAGAGATAGGACATGATGTGAACGGATGAGGTGGTGAATGGGGAAGGGTAGTGTGATTGTGGAATACAGACTGGTCAGAGTTGTGTGCCTTCCAGACTGCTGTTGTACAGTCTGATGTATGTCGGCACAAAGGAGCGTCCGATGCGTTCGCTTCTGCACCGGGGCGGGATGAACCGTTGGTTGAAGGAGCAGCAGATCGGCCACAGCTCGAGGTGCAGGGGGTGGGAAGGATTGTCCAGTTTGTCCTTCACCCTCCCCACTGCCACCGATTGAAGATGGTCCAGGTTCGGTCCCTCAACAGAGCGGGCTTTCCTCATTAGCTTGTTGACCTCACCGGTCCTGGCACTGGCACAACATACCGAAGAAGAGTGCGTTGGCTACCATGGACTGATAGAAGGTCTTGAGGAGCCGCTACAAATCTGTCCTCTGTTTCCTCAGCAAGAACATCCTGATCTGACCCTTCCTGTCGAGTGCATCAGTGTTGTGTGTCCAGTCCAGTTTGTTGTATTGAATGTGTTGTTAGAAAAGCACAGAGAATTATTTCTTTAAAATTCACTATAACATTTTAACTTAGGGGCGTTGCCATTGTTTTACGAGTGAAGTGCACGCTGGGTTGATGATGTACACAGGTTGCTTGTGCAAACTATGGCTTTCCGCGAGTATTAACATTCTCTCTGTACAGTATTAACCAGGGGTTTGCAACCCGCGGCTCCTGTGGGTTTTGAAAATAATTGAGTATATAAAATGGATTTTATTTCATTTTCTTCATTTTTTAAATGTAATTCAAAATTTGGAGATTATGGCCATCTTGTACCATCTAAATAAAATGTGTTTATTTTTGTTGCTCTTTCTGCACGCGCCAGTAAAAGGATGACAGCACACAGAGAGGACGGAATTTTTGGTTTGCTGCCGGTGGATAATATAAGTTCAACTTTTTTTTTTTTTCATAAGTACAAGAAGGACTCAAATAGACATGAAGTAGTTTGCCTAAAAGTAACCTTTAACCCTAGATCTTTTTTTTTTTGGAGTTCAAAATGTTATGTTGCATTCAATAATCTCTGCGGTTCGTTGATTTAAAAAAAAGTGCAACACATTTTGTTTATACTTATCCTAAAGGCAAAAACATATTCAATGCCGTGTTAATTCATTTTAAATTTCAAAAGGGTAGTGTGGCTCCCAATGTTTTCTTTACTGTGGGGAAACCGATCCAAATGGCTCTTTGACTGGTAAAGGTTGCCGGCCCCTGGTATAAACAGTAATAGTGCCACATTTTGATGAATTGGGCTGCAATTTCCAGTCCAAGGGAAACCAGGGGACTGATGCTAGTCTACGCAGCTTTCCAAGGGACATGAAGAGAAGAAAAGAGTGGGAAATTACTTGTTTATGTACACGACTTCCTAAGGACCCGCGGCCGTGTTCTTGGCACTTCTATCTGGATACATTTGATGCATTTCGCAGGTCTAAGCTGCTGAAAGAGCTAGTTTTGAAGCCTTACGCAGCATCTACAGTTTTCTTTCATAGTGAAGCCCGCTCAAAGAAACACTACAAGCAGTCAACAATGTCGACCTTGTGATATTCATTATCCCCAATTTATATACAAACTAAGCTATGTTTAGAGATTTTAACTCTTATACGTAGCTGGTAAAAAAATTAATCAAATGGACAGTAACATCTTTGTGACCATGGATCACTTTATGCAATATAGCCATGCACTGAAGCTCTATGGGCTTTTTGTGTTTCATTCTTGGTAAACGTGTAGCTGGACATCCACTCGTTCCTGGTGATTTACTGTGTTACATAAGTAGCTAACAGTGAGTTTCTGTGTCAGGCGAGGGCGGTGAGGTGGCTCAAGGGGGTTGCAGGAGACAGGACATGACAAAGAACTGTGAAAATGACGCCGACGAAGTATTTCGTCTACTGCGACCAAACCAGACGTTCCCCGTAAGACTGAACACGTTTGCATTATGGCTCATGATTGAGCTTTGTTTGTCAGTATTGTAAATTGTTATTGGCACACACACAGTATCCAGTGAATGAAAACCTGTGCTGAGAATGGATTTGTCAAACTATAATTGCTTTTTTTTTTTTTTTACTTGGATGCAAACTTTGCAGGCTGTAAATCTCTTCTGGACATTTTGGTGAAATCAGACCGCCAGGAGAATAACATGTTCCCTGGCGTGTTTTTAAAACTCAGACTATCAAGCAATAACTTGAGGGACTGACAGTATTGCTCCACTTTTTCATGATGTTTATTGTTCCTTTTTTATTATTGATAAGTTCCTGACCTTTTAATTTATGTAATTTAACCTTCATCGTTAATTTTGTCTCCACTCTCCAGTCATCTTGCACTGCTCCAAACCTCCGCACATGCATCTGTGGTCCAAAGTTGGGACAATTTTTAAGAATAAATATGTTATGGAAGTCTGGTATGCATACCTTATATTTTGCTGAAACAATACACACTATCCGCACAACACACTCCGAGCGTCTCTTATGGCTCAAGATGTGATGGGATAATGACCTTCTTCTTACCTTGACATCATGACGATTTGCCAAGATTCAGGCTGTCAAAGTGTCAGGACAAATTCTTTTCTTGTCTACTCCTGAGGCAGTTGACGGAGGGGAGAAAAGCTTCTCTAGGACCACTTGATGTTGAACTTATTCTTTCATCTGTCAGTTGGACGATGGTTCGGGTCAGTTAAAGATTCACGATTCAAAGTGTTTATTGTGCACAGTCTGGAAAAGGGAAAGTCCGCAGTGCATCCAGGTAAGTATTTACAATAAATAATAATTAACATACTGTCGGACCTGATGCAACAGTGCGGGGAAATACAAAAAACATACACAGAAATTTAAACTGTATTGGCAGGGTGTGCAAGTTTAAGCTGAGTACAGCTTTGAGCGTGCAACTCACAAAGTGCAGGTGCGGGTTGCATGCAGACAGTTTAAATAGACAGTTAAGTGACAGGAACAGTTGAGTGCAGCACTGGCTGTGCCGGGTGTGAAGTGCAGAATTGCGGAATTGTCCCGAGGTATTGCATGGTTCTTGACTCCTGCCAGTTGTTCAGGAGTCTGATGGCAGTTGGCTAGAACATTTTCTTTAGCGGTGACGTTCCACAACAGCCCGTGTTCTCAGTTAGTGGAAGAGGCAGTATTAGTGCATGGTGAAAAAGACTAGCGTGTTCAGGATATATTCAAAAAAAGACAATAATTATGACCTCTATTCTCTCACTTGTCTGTCTGTGAGATTTTGTGTTTAGGGTTTGCAGTGGTTGCTGTGATTCCAAGAACACAGGTTCTTCCAGGTGTTTGTTCATCAACATTTTGACATTATAGATATTAATGTAATCACACATGGTTGCCATTTGGCCTTTGGTATAGGTTGTTAACTTACAAGAAAGTTTCATCCCAGGTCATGGAAAAGCTTCCATATAGGTATGTGTGTGTGTATATATGTGTGCATGTGTTCTCTTCTTGTTCTTGTGGCTGTATGGAATGTTGAAAAATTTTGCAAAAAAAAAAGTAATCAATTCTAATCTAACCTCTTTGTTGGTTTCACATTATGAGCAGTCTGACTGCTTAATGCATACAACATTTTTCCTTTTGTAGTTCAAGTCCAAGTTTAAAATGAATGCTTTACCTGTATCACTGACTTGCAAGTAGTATCAATTTATTTATTGCATTGGTGCTTAAAGGACAGAACACCGCTCCTCACATGTCTTACAGTAACTGGAGTCTATGCAAACATTTATTTTACCAGAAAGAATCAAGAGAGACAATGTGATAGTTGTTGCCCTCTTTTTATAATATCTTTTTCTCTGTAAACCTTTGCTTAAAAACTGGATCTGCTGACAATGTGATGCAAAAGTAATGAGAATATATTTATCATCAAAGTAAGGGAATTCCTGCTTTAACTCACCCCAAATCAACAAGTTTGAAAATTGACCCCCTCTGAATATAGCTTAGTAGCAATCAGTTGAATCTGCTTTAACAAAAAAAAAATAAAGTGTAAAATCATTGGATTTTGTATAAATGTGTGCGACTGTGGTTGGCCACCGCACCGGAAGGGAACCACTCGTGCAAACTCGCAGTAGTCGGTTGTCATATCGCCTCTTGTCTCAGCGCAGATACAAAAATTGTTTCGCACCTTTCGCCTGTAGGTTGGCTGATTCCTTTTCAGGTGCAGGACTCAAGTTGATGCGCGGCAAAAAGTTATTACATCTCTGCAGAGTCTGAAAGATTGTTCAAGTGCCGTTGTTATTCTGATACAGACCAGTCCTGAAGTGGTTACATCAAAAAGCCAGAAGTGTCTTTGCATCTTAAACTCAAAGCTCTGATTTTTCTGTATTCCATCTCAAGACGTTCGTAGCACTCAATACTAACTTAAATAAACACATGGTACGCCGACACTGACAGGCAGGGAAAAGTGTTAACATTGAATTGGGAAACATGTAACAGAAAATTGTAAATGTGATCCAGAACAATTGTATAAATGTATGGTTGACTTCGCCAAGAGTCGACGATATCATGTCGGTTAATACGAAAAAAAATAACCTGCGGTTGATATTAGTTCTGACTTTTGGTCTAGTCTGTCCTCCACAAATGTTTTCAGTGTTTTCTCTGTATGAGTTGAGCTGGAGCTGTGCAAACAGCAGCTGGGCCAAATTTCCTGAGTTAAACATGACTTGATGGTTATGTGAAGAGGGCAGCTGTCTTCTGTCAAATGCAATAATGCAAAGAAAATGTCACACACGGCACTTTCAATCTGTCACTCTTGCCTACTTCCAGCGAGAATCAGAACTCCATTAACTTGATACAGACGGAGTGAATAATACAGGACTGTCAGAAAATTAGAATATTGTGATAAAGTTCTTTATCTTCTGTAACGTAATTAAAAAAACAAAAATTACTTTTTCACGATATTCTAAAATTTTGAGATAGGATTTTTGAGTTTTCTTAAGATGTAAGCCATAATCAGCAATATTAAAATAATAAAAGGCTTGCAATATTTCAGTAGATTTGTAATGAATCCAGAATGTATGACATTTTTGTTTTTGTTATTGCATTACAGAAGATAAATAACTTTATCACAATATTCTAATTTTCTGAGACAGTCCTTTACATTGCTTTTCATTCGCTGGGACAAAAAGACACCATGATGACTGTGTAAATGACACGAAAGTGTTAAAATGTAACCACCCCCACTAACCCAACATAATAGTTTGTCCTCCTAAAGTTCACTTTAGGAGGTTAAATGGAATAAAACCAGACTATAAAGATGTGAGCAGTGTATTCAGTGCATGTGGGATATCTAGCTGTTAGTTTGTTATCAGCATAGAGAACTTGCCAAAAAGTAAGCCTGGTATCGGTTCAATGTCTTTCTTAATTTTTAAAGTAATTCCTCAAAATTAAAAGTCACAAAGCGCACGGAACTGTACTCTGGCTCTTAGCAAACTACAGACACACACGACCTCCATCTGGTTTTCAGGTTTCGGTCTGTCCTGAGCGTAATCCAGAAAATAAATGTTCAAAGTAGGAAGCTGAAAAAAATCCCTTTCAGGTCTTTGCCCCGAGGAAGGGACCACCTCTCGCGGGACGTCTGATTAATCGCTACCACCAGGCGGAAATTATTCTGCCAGGAAAAAGGTGTTGCAGGGCTGGTATTGTTGGTTTGTATTCAAAGCATTTAACACTTGTGATCACCCAAGATGCGGGTCAGCGACCTGAAAATCACCTCTCTGTTGTAATGTATTTCTCCCCCGAGGGGCTTTTTTTTCTCGCCATTTTTCTTTACCAATCTTTTAATCAGGTCGACGAAAGGCGGAGCAAAAGCAGCGGAACTATTTCCCGCATGTGTCTTCGGTTCTCGGGCATCCGGGTCATGGTTAATTCTTGTCAAAACCTTTGTCTCGCAGCAACGGCGCCTGGTTTTCTTCCATTGAAGATTTTTCGGCTCTCGTCCGAGAAGCTACGTCCTGGCAGTCATTTACAACCTAAGCACAAGTCGAAGGGTGAATATCCCAAAATTGTGCAGCAACATGTTTTTGGAGGCGCTCAGTCATTCAGGTGATGGTTTATCTTTGTCAAAGAAGCCTCTCAGGTGAGATGTGGAAATGGAGTCCAGCTGCTAAGAGAAGGTTTTTTGAAGAATTGTGTCCCGCATGCGACTCAGCCAGTATTTCTTGCGATGTCCTATTAGCCGGCCAGGCAAAAATGATAAAAATGTAGCAGTCATACAGTAAAACATGCTAAGCGTTTGTCCTGAGCTTGGAATTTAGCAATGGTGTATTCAGGGACTGTGGCAATGGCTGACTATAAGAATTTTCAGACTTTTTTGCAGGGAGGTGCAGCCCTCATGTAGAAAAAACCCATTCATTCCCATTGTTGTCAAGGGTATGCTTGGTTCAGGTACTAAATATATTGGCCCGGAACAAAAAAGTTCCTGGTTTGTTGAAGTCGAGGCTGAACTCCAAACTACTCCCTGGGCACTGTACATTTGCTGCCCACTGCTCCCGGGTCATCCAATATGGGTCAGATGCAGTGCACTGATGTTGTGCTTTGTGGATATAACTGACCGTGACAAAAAAGAAGTATTTCTTCTTTTAGACACTTTTACACAATCCTATTTGACTTAGTCAATTGTTTCTGTAACTGATTTGATGGAGAAGTTTGTTTAGAATGAGTTGGGCATTTTGGGATTTCTTTTTCAAGGAAGAAATTCCGACTTTTCTCGTCAATATGTACAGAAAGAAGTTTTGCTTGCAAATCAAAGCACAAAAAAAAAAAAAAATTCATAATGCCGCCATTACCATCTGTTTCTGAAACTGAAGTTCAATAACTCAAAGTGAGAGATGGTCTTCGGAAGTTTGAGGGGACACTATTTTCTTCACTCTGAACTTCAACGCCCTCCCTCTCAAAACACGGATGACAGCAAAAGAAGGATGAGCTGCTCCTCACCCTGCATGACTTGGGTTGCGTTTCGGTAATTTGAACCTTGCATTGTTTGAGTGGCATTGGCTTTTACCTTCAGGTAACCTGTGCAGATCTCGTTGCTGCCTTGTCGGTTCAAGGCGAGGACCCATCAAGCGTGACAGAAATCTATACCTGACCAAATCCAAACGAGAATTGTCTGTGACCGACAGCCAGACAAAGCCGTTTTTTTTTTTTTTTTTTTTTTTTTTTTCTTGGAAGGCTCAAGTTGTAATCTCATGACAAAACTAGAGCTATAAACATCTCACTTGAAAGAATATAGATCAAAGTTGGGTCCTGCGGCTAAAGCCAAGGATACACTCCCAAACCCAATTTTTGGGGGGTTGTCAGTTCCAGTCAGTGCCAGTTGGGTGAATTTAGCCTTCGTTCAATGTAAACAACGATGCCAACAAGTCAATGAAAAAGAGGTGGTGAAACGCAGAAAATTGCATCAGAAGATAAAGTAAGTAGCGAGAATATCAACAATGGTGGCAAAGAGCTAAGGAGGGAAAAGGAAGACTAAGCAAAACTTTTTACAATGTCATACAGACCAAAACATGTTTCTTTTATTATGTTTTTTAGTGTAGCTGGTACAAATATTAACGAATAGACCGTTCCATCTCGATAAAATGTCTCCGGTAGCCCTCATACACTCATTTTGAGTGCCACAGAAATACATTTATAAAGTTACTGTCTAAAACTTTCCCTTGACAAGTGTTTCTAATACTCACAGCCGGTGCTACTGGTGTATAAATCAAAGTAGGGATAGGCTGCAGAAGTTGCTTGATGTATGAATGCAGTACGGAGATTTATTACGCCTTCGGAGGGTTGTAAAGGTGCTGCTCCCGCCTTGCTTTGATCAGCATGTCTTCATCTTGACGATGGAGTCGTATCCTTAAGCGAAGTTGTATGAGAACCCACGATGACACCCGAGCACAGTCCCTCAGGGATAATTTCCCTGCTTGGGGAATGATATTGATGCAACAGTTTTTCGCCAAAATAAATTGTCACTCTAACCTACTCCGGTGGAAAAACAGCAAATTTGGGAGGTGGCTGTTGAGTGATGATGATGTTTTCCTCGTCCCATTGGCTCAGAGATATTCAATTATAAACCGTGCAATGCTCCTTTGAACTTTTACACTGCTAAATTCTTCACATAATGTCAAATAATAGACTTTTGGTTGGCCTCTGAGTGACCCTGGAGGCTAGCAATACATAAAACCTGCTGGTCGGGAGCCATATCTCCTAGGTGTTTTATCGGTTATTCCTGGAACGTGATGTGACTCGAATCACACCGGGTCAAACTTCCTCTCTGGAAGTCAAGTACTGCAGGCGAGGCCTTGGATTAGCCTCTCCGTGTGGCCCGGATGAGCCGAAATGTCATTTCATGAAACCCCGGGTACAACATTGAGACAATTATGGGTCGAACACGGCTGCTTGTTTTGACCTGATGTCGCTCATGAAGACAAACAGGTGTGCGAGGTTGACCTTGGTCATTTACGGATGAAAGCGTCCAAGTGTTCATCCCCGGAAGGAATGTTTTTGTCACTTTCACAAGATGTTGGTTGGATATATAATGCTCAAGTTCTTGCCAAGTCGCCCGAATACTCAACTGAGGTGCATGGAAATATGAAGGTGGGACACGTTCACTGAAAAATTGATTTATTGCTTTTATAGCCAGTTTGTCAGGAAGCACATAAAATCTCTTCAATCAAGGGAAATATTTTTTTTCCAACAAAGAGATCCTCACTGTTATACTGACTGCACGTGAAGATTCCCAACCAAATACGTACACCCACTTTAAAACCCATTATGGGTAACTGGATTTGCTTTAGATTATTGAAGACCTCAACTCTCCAAGACAGGACAATGGGGAGTTGCTGATAGCAATATCAACTGACTTCTTTGTGAGCTGCCAACGGTGTTTCAGTTACTTATAAAGATGGCAAAATCTATCCTTTAGGGATCATGTAAATCCAAATTCCTCCCAAGGTTATGTCAACACGCAACAGCTTTTTTTTTTTTTTTTCAGTCCACAGATATTTGACCGGCCGTGGAATCAATAACATCACTGGGAGTCTGGCCTGATATCGAGCAGTGCGAGGCCTTTTAGAACTGCAGGAATTCTCCCTTTATTTTATATTCTCTGTTTCCTCCATGGTTTAATTCAGAAATGGTGGAAGTGACTGGGGTGAGGGAATTCTTGGTCTCCCTGCTTCTGCTGCTAGATTGCATAGATGCAGGAGAACAAGAAAAGATGGGAGTCTAAGTATAAGAAATTCAAATGGAATTTGAATTCAAACAAACCTCAATAAAAAATGATGATGTTAGGGGAATCAAAAGTTAAAATGCTGGTCAAATAGTCATGGAATCTGAAGCTGAATAATCTGAAGCAGGAGCGAAAATAACAAATATTCATTGGGTGTAAGGAGATGGACTCAGAGAGTCGGGTCCACCTGGGGCGGAGGATACATTTTAGGAAAGCTGCCTGAGAGAGGAGTGACAGTTACCCGGGGGAATTGGGGGGGCAGCTAAAGATCTGGGAGATTCAAAGCCGGTTTACAGACCAGAACACACAAAAGAAACAAGCATTAGAGAGGAGATTAAAATCACTAAGGCAATTTAGGTAATGGAGATAATCCGATTGAGCTCAGGATTAGCTGGAAGTCCAACAGCGATGATTATCAGTTGGGACCGAATGAATCTGCCAACTTAGTACGATATGCATTTAGCATCGTCTGGGAGTGGCAATGATATGCATGCCAGGGTACGGAGGATGGGGGAAGACAGAATATTGAAAAAAAAAAAGACAGGTAACTGGAGAATATTCAGATCCTCTGAAGACAAGTCAACTTATTTGAAAGACACTTACTCAACTTCTGTGTAATTATGAAGTCAACTTTTCTACTAGTCTACTCTATTGAAAACTGTTGATTGCAACCAATTGATTTCAATCATCTGTTTGACGCTTTACCAAACCCCTTTGTGATTCCTGACCTTCCTGCTGTGAGCAAACCCGGCTTACATCAGTTTCCCCATCATGAGCAGGAGTACAAGTCCGTGCAGATTATGAGTTGGGATAGGTCCTCCTCAGACTTTTATGCCTCTTGAATAAAATTTTAGTCAGATGACATTAAAAGCTGTTGCTTCTCAAGAATGAAACAGTCAATGGCATTGCATTGTCTTGTATGTCTGATTTGCTGAAGGCATACGTGCACTGCTCTCCTGGAGTTCTGGTCTTTTGTGTGTGTCCAAGGACTGGAAAAAGACTGTTGACCAACATTCTGGAACAATCTGCCTCTAGACATCAGGCCGTCCTGCTCTGTTGATGTCGTCAAAGCAATGCTGTAGAAAAAACTTGTTTGCTGTGATTCCTGAGAGGTGTTTGTGGGAGTGATTTTGGTTTTTTTGGTGGCACACTGGTGCAGTGGTTAGCAATTCTTCCTCTCAGCAAGAAAGTTCATGGTTTGATCTGGACCAGGGGTGCCTTACTGTGCACGGTTTTTATTAATCTTTGTCTCCATGGGTTTTTTCCAGGTTCTCCAGTTTCTTCCCAAAGTTCAAAAACATGCGGGATCTAAACTGTATGCTTCATGTCCATCACAACTGCATAGGTGGAATCGATGGATTGAGTGTATGTCTTGATTCATTTATGTGCGTCTTGCTTGTACAGCACCTTGATGGAAAGAGCTCTTTAAATGTTATTACTAAAAAATTACTTTTAGTCATCTGCTGGACTGCAGAGGAGAACTTCAATTCTCTACTACCGCATTTCAAGATTGGACTCCGTGTTCAGACATCAAATATGAAGGCATACGCCTGAATGTTGCCTCAAGATTAGTTTCAGGTGTTCCTGTGCTCAGATATACGGTAACATCAGGAGTTCAACCGGAAAAAAAAAAAAAGCATGACTTAGTGGTTTCGCGTTTTTTCCCTTCACATTTGAGATTCCATCACCCTGACATCCCACCAACCTCATCTTCCTTTCTTCACAAATGTCCAAATTTATTAGGTAGAGTAAGATGTTGATCGCTCCAGGCTGCACCATGTGAGTCTTCATTTTTTCACATAATAAATTTGTCACAGAGTCTTGGGATTCTGCTTATTTTTTTAATGATTCATCCGATGTACTGGATGCATTCCATTGGATGCAGTGGCAGTTATTTCTAACATATGACATACAGAAGGCGTGGCTCATATGATGTAGGAAGATGGTGTAGCATTTGTTCTTTCCATTCTCATTTTTAAAGATTATTTGCAGACATTGCAAGAACTTTGTCATCTTGGACAGCAAGGGCATGCATCAGTTGGAAGTTTTCATGGATGTACCGCAAGCAGTATGCCGTAGATAATTGAGAAGGTGCGACTTGAACAAAAAAAGCTTGTGAGAAGCGGCTCTAATAAATTAGATCATGTTGAACCGACCGGACGGAAAAGAGCATTTTTGCGGCGAGCGAACCGAAAACCACTGGCCAAGTACAGGTCATTTGAAATGACCCCAACTTACAGATTGTTTGTAGTTTTGACAAAATCTTTAAAAGGTGGAATGTCTTTAACCTTAAACAGAATCTTGAAAACAAGTCATGGATCCTTGCTACCCAAAGACCAGGTTATATCATAATTGGCCCCTGATATCGACTGTTGTCAAATGTCAGGTCTGCAAGGCTATCCTTCGGTATGCCGGTGCGAAAATAGGACTCACACACGGAAAGGACGGTATATTTTCCCTGGATTATCACCGCGGTGGATCATCCAGAGACAAGCGGCCTTCAGATAACTGAGGTATCTGTATACAACATGCCAGGTATGTAATACTGAGAGGCGTTTCCAATCACACTGACAATCACTTTCCCAGTCCAAGATGAAAGAACCCTCACATATGAGGATGGAGTGTGTAATTTTAAGCCCGCTGGAAGAATAACTGACTCTTTCCTTCAACTTGGCCATGTAACTGGACCCAAGCACCACTGAACCACCTCAAGTTCCAGGCCGGATTCATCGCTATTATTTTTCTTTGTTTAGAGCTTGTTTTTTTCCCACAGATTCCCAGGACATTTGCTGGCTGACTCCTTGGTTACCTGCTTGTTTTCAAGGGCTTTCCCCCCCCTCCCCCTGATTGTCAAATACAGTTTTGGAGATTTTCAAGTGAACACTCGCCACTTTACTCATAACAGCTCACAGTAAGTGGGCTTGATGAATGCCTAAACATAAAAAAACAACATTGTATTTCAACACAATCAGGGTTGTATTATCAGCAAAGTCAAACAGATTTTTTTTTTATCTCTTTATATCTGGATCGGATTAGATATGTTGAATTTAAAGATTTAGGTCGATTTATGAGTCCTATGCATTCTTAACCTCTTACTCCTCATCGCATTTTCCAATATGGGACACAGATCCTCTTTCCAATAACAGATAGGTCTTTTTATCACTTTCAGAAGCCTTTGTTGTAGAATGCGAATAAAGATCTACATGAGCATATTTTATACAAGAAGACCCGGCAAGTGTAATCCATGACTCACCCATTAAGAAGGCCTTGAACCATGGTTGTAAACTCAGATATGAGTCTGTTAGAAAACTGCATCAAAGCTGATGCAGTACGCTAACAGAAAGCCACATGGCATACTGGGATCCAGATGGGGAATATGAGGTATAAAGATATGTCAAATAGATTGTTTCCAGGGTGAAAGTATTGCACCTTTCAAACACGTTTTCCAAAACACAAACAATTCACATGTGTCGGTGTCATTTTTAGTAAACTTGCTTGACCGCGTCTTTAACTTTCAGAATCTCGGCTGATATATTCCCTCTCCCACTTGTTTCTACTGAGCAGAACTGCTAACAATCTGTTAATGCCAGCGTAAAATAATTTTAATTGGTGTTTTTCTTTAACATTGTAATAAAATCGTTGAGCATGAATTCATGTTAACTGATGTAATTAAAAAAAAAAAAAATCTCTCCTTTTAGTTTCTTTTTACTTGTTAACCTACACATTCAAACCGCACCAGGCTGTGTCCAAAATTCCAAAATACTGAGTTAAGGATCCCTAAAAAGAGTGATGTCTCTTTAGTTTTAAAGGTGAAGTGTGGGTGGAAATATTTTTAATATTAATACAGATGCATTTTAGATACTGTGACAACTTCATCCAGGGGTAAACACTAAGTTTATGTTGGATGGTGAAGTGTGAAATAGAGGCCTTGCAAAAAAGAAAACAAAATTAGGCCTCACTGGAAGACCAGTCCCCTCCAGTTGTTGTTGTATCTTTATTCTCAAATCTGACTCACGGTGTCAGGATTCTCTCTGAAGAAATAAAGGGGGAAGGGAATAAAAGCGAAGGCCTTGTCACAGCAAGGCTGTTTTGTTCCTGGCCAAGTCTCTCTCTCCTTTGTGTTGTCCCTCTTTTGCAGGTCTGATAGTTTATGCAGGTGCTGCTGCACACCTGTTTCCTATCTCTTGTCAGCAGTCCTGGTATATTTAAACCCCCTGCTTCCGCGGTGATCTGCGCCAGATCGTGGTCAGCACATACCCAGTGGTTGTCTCCGGTGTCACCGTCTCCTTGGTGGTGTATTTGAAGCTTGCGCGCTCTTTTGCCGGAGGATCCCGTCCGTCTGCGTTACGTTACGGATTGTCGCCCCCGGCCCTCCCTGCGCTACGTTGCAGAGGTCTCTCCAGTCCTTGACGGCCTTATGCCACTCCCTTCTCCCTGTAATCCAGCTCATCTGTGCCCTTTGAATAAACATGACCGATCTGGTTTGTTCCCAGGAGGTTGAACGGGGGGGTAAAAAGCAGCTAATGTGATGGTTGTACTGAACTTGGTAGCCTCACGGTCAACGAAAAGAGACGGAGATTTTACGAGATTGTACAAATGTCATAGCGATGTCGTTTTGAACCGAGGCACTGAAAACAGTAACACACACAAAAAAAAAAAACAACAATGAGAAGTCCAACATTGTGATTTGAAGGGGATTACCAATGTCTCCGACAATAGATCTCCAGATATTTCGCCCCAGATTTGGTTGGAATTCTGCAAGCCCATCCTGTTCGCTCTCAGCAACTGCTTTGTGATTTGTGGGCAAGTAGCGGTGTGTAATTGAACTGATATGAGCAATGGAGTATAAATTAAACTTTGCTGTCCGTTAGTCAAGCCAGGTTTTTTTTTTTTTTTTCTTTTTTCTTCTTCTTGAACGGTTCATGATCTGGAATTAATCAAATAATTTAGAACCGTGTCTGACTGGGGCCAACATCTACCCAGGAAGACTGGACTGTGTCTGAGACGAGGTATTTAATATGCAAGAGCAGCGCTTGTCTTACAATTGAGAGGAAATTGATGGGGCCCAAATTTGAAACTTCTGCTTTTGTGGTCAGACTCTTTGCATAATGTACAGAACAACAGCTTATTGTGGTCGGAAAAAATGTAAGTATGCAAAAATCCGCAAACATGCATATAAAAATGTGTCCTGATCAGACCTGGTTTGGCTCTACCAGTGAGGTTCATAGCTCTTTGAGAATGGCAGACGTAAATTTTGAGTCAACAATTCATATCTGCTCAAAAAAAGGTCATTAAAACAGACAGCCTCACTCCAAGGGTGAATAAATCAGTTATTGTCAACTGTATGGAATTTATTTATCTATATCTGAATCCAAACAAGGAAACCGCTTCTTCTCCTCTTAAATCATTTCCTGGCATTGGAAGTGAATGTGTTATTTAGCCAGGTTTCAACATAAAGGTTTGTTAAATGAAGGACTTTAGTATAACTCAAAAACACCAAAAAGTTGGAAGGGGTGGAATATGGATATAAAATATAAACCAATTAATCTTCACTTGTATTTCACTCTAAAGAAAATCAACACAGGATGTCCTGAACTTGATTCCCCCTTATGTGTTGTTCAGGTCAGCCTGACTCATCTCCAGTTTTTAAAGGAAAAAATGATACAATATGAATCGCTCTGCCCAAATACACTTTTTTTTCAAATTTTTAATACTTTATTGATCCCGTGTGTGATTTTTTTTTTTTTTGCTCAAAACTTCGACAGCCTAGGTGAAGCCTGGGAATGAAATCGGGAACTTTCAGTTCCAAGGCAACTGCTCTTAGCACCTATGCAACTTTATTTTTACTAGATGTGGAAAAGGAAGGGCTCTAAAGCACCTTTTATAGAGAAAAGACAGATACAGGACAGTAAGGAGTATAGAAAAAAAGAGACTAAAACATTTCTAATTCCTTTAATTTCCTTTCATTTATTTTTTTTCTGTGCTTCTTTAAGCTACTCAAGGAGTGAGTGAATGAATTTGCTGAGCCAATTGGCAAAGACTGAAAAAATATCTGGAAAAAAATTAAAACAAATGGAACAAAGTGAAAACAAATAACCAAAACAAACACACTTTTATTTGATACTCATTTGATGTAACATATCCTCTTTACTGATTTATTTTTAAAATGAATTATAGCATAATAAAACACAACCCAATGAATAAATAACAAAACAGATTTTTTTTCCATCTATTTTGTGTGTCAATGAAACAAAATATAATTCATATTTTTTCCCCGTTGCCTTTTTTTATCTTTCAAGGACCAGGTTTATATAATATTTTTCTTACTCTTATTTTGGTTAATGACATTAGCAAGGACATTTTGTAATGTGTCACAAAGTGTGAGTACAAAAGGTTATTACTGTCTCCCAATGGCTTTCTGTCCCTGTCCCTTTTTTTATCAAATTTCTGACTTAATTCCACATTTCCTTTCCAGTGGTAAGGATAAAAGAAGGCATCATTTATGTTAAACTGTTTCATGAAATTATTAAAAACCCTTTCCCTAATTGCCGCATTGATCATTGACAACTGGCATTGATAAAACGCTAACCTCTTGTAGAGAAATATTGCTCCCTACGTTTTTCTTCCCTTTGCATGTAGTCATTCAGCAGTTATGCAGGGAATGTATCTTTTAATTGTCAGGTTCTCAATGGGATTGGAAATAAATCCGTGAAATATCTTAAAACATTTAAATATTGAGATTAAGAGTGATCATTCCTCAGGACCTAGACGGCCAATTTCAGTGGTTTCCAATTTGGGGTCTGGACCTCTCGAAGAGTGGCGCCAAAGATAACAAGAGCTGTGTAAACTGTTGTCTTCTCTGAGGTGGTCAAAATGTGATTACTATAATTTTTTTTTCCTATCGTTATTGAGTCATACTTTGGAAATGACTTCGTTGATATGGTCTTTAGTTTCTCTCAAATATAGGCAGGTAAAGAGCTTGGTTGGTTTTGGCAGGTAAAAGGGTGTTGGTTGTTCCCGTGTGTGTGTATGCATGTATGCGCATAAATCAGGGGTAGTCTTTGAGGTAAACATTGGAAAATAGGGCATTACATTACGATTGTTTTGAATCGTTCGATGGGAATCAGGCCTTTTGGTGTAATAATTACTACTAAATAATTCAAATGTAACAAAAAAAGCAAAATATAAATGGCAACTTCAAAAATAATTAAGGTGGAAGTACAAAGTCCATGCTTAGCTGCCGGAGAGTAGCATGCTAAGGACACAGGCTCAGAATTCAGTCCCAGTTCTTCCGAAATAGAGCTGAGGAACCGAGTGAAACGTTGGGGGCTGCACCGGTGTACCATCGTGTTGGTCTCTCTCGGACTTCTTTTAAGATGAACTTCGAACATAGATTGCATTAGGCGCAAAGCTCCAGGAGCTTCTGCCAGAGGGCAAGACTGGAAAATATGCAAACAATCTTCCAAGCATGATTATTCCCAATACCTGTGACCTTCCCCATCAGAAATATTGGCAAATAAAACCATGTGATCATGCTGTTTCTACATTTTTATATACAAGCACTGGGTCCAGGACCCTGTCCATCCCAGCACCATGTGTCTCCCAGATGACACAACACAACCTATTATGGTATGCATTATAAGTAGGACTAGATTTTTCTTACTGGTCTCAGAAGAGCAGCACCGCAGTTAAGGGTCTCCGTTTTTAATGTCGTGCCATCATGCGGCATGGCACATGGCCTTCCGAAAGGAGAGCCAGAAGGTGTGTCTACCATCAAATTACTTGATGCGCTGTTACTTACGTCCCTTTTAGATGATTATGATGCAGCGTGACGCTCGTATCACCTACCCTACCGAGGCAGTTGAAACTGGGTCATTTTATCAGGAATAGAACTGTTGTGTTGGATGCAATGTTCATGGCAAAATCCAAAAAATACTGTTCGCGTCACAGAACAGTTCTAGCATGAGTATGTTCCATCTGCAGACTGGCATCAGATCTCACCAGGAGCATTTCAGCAGCACAGACTTATCCTTTCTGGTATAAGACAACGTTAAGCCTATTTATTATTATCACTGATTATCATTATAATTATTATCATTAAATGTTAATAGTAATATTAATACAGATGATAACAATAATAATGCTTCATATATATTTATTTATTTTTTTACTTACAAGAATATGTTTGTGCTGATGAAGCGACGCCAAATTATATCTTCCATCCATGCATCTTCCCCCGCGTATCCAGAGTGGGGTCACGGGGGCAGCAGATGGACCAGTGAGACCCAGACCTCCCTCTCCCTCGCCACCTGGTCCAGCTCCTCTGGGGGGACCCCAAGGCATTCCCAGGCCTGGAGACATAGCGTGTCCTGGGTCTTCCCCGCGGTCTCCTCCCATGACATGCCCAGAATACCTCCCCCGGAATACCTGACTCCCCTCTTAGCGGAGGAGCAGCGACTTTACAAGCTGCTGCCGGACGACCAAACTTCTCACCCTATCTCTAAGGGAGAGTCCAGTCACCCTACAGAAGAAACTCATTTGGGCCACTTGTATCTTTTGGTCACTACCCACAGCTCGTGACCATTCATTCCATTCCATTTGGCAGACGCTTTTATCCAAAGCAACTTACATAAAGCGCAATTCAGTCACCGAAGATCCGAAGTACCTGAGTCAGAAGTGACCACTCTACCAAATAGCCATCTCAATGCATACATACATTCATTGTTTTTTTATTGTGGCGGTTGGGGGCTAAGTGCGATTAGTGGGGTAGTGCTTGGTGAAGAGGTATGTTTTCAGATCACGGTGCAAGATGGGCAGCGACCCCGCAGCTCTGACCTTTTTCGGGAGTTCGTTCCACCACTGGGGAGCCAAGACCGAGAAGAGCCGAGACCAGTTCGATCGGCAGCCAGGGGCTCTGAGTGATGAGGTGGACAGTCGCCGAGAGATGGCAGATTGTAGGGGACGGGTAGGGACATGTGGCTTGACCATATCCTGGAGATGAGATGGGGCCGTCCCATTCACTGCCAGGTAGGCGAGCACCAGGGTATTGAACTTGTGGGTTAACAGGAGCCAGTGAAAGGACATCAGAAGGGGAGTTGTTTGGGAGAATTTTGGACGGTTGAACACCAGGCTGAACTTTCTGAATAAGCTCCAGAGGCCCGATGGTTACCGCTGGGGCACCGGCAAGGAGGGAGTTGAACTAGTCCAGACGAGAGATGACCAGTGTCTGGATGAGTTGACCATAGGTGAGGGTCTGGGGAGCTTCACCTTTTGGCTCAGCTCCCTCTTCACCACAACAGACTGATGCAGACTCCGCATCGCTACAGATGCCATCCCGATCCGCCTGTCGATCTCCAGCTCCATCCTTCCCTCACTCGTGAACAAGACCCAGAGATACATGAACTCCTCCACTTGGGGTAGGACCATAGTCTCCGATTTTGAGGTGCCGATCGACACCCTGGCCGATTCCCACTCGGCTGTTCCAGTGAGAGACGGAGATCGTGGTCTGATGAAGCCATCAGAACTGCATCATCTGCAAGAAGCAGAGACTCGATTTCAAACTGAATCCCCTGGACGCCCTTGCTGTGCCAAAAATTCTGTCCATAAAAGTTTCCAGTTTTTTCAAAAATTATTCTTAAATTTTTCTTATATTTTTGCAATCAAGACTATACGACGCTGCCAGTGTCTTTTACTTGCAGTAAGAATAAATTTACAGCAGACTTTTTCAGTCCGCTTCCAAATCAAGAGCACTTGACCGCTCCCTGCGATATCATCTGATATCAACTACAGCAATAGTGATCAATAACAGAAGAGCTGTGTTTCTTTTTAGCATTTCAGAATGTTACAGCCCCAAAAAAGAAACATCTACAAGGAAACTTCTTTGTTGTCCCATTAACCGATGCCATACATCGAGTTCAACGGTCATGATTGTGCGATCGCATGCAGCATCAGCCCATTTTTCACGTTTATATCTTTACTCAAATAGCCACTCTAGCCAAATAAGTATTACAAGAGAAAGCATGTTGACAACATGTTGACTTCTTTGGGGGTTAAATGATAATGATCAAAAAAAATAATGACACCTTTTAAAACCACAGTGAACATCTGCTTTTCTCAGCTGCCACGGCCATGTATGACTGCTTCCTTATCTGTGATGCGAGCTCACATGACTGACAGCTCCTGTGTTTGGAATCGGACCAAAAGACAGGGAGTGGTGAAGGATTATCTTTTCACTTCTCTCCGAGGCAAAAGGTCAAGCTCTGAGCTGTGGAGAGATTTAATCATGCATGATTTGTGGTGTTCCTTGGACAAACCTGTAGTGGATATTTGATCTCCGAACAATGAAGTTAGTCTCCCACAAAATAAGCAGCACATTTTTCACAGTGCTAAACCCAAAGCCACAAATGCGGCCAGACTCTCTCGGAAGAATGGGCCCTGTGTGTCTTGTGGGAGATTTTCCTTCTTGTTTTCTAATCTTTTTGCTTTTTTTTTTTTTTTTTTGTTTGTTTTCTCCCCCTCACATGAAATTTGCTGATTTGATTTATTTGCGAAATAACACCCTAGTGAAATGAGTTGTGTTTAAATGAATTTGATTAAATTAATTTTCCTATCGAGGATATCGAGAAGGATCATTGGGAGGTCTCTCATCAAAGCTGAGCCTTTTCACTGCATCGTAATTTTAAAAAGTGTCATCTTCATCGAGCCGTTCTCATTCCTCTTTATAAATATGTATGTGTAACACATGCGCGTTCCCCTGGAAGTGAAGACGCGCAAAACCTCGGGGGGCTAAATTTGGATTCGTCATTTGCAATGCAAGCTCACGAAACCTCAAATTGTAATAAGGGATTCGACTTGCGAGTGTTTACACATCGCTGTATGCAAATCCCTTAAAAATCACAACAACTTATCTTCTGTTTGAGAAGACGGATTGTGGCGTCAAAAGTTACTCGCACTTTTTTTGGCAATATCTCTCGGCCAATGTCGAGATTGGCAGGCTCCCGCGTCCTTGCTGTTTTACTGTTTAGGGCTTTTGGTGGAGTGAGCCGGAGGCAGGATGCGACCCAAACACAACACGGTGAGATCATCCGGCTTTGTTTACAGCACTAAGACCCAAGAACTTGAATTCGGTCATTTCTTAACTTTAATATTTTTGCATCCCTCTTTAATTTCCCTCCTGTCTTGTGATTAACATGACCTTATTCTCTGTTGGAGATGTGACTTGACTGGTCCTCACACTTGGGACCATTGGATTCAGAGATTTTTTTTAATTACATATTAAGCTAGCTAAAGACCGGGTTTGCACTGGGTTGGGTACATCAGGCTTTATGGATAAATCGTAGATTTATTAATTTTTTTTTTTACCTTTGCAGACTTTTCGACGTTCCAAGTTTAACTCAGCTACACGCGATTGCTCTTGAAATCCTCAGCTAATTTAACATGAGAGCGATTAGAGCAGGGTGTTGCAATACGACCGAAAATGGGAACGAAAAAAACATTTAAAGCCATATGGAACTGCGTGAGAAATTAAATTGAGAAATGCTTGGCAGATTTGTTGGATTGCTTGGCTGAATGCAAGAGAATTTCCCCACAAGAACAATAGAGTTCTTCATCAAACATTTCATGTTATGTGAATTGTATTTACCTTTCAACAAAGAACAGCTTGCTTGCTTGTCTATTGTCCAGCTTGTACAACACGGACACCTGCTCAGCATATCTCTCCACGCTGAGGGGTTTTCACATTTTTGTTATAGCCGGGATTATGCGTTCATCTCGTCAAAATATGGAAACCTGAAAGTTGGCGCTGCTGCACTTGTGACCTAAAGCTATGGATGTTTCACCGTCTCGGAGGTGACAGGAAAGTAAGAGATGCTGTTGATTCAGCTGCAGTGCACCGCAGGTGTTTGGCGCCATTGTGCTGAGAACATTATTTATCCGTGTGGATTCTCACATCATTACTGTTATAGTTATTTCTCTAGTGAGAACCATTAACAGTGTAAATCTTTAGCCACCCCCCCGCCCCGTTTTTTTTTTGTTGTTGAAATCAGACTGCAATGTGAGCTTGATTGATTGTCGAGGACGGGCAGAAGCTGTGGATTTAAAAGCGAGTGTGCTAACACAACGCAATGAAAGCCTACTTCCGAAAAATTCCCCTACATACATGAAAGCGATGGGGGTGGGGCGTTTTTTTCATAAAATGATCGACAAACTGTCTAAAAGTAGACTCTTTTGCGATATTCTGGATAAATGAACTCCCACCAACTCGCGGAGGGTGCTTTCCTCGTTTGGGGGTTTTGGATTTTCTTTGCAAATCCAAAACCCCAAAACGAGGAAAGCACCCTCCGCGAGTTGGTGGGAGTTCATTTATCCAAAGAATTTATCCAAAAGCACTCAAAAAAATCTATCCAAAGCACTCAAAGAATTTGCCGCCACTCCGTTGTAGAATGTGATATAGAACAGAATAGAATACAGTATTCCTTTAATTGTCCCAAAGTGAGGACATTTCATACATAGCAGAAAGTGGACAATGCAAGAAAAGTTCTAAAAAATAGAAGAATTAAGAATAAACAACAGTATATATAAACAGGTAGGGCTTGTATTACACATATGTACCAAAACAATATGACACTATATAAGGAGTATAAGAAGTATGAACAGTATAAACATGTGCAAAATATGTGACTAGCAACGAACAACAGAAATACAGTATATACAGTTATATAATAACAGCGCAGTGGTGACACCTATGGCGTCCAAGTGAGTGGACGTGTAGGTCGTGTCAGTACTGACACATTATTGGACAGCGGTGGAGAAAAGAGGCGGGAAATGCAGATTTCAAACAACAAATGCTTGGAGAACAATAGGAGAACCCATGAAGAACCAAAGTGTCAAACCATTGGAGACCGTGGGGTCAGTAGAAGGTCACTGCTAAAATAGATTTGCATGGTGGGCTACGTGGACAAACTGTGACTCAAAGAAAGAGCTTAGTTTAAGTAAATTTATGGTTAATGTGATAAATAAGAGAGAATAAAGCACTTATCATTTAGTCATACTTGGTCAGATATTGTTTTTGTTTCCCAACACGACACTTGGGTGAAAGCGCCAGTTGGCTAAAATTAGTCACAAACTCTGCAAGTCTTAAATTGAAATTATTATGTATTAATGGAAAAAACCTTCACATAGATCCACACAGTGTAACAATAAATCAGCGCTCACATCTGATCATACATTAGACGAGAATTAAAAATTTGAGTGTCCCCTCTTGATGGTCTGTGCTGTCCGATAATCTGGAAATGCCACTCGGAGTAATTCATCCCATCTCTCGGTGCGACTTCTCTGCCTTTTTGAAAAAGCCGGCACCAAACATTTTCAAATAGTTACAAGTAGACACGGCCAGGAAAATAAAACTGTACATGATGGATGGCTTACAGTGCTACTCTTAATTAGTTCATTTCATATGATGAGTCTATCTGCTTTCCAAGAGAGCAGCACATCTGTAAGTAATATCCTATTTTCAGAAGAGCAAAATATGGGTCAGGGTTTTATTATACCACAAAAAAATTGAACAAATTGATGGTACTCTGTTCGGGCTTATTTTTTTACTTTTTCAACATTTGAAACAGATGGAGGGTAGTGGTGGTAGTAGTAGTAGTAAAGTACCGGACCATTAACACTATTCATTGATTCCCCGCACTCCAGTTGTGGAACCCCAGCATGCCGGCGTCATAACATAGATGCCATTTATAATTGCTATAACATCCCCAAATGCAATTTTTTTTTTTTATTTATCATGCCAAACCTCATTTACAAAATAAGGAAAGTAAAAAAAATTCTAAGTAGGCTTACACAGAAATGAAAAAGGATTATGTATTCCCAGGGGTGTGTTTCATATCACATACATCTTTTTTGCAGTTAAACTACATTATCATGAGAGAAAATGCCAGCATTTCCATCACTTTAGTTTTGACTGCTGATTAGCTATCGACACCTTTAAACAGTATTATTAAATGTTAAAACTGAATTCAAAAGGTGAAATTTCAATTGCGACAGCCCCATGGGACTCCTGGATCGTGAAAGGAAGACTGCCAAAGACCATTCTTTTTAGCCCGGATCGGTACTTATTTTTTATTGCAGGGGAGGTAAACAAGGATAGAGTAAAGGGTGGCGAGACAGTGGAAGACAGTGAGGGGGGCGCTGGCCAAATTACACACAAACACATCTCAGGCTACTAGCAAGCTATTTTTACCATGCAAGACACATGCATAGGCTTGTTTGCACCCAGTAGAACATTACCCGATGGGTCATAAGTTTGGTAAGCCTTAAAGAAAAAAATTGCAATTCTTTCTATTCATTTTTTTTTTCCCAAGCGCATGGTTTTGCCATTATCTACATCACATGTCCATCAGTTGTCTCTGTCGGTTTCCTTTGACTTGGTCCTGCATGACTCAGGCATGGTAACGGTGTCCTCTGGAAATGCTTGTAAATTCCTGCTCCAGAAATTCAACACCAACAGGCTTTTAGTTGTGGGTACTAGTTATACTTCTTAGTTTGTTCATAACGTCAACATGCTTGTGAATAAGAATAAGAACAACTTTATTTATCCCGAAGTAAATTTTTGTGCCAGAGTTACAAGAAAATTATAACAATAATAAATAATAGTAGAAAACTGTATAAACAGTAAAAAAAAAGGGAGAATAAGAAATACAAATAAACTATAAAGTGTCATAAGTAACAAGTGAAAGATAAGGAGTGCACAAGAGTATGAAAAATATTGTACATGTAGCTGTTATGAAATAACATATGAAATAAATATGAACATATATACAGATAAATTATTATAATTTACAGTAAGTGGGTGAGATTTTTTTTTTTTAAGGTTTAAGATTTTAAGATTCCCAGTGGCTGAAGGGAGAGGAATTAAAAAGTCTGATAGCCTCAGGTAGGAAAGACAAGACGAATGTTTTTTAATTATAAATGCTGTAAAAGTGTACATTTGTATAGCTCCTGATTTTGATTGTACTCATCAACATTTATTTGTTTACTTTGAAATTAAATGCGTGGACATGCTTGGATATTGTACAATGTTGCAGTTACACTAATGGCCAGCTAGAGTGATACGGTATTATCTATCATATCAAACTATGAATGTTATTTATTATTGTTATTGTTTTCAGGTGTTTTCATTTTTCTGAAATGAAAATCATCCTTGGTGGGTTGCCAATGAAAGCTGGTTTACATGTGCGCAATTTGGCTATGAAATCTTTAGAGGAAGTTCAAAGATGCAGCTGTTGTCTTTGATGGTTCCTGCAGGTCTTAAAAATGATAGTCTATGGGTTCTCAGAAAGTCTTAAAATTTATGTTGTACTGTGTGACCACTCCAGCTCCCAATTGAGGTTTTAAAACCAGAAGCTTGTATTTTAGGAATTTGGAAGTATTTACCGTATACAACCCAACGTGTTTTTGCTATACGACATGATTTTCCCTTTGAATTGTTTGAGAAAAAAAATGCTCTAACCATAAAAAAAGAAGGAATTATGATCACCAGATAGGCTTGGACCTCTTCGTTGGCCGTTTTCTTGCTGGATCTGTCCATTGCGGCAAGTCACAAGAAAACAGCTGACCACTGACCAAAATAGTTTAAAAAAAAAAAAAAAAGAAAAAGGCGCACTGCAAGAAGCATCTGTTGATTGGCATCGCTTTTGAGCTCTACCAGTCACTAAACACCTACTTCATATGAGCTGAAATGGTTCCAGGAAGTGAGTTTCTTGGCGTCTGTATTGTCTGAATGCATGGAAAAACAACCGAATTTCTGAAAAGGTTCAAGGAACTGCAAAAAAGGCCTCACAGGACGAAGGACCCTGGTTCGATTCTGACTAGGGGACCTTTCTGTGTGGAGTTTGCACATGTCTGTGTGGGTTTCCTTCAGGTCCTGCGGTTTCCTCCCACAGTCCAAATAAGTTAATTGGAAAAAATTGGCAAAAATTGTTCCGAAAGGGTGAGTGAATGGTTGTCTACGGCCCTGCGATTGACTGGTGATTGATTGTACAAGACCTCTTGCCCAATGACAGCTGGGATTGGGTGGCGGAGGATGCTGGAGGCCGAGTGCAGGATAAGCTGCAGGTGATGAGTGGATGGATGGATCGTGTGAAAGTTCATGAAAGTGCGCCGCACCTTTAGAAATATGAAAATAAATGGTCGACGGGCCTTTAAACAAGGATAAATATAGTCATCCTGTTGGTTATGGTAGTAGTCTGATTTTCTTTTACAATCCAGGTCATCATAAAATCTGCCCAGGTGGTGGTGACACTGTAGCCTGTGACCAGTTGAGTGAAAGGCAGAAGCAGAATACTTCAGCACTGTCTGCCCTGGAGGAAGAATTTAGCAGTTGGGAAAAAGAATGATAAACTTTGATTACTTTGTCACTAATCATGAGTTGCAATTCATGAGTTGCAAAGCCCGCACCAAAAATGTCCCAGATTACTTAGTATTCTTCTGAAAAAAAGATTTTTGAAATCAGTTTGCAAGGCCAGGTATGTGTGCATTTTACTTTGTTTTGAAAATAGATCAATGAACTTGTTGAATTGTGAATTTTGAATACTTTATTAATGAAAATAATAGTAAACAAGCTGCAAGTCCATCTTTCTTTTGGATTCATTTCAACAGTTTCAAAATGCTGCAATTTGAAGTTGGGCTGTATTACTTTAACCCCTGCTTGAGATCCCTAACTGACATTATGTAAGAACATCCCTTCGGGCGAAATATTTTGAAATCTTGGCTTGCAAACAGGGCAAGATCTTTACGCTTAAGTCGTGGAGCTTCTTGACAGAGTCAAACTGAAAAGGTGTTTAAGTTTTCTTATGGCTGTCAGTGGCCTGAATGAATTCCTCTGTCAGACAATGGAAATGTGAGCCATTCAAACATCTGATTCAATTGTTTTTTGTTTGTTTGTTAATTTCTTTACCCATTTAATTCACTGTCTATACCAATTTTATTGCACTTGAGTTCATGTTAGGACTGGAGCCATTCCTTACTGATTTAACGTGTGAGGTGTGGTACACCAGAGCTAACTGCTAAATCATTGTACAGATTTATTTATGTTAAAAAAAAAAATATATATATATATATATATATATTATTATTTTTTTTTTCTGATCCCATCATCTCTTGTCACTGGCTGTAACTTGAACCAGCTGCTTATTAAAACGCACCATCATATTTTAATATGCCATGGAGACATACATATATCTAAATGAGAGTAACGCTTGCCATCCCTATAAACGATGATATATCCGTTATTTATATTCTAGTAATCCTTAATTTATATTCAGTTTTGACAGGCAAGTTTGCTGAATTATGAGAAATATTAAATGTGCTATAAAGAAAATAATAGCAATGTACCTGGCTCAGATTAAACTTTATTCCACCGGGCCTCATATTTCTACATGTTTCCTAAGTCATTTGAAAAGACTGCTGAAGAGAAAAGCACATCTGTACAATTTGATGCGCTCAGCCATATAGATGGACGTTTCTTATATCGGTTGAATGTGGATAGAAAATATTCACCACTATTGCTGGTTTGGCAAGAGCTGTCGAGGTTTTTTTGGTCTCCATAAAAGAAACATGCACACACACATTTTTTAAATTTAATATTATAGCTTTTTTGTGGCAAAGCAATTACTTTTAAAATACGGTCTGAGCTGCGGTCACTTACCCAGGAGGACAATGATGCTGATGTCTACCGCAGCTCTCGACCATTTAAGGATAATATGCTAATAAATTCAGATTAAGAGCATTTTTATTTGAACTGCTGCGAAATAGCTAAATTCCTAAACAAACAAATCAATTGAACCCCCTTAGAATCTTACAAACAAAAAGATGATGCAGGAAGAACTCGACCAAGTCTTTGCTATCTATTGAGGCCGTAGGGGGTTGTGTGCCATTACTGAGGCAGTAAAAATAAAGTGGGGGATGTTAGTTATGCCTGTCTGAACACACAGATTTATGAGATGATGGGTTTATGGATTGGTTTACACTTTTTGGTTGTGGGAGTTTGGGACTCCTCCTTATGTGATATAATCACTCCGTCATTTGAATCTTTATTTGCCAATATTACCATGAGCAATAGTTGCATCATTTGGAGTAATTGACTTTGCGTTGGTTTTACGATCATATTTTCTGTGATACTGCAATGAGCAAAACTATGTCAATCTATTGATGTGTATTGGAAATAATATCAGGAATCTGGAGTAGTAAAAAATACCTCCTTTACATTTTTAATGTCAAGTTTCTACTTTACATTGTAAGAACTGCTATGTGTTACACGATTGTGGTTTATATGGTGATAAATGTTTATAACTGAACGTTTTTTTTTCCTCGCACAAGTGAGGTGTAAGAATCGTCTGAAATTACCGCTGCCAAATTACGCCAAGGGCGTGACCTTCATCACTGCGATGATGTTAAAGCTGCAGCTTTACCTCAGGGAGTTCCAGCAAGCAACCTTTAAGGTTATGCACTATCTAATTGTCCATATCTGGCCCCTGACACATTTTTCTTTTAAATAGCTGGCTGCAATGGTATGGTACAATTTGCAGTTGTAATTTACAGAATGGCACAGATGGAGTCCTCAGTCCTGGTAGTCCATCGTCTGTATCCTCTCTCTGCACTGTAAGCCATGAAATCCAGAATTTGCATTGAATTTTGACAAACACTGAGTGGGTCAAATATTAAGAATTACAAATGATTATAGATATTATTATTAGATCTTAGGAAGGAACGTCAGATAATCTTTGCTCATCCAGTTCTTATGATCCATTGGATCTTGTAATGGTTTTCCATGCATTCTTGGTCTCGTGTGAATTTAAAACTCATTCAGTCACTGTGCCAGATCATTGTGGCAGCAGACCGCTGAGTTTAATCCAGCTATCCCCGTCCCCAGCAATGCACTCTAGCTCCTCCCAAGTGTCCCCGGGCCTGACGGGAATTAGAATCCATCCATTATGATCTTAGTTAACCCTCTTGCTAGTCGGCCACTCCAGGAATGCCTCTAACGTGAGGTGTTCATATGGGATCCTTACCAGATGTCCATACCACATCATCTGGCTCCTTTCAACATGCAGGAGCAGCAGCGCCGATCTGAGCCTCCCTCTGATGTCTGCACTCCTCACCCTACCTTTGCAGCTACGCCTGGCTGTCCAGGGGGGGAAACTCATGCAAGCCGCTTGTATCTGGGTCCTCATTCAGTCATGACTGTTCATGATTGTAGGTGATAGAAAGGGACATACTGTAGATGGAATGCTATGCTGAACTTTTCATTCTGGCAGAGCTTCTTCCTCTGGATAACTACCGATGTAGTACTTAAATACCTTTCCAGTTCTTGCTCCACCCTACCCCCACTTCTGAACAACACTCCAAGGTACTTGTACTTTTCACTTAGTAAAATACCTCTCAGGTGCTTTGCAGACTCTACGGACTCATAGAGTACAGTGCTACAGGACAGCTCCATGGTCTCTGATTTTGAGGTGAACAATCATTCTGAACAAGTTCCACTAAGTTACAAACTGCTCGATGTCAGTTGGAGGTCATTTGTTGATATTGCTAACATGTTGCTGACAAAGTCCTTTCCTTGTCTGCGCCTATGGTATGGAACAAGTGACAAAGGGCAGCCATGACAGAGCCCACTTGAAATGTGAGGTCGCACAAAGGATATGGACCCAGCTCTCACAAGGTTTGTAAAGTGACTGGGTGGATTGTTGTGATGGCCCTGTGACCCCTAACACCTCCCAAAGAACTCACCATGGGACACAGTCACACGCCTTCTACAAAGCCCATGTAGAAAGGATTAGCATAATCCCTTCTCGATCATTGCAAAAGTAAAGAGTGGTCCACTGTTCCACGACCTGGATGGAATCCACATTGTTTCTCTGAAATAAAAAGGTTTGATAATTGGTTGGTGTCTCCTCTTGAGTAGACTTTGTAGCCCTGCACAGAGTGATAGCTTCACATTGTATCTTTGGGCTGCTCCTGAATGTGCCTGACTGGTTTCCAAGCGCTTGCCTACAAGCTCTCCTGACTCAAAGGAGGGAGCCCTGGTGTCACTCAAGCAAGAGTGACACCACCTTGTCGCCTTCTGGTTTTGTCCATCGTCCATCATCTGAGTACCCCATCCTTTTATCAGCTGAAGTCATTCTGTTTTTAAATTGAAACTTTGACCAGGTTCAGCAAAGGCAAGGGATGGTATCATGGCCCAGGTGACAACCTGACGCATAGAGGCGAAGCCACAGAGATTTGACATTCTATAGGTGGATGAGTTTGCCTGGTTGTAACCAAGTCCTATGGGCTACATGTCATACAGGCAGTTTGGGCCAGGGAACATATGGGAAGGAATAAAGGGCAAGACCTGGATACGTTAAGATGGGAAAATCGGCGGTACTTCCCATGCAAGTGTCTTCTGGTACGTTGTGTCTTTCAGGTGTCACTAGTTTCAGATGTAAACAGAAAACAGTTAGACAGCAGCACTGCATTGCAGAATACAATGACTTTTAAGGATGTTATTATTTTGATTTGTTTGGAGGATGGGAATGTTATTGTATTAATGTTTTCCTTCAAAATATTGCGCAAATGGGTCAACCACGACTGCGATCTGCCTTTTTGCGATCGGGAACGAAGGACTTGCTGAAAATGACTCGACAGCTGTAAACTCAGATGTAGAAACACCTGCAGACAACATCAGTAGAATACTGGCAATAAAACAGGATGAGCCCTGACATGCTCTGCAAAACTATAAAAGGTATTTTCATACTAATTCAAGCTGAGGTGTCATTGTCAGCTGAGCCAAATAATAAAGATTAAGAGTTATTTTGTCCTGTTGATGTATCTATCTGTTCTTTTTACCTCTAACTGTTCGCATGGCTTTTCTGCGAAACATCATTTGAAGTTGAGCAAAGTAATAAAGAGTTTTGGTAATCATAGCAATATGGAACTGAATTACATGATAGCGTTCCTCCATTATCTGCAGGCCTACAAACTTTTTTTTTATATACCTGATAATTTTCACGACCTTGTTTGAATGTTAAGTTATGAAATCTGCTGTAGTTCAGTAATTTTTTTTTTGTAGCCCACCTGATCCTGGATTTATTGGTTTAACCTCAGCATATGCCAAACCACGCAACTAATAAGCATTAATGTGTTCTTTCATGAGGGTCAGATGTAGTAGAATGACAAGTCACCACCTTGTGGACATAATACAGACTGTACATAAATCTGATCATTTTCACACCCGGCGTATTTCCAGTTTGGACGTTTCTGCTGCAAAGCAAACTCATTTCTTCCTTTTTATCGTCTTTGCGGTCCATTTGAATGGATCCCGATCAGGTTTGATAACAAAGTAAGAAAATTGCAAAAAATTCGGGGTTTGTCGAGGATTGCATGTGGGAGCACTGACTTGGACCATGAAATTACAACGAAGGTTAGAAAGCGCCGAATGGATAAAAAAAAAAATCATATCGCCGTGGTTCATTATGTTTGAGCATGCTTTCATTTTTCTGGGGGAAAAAAGTTTTTGTATTGTTTGTCATTTGACAAATAAGTAACAAATAAATGGATAATAGCAAGACATGCAACTATCATGTGATTACAAGAGTTTATATTATGTATGATGATCTATCACCATCATGATTAAAAATGGTGCTAACTCAAGGTGCGCTCTTTCGGTTTCTATTGTTCAGCACGCCTGGCGCTGGGGCGACTTATCTTCATCATTAGGAATGTTATCCAGATCTTATCCCTTCTGGATCCCTGTCTCCTCTTCCAGGATAAAGTCTGCTGGCAGGTTTGCGGAGGACGCAACGTGCTGCAAACAACTACGAAAAAAAAAAAAAAATAGGCAGCGTCCACACCCTCAGGAAAAACTTCACCAGCATGTTTTTACCGTGCCCAAGGTACACTCAGTATTCCTGGCTGCAGAGAGGTATTTGCACAGCCTGCTTCAACTTGATTAAAATGTATATTACATAAAATCAATGTCTGGTTTCAGCAAGAAATGTTTGTTATGGGTATACTTACCTCTCAGAACTTAGATGCAGATATGGGACAAATATTTTCGTGGAGAAGTGTTGCCAAATATCAAAAAAAAAAAAAAAAAAATCTTCCTCCGCTGTCACAATTCCGGAGAACGACCAAAGGGAAGAACTTGCAATTACAGCTCTTGTTTGAGTGGCCTTGGCAAGGGAGGAAAGCTCGCAATTCTTATATTTCTTGAGCCCCAGAAACCAAAGAGTCCTGCCACCATCGTGGATCATTTCCGACAGAGACGGTTGTCCGCATTTTCGCTTTTCCTAGAGCAAAATCTTGAGCTGCACATTGTTGGTGCCTCTGGAGGGCTCGGAGGCTTGTTTTCAGTCAGTTTTCTCGAAGAATGTGCCGAGGATCTGCATAAAGAAGTTTATGTGTGCATGCCTTTGACTGGGATTTTTATCCTACATGTGCAAAATACGAATACAAGATAGAATAAAAGGGTGCATTTCTTATAATTGATTTATATATCAATTCATTAAAGTTTCACAAGACTTTTTCAATAAGACTTTCCAGAGAAAATATTTTTGTAGTTTATAAGACATGTGGATTCCAGTTGGAGTACATGGTAAGTTGTTTGATTATAATTTAGGCTTAAATAGATAAATATATATAACTCTTTAACTAACATGTTTATTCCTTCCTTTTATATTGTTTCCACTGCCATAATTTCTCTTTATTTTGTTCCTTTCCTTTAAAAACATAACATTGCACATAAAGTAAAAACCCAAAATTAATTGAGTCCAGACACAGTTGCAAATAAAAAGATATTTTGCAGCTGTTGTCATAACAGATGACCACACTGCAGATGTTGTTATGGCATATACGGGCAAGTAAAAAATGTACCAAACTACAGTCTCGTGTGTAGCTAAAATAAAATCTAAAAAGACACATGTTAGCCACTTGTTATCATTGTTTAAAATTGTTCTTGCATATTTTGCTCCATGAATCTGCAGGCAATATCTTATCATACACATCCCAATAACAACACATCAATATTTCTGCGTGCAGGTTTTTGGGGTGAGCTGCAAAGACTTATGTTACAAAATGTCAGTGTTATAAACAAACTTAATTTAAGAAAAACATCACACATAAAATTTCCAAAGTATTTGTAATCATTGCAGGTCAAATATAAGCTGATGCATTGCAGAACATGTCTCAACAATCTTCTGCAATGTATAAGAAACCTCGCATACGCATATTGGTAAAGTTTTGCACCAATATGTGCAACAAACAGGTTGTGATAAGCAAGTTACAATAATGCAAAAAAAGGATATATATTTGGATACATATTTGAGTAAAAAAAGTTTATTTATATTGCAGTAATACAATCTGTATATAATTTATAGACAGTTAATTCACTCTTAAAATCATAAAACTGCATACAATCCCGACAAAATAAGTGGATCCATAGCAAAAAAGAAATATATATATATATCTTTCTGTTTTTGTGAATTTTTCAGTAAAAGTCTTATCTCTGTTTTTTTTTTTTTGGTGTATCTCTTTGTTTTGTCAGCTTGCTCTTATGACTCATTATTTTACTACTTATCTTGAATCAACATCTTTCAAAAATGCAGAGCTTTCAGATTTTTTTGGGGGATATTACATGAAAATCAGTACTACCAAACATGGGAAATAGCTGAGTAAGTTGGTAAGAAAGGCCTAAAATGATTATATATTAGTAACAGAGCTTTTCAGGCTTTACATCCCAAAGAATGCTGAGTCGGCCTTGAAGATAGACGTGGTTAAACAACTGTTTCAGGATGTTCACAGCGTGTTTCAAAACGAATTGAAGTTGTTTGAATAAGCCATGACATGGATTAAAACAATACATAGCAACCGTGGTCCCTTAGGGTCCTATTGTTCAATAAATAGATAAATAAACACATATTTTCATAACTTCGAACAGCACAAATCCTTTCATGGTACTTGTCAAAGTCCTATTAGATTTGTCTAGTATTTCTTTTTTTTTTTTTATGTTTTTGTTTTTAATTGGAGATAAATGATATGAAACAAAAGTCATAGATCTCACGGTTGCTTCAACACCAAATGACCCGTCGTCTTCAGAACGACTCCCTTATAATGTTCCACAATAATGTTCTGACTCCCTTACGTTCTCCTAAACTTTATTTTTTTTGTATCCTCCAGCAAACCCAATTTCTACTGATTTATGAGTAGAAAAACTTGGCGCGCAGTGAAAACTCATGTCTGAAATGAATGTTTGAATCCCCTCACTATACTTCTGACCTGCTGTCTCCTCTTGAAATCCCGCTTATTCCTCCCTTAAAAAGAAGACATAAAATGGTCAAAAGTGGGTCACTAACGGCAAAAAGGACACCTCGACAGAATGGAAGAGCATTTCACCAACCCAAGTACTTATGGCACCCGTGGGAACCATAAAGATAAAAAGAAGAATAATAAGAATAATGCTCAACTGCAGTTGAGCTATAGAGTCTAGACGAAACCTCACCAAAGTGTGACTGAGGTCAGATTTTATATGGCCTGCAGCTTCTGCCTTAAAAACAACGTTTTATTTATAGCCGTCCGGTGCCGTCCAAGATAGTGAATGAATCACGCAGGTTGAAGGTTGAATGATTCAGTTCCTCATTTTAGATTATGGCCACGACTCCCTGTAACTGTCATACCGTGGCCCCCTCCCTGCTCATTTTTGACATGGTGACAGTAATTGCAAAAGAGAGCATCTGATAAAAGCAAGGGTGAGCAGGGAGCAAGATGAAAATTTGAGAGGTTTGAAGCGCAAAGCAAAACAATCGGCGAATCTGTTCGGATCCCGTTACAAGACAGATTAGGTATGTGTGAACGGGAGGGGACTCGAGTGGAAGGGCGAGGCTACAGAAGGAGGAGATAAAGAAGATGGAGGACTTTAAGGACTTCGGGTCAACAGTCCAGGAGGACGACCATGCTGTCTGGTTTAGAAATACTGAGGTAAAGACAGGAAGCAAAGTTGGAGGCAGCGGAGGTGAAGATTAGCCCAAAGAACTCTTTCTACCTGACTGCTGTCAGATTCTCAGTTTACACTCATTATTCCTTCTATTGCTTCACTCATCTTCAAATGTCAAAAATCATTTAAACTGTGCTCATCCTTGCACCAGCACTTTGTGGATTACATGCCGTGAGTTGTGAGTTGCACTTTGTGAGTTGCATGCCGAGCTGCACTTGTTTTTTTTTACCTTTCCCTTACCAACACTTTTCATATTTATAACAATGTTTGCTCTCCCTATCTATTATCAGTACAACTCCAAATGCACTGCGGTCAGCAAAGTAAGAATTTCATTGTACGGGAAAACACATGAACACTTTCAATCCTTGTGGTTTGTTGAGGTTCTCTTTGGAAGTGAGGAGGACGGATAGGATCAGGAACAAGTTTATCAGAGGGTCAGCAGACGTTTAGATGATTAGAAATAAAGTCATATGGGTTGGACATGGTAAGAATTTTTACTTTAATAATAAAAAAGGTACTTTAGGTTGTTTTAAATGTATTTCTGCCCCGGTAATCAGTCGAGACTCAGAGTCTTATCCTATTAGTGATAGACAGCAGAAATATCAAGCTCCTTTGTTTTCTTTGCTATAAAAAGTTGCATTATTGAAGTTACTTCTTTTTTTTATTTTCCACCAAATAATGAGTGATCCTCTTTATGTCTGTATTTATAACAAGAGAAAAGACACTGAGGTGATCTATAGTGACTTGCACTGAAACATATACAATTTTGAGGTAACTTTTCCAAACCAGCAACAATTATGAATATTCTCAGGCTCATTTGAACTGATATCTGACTCCTCTCGTCTTCCAGGAACCTTAGAAAACCTGTAGAAAATTAAAGGATTAGCCCTCATTGACGGAGAGGCTAATTCGGCCTCTCAACAGGGGTCCCAAAGGCTGTTATGGAAACAGTGGAGAGAGTTCCAATGTCTGCCCGGCTAATAACGCAGAGGGGCGGCGAATTAAAGACTTATAAGGTATCAGGGCAAGATTGGGTCAAGGGAGAGGATTTGCTTTTCCTTTCATACAAACATCTAACAATATTCAAGTGGAAATGGAAAACCCATCGAGAACCAGATACCGTGCGGCTGGTAAATTAGAAGTTTTACCCCCGGCTAGACGAGGGCAGCTTTTCGGGAAATGCGAACTCTCACAGAGAAAACACCGAACCTGCGTGGCTCCGCATCCTCGATCAAGCAGACGGTTTGTTATCAAGTTGAACGGGAACTCCTTGAGGTCAAAGCTAAGTGACTTCCCACCGATGACTATGCAAGCCCACGTCTGTGGACGTTCTCAGTCATCCTGGTCATGGTGACTTCTTGTTGAAACCTTCTTGTCGTGGCAACCAACCGGACTTGAATTTTACTTTCAACCTCAACAGCTGGAGACAGACGACCGCTCGCATTGAGCTCGGCTCCGTCCTGGGTTTCTGCCGGGTGGAGGCGTGTTGCCAAGTGCTTGCTCATGGGGGAATGTTTGGTTTCTGTAAATCATTTTTAAAGAGTGTGTGTGGTCCGGGCCTGCTGGAGATGTAAAGTGAGACAACTCTGTTGTGATTTGGCACTATATAAATTAAATCCAATTTGACATTTTATGCAGCGGAACTACCGCTAACGTGAAAATATGGCACCCACCCGCCCCATTAGTGTCAGGCAAACGCGTGACACGGCGTCGTCTGAAATGTGTACAAATGAACTTTGGGGTGTTTTTCTTTTGGGTTCCCGAAAGAGAAAGACAAACAAGGCAGCATCTGTCATGATAATTCCTTAAATGCGGCAGAAAAATTGGATATATATATATATATATATATATATATATATATATATATATATATATATATATATATATAGTTCGCACATATCTTAAAATTTCAACGAGCAAAGGAGATTTCATCAGCCTGTTAATTTGAAACATAACTTTTTCAAGGAGCAAGTCAAACAGGCTCTGGATGTCAAAATTTGGCAGAGGTAAATTGTAAAGCAAGCATGTGACTTGGACTATGCAGCTCCATGAAAGGTGCCTTTAAGGCAACTTTTGTCAAGATTTGGCACTTTACTAATAAAATTCAATTGGATACAACTACTGAAATTTGTTTCCTAAATCAAGGCTTACATTTCCCATTGTTTGGTCTGGAGGTTGGAGGCCTTGGATTCCTGACAATGACTTATCAGATATTTTATTCAAGGATTTCAACTGTACAAGTTCAAAATATAGCACAAACAATTGAGTAACAATGCTCCCTGAAGAGTAACATGGGGTCCTGTTCAAGGCCCTAAAAATGAATAGATAATGTAAGTGTTGTGTCGCCAATGTCAAGATCAGATATATAATATACTGTATTCAACTACAAGATGACACTGATGGAGATGGTACTAAGCTGATGTCAATGACAATCTGGCAACCAGGTGAGTTTGAACCTGGTGTCTTCATACTGGGCCGACTGGACAGGGACAGAGGAATAAGTAAGGAGTCTTGCTTACTGAATCCGCAAACTGGGATTGATCCGTTTACCTTAAGGGATCCCAAACAACAGCTCAAAGGCAGCGGGCTGAGTTAAAGGGGAATTTGGAAGGTGGGCCAGAATTCCTGCGAGTTCAGAATTCCTTGTCCCCGGGGATCAAGGAATACGTATCCAATTTCAGGTGCAGGGGTCTCCCCCGCCAGAGATGCCGATGCAGCAAGGCCAGAGGGCTCGTCAGAATGTGAAAGTCCTCGATGATTCAAGCAGCTTGGCAGGCGGAGTTGTAGCCCGGGGGGGCGGGGGAGCTGGCTCCGGCAATGGGACAACAGAAATGACAATTGGACGAGTCCGAGGCCCCCGTTTTACAAGACAGCATTCATTTCAGTTACCGTTTTCAAATGGTTCCACATGCAGATGGTAGCGTTTTGAAAATGATCTTGGTGCCCACAAGACCATCAGAAATACAAAACACCAGATACACTGTCATACACATGCCAGGCCAGTATTTGGCAACGTGGTTTTGTGATGATCTGAAACTCGTTCGCACATAGAGAGACACTTCCTGGCGTTTCAACTGTTGTGATTTGCTCTGAAGATATTATAACAAAACTACTTAGTTCTGTCCCTTAACGCAAAGCTCCGAAGCCACAGAGAGGACAGGCTGAGGGGTAAAATGAACCAAAGATTTAACTGACCTAATATATAAGACTACAGCTTTGGTTGTGCATCGAGCCCAAGTTTATGTTAACTTTAAAATTCCGAGAACTTATTTTGGAAAGTGCGTAATTCTCTTTGAGTTTACTCCACGTGTTTTGGAAATGCGACCAAGACTTATCAGCAGTAGGAAATTCAAACACCGAATCCACAAGGAGCATCCGCTGCCTCGTGAACAACTTGCTTGGAGGAAAAACCTGTGACCTCATGTTTTCTGCAATTCTATTCCTGTTCAAGCTGGATAAAATCTTGCCAATATGATTAATCTTCATTATTTCGAATGCCTAGCAACTGTGAACGCATTTATCTTAGGCACACAACAGGCTTCCTTTTTGATTCGATATTATTTTGTTCCTATTTTGCATCCTAAATTCTGAAGCCTGGACATATGAGGTTTACTACAGAAACGCCAGACGCCTCACAAAATGGTTTCACAAACACTTGGCTGTAAAGTTTACTTTCTTAATCCCAGGAATAGCAATGGGATATTTTGTTTTGTGGTCTGTAATCCCTAATTTATCCTTGCTACTACTTAAAGTAGATCTGGCTTAACACTATCAACAACTTCAACAATCTACTAGTTTTTTATATCGACCATTGGAGTAGCTCTCTCTGATTGTAATTTTCCAGCGCATGCAAACCATCCGTCTTCGTGAAATGTTGACAAAGGAGAATGAGGGAATAGCAGGCGGCCAAGACGTCGTTCCATTTGGAAAAACCTCCAGACAAAGTATTATGGACTTAGTTACCGGTAATATGACAACGATTGTCAGAATGAGTCGAGGCTTTCAGCTATTGAGCAGACACCTTGCATTTCACAGATGCAGCACCTTTGAATACTTCTAGCTGAACCGTGTTGCTGGACTCAGTTTCTGGAAGGTGGTTGGCAGTGAGCATACTGAGCCTCTCTTGGACCGAGACCTCAACTAGTTCAGCGTTGGGTCATCATGACAGGGTGTTGGAATCAAAACTCTGCTTCCCTGCCTTTTGCTACAGCTGAAGTGAATAGATGGAGAGGAGTTGCTGTTGCTGGATTATTTCAAAGTAACACCTGAAAATGTTGTTGCCCCACATAACCACCTGTTGAAGAGAGCTGAAACCAACCCTGTAGTGCTGGTATCTGCGTGACAAAGATATAGCTGGATAGGGTCCAAAGCCCAGAACAGGTGCTAAGATAAGGTAATACTTTATGGATCCCAATAGGGGAAATTCTTCTGTCACAGCAGCACAACAATAACAATAAATATGAATATGATATAGGTAAAATAGACAATTGAAAGGACAAAGACAACAACAAGGATAAAAATTAGATAGCATATTGACAACAGAAGGATAAAAATAGATCACAGAATGAGCACGTGACACGTGTGAATTAGTGAGATAGCGGTAGCACAGATGCACTTCCGGATGGTCGGAGAGCCGTCCAGACCGCTGTTATACAGCCTGACAGCCGTGGGCACAAAGGAGTGCCTGAAGCATGCGGTTCTGGACTGGGCCGGGATGAGCCGTTGGCTAAATGAGCTGCACATCAGCCACAGCACATCGTGAAGGAGGTGGGAAGGATTGTGAAGGATAGCTCCCAGGTTGTCCTTCTCGTTCCCCACTGCCACCGATTCAAGATTATCCAAGTTCAGTCTCGCTAGCGAGTGGGCTTTCCTCACCAGCTTGTTGAGCCTATTGACCCCACTAGACCTGGCACCGCCTGACCAGCACGCTATAGCGACGAAGAGCACACTGGCTACCACAGACCGGTAGAAGGTCTTGAGGAGTCCGATACAGACACCAAACGACCCCAGGAAGAACATCCTGCTCTGACTTTTCCTGTGACCAGTCTAGTTTACTGTTAATGTGGACCACCTGTAGGAGTCCACTATCTCTACCTCTTCATCCCGGATGGTTATTGGTGTAAGTCTCCTCTGATTCTTTCTGACGTCCACTCCCACCTCCTTGGTCTTGAAGATGTTTAGTAGTCTAAGGATTATTTTTTTGAGTGCTATCCTTTAGTGAGAGACAGTCCATAATTCACTGGGCATTTCTTTTGGATCATTATACTGAGCAAAACGTACTTTCTCATTTTTACTCCGGGCGTGTCCAAAAGTTAAACTATGTGCAGGCATATTGGCAAACTAATTTTAGGAAGGTAGTGTCCTTTTTAATTTTTGTTATTATTAAGCCCGATCATGCTTTTAATATGGAAATTGCAATTGAAGAATCCAATCACAGGGCAATGATGACATTTTTTTTCCGATCTGCTTGAAAAAACAGATGCAAACCAAATCCTTCTAAGCCAAAGACCTTTTGCTTGGTGCATGCACATCCCCAAATCATGGTTCACATGTACAAATTAGGTGACCAGTTATATATGTTTTTCCACAACTGCTATTAGTGTGGACAATATTTACGTAACTGTGTGCACATGAAGGTGAAAGCGAATATTGTGATGGGATGACAACAGCCATCATAAAGTTTGTAAAGCAGGAGTCGGCCAAAAGCTCAATTACGTTTCCTCACAAATATCCAGGTTGTCAAGCAATTCTTGTTGCTCTGGATGTCTGAAGCTCTGATCTCATCCTCCGGCTCAAAATTGCAACTCAGGCATGCATAGTTGGAGAAGACAAGCTGACAACTAAAAATTCGGGAATAACCTTAGTTTGTCCGTTCATTTGTTCAAAATGTCCTTTGAGAATTCCTCACTCTATGTAAAAGAGGTATGGATGCTTTTAAGCCATGAAAAATGAAATAGCTCTCATTAATATTAGATTCCAAACCATGGACTATCAAGTATGACATTAGAACATTGATGTGAATTAAAAGGGAAAAAGAAGTTTATGCAAAACTCCCTTATACAACTTTATTTAATGGGTAACTATATTCAACCAGGCTACTGGGAGTGATGACAATGCATTAGAATTCAAGAAATAATCTCAACAGAGATACTCCTGTAGGGGCCATGTTCATTTCTTCAAGGAAAGGGGCTACTTGGTAAAATGTAGTCGGGCAAAGATGAAAATTCTGTAGTTATTTGGATGCCAGCTACTGTTTAATGTGAACTTTTCTGGACCCCTGAATAGACCTTGCAAGGGGGGCTGACCAATGTGATCCCCCTGGAGTTGGGATTGACCCTTCACACCCCATTGTTGAAGAGAATCTGCCAGTCCGGAGTCACCGTCCCTGATGTCCAAAGGATGCTAAAGAGGTGTATCGAGGTCATCCAGATCTTTGAGGAACTTGAGGGATAAACAGAAACAACTAGAACATTGCAACAGTATTGATCCTGTTATTTTGAACCAGTACATTAACCAGAGCTTGCAAATACACAGTAAACTCATTAAAATGATGCACTGCTGCTTTGACACTTATTTGAATTCTTTCCAGTTTGGACCTCATCTCCAGATTTAACGATGCCCTCTCCGGTTGTGTCTCACTGGATTATATGCTTCTGCTTCGCACACTTGCATTTATATTAGTTGAGATTCTCCTTCTTTCCTTGTTGCTTCATAACCCCAATATGTTACGTTATGCTTCCTTGCTTGTTTGCAATGATGTGGATGCGCTTGTTCTCCATGCGTTCGATATCCACACCCAGCATTTTCCCTCCATCCATTGCTCAATTATAATACACGCCAAATGTCTTGGCAGATGAAACATCCCACAGCTTTTGGGATATAGTCCCTTACATCTTACTTAATTAATCAAAAACATGGTCATGGGATTTTCTTATATTGTCAGACTTCAATTTTGACTGTCAATATCTATATTTTCCCCCCTAGCTCTTTTCAACAGTCTCCTGTTGCTTCTCATTGCATTGTTGCAAATATGCAAGTTCTCAACAGCATCATTTGTAGTCCTTAAACATTGTTGATTCTCCCAACGCTATCAACTTTCCTTGATTTTTCAGTTTGAAAACTCTGTTATACCATAAGTATGTTGCAAACTCACCCAGATTCTAAGTGCCTTTTACCCATCCACCTAATACTCTATTTTTATTAGTTTTCATGTCGGTGTAACTTACTTCCCCTTCATATCATAATGCGTCTGATAGTTTTCCTGCAGCAACTCAGCTTCTGCTTGCCCTATTTAATTCTGTGCAGATTTTCACTTTACTAAGTCACTGTATGTAATGATCAATGTTTGCATGCATAAAGGAGTGAATGGTTGCTTCATGATCGGCTGGCGACCGATCCGGGGCGAACCCTGCCTCGTGCCCAGCTGGGAGCTGGGATAAGCTCTAGCACCTCCAAGGCTCCAGAATTAGGCTCTAGAATTATGAGTTTGTGGATCATATCTGATTAAGTAATAATCAACATCACATTTATAGTTTATTTTTTCACTCTAGCAGTCGCTTTTTTGGGCCTTTGCTCATCCAGTCTCTCTCATAGCTGCTGACAGCGATCCAATTTTTTTTTTTTTTTTTTTTTGATATTTGAATATGGCTCCTCCTAGTGTGTTGAAGTGTTGTTGAGTAAACACTGAACCCCAAACTGCTCCCCTGGTACTGGTGCTGTTGAAAAGGTTCATCCATTACGGGTTAATTACAGAGAATGAATTTCCCCTCGAGGGATTAATAAAGGATAAATTATTGTTATTATTATTATACGATGTGTTACGCACATACACATATAGAATGCTGAATTTTACAGGGGAGAAGGAAGCATTCTGAGCACGACACACATTTGAGTTTTGCTCAAAAGTAAACAGCAAATCCTGAGACCTCCCTGCCATTTCTTCTAGCACTTTCCTCCAAAGCGAAATTGGAGGTTGAATTGCATATATTCACACAGCCATCAGTTTACCTATGGAAGTTGGTAGATGCTATATTGGCATTTTTTTTTTTTTTGCATCACTGACCATTTAAAACTGCTTGCAGCTCAGTAACAGTAAACAGGTTACTTTTATTTTAACTAATTTCAGTTAAATCGAAATCATTCTATGCTGCATTTAGAATATCCCTTCAGCTCCTCTATTTTCCAAAAGCCGAAAAGACGGTTACAGTTTCAGTGCCTGGGGAATCCTGTTGCGGTCACAATGCAGCTCTCATTCCCCATGAATTAATCTATTCCACAAGTACCCTTTTTTTTCTTTTTTTTCCGTGTTTATTCCAGACTTAATCAATTTGTGTTTTGGCTAGTTGTATATTTGTTCGTATTGATGTATCTGCTTTGCAGTTACTTGTGAATTGCTGATTGGTTTAGTTTATGGTCAACTAGGCTTAACTAAACAAGGAGCGTGGAGGAAGGATGCCGGATCAGTGCAACAAGCCTTTGGAGGGTTTCTGGTTTTGGATTAATTCTAATGGGATCGAGATGATAATCTGGACTGAAATCCTGCCACAAAAGCTTCTTCATTTGCCTCCACGTTGGCATTTGGTATGTTTATAGAAAAAAAAAACAAAAAAAAACACATATCCGACCAATTAGTATTTTCCCTGTTACATTCTTATTCTTATTCTTAAAGGAGGGATGGAGTATTTTAATGATGTCTCTGGCAAGTCTGCAAAAAAATTGTTTCCTTTTACAAGAACGACTTGTCTCTCCATTGTCTGTCTGAAAGTATTTCTGTTTGTTTTACCCTAAGAATTTTTTCTGTCAGGACAAGTTTGTAACTCGCATTTGAGGCTTCAACATTTGTGCCCATTTGCTGCGGGGGCGTCACAGAGAAGACAATAATTACCTGACAGTGCAACTTAAGATGCAGTTTGATGAAAGTAAACAATATGTACCAAATTACAAAATATTCGACAAAGCTTCCAACAATTCTGTCCCGAGCTAAGCAGCGAATTAGGTCATGTACTTTATAACTGCAAACAGCATCTTCATAAATGGGGAGACACACAAATCGGAAATCTGTGACGTGCGGTGAGGTCCAAGGCAGATTTACAAACATACGAACCCTACAGAGTAGCTTATTCACCGAATTAGCTGAGGAGTCGCAAAAAAGAATCCCTGGAATCATGAGCATCCCCTATCTTGAGGCAGGAGAACTGCGTGCCTCACCTATGGGCTCTTTGCAGCGTTTATGATCGTCAGTACAAGAAACTAGAAACACACATACAATTGTTGACAAATAAAACACTGTACATTGGAAATGTAGTTCATATTGAAAAATTGTTTGAACATTTTAATAGCAACATAAAAAGAGACAGTCTTAGTGCAGAGCATGCCAGCAGTCAGACGTCATTGCACAATCGATGTTGAGGGTCAACTGTCCGCAGCCTTGCACATGTCTCTTCCCATTATTTGAACAGTAAATGGGAAAATCCAGCGATTTTGAATAAAAAGCAATCTAAAACTGGTGAAGTGAAATGAAAAATACTTTTCCAGTGCAAATCACTGTTAAATGTAACCATTTAATTCCTTTTTTCATTTTACATTCTTTTCTTTCCAATATTGGCAAGTGAGGCACGGCCTCTCCTGCCTCCCCTCACATCACGTCACTGATACAATGCTCTCTGCAGTGCAGTCATTATTTAGGAGTATGGGAGTAGTTATTTTCTCAATGTATGTATGTCCCTTTCTCATCCGGGCCGTACTGTGTGTCCTTGAAGCTCGGGTCTTCTAGCAGAGGCCTGGGAGCTCGAGGGGTTCGTGCAGGATCATTGCTGTTCCGGGGATTACACTCCTCTGGACAGAGATCTCAGATGTTCTTCCAGAAATCTGTCGCAGCCATTCTTCCAGTTTAGGGGTGATTGTTTCAAGTGACCCAATCTCTACTGGGATCACTTTTGCCTTCACACCCCATGTCCTCTCCGACTCCTCCTTGAAGTCTTGGTGTTTCTCCAGCTTCTCGTGCTCATTCTTCCCAGCAACCACGCTGGCTGTCTTCTCCTGCTTGTCCATCACCGTTTTCTCCAGTTGATTCGCACTGAAGTGAAAGTCATACTGGTTCCCAGCTTGGTCGTTCTGGATCACCTTTGGAGGTATCCTCCAGCTTGGTCTTTGGCACTCCAGACGGTACTTGGTACGGATGATCAGGTGCACAATATTTAAAGATGTCTCCATTTATTTTTTAGATTTTTATTTATGTAAAACCATGTTCCATAGCAACATACCCAGCACAATGTTTTTGAATATTACACATTAAAAACGCATTTCCATATTGGTCATATTGATAACAAGACAATAGGAAAGGACAAACATCAGGAAATAGTAATCGTCTAACCCAGGAATTAAATTTCACAGTAAAGGATAGTTAATCACAGAAGTGCTTTGGGGGTTTAGCTGAATTTTGCGTTACTATATGACAACCTTTTCCTCAGCAGAAGATCATGTTACTCTAATAGGCAGATGAGTATTCACTGCACACATAGAGCTGTAAAAAAAAGAAATATGAAGGTTGAATGGACAAACACAGAACATACTTAAATATCCAAGTACTGGAATAGCAAAAATAAATGGTTGCCTTATTATTGAAATGTTATGTGTATATATATAGATATATATATATCTATATATATACTGCTCAAAAAAATAAAGGGAACACTTAAAAAACACATCCTAGATCTAAATGAATGAAATATTCTTATGAAATACTTTGCTCTTTACACAGTTGAATGTGCTGACAACAAAATTACACAAAAATGATCGATGGAAATCAAATGTGTTAACCCATGGAGGTCTGGATTAGGAATCACACTCAAAATTAAAGTGTAAAAACACACTCCAGGCTGATCCAACTTTGATGTAATGTCCTTAAAACAAGTCAAAATAAATCTGTGTTGCTTCCTGAGTGGACACTATGATTTCACAGAAGTGTGATTGACTTGGAGTTACATTGTGTTGTTCAAGTGTTCCCTTTATTTTTTTGAGCAGTATGTATATATATATATATATATATATATATATATATATATATATATATACACACATATAAATATAAAAAAATGTTAAGTGCTCAAAACTGCAAAAAGAATACGATCTGACCACCTCAAATAAAGTTGGCTCCTCAGTTCGCTGCTGTCCTTCAGCGGCTCAACTGTGAATCCTTTGAATCGGCTGTGTGACTCCAGAGGACGTATATCCATTCAGGTGTCCATGTGAAATATCACCAGCAGCTGTGCAATGCAACATGAGGCACATGGCATCAACAAGCGGCGCGCATGTCATGATGAAACTACGAGGAAAAAAAAATGTCACGCATGTCAGGCTTGCTTTCACAGCATAATCATGTGCATGTTTTTTTACATCTGGCTCGTTAGATCTTACATGTTTTTCATCTAGGCCGTTGTATTTACTGCAACCTGGCAGCGAGGCACAAGGGTATTAAAGAAGACCTCAGGTTTGTCCAAATTTAATCTCTGATATCAGGCCAGGTTGTCGGGACAGATCCAGTAGGTTGAACTCAATCTATCCAGTACATTTCCACCTTTATTCCAGTCACACTCTCCCCTTTCATGAGCCGTTACATTGTCAAGAAGCTCATCAGCAGCAGGTTAAATAAACTCCAAATCAAAAATATATTAGTATTTGATATATTGATCACTTGACACCATGCCTGGAGAAAAAAAAAAACCTGAACTGAGGAAGAAACCTTGTGAAATCTTAGAGATGACTGCTTAAAACAGAAAATCTGTTTTTTTTAATGCTTTTTAATCATCTATTCTGTCCTTTAATAGGTAATGCAAACCAGTCCCCAGTGACGAATTCCTTGAAAAAGTTGGCATATATACTGCATGTACAATTGTTAGGCAAGTTGTATTTTTGAGGATTAATTTTGTTATTGTACAACTACAGTGATCTTTGTGAATCCAAAATGTTTACAACTCCCCAAATCTGAACATTTAATTCGAAAAAAAAGGGAAGTGTTGGCTTCCTTAAGAGATTACCTATATATACACCACTATTAGGCAACTATAATCGTCAAGAATTATCATGCAACTAAATGAAAAACAAAGATTTTCCCATCTCACCTATTTATTTTCACCTGTTACAGTCAGAATAACAAACAAACTCAAAATTTACAAATAAACATTTCTGATATTTCAAAAAAAAAAAAAAAATCCATTCATGGAGTCAGTCAGTTTCTTGATCTGGTCAGAATCAACTTTTTGTGCAGCCGCAACCACAGCCTCCCAGACACTTTTCAGGTATACTGTTTATCTTCACTGTAAATATCCTGCTTAAGAAGGGTCCAAAAGTTCTCAATAGGATTTTAGTCAGGTGAAGGAGGGGGCCATGTCATTAGTTTTTCATTTTTAAGGTATAATAGCCAGCCATGCAGTGGACTACTTTGATGCATGTGATGGAGATGTCTTGCATAAAATCAATCTTCTTGAAACCTGCAGACTTTTTCCTGAACCAATGCTTGAAGGAAGCATCTTCTTAAAATTGGCAGTAGGTGTGAGTCGATCTTGAGCCAATTTTCAACCCGAAAAGGTCCATCTTTAATAATACCTGTCTGTACCAGAACCCCACCCCCACCTTGCTGGCGTCTGAGTCGAAGTGGAGATCTGTCTCTGTTACTGATCCAACCACGAGCCCATCCATCCATCTGCTCCGTGAAGAGTCACCCTCATCTCTTCAGTCCACAACACCTTTCAAAAATCTGTCTTCAGATATTTCCTGGCCCATTCTTGACATTTAACTTTGGTGTCTAGAGGTGGTTGGGTTTCAGCCTTTCTTACCACAACATGGTTGAGGTAAGAAAGTGTACTTGATGACACTCCGGGTAGGTTGCAGTTGTGGAAAAGGTCAGCACTGGAGGACAATGGGTTCTTGGTAGCTTCATGTTTGATTCTTCTCAAATCTTTGGGGGTTAATTTGTGTTTTTTGTTCTCGACACGTTTCTTGTGACCCTTTGCAACAAAACATTTGATGGTTCCATGATTACACTCCAATATCTTATATTGGGGCTTATAGTTCAAGAGTTCTGCATTCCTCTGAAAGCCTTTTTACATTTTTTTGACTTATCAGAGTCACTTAAATCTCTTTTTTTGGCCCATTTCTTCCGAGAAGAATCTGCCTAATAAGTATGCACACCTTGATATAGGGTGTTGATCTCCTTAGGCAACACCCTCCCTTTTTACACAAATACACCTCATATGAATTAAATCCAACGAGCATTCAAGTTTATACAACATGGAGATGGAAATTGTGGATGATACGGTCCAAATAATCACTTGCGTAATAATTATGCACACAATGTGCATAATGGGTTGATTTATTGTTCCAGTTCCTTTTGTGCCGGCCACATTCCTGATGCTCATCCTAAGGGAGGTCCGCGTTTCTCGGGTCTCCATCGCAGGGAAGATGCTACACCTGATCTCTGGACGGTAGCAGAGGAAAAAAGTAGCTACTGGGAGATAAAACAGCAACGGATGAAGAAATCAGGAAGTGGACTGGAAGTGGACTCCCATGCGGTCTCTTACAGCAGGTCCAGATGTTCTTTGATCATTCTTCACACGTGCACGTCACATCGTGACAAAAGCCAGGCTCCTAAAATCTGGGTGAAGAGTCATGCAGATGGAAAAGAACTATTTCTGTGTCTTGACATGCTGTTAAACAGTAATACCTACTCATGCATGTGCATCCTGTGCATCATGCAAATGCTGCATTTTAGTCATCTTTTGATGAATTGCAAAGTGAAACTCTTTCAACGGCTTCTGCCGTTTGTTACTCATTCTGAGTTACTTGGGAAACCAGTGGTTTCTGGCACCAAAAACACAAAAGAACCTGTCGTGGAGCTGATAATCAAATCAATGTGGTGGAAAGGAGATTTTGAGACAATTCTCCGGTAATATGTGGTCTTCTTCATATTTTGTAGCATGAAAGGGAGGGGCGCTAACCCAAATGCATATTGTTGATTTTCATAAAAATAAAAAAAGATAAATGGAAAAAATAGTACATTGAAATGAATAAATGAATACTTCATTGCATATTATTATATACTATATACACATGCACATACACATATAATACACATATACATATTTGCATGTATATAAATATAAGTAATGCTTTCTGCAATTGAAAAGGTTTCATTATAACAAGGAAAGATAGAAGCCGATATAATAAGAGCTGGTAAGAAGTGCAATTTTCCCAAAAGGCCTTACATGACTGCTTGTACCGTGGAGATTTTTTTTCTCCTCCTTTGGAAATCCCACTTTCATTACACCTTCACAAGCTTGGCTCATACCAACTGTTATTAGAAGATGAAAAGATGATGGGAAAAGCTCAAGAATGCTTAGATTAATTTTTTTCTGCACTGTCTCTTGCAGTTTCCCAGGTGTCTGAACATGTTATTCAGCTCAGGGCTGCCGTCAGTGGATATCGGGAGCAACCACAAACAAGGATTTATCCACATAATGATTCCTCTAAATCGTCTTTACTTGAATATTTCTGGTATGTCATTACAAGCACTTGTGGGCAAAGCAGGTACTTGAGAATTTTTGCGAAACATACCCAAAACAGGATTGTTTGCCACGGTGCATTGACGTCACTCGGACAAAAAGTGAAGGAACTGGAACAAACGGAGAGCCATTCTTTAAACATCCCTTGCTGGTGTCTTTGAAATATTAGTTTTGATGATTATATGTTGAAAAAAGTATGTTTAAAACCTGGACACAGAGACTTCTTGGGACCCTCTAATTGACAAAGATGTGTTTCAACAACATCCTAGAATCTTCTTTTTTTTTTTTTTCCGCTCCGCTTCGCCCGACGTTTTCGAATCAGCTTTGAGGTTAAGTGGCACAACTTTCAACGGAGCAAATCTGAGGGATGGCCGGGGGGACGATGTAGCATCTGGTTCAGTTTCAAAAATCTGTTGCTTCACAACAAAAGACTGTTAGTGTTTAAAAAGTCAAAAATTGAACCACAGGACACATCTTATCCCTGTTGGAAGCACAGAGCTGAGGATATTATCCAATAAGTAAGCCTGTTATCCACTCTAGAAACTCTCCAGAGGGATTTTTAACCACAGTAGACAGCTGATTGTTGAATTTTTCTCAAAGTTTACTGTCAAATAAAAAGTCTGGACTCTTCATAAATCATCGGACTTAGCATATTTATCTTAGCTTTAGTCAAGGAAAGTTATAGAAACCCAAGGGCTTTCTTTTTTTTGAAAAATGAATCAATAATCAAGATGGATGAGAAACAATTTGAAAGAAAAAAAGACTGAAATCCTATGATTTTATGCCCCTGGATTGATGGGAACAGTTAACCTTTATTTCTGCAGTGGCCACAAATAGTCAACTTTGGGCAACCAATGACCTTGCAGACAATGGCTTGATAATTGGTCGCCGCACATGATTTGTTGAAATATTTACCGTCACCTGATGTAAACGCTGTCACCAATCAATTGATTCAGAAGTGAAATCTGTGGTTCCGTAATGCTTAATGGCTTGACATTTCTTAAAATTAAAGGCGACGGGTCGGGGCCATCAAGTACAAGACCTCTGCAGCCCAGACACAGATTTTAGTCCTTCTCAAATTTCATTAATGGAATCATTTGGGTTCATGTTTCACAGCATGAGCCCAGCCCAAATTGTTTTCCTAATATTTTCCAGGTGTATTTTCTGTTTCTGAATCCATCTTCAGTGTCTGAGCCGCTGTTTGAGTTCCACCCCGGTCCCGTTTTACAGGACTGTTTCAACACTCGAATGCAAACCACAATTTTTTTTTATACCTTCCTTTTTTTCATGCTTTGAAATTGAACAGACCTAACTTCCAATAATAAACAATAAAAAAATGACTCTGAATGCTGAATTTCACTACACAAATAAACTTTCGGACCATTATTTTTAAAGAGATCAAAACAAATCAAGTGTTTGCATTTACAAGATGGTCAGCTGGGGATTTCTACTGACATTTTGCAAATGTGGCCCACTGCTCTCACTGCTTTGTTAGCATACTTGGTTGTCGTTTTTATGAATTACCAAGACTTTCGGTGGCCTTCAATATATAACCTCGGCTGTGTTTGAGAAAACACTGTTGTAACTTAAAAGTGCTACACCCTTAGACATCTCTCCGCAAACCACATTCCAATGATGATATGCTGTGATTTACATTGAGAAGTTGATTGATTATTTTTCTTTTTGTCAATGACAATATAATTTATTTCTGTATTCATATACAGTATATAGTGCCCAATTGTTCAAGGAAAAACAGAAGACAAATGAAATGTGCCATTAATTTATATATGGTACCGTACAAGATTATCAATTAGTATTATCAAATATACAATTATATGTTTGTATGTATAAATATATATACATATACATAAACCTTTATTGTACATTTTGGTATTCTATCAAAATATAGTTAAAAGCTCTTATATATGTTGAAACTTTTCATACAAATAGAATGTTGGCAGGGATTCGGCTTAATAAAACAAAATACTGTAAAACTCCACCAGCGGCGTCATCTTTATCAAAATCATCATCATGAAAAGACTCTGAATAATGAATATCTGGATGCAGATAACTTTGACAAACAAGCTCCATTTAGAATTAGGTATGAAGTTAGCATTGTGTGCCGCACACCTCCCTTTTTTTGGCTTAAATTAAGTTGTGGCGCTATTTAAAAAAAAGTTCCCAGTGACAAACTGATTATGTCCTCAGTAAATAAATTCACTTCAGCCTTCCAATTTTGCTACATAAAATTTGACCCTATTGGAATTTTTTCGCGAAAAATCATTTTTGTTTTCCTTTTTTTTTCTTCCCTGATACATACTGCAACTCTCTTTTTTTTCTGGATAAATCACGCGCTTGTCTTGCCAACATTCTCAAGATACGGAATTTTATAATTTTTATAATTAATCAATTTGTATATATTCCATCCCGCTTTTCCTGTTGTTTGGTCGTACGTGTTTTTAGACTGTGGGCTAAAACAAGGAACCCAGTGGGAGTGTTTATGTATGTAGGTATGCAGCAGAAATGAACTAGGTATACTTGTGATTTCAAAAACTATAAAAATAGTTTTCTTGTCGATAATAAAGGGTAATTTTTGTATTTTCTGGGACACTTGCTCTCCACAAGTGTAGGTCATTTTCCTCAGGCCAGATCTTTCACAAAGTTTGGTCATGTTTTGTTTGTTTTGTTTTTGGGTTTGGTGGGGCGTTGCCATGATTTAGCAAAAATGAAAAACCCTTACAATCATTGGCTCAAAAAAAAAGAGAAGAACAAAAAATTGGGGGTGTTAAAAAGTGAAAAAAAAAAAAAAAAAAAGTCAGTTGCTGGCCAAACAAAGATGAAACAAAAAAGGAAAGAAAAATAAATAAACAAGAGAATCCAAAAATTGACTTGTGCCCAGGGGCCTATTGCACTTCAAATCTTTTATATGTTTTCCGATTTGTTTTGTTTTTGTTTTTGTTTTTTTTGCCATGGGAGCATTATGACATAGGTTTCAGTGCCCGTGACAACTCTACAATATCGGTTTTGACGCCCCTGTGGAGATGCAGACACAAATGTCCCGCAAACAAAAACCTGGCTATGCTGAAGTCGGGGAGTCAAATGACAGCCAAACATACGTACGAACACCATGTCTTTCATATTGGACAAGTAGATTATCCTTAGCTGTGACAAGATAATGAAAAACATTGACACTTGCGAAACAGACAAGACAAAGGCCGCTTGCTTCCCTGCTGCTACCGCTCGCTTTTCCCTTTGTGGTTGCGAATTATCCGTCGGCTCTAATGGCAAGACAGGCAGCGAATTTCAACACGTGTCCATCTACATTCGCGTAGATATAGTGTACGGGCCGCTCCTCAAATTTCAGGCGTGTCTTCGTGCAAAGACAGCGCCGGTCCACATTAGAGGATGTCACAGGCTCATTTCGCAGCAGGCCTTGCATTCTTCCCGTCGGATTCAGGTGCCACCGGGGGGTTAATCCTCTGCCTGCAGGAGAAAAGACATCACGGGATGAAGAGAATTTGAATCGGATGTTGCCGATTTAGTCATATTGGACACAATCTTTCCAGATGATTTGCTCCTCTGTTTCAATTGGATCAACTCTCTGTGACCTTTTGACCTCTCTGACCCATCTCTAATATATGACGGGGTCATATATTAAATGATGAATGATAAAATTTTGCAAGAAAACTCAAAGAACATGACTAAATAAAAAATTACAAGGTAAAATTAAAACGTATGAAACAAAAGTATTGTTTTGAAATGCATTATCATTGTTGTTGTTCTTAATATTGAGGTATTTTTATCATTATTATTATTATTATTATTATGGGGGGCTGCTTTTGTTGTGGCATATTACTGAGGAAGAATAAAAAGCAGTAAATATGATTTGACATTTCTGATTTACCATCTCAGGTTGTGTCTGTTTCATCTGAATGTACTCTGACAAAGTGTGAGACGCTTTCGGTTATCAACCAAATCAGCTTTCGAAGTTTGCCGTCAATATCTCACTTTATCTTGAGCGAGTAAAGCAGCTTAGCGAAAAAGCAAAACTTTTTTTTTTTTAACCCTGTCCTCAAGCACATGTATGCCATTCCACTCCTTTACACTCAAGCAAAACTGAAATTGTGAAAGTGCATAGTCTGAAATCTGATAGCTAATGCTATTATATTTTTACCAATTATGATAACAATAAAAATAACTAAACAATTAATTGATTTGTTTATTTGTTAATTTATTTGTATATTAATCGAGTTATTCATTCAATCATTATCTTTACCACTTATCCAACACTCAGGGAGTGCTAGAAGCTATCACAGCTGTCGCCGGGCGAGAGGTTCACGCTGGGCCAGTTGCCCAAACATACACATATAGAGAACACATATAGACTCATGCAACCATTCATCCCTCTGTCATTCACACGTCCGGGCAATTTAGGGTCTCAAACTGACCTCCTACCTGTGTTTGGACTGTGGGGGGAAACCAGAGAACCCCATGCAGACACGGGGGAGAACATGCAAGCGACCAGGGACCTTCTTGCTACAAGGCAGAAGCTTTAACCACTGCGCCGCCTCATTTAGTTATTTGTCTATTTCACAATCAACTTTGAATATGAGCTATGATTAACTAATGCGCTTCTGATTTAAATCCTCTTGCGGCTCCGCCCATCCCGGTAGTTTTTCTACGTGACAGAGTTGCGTCTATATTTAGTCAGTCATGAGCAAGTGTTGGTTTAAATGTTTTGCGATGTGCCTCCTCTGTGAAATTGGCAATCGGCAAGTTGTGAAACGGAGATTGACTACAGTTAAATGACCAAATAAATAAGCATTGTTTTTTAAACATTCCCTTTAAATGTACCCACTGTATTTTCACATGTAGAAACATTTTGACGAAAAACACTGAGACATGTGTTGCAGGATTGTGAGTGGAGATACACATTGGCAAATAATAACACGTGCAAGACATTTTTTATAACACTTTATAAAAATCTGTACTAAATATTATGTGTACTATTGAAAAGGTAGGTTTTGTATTAATACACAGCTGAAACAATGACTGTTTTACCTTATATGGTAGAAACATACAATTAAAGCTGATTTTGTTGATGCCAATGTTTCATGGATGTGATTTCTGTTGTGATTCAAGTGGCACCAAACAAATCATTCACAGTTATATGATATTAGATTAGTATAAAACACCATGAATCGTGTAAAGACAAATTCATAATTTATCACATCCTGATAAATCGTGCGGCGTCTTTCGGCTGTGCAGCCCATCACTAACTTATAACAGAAGATCTATAGGATGCAGATTTCACCGAGAACCTCCGCAAACATCTATCGGATGACTCTTGATGAATTAACTTTCAAAAGGCTCCGATTTGATCAATTGTGCGGCAGAATTACGCGATTTTTTCAAATCATAGCTCACTATTTCATATGGCCATATGCAGATGTTATGTTTCATTTATTACAGTGATAATCCATGTGTCTCTTGTGTTCAGCTTTAACTCTCAGTGTAAATTCTAGTCAAGGTTTCCACATTTCTCAGTCAGTTTACCTGTCCATGCAGAATGTGCCACAGTTGGAGTCTGTATGCAGAGCACACAAACAGCGCCGGGCCTCGATCTCCCTTCTCCCCTGCTCAGCGCCAGTGGAGCGCCTCATTCGCAGGGACCCCTGGTAACTGGACATGCCGTATGGGACGGTGTGCCTAAAAAAGGAAACAAGATTTATATAAGAAATAGATATAAGTGGTTGGGTTGAATTCGTGCTCAACGCGTCTTTTAGCGTAGCGTTTCAAGATAATTTAAGACCGTTCAAAAATGGCAATATTTAACTGATTCATAATGATTTGTGTCAACACTTGCTTGAAAGGTTAACTCAGTTCTATTTTTAATTTCAACACCAACTGCTTCAAGTCCACAAAGTGATGGATTTCTGCAGAGGTCTTAATGGCCTCCTTGTTGAAAAATGCTGGACACTCAGAAAACTAACTTGAGTTACAGAACATTGAGTCTTCTGTAATTTTTTTTCCCCTTAAAAAGCTCCTTGTAATCAAGCCCATATTAGGAATCTTTTTATCTCGCCAATCTTCATCAAATAGCACTGAATCACTAAGCTGGTGGAACTGGATATGACAAACTATCACCATGTTCTCAACACATTCAACTTTGGTTGATTTTTCAATACTAAACACAAATGTCAGTTCTCAAACAGACATCAGCGTTTTTAGCAGTATTTATTTATTTATGTTGGTCACCTCACTCACGATACTGCCCAAACACATGTTTAAATGATTTGAATAAACGACTGATGTGAATCAGTTGCTGTAACACGGGGAGAAGTATGTAAGCGTAAGATTGGTCCAAAAACAACCTTGTCTCATCAATAAAATCTCCGTCCGATGGCTCCTAGATAGATTAAACCACAGTACAAGTCTATCAATATTTTACTGGCCACATAAAAAGAGCTCCAAAAAAAAACAAAAAACAAAAGACGTCAACATTCACACACAAAAGAGGAAAAAGAAGAAAATAAAAATAGAGATAAATGAATAAAAATAAAGAAGCCTCACAGGTTATTCCTTTAATTTGTTTTTTTTTTTGTAATTTATGTATTGGCACAGAGCTGCAACTATGTACAACTGCAATCTGAGCATAACATGAGCTAAGCTGCCCCTGCAGGTGGTCTCGAACCAATCGGCTCATTTACACCTTGATATTCCAGATACCCATATCCCGATCGCGTGTTAAAACGCCTGGTACAAATGAGGTCATTCATTTAAGTGAGCAGCTGGAGAGACTTAAAATGGACTCGGCGATGATGGGAACACATACGGCCTTATATACTAACCCGAAGACTAAGTGTGAATTTCCCCCTTGGGATTAATAAAGAACGCATCTACCGCTATTCTACCTTGGTGTCACTCTCTCTCTTAGAATACAAAAAGGTGAAGGTTCATGGAAATCAGTGTGAAGGCGGTTAACAGATGATAATCATAAATATAATGAAAATTGCCCTTTGTTATTGATATGTGTTTTGAAAGTATTAACTTTCATTGTTGAGTAAAGTTCACTAAATCAAAAACAAAAAAAGACAGATATGTGAAAAAGTACATGTCCTGTGTGCGTTGCATCTGGTTTACCAAACTACCCAGCACATGTATTTGCAATGTATGTGCGTAAATTTGTAAGCTTTTTTATGCATAATTATCATTTTAGTGAACATTTGCAACGATTTAAAGTCATGCATGCATGTGTTCACGCCTATAAAAACCAAAACCTTTCTGACACATTGTGTGAAAATTAAACAGAAATATATTAGCACTGAATTTTCCCAAGGTGACATATCGGTGACAAATACAGACTAAAACCTGCTTTTTGAGATTCTATAAATTTGAAGTGCAAGAGCAACTGTCCACAAGGCTGCTTCTCACAAACCTGTAATAGCAAGCTTTCATTTGCTACAACTCCACTAAAAACAATTCCTTGCTCTCTTGACATGTGAGGTTCCACAGGGGTCAATTTTAGAGCTCTTGGTATTTTAATTGTATTTTCTCCCATTGGGGAAATCTTTAGAAGGCACAGTATCACACTTGATTTGTATGCTGATGACTATCAGATATATGTCCCTTAAAAATGTAAAGATGCATTTTTTAGCGAACGTAATTCTGGTTTGTTTGGATGATCTTAAAGCATTGGGGGTCCGAAACTTTTTAGACTTTTACTGAGAATAAAACAGAACTGGTGGTGTTTGGACCTGGTTTCTTTAGTTTATGGTAGCAGGCAAATATCAAACCCATCCTTTCCAGATAGCGCTTTTAACCCTAATCCGCAGCTTTATTGTGTCTCAGCTGGATTACCGCAACAACGTTTATTTTACAGTCAGCCAGTTCTCTGTTCGCAGCCGGCAGCTGGTTCAAAATGCATCTGCACTGAACTGTTCGGCCCCTTTACTACTGCTTGGACCCTAAGGCCAGCTGACCAGCTGCTCCTAAAGGTACCCAGATCAATGTGGAAGCTTAGAGGGGACGGAGCCTCCTCATCTATGGCTCCAAACCTTATCAAGAAGTGCCTCTGCACTTTAGACAAACACTTTCACTCTATTTTTAAGATGCACCTTAAAAAAACATACTTCCACGTACTGGTCTTTGACCCTGCGTGAGATATTAATTTCATGGAATGTAATCATGGAATTATTTATTCATTGATGTTTTTCTCAACATCTCCCAGCATTTTAATTAGTATTTTTGAATATTTGTTATTGTTGTGTTGTTTGTTTAACGTCCTTTGTTTTTACCTGTAGATCTTTGTTCCAGCTGTTGCTTTTCAAAGTGCTTTGTAAATGATGTTGGTTGGGGTTTTCCACTTGTCTATTTTGTTGTGCATTTACAATATTACCTTTGTGTAATGCTACGTATATACAACATCTGAGGTTTCTCATGTGTATACATCACAATTATTTTTATACTGTATTTACTTTAAACTTTTTCTTGTTACATTGCACTCTCTGATGGCAGGTAAATGCACCAGAATTCTGGTAAACTTACTGCATGTCTTCAAATCACAATAAATTTTCTAAAAAAAAATTCTTTAAATGGGAAGAAATTCTTAATTCATTCTTCAAAAAAAATCAAAGAAAACGAAAATAAAATTGCATTTTTGCAAATACTCTCTTTTGCAAAAATGTGATTTTATTTTCATTTTGTTTGATTTCCCTCCCATTTAAAAAAAAAAAAATTCAAGAAATTAAGAAAAAAAGATTTAAGGAAACCATGAATCTAGAAGAAATAATCAAATATCTGTAATAACTGTTCCACAGATCAGAGGCAGTAACTTAAAAATCATAAATAGCATAATGAGTACAACGTAGCGCTACTTTTTGGGTTCCTAACAACGGAGTTGGACAAAAGCTACTCTAAGAAGCGCCTACTACATAATGCATCTATAAACCTGGATGTTCCTTTGACAAATGCGCTACCTCCAAGTCCAGCTTGTAAATCACAACACTGGCAACAGTTGTCCTGGCCCAGACAGCAGTAGTTGGTTTTGTACCAAAGGCAACCACAGGTGCTGCTATTTGGGTTACATGCATGCTTTTAAAATGTTGACGGGGAGAAATGCAGAGTATCTCCATCCGAGTGCTACCGGATTACACAGCACCGCGGTTAATAAGTGTGTTCTGGGGCTTCGGTGGGTGAATCGGGCGTGTGGCCTGACAACCACATGCCCGATCTACATTGCTGATGGATCTTCCTATTGAGATCGCGCCTTCGTACAAATCCTTATCTCCCCCGTTCACACCATTCTTTTGCTCAATCAGGAAGCAGCTTTTGGATCCTCGGCTTGGCTGGCCTGCTTTGACCTGCTGTACCCTCCGGCGTCGACCTCAGCCCCAGCTTGCTTTTGGCACGGGTTTGTCTTAAACAATTTGTAATAAATTCTCCTGCCAAAATGATTGGCCCTTCGTACTCCCTTCTCTTACTGTGCAGCAGTTTTGCCGCTTCCCCTTGCGACTCACAGCGAGATCCAACAAAACCACGACACTGCTGAGACTAAGCAACACCAAGGGAAGAAAAGTCCAGATTATCAACAATTTTTTTTTGAGTCGACAGAGTCATCAAAATGTCAGCAATATAACATTTAGAGAAAGTGCATAGTGCGTCACTCTTGCCAAGTCTTGCCCGGTTGTAACTGTCTAATTTCAGTCATAAAGTCTCAATGGGCTCATTTAAAAAAAAAAAAAAAATTCCAGGGTTGGGTGAAAGAGCAATATTTCAGACAGCACAGTCTTATTTCAATGTTTTAAAACTTCTAATTTGTTAAAAGGAAAATACACATCTTCTGGATCTACTAAGACAGTATTTTCTGACTCAAATTTGATTGACCAAGTAGTATTCTGTGCTTGATTTGTACTTTGGATGATGTAGCCATTTCACATTTCTGTTGTTACACGTCCGTGTACTCACTTGACTTCAGTAGAGTCACGTTGCGGTTCTTTGATTACTTCTCTGATCGGCAGAGAAGGTTCTAGGCCGTTTCGTGAAGAGCGTGGGGGGGGGGGCGTGCCAAGACTGCCACTCAAAACATTCGCCGTCTACATGTTGCGCAACACCAGTGCATTTCTGAAGCCGAGCACGGCAAGAGTCCCCGAAGTTTAAACCGCATCCCAGAGGATCCCAGTGGGGGGAATATCGGGTGGATCACGACGAGTGAGGGATCATTTTCTTCATCATCTCAAGAAAAGCCAGGGCTTTCCCCTAAATCGATCACACACAGTGAATTTGAGGGTGTGTAAAAAAATCCAGCTTCCTCTTGGGATGAGAATGCAGTGTGTGTATACTGGCTGGCGCGCCAGTCATCAAGCCATGTTTAGAAATTGCTTTTTTTTTTTCTGTGTTTGTATTGCGTTTTTGCAACATATGTATAAGGGGAGGGCGGCACGGTGGCGCAGTGGTTAGCGCTTCGGCCTCATAGCGAAAAAGGAGACCTTTTCTGTGGAGTTTGCATGTTCTTCACGTGTCTGCGTGGGTTATCTGGTTTCCGCCCGCAGGCCAAAAACATGCAGCGGGTTGGAAAAAATTGGGAAAATAGCGCAGAATGAGTGAGTGATTGATATTTGTTTGTAAGTGGCCCTGCGATTAACTGGCCGGGGTGTAACCCGCCTCTCGCTTGATGACAGCTGGGTTAGGCTCCAGCATCTCCTGCAACCTTGAGTGCGGGAGAAGCGGCAGACGATGGATGGATGTATAAGGGACATCGGCCTCGCATCCCATGTTACATTCGATAAATGCTTAAACTAAAAAAAACAAATCACCCCAAAAGTAAAAGTTATGTGTGATTGCTGACCTCCAAAATTATTGTGCGGGACATCTTCCACACCGATGAAATCAAAGTATCTTAAAATGCAGTGTTAATGTGGTCCCTGAAACGGAGCACCTTCATTATCCTCCGATTAGTTCCACTGCTGTTTCTGCCAGTTTTGCATGTTTAAGACTTGGTTTATCATTCTTGTATTTTTCTTAAATTTTTTTGTCCTTTTTTTGATGTCCATCCATCCATATTAATGTATAGCTTATATGCTGCTGACCAGCATTTTTTACTCTTGAAGAATTCAGTCAACATAATCAATTTAAAGGTGAAAACACGCACTTCAATACAACTTGATTGAACATCTGGATCAAATATTCTTGATATATTAACTGTTTTCTACCCATATTCACACAACGCCTCCTCTATGTCAGGATCCCGATCACCCCGTTGATGTATTTTCTGCGCCTCTTGACCTCTATTTTCGTGAAATGAAATATCCACCCTGCCAGTGACCTGTGTGACACCTGTTTTCCTGCAGATTGTGAAAACATATGTCTTAATGGAGTATCTTCAGACGTGAAGGATCGTACAACTTAACCTCGTCTCACCCCTTGTAGAACAAATAGCACGTCTTCCATGTTTTCCAGGATCTTTTGTACCATCTTAATACAATATTACAATACATCAAAAAATATTAGACCTGATTGTTGATTATGCCAATGGATGATGAACCTCATTTTTCTAATAGCGTAGCATCCTTATCGATCCCATGGGTGATTTGCTGAGCGGCCATGTTTTCCAGTTACTGGATTTTAAGGGTATTGCATCATATCGAACAACCAAGGGGGGTGTTCCTGAGCCACTAAGGTATTTTATCAAAATATCCACTTGGTGATAGAGTATAACCCCTTGAGTGATTCGTACTGTCTTCGCGGCTTCACGCATGTGAAAGCCCACCTTTTTTTCCCCCCTTGCTCCCTTTGGATTTTTAGATTCCGATTCTAATGACCCTTTAAACCCAACAAATGCTTTTCCACTCTCAGAAACATCCTGTAAAGAGCTTACGTCTACACCTCGACACCCGTGAGCCCAAAGTGAAATGAGGATGGGTTATTTAGAGAAGAAATGGAAAGGAGTGTCATGTCCAGATTTTTTTTTTTTTTTTAATCTGCAACCTAAATTTGAGAAAATATTGAAAGATGAGGAAAAATACGGATCTTTCCTTGGGTGTGATTTACAGAGATATTCTTCCAAGGGGGAGGATATGGAAAACCCTGACCTCTGTTGATGTACTGCTTTAAAAATACTGGTTGTTTCCAATCAGTTGACAGATGGGACGTTTAAATGCAATATTATGGACGGCGTCATCTCTTCTGTGACCCCACATGGGTCCATAGAACTTTAGGTCCAAAGTAATCCAATGGCCCTAAGAGCAAATACGACAAAGTTAACCTTTATTACTATATGACACTAATTTCTTCATTCCATTAGATCTTTGTAATTAAGGGCCCCTAAATGTTTGTTTACCTGATTCTTACTTACATTGCTTGCAATGATTGAAAAAAAAGTTATTGAACTGATAAATGTCAATGAACTCATCAACACACTTCCAATTGGCTGACTCACATGATTGAAGGCTGTAGAAATACTGATTTATCAGCGTATATATAATATAAGAATAAGTCTAAGGCACTTTCCAATGGCCATGTAAATATTGAGACCAGGGGAAAAACTGGTTTCCGGAAGGGAGCAAAAAAAAAATGGAACTGCAGACTATAATTGTGTAAAAGTGAGTATGGGTAGTGATAAAAATGTTAAATCTGATAATACACATATTAGGAATCATCCAAAGAGCAGCCCGCTATTACCAGTGAGATAAAGGAACTGTATTTTCCCCAGACCTTGTCAGAGAGGAAATATCGATGCAAGGTTTATAAGCCACCTTGATGGTTGTAAAGTAGTTTTAAAAATGGATGATTTGGCCCAGAGGTAGATTGACCTTGCTGCTGCAGCCGCAGGCGCTCATAAAAGTTGGTCCCCCGAGAAGCTCAGTTCATTACGATTCATTTCGGTTGTTCAAACACTTTCGCGTTCTCCCGCTGACTATCACTGCTGCAGTGAGTGCAAACCTGCAAACGGTTTTTGGGTTACAGTGACAATGCTCTGCCAAAACAAACCAAAAAAAAAAAAAAAAAAAAAAAAACAGTTCCACTTCTAGTTGTTAGTTACAGGTAAGTCTTTTTAGGTGTTGTTGACTTCCAGTCAGACCTCTATATCTGCAGGAGCGCACAAAGTAATGCGTGCGTATAAAACATTTCACACAGCCTGAAATGCATCCAAAGCCAATTTCAAGACTGCAGACACAGAAGTCATCTGGTGGTCAGTGTGTACTGAGTCACTTCATCCACTGAGTAAATCAGTGGGTACTGTACCGAAAAAGAGTTTGTCAGCTGCATAACTGGGTGAGGAGATGAGGCCCTAAAATCAGTATTTTTTCAAGGGAAGTTCTGCATGCGGTCTTGCGAGAGAATAACAATCGCCTTACTGCTCTCTACTGGCAGAAACACTTGTGGCCACACCTCAGCGAAAGGTTTGTAATCAAATAGATGATCGCAGGCAGATACCGGAACATGTGCATGCACACACACACACACACACATTCATACAGTGCCAACTCGCACCCCACCTGTTTCCCAAGAGACACTGGCTGAAAGGTGTGTTTTCACACTCTCTGAAATCTTAATTAAAGTAGATTTGCCCTGAGGCCTCTACTGAGGAGTCAACAAAACTGATAAATGTGTACTCTGGCTGTGCTCTAACGCAGCTGCTCTTGTTTTGTTTCTTTTTCCTTTTTTGTTTTTGTCAGAAAACGAAACAAAGCTCAACTGTAGTTCGGAGAAGGTCGTACTAACAAGAAAGCGGAGAAGTTCTACAGCGAAATTACAGCAAATCAGTTATTATTAGATGGCATTGCACTGAAAAGAAAATATGAACAGAATAATACCTGTAATTGTGATAATTATTTATGCTGGTAATGTAATTAGTAGTAGTGGTTTTAGTTGCAGAAGTTGTTCGTATATACATCTGAACCGTGTGTCACAAAACGGCCTGAAGCTCCTCATTTTTTCCCAGCCATTACCTTTCCAGGAAAGAAAAGAAAAAGCTCTTATCGAGGATGTCACGGGAGAAGGAACGAGCTTTGGGAGGTGCGACATAAGTGAGCGCAGTCACAAACCAATGAGACGAACAAATGTTGCATGGAGGACATGCAAAGAGCGCATGCCTGTTTGCACTCGAAGACTTTACATACACGGCCCCAGCGTGACTTATCAATGCTGAATTATCAATTTTGGGCAAAATCAAAAGGTTGCATTGGTGTCCATAAACCATGAGATGCCAACATCACATTGATAGACATGAAGTAAGTCCAATCTACCGCTGGCAGCTTTTCTGTTCTTTGAATGCAAGCAAGAAGCAAACTGTTGAGTTTGCACAAGTTACTGATGCAGGTGTTGGGATCGTTCAGGATACTTAAAAAAAACTACTGGATATATATGAGCTGGAGATGTGATGTATTTTAACTTGTCAAATGTCACTTATTTGCACTTGGTACAACAATTTCACCTCTGCCTCCGTCTGCGAGAATTCATTCGAGCCTTCCGAATCAAGCGTAATGACTTTAGTACGTTTGAGATCGAGAGAAAAATTTGGAGATTGAACCCTCAACCTCCCGTCGCAACGTCGCCGCTTGTCGGTTTGAATCGCAACCCGACCGCCGCCCGTGGTGTGACCCCGTTTTTGCGACGGGACCTCCCACTGCCTCCACCAAGGGGGGGCCACGATTGACTGACGTATCTATGTTGACGTCACACGGTGTGATGTCATGAGTTCACACGTCTTTCTTACTCTGGCGTGTTGATCCAGATGATGTCCAAATGACAGTAATACACGCACTCCTTGTCTCTGTACGAGTAGCACGTGCATCTCTTCGTGCGCCCCCTGGCCTGCGGGGCCTCGTCGCCCAGATCATTCGATCCGCGGGTCACGATCGTATTCAGCTTCAGCTGCTCCTCCTCCCATCTCTGGCTCACATCCTTTCTTGCCGAGGAACCTGAAGGACAAAAAAGAGATCCGATGTAAAACCCGCCTGGTCGGGAAAGGAAACCTTTGGCCTTTAACCTCCCATCCAGAGTTTGAAACTTTCTTTATATGCAAAAATACACCTCCCTTCATTTCTGTGTTCACGCACAACTGATGGAGCATCACCGCATCACTTCACGACACACCGTCGTAAAAAACTTCACGCGACTTGTATGCTTTTCCTGACAGTGATTAAATCATTTGTAAATACTGTTTAACTTTGACGGGTCCCAGTTGCTTTTCTTTTTTTTTTTTTATATGATTTTTCCCAATAAAACTCAAGTGCTTGTAAAATTAGACCCCCCCCTCCTCCTCCCAAGAGAAGTGTATAACATAGAAAAAATAGAAGCGACCTGCTGTTGTCTAAATTTACAGAATAATCACCTAATGAAGTTAAGATGGTGTGTCGGTCTCAGGCAAGTATGTCGGCACTGCGGAACATATAAGACCGTCTGGCAGTTGATCTTTCTCCCGTTGCATAACAGCGAAAGGCCGCCTCGTCGGGTTTACTCTGGAATCTGTATGCGGATCCCGGTCCATACGGTCATACTGGATTTATATTCTGTAAGCACTGTTTCCTTGAACTGCTTGGTATTTATAGACCAACAGCAGCACTCATCACTTACTAAAAGTCAGTGTGAAGATGCTACTTTCTTTTTTTTTCCCGCTTTTTAATGGATCTCCTGGAACCGAGCGAAGTCGGGAGACGTCTGGAGATAAGCATGAATCATATTCTCTGTAATTCTGGGGTAATTCTCAAAAAAAGTTGTTGATTTATGTGAAACAGCTGGAAAGGAGTCTATAAAAATCAAATCTTGTATAGAAATAACCTGCCATCGCCATGGTAACGGCATTGGTGAATATCAATTAGGTTCCTGGTCGCTTTGAGTGTCATAGCCTTAACATGAACCTGATGTTTTGAGCCCCAAATCCATTGTCATCTCACTTCAAAACTATAAATTCAAGCTTTAAAATATGGAAATATTGCACACAAAAAGTCAGTTATATGAAAATTAAGTAAATACAACTTGAAAAAATTTGTAAAAAAAAGAGCATATAATACATCACCTTTTGGAACACAAAATGCTTTAAACTCACTATTTCCTATATATTCCCCCCAAGAGATTCTGTGAACCCCAACCTCAAAGTTCTGACCACACCCACGGAGAGACACATGTCTGAGCCACGTTTTTGTCCCATTTACAAACCAACCACACTGTTTGGGTTTTTTTAGTTATTTATTTATTTTTTGAATACGCATAGTCAGGAGCCAACATGACCTCAACTGTATCAAAATACTTTGTCTCACAGTCAGTTAAAATAAATCAATAGGATAATCTGTGACTGTATGCATACGGTATATGTATATATATTATTTTTTATTCATTTTTTTATCTAAAAAAGAACTCATTGACTTACGTGAGTTGCATTTATGTTCAGAATCAAACATTATGTTCGTCCGCAGGCACAACTATTCTGACTTTCAATTCACATGTAAATCAAACAGATCGTTTTATGAAGGTGCAAAAGAGCAATACTAACCTGATCATCTCATCGATTTATCACCAAAAATGTCATGTAAATCATGTATTTACAATGACCTTATTGGTTGTTTGAACTGAGAAGAGCACTTTTTTTTCAAACATGCAGATACACATGCAAACGTATGTATGCCTTTTCCCTATTTGTAAAATAATACATATTAATCTTTTTTTTTTTTCTTTTTGGGGGAAACTAGCGTGTCAGTGATTGCAGTTCTAACGCGCCACATCTCTCGGATCAGATCCCTTTACTCTTTGCTACCTGGTGACATTTTCACTTCTGGATGAACTGATTCATCGGTTACATCAGTTCACAAATTGCAATACATGTTTATATACATATATATGTATATACACACACACATATATGTATATATGTATTCATACATAATTATCAAAGACTTTAAGCTGACCTTCCTAGACCTGTTACAGGTATCAGGACTAATAACCCATACTTTTCTGTGGCCCCATCCCAGCTGCGCAGTGTTTTGCCACGCAATAATTTCTATAACAAAGGTGATAGATGATAAAAGTCATGATAAAAAGGTTGTAACTTACTTGCAAGAGATGCTGTCAGCAAGATCAGAACCACAACTCCCAGATCAAGCGATGACACATTAGCCATCACACGAGAAACATGAGAGATTAAAAATAAAAATGGAAAGACAAAAAATAAAAAATAAAAAAATACGAGGATGCTCGGTCCCACTGAGTGTAAATCTCCCAGGGTCCTGAGTGTGAGATTTTTAGCAGGAGTTTGGTTTCTGTTATTTTAGGACGTCCTGATAAAACATCTCATCTTGCAAGTGGCTGCTGGCAGCCTGAACAGCAGCTGCTGCAACTCTGAGTTTGCTTCCAACTGAGCCTGCTGCTGCTATTATCAACTGACAGCTCAGTTGCAAGCTAACTGTAACATCAGTCAGCTTCCTGTTTGGCCTGTCAAAATAAAAGTCCAGCTAAACTACCATGTGTCAGTATGTGTGCGTCTAAGTGTGTATGAATGTGTGTGTGTGTAGGCTTCCATTAGGGTCAAAAAAACACTTTTTATTCAGGAACCAGGTCTACTCTCAAAAGATCCAGAAATATACATATTAATAGCCATATTTACAACTAAATTCCATGCAATTTGTGATCACAATAAGCACTTCTAAATTAAGGATTTAAAAAATTATCTCAACAAATTCAGATAAAATTGCAGGCCAATAAAGCATGGCATTGAAACTCAAATTGTTTGATTTTGAGTATCCATCTTGCAAGTGACTCCTCCCTCCACCCTTCCAATTCATAAATAAAATCCAATTATTTTGTATCTGCTTCTTTTTGAATATGTGTAAATTAATATAATAATATTAACAATAATAATAATAATAATAATGATAATACTACTACTACTACTAATACTACTAGTGATAATAATAATCATAATTATAATAATCATCACAATAAATAATCATAATCATAATAATAAACGTGTTTTTTTTTGTTTTTTTTTCACTGTTTTACCGGCAATGGGTGCAAATCTTTCATCAAATTAATAATGATCCTTGATGAATCCCATTCATGCGGTGTCTCTTTTAAAACCCCGACGCACTTTTTTGTATTTTGTAATACATTTTTTTCCACTTCCTGCCGTCGTCTGGTTACTCAAGGAGAAGTGACAGTTGAGTCTGCGCTCAACAACCGCTTAGTGCTGCTCATCGCTGCTTCCAAAGGGGACCTACTCAGGGATGCTCCATCCCACAGAGGTAAAATTCCCCTGTCGGCCTGAGGGGAGGACACCCCCTCCGCTGGAATGTCACCTGTTTCCTACAAAAGAAGAAGAATACCAGAGTCCGTCTGCATAAATAGGAGTCAAGTCTTTCGCTATGTGATAGATTCGTTTTTGGGTTCACCCGTGATGAACTGAAACAGCTCTTTTAATCCATTCCTGACTTTTGAGGGAAAGCTGGAAACCATTACTGTTGTTTATCACACACTTTGTCAAACTGCATTCTCTGGGAAATGTTTCAATATATATATCCTTTTCCAAATCAGCACTATAATGTTTTTGTCCGTTTATTTTAACACATGTTCCAAGGAGCATATCGGTTTGTTGAACCCATTTCCGGGGATTTTCACTTTTTGCAAAGCTATACATAAAGAGTTCATACTCATCCAAATTTGTTTTTTGAAGAATAAATGTTTTGGCCTCCGTTGTATCTGATCCGAACTGAAAAACATACACAAACACTGACTAACACCAGCATATTCTAATTCTGAAAGTGAATGCAGTTTCTATTGTTTTCATGTGACATGGTCAAAATCACTTTTTGAGTTAAAGTGGTAGATTCAATAAGCGGTTCGACCGACCCGCTGACGAAACATAAGACTCAAAGCCATGCATCACCCGAGGCTGGCAGAAGTTACACTCCACATCCGCAATCTGAGTGGTTCGCAATCAACAGCCGTGAGACAGCGGTGACTTGATCTGTGAGTAACCGGATGAGCATTCGCCCAAATGCTGAGGTGAGGAGATCTCAGGAGACGCTGGATCACAGGACAATTTAAAATTCAGCTCACGGCATGATTTCCTTTTTGGGTGTTTTGAGACGACACAAGAAAAACAGCGGGGTAACCTCTACGACGGGGTAGTCGAAGGTGGAAGACCACCCGGAAGGCACGAGGGAAAGAAAAACACAAGGCGACATTGAACTTGAGGTGACATGAATGGTCGGTCTACTCGTACAGGTAAAGACGGAGGGGAAAGACTTTCTGCTCGTGTTTTTCTTTACATTTAAAGTCCTCTTAGACGCTTTCGTACAAAAGACAGCCGTGATTTGCCAGAACCTGATGTTTCACCATTATATGCCCTCTTGTGGATGAATGGCTCAACAGCCCCGTCACCTTTACGGTCACATAATGTGTCTGTCGGCAGTGATGGGGAAATGTCAGACACATATATCTATATATATCTAAAACTATGCTATGTGTATCTATATATATATATATATATATCTGTGTATGTACGATCAGTGTATGTGTTTGTTTATATAAAAACATACCACCATTCAAAGTATGATGTGTGTGTGTGTGTGTGTATACATATACATACATACATATACTACTCTATCCATATATATATATATATATGTGGGATCTTCAATCTATCTATATACATGTATATATTGATCTTTCGCTGTAGATCTTTATCTATGTGTATATATGATATGTATATATATATATGTGTGTGTGTGTATATATATATATATATATATATATATATATATATATATATAAATACAAATACATATTGTATATATATATATATATACAATATGTATTTGTCTATGGGGTCTTCCTCAAAATGAATCAATGAAATAAATGAATTCATAAATGGATGATAAATACTTGTGTAAGGTGTCTCTACCTTTGAGTCTTGGTTAGATGAAGACCTCAAAGCGTCGTTGAAAAAGAAAAGAAAAACATCTTAAACTTAAATGCAATAAAATCATAAGCACATTTTTTTCCTGCAAAGGCTTGTCTTCCAAGCTTAAAAACAATCTTTTTTTTTTTTTTTTTTAAATATACTTTACACTGTAAAGCACTTATATTTATGTGTCCTTCTATCCATATACACACTTATAAATAGCCCAGGCCTCTCCACCCCATTATAACAGTTTATTAAAAATGTCCACACATCTGAGCCGCAGAGCCGGGTTACAGTCACGCAAACTTGCGTCAATTATTAGGGGGTGGTGTTATGTCTGCCTAAGATATTGTATCTACCCTGAGCTTGGCCGGCTCCGCATTTGAATTCTGCTCTCGGCCTTTAGCTCCTGGAGCAGAGCCCATCCTGCTGCTAGAATTTCAGCCTCGGAGTGACTGTTTACTTGCGTCTAAATCAATGCTGTAGCCGAAGGGCGATGTGTGTAAACCGGCCCTCAAGGTATGCGGGGTGAGGACCCAGGTGTATAGCGGACTGTAAAGAGCTACATGTGTGGCCCAGATGGGATCCACATGTGTATAGAAGGAGGAAATGTTCACTTAATGCAGAAATAAAGTCACTATTTTGATATTTCCTAGAGTCCAATGCAGTGGAGATCACTAGATAAAAACTATAAAGCAGTTTCGATTCTTTTTTTTTTATGCTACACTTGCGTGTCCTTGAACTATTTAAGGAAAATCCAGATGAAATTAAGATGTTTTTCTAAATCTAGGGGACCAGATGTGTGAGTTTCGGTATCTATACCATATATTGTTGTTGTAATTCAGCTCCTGCAGGATCAACTGGAAATATTGCAGAAAAGTGCGAGTACACTGTGTTTCAAAGCCGGGTTTTGCATTTCGGTGTTAACGTGTCAACACGACAAGGGATAGTCAAACAATTCATTTGACCTCAGAATTTGCGTAGTTTCTCTAAAAACACATAATCCTTCCATTCATCACAAAAAAAAATTAGAAACATGGCTTTCGATGCACAGGAAGGGATGAAAAATGGTTATATGGCAATAACTGTTAATTTCAGCTGTCAGACTCGTGCAGTGGATGGGAAGGTCAAGTGTAAAGTGGGACCAAAAAGGAAATCTATGTGTGCACGATATTTTTTGTCACCGCTGTCAAAAAAGAAAAAAAAAAGGTTTTTGCACAATGAAGAGAAATCTACAGCCATATAAGACGATTATTACAGATGAACACATTACATTTAACATTTTTATGGAAACTATGATCATTACCCCTGTTTTTTTTTTTTTTTTTTGTGACGTCTGGAATTTGGCTGAAAATGGAAAGTCTGCCTGATGTCAGCGTTAAGCTCTGTAAATAAAATTTCTCTTCAAAGCATAATATTTCAAATTACTTAACCGTAACATTATGTTGTTTGGATGATGCTGTTTCTGTTGTATATAATTTTTGACTTTTTTTTTGTTTTTGACTTTGTCAAGTGAACTCTTTTTCTTCCAGGTCCTTTTCTGCTTTTACAAAAAGGCTTTTTCTGGATTTTTTTTTTCCAACTGGGCCTGAATATTGAAAAGAATCTTGCCAAAATGAAGCATCTCCCTGGAAGCTTTTATTTTGCCATTTCCTTGCATGCATACAACTTGAGCACCCATCACACCTACAGGGTACTATCTAACAGTGCGTGGTGAACAAATTTAGGATCAGTTCAATTGAAAGAATTTAAAGAGAGCATTTTTTTAAAAAAAAAAAGATCTATTTATTGGATTTATTGGAAACTCCCGTGGTTGCAGCACAAGGATGTATTAAGAAACCTGAATGCAGGGAGGGCTGCAGATGTGTGACTGCAGACGTCTCCCACCGGGACTGGAATTATCTACTTAATTACCCCATTTGATTGGTTTGGACCAGACTTTTGGAACTGATTTTGCAAGTCTACAATACTGTTAAAATCCCATCCGTTTATTTTCCTTTAAATGTGAGCAGGTAGGCCTGGGCTTAGCCAAGAAGAACCACAGGCGTCTTGCTCTGTGGAGCCAACCAACCTCCGAGACCTGCCCCGCAGGAGGGATGATTTTATTTATATTTTTCCTGTGACATTAAACAGTTTTTACAATGAAATAAATGGAGACCACAGCTTTGGTGTTACATCGATCATAATAAGAAGAGCTGTTCCCTTCAGGGATCGCTGCAGCCAATAGTCAGCCTCCATTGAACCCCATTCTCAACAGCATCCTCTCTCAGACCAACTAACTTCATGTCGTCTTTCGCTCCATCCATAAATCTCCCATTTGGTCGTCCTGCCGTAATTCCACTTGCATCATCCTTCTATCCAGATCCTCACCATCCTTCCTCTGTCCACATCGAACCCATCTCAGCCTGACTTTATCTCCAGAACATCGAATATGAACTGACCCTCTTATGGACTCATTCCTGCACCTATCCTTCCTTCCTCCTTCCCCCAAAAGAGAACCTCAACATCTTCATCTCTGCCACCTCCAGCACTGCCTCCTGTCTTTTCCTGTGTCTTTAAACCAAAGGGTCACCCCTGACCCTTTTTCCACCCGTTCCGACCAGCTTGAAGACATTTCTCTTTTCACGCTCTCCATTCCTCTGGACTGTTGAACCTTCACGCGCCCCCTTCCAGTGCATACCTCCGCCTCTAGATTTCCCACTTACTCCCTGCTCACACTGTATGTATATATACTTATATATATATACATACATACAAAATACACACATCTATACAGGACTGTCTCAGAAAATTAGAATATTGTGATAACGTTCTTTATCGTCTCTAATGCGATTACAAAAACAAAAATTTATTTTTCATGATATTCTTATGGTTTGAGATAGGATTTTTGAGTTTTCTTAAGATTTAAGGCATAATCAGCAATATTAAATTAATAAAAGGCTTGCAATATTTCAGTTGATTTGTAATGAATCCAGAATGTATGATATTTTTTGTTTTTGTAATTGCATTGCAGAAGATAAAGAACTTTATCGCAATATTCTAATTTTCTGAGACAGTTCTGTATAATATACATACATATATATGTACGGACACGCATATAAATGTATGTATACACACATACATATTTATCTATCTATGTATGGGTGTGTGTGTGATTTCATTCATTGACTGGTGTCATGAGAGATGATTTGTGACAGCTGGCCTATGAGTTTCCTTGACTGTCAATCCAGAGATTACACATAAACATACAAACATATGTATATGTAAAAATGCCTACATATATATATACTGCTCAAAAAAATAAAGGGAACACTTGAACAACACAATGTAACTCCAAGTCAATCACACTTCTGTGAAATCACAGTGTCCACTCAGGAAGCAACACAGATTCATTTTGACTTGTTTTAAGGACATTACATCGATGTTGGATCAGCGTGGAGTTTGTTTTTACACTTTAATTTTGAATGTGATTCTTATCCAGACCTCCATGGGTTAATACATTTGATTTCCATTGATCATTTTTGTGTGATTTTGTTGTCAGCACATTCAACTGTGTAAAGAGCAAAGTGTTTCATAAGAATATTTCATTCATTTAGATCTAGGATGTGTTTTTTAAGTGTTCCCTTTATTTTTTTGAGCAGTGTATATATATATATATATACATATGCATAAATATACACACATATACATATGCATATTCGTATTTGTGTGTGTGTGTGTGTGTAATTTGATTGCTTGCCTTGTGCATGAGAGAATTGTGACATGTGCAGCAGGCCTATTAGTTGACTGTCAATCCAGAGATTAAAATCTGAGATTAAATTCATGCATTTATTCATTCATTCATTCATTGTGTGATAGACAAAGCAACGTTCACTCCCTCATTCAAACATCTGGCCACTTTAGGGTCTCCCACTGATATTTTTCGGAACGTTGGAGGAGAACATGCAAACTCTGAACAGGAAGGATCTTCTTGCTGTGAGTTAGAAGCATTAACAGATTAATAAACAACTAAATAAATGGAAAAACTTTTAGCTTAGCTGCTAGATTAACATGGAAATTCTCCATTAAAACTCAGGCAGTCTGCAGGTCTGCTGCACACACACTCATAATGGTCGCCTGTGTAACAAGAGTTGTTACAATGTAATAACCTCTGTCATTTGGGGGACCTTGAGAAACCTTACTGTTCCGGAGAATTCTTTGTAGATATAATGGGGTACGAGGACGCCGTAAACAGCGGTTATGGAATAACTGAACCCAAGCACTTTTCCCCCAGTGCTCGGTTTGCTTTTCAATGCAGTCAACATCAGTTACTCTGGCATGTCCGGCCGTAAACTATGCGTTTGCTGTAAACAACATGCAACCGAAGATCAAATACTATCATTTACCGGAGTAACTTAATGTTTTGGATGCATTATAGTTTTCCCATGCTACAGGTGAGGTCCGCCCGCTGGACTGCCTCTCCTCCCCCTACCGAGTTTCAGGTGGAATGTAGTATAGACAAGGCGGGAAGTAATAAGCCACAGGAAGGACTAATAAACTCCTTCATTCAAAGTGATCCAAGGGCAACAAGCACTTACTTGGTGATAGCACACCATGGATTAGAGGGAAGAAGAAAAAAAAAACCTACACCCATATTGTCCTTGTCATTTCCTGCAGGCTGGCGGGAAACAGGGGGCGGCACAAAGGTTTTCTTTTTTCGGGCGGGCCCAAGCGTTGCGTTGCAAAGTCTAAAAAAAAAAATGTTTAAATGCTGAAACATAAATGCACATATTAAAAAAATTGGATAAAATAAAACAAACATTTATATGTATATATTTAGGAAATATTCAAACAGGATCATGAAATAGTCAATTAATGCCGGTGTCCTGCGATCATTTTTCTTTTTTGTGGTTTAAACTGTCCTTTTTTAGGCGGATACATTATTCCCTGACTATGTGAATAAAGTTTCAATTGACTGCTGTGTTATTTTACTTTTTTTACTTTCCTTTTTTTTTTTTTTTCATTTTCATTAACTATTACATTATTTTTAAATCCCAACTTCCTATGTCATGATTTATGTGAATCTCAATTCTGGAAATGATTGTAAATACCGCCGCACTGATAATGATATTCGTATCCATAATAGAAAGATATACCTGACTTGGCTCTGTATGGGTCTATTGCTTAATTATTGACCCGTTTTAAGTCATCATCAATTGTGATAGTGATATTCATATCTGTAATACAGGAGTATAACTGAATTAGTCCTCTATGGGTTTTATTACTTATTTATTAACCCAGTTAATCATCTTAATGAATCATGACAGCGATGTTCATATCTGTAATAAAGAGGTACAACTGAATTTGCACTGTTTTGGTTTTAGTGCTTATATATTGACCCTGGTAAAAATTGTGTTATGGATTAATTAACCATAACCACCAAGGGTTTTCCATAAGAAACACTTAGTTAGTTTGAATTCATAGAAATCATTTTGACTATATTGTTGTGAAAAGTAAGCTTTGATTTAATGAATGATGCTTTCTGTGCAAATGTCTAAAAATCTGTTATGATTCATATATTCTACTTTTGTGTTAAAGGTGACTGGGGAACTAAGGAACAGACACACATTCACATTTTTTGTGCAAAGTTTAATTCACCAGGCCGAGTGGATAAACGCATTATAAATTAATAAATGTATAAATCAAAACGAGCTTTGTCAGTTTGACCATGACTGGATTTCAAATGCCTGTGACAAACCAGTAAATGCTTTTATAACTTGGCTAATTGACCCACCACACATTTTTTTGCACACATTTCCTGTCTGAAGCCGCACTATAAACTCACCCGGTGTGTCAAACCCAACAGGTCTGAACAAAGATAAACGCAGCGTTTCAAACACGCACCTGGGGAGTCCCAGAGGCTGAGTATTGACAAGCGAGTCACCTTGAGCTACAGCTCGGGATTTATTTACAAAAAAAAAAAAAAAAATTTCCCGTCCTCCCATTTCCTTTTCTGAACCTGACCGACCCGTTACAGCTTCTGACTCACGGCGGAGTGTAGACGGGCGAAAAGGGTCTCGCAACTCCAGCCAATTTCTGCTGGGATGATTGGCAGCAGGAATTGGCCCTAATGTGTGTGTTCGGCAGAATGCGTTGGTGAGTCACACCTGCAGGTGTTGTCTGATAAAGGAAAGAGATAGATCACAGGAGGGTAAACGACAATTATGGCCAATCATGTGTGTGTGTGTGTGTGTGTGTGTGTGTGTGTGTGTGTGTGTGTGTGTGTGTGTGTGTGTGTGTGTGAGGCTAGTCTCCGGCGATTGGTTCCTCAACGGTACGAGACCATTTTTGGGTTGGGTTTAACAGCCAATGCAGTGATTATGGTTCCCCCTGGCAGTTACGGAAATCCAAATTTAGGATTATACAGAATGACTGCTGGCTATTGGTAATTTTTTTTTCCTCTCTGTTGCGCTCAGGTTTCCAATGCACCGACGACGAAAGATCTCCAACACAAGGAAAGAACCACCTATACGACGGTGGAAAATGCTTCGGTATCTGGAAGCCGAATATGCAAATCACGTTTCACGTCTACAATAAGATTGCAGGTTCAGGTTCTGAAGAAAGACGATGGACGGATCCAAGTAGTCCCGAAAATATCACCGTAAACGCTCTGACTTTGGTTAACCTCGGTATCCGGGTTCAAGGCGGCGCCTTGGGGGCTGCAGGTCTCCCTTGTCTTCTCTGGAAGGAAACCCAACCACGAGAAATATATGCATTGTGTCCGTGAATCGGACATGAATAATCGACGATGTTTTTAAGGAACGTGGACCCGGAAGCGAAGGTGAAAGGCTCTGTGCAAAATTAGCATTTTTTCCTTGCGCACCCCTTCTTTATAGAAATGGAGAGATCTTAAACAGGACTCCATGTGTTTTCACTCCATTTTGGAAATGTCGCGTTCAAAAAACGATAACAAAGAATCGGAACATGAGTTAGCATTTGATGTTCAGTCCATTTTTTTTTTTTTTTTTTCATTTTTATCCTGGCTTGACGAAGACCACTCAGACCCCCGGGGTCAGGTAAGCCGTTGACGCTGAAATGTCTGTCACTATTAACTGCCGTTTATCATCCGTCTTAGATTTATTCTTGAAACGTCATGCATTGACCTTTCTGAGCCCAGGGTTGTAAAAGAGACTTACAGAGTACTCACATCCCTTTAAATGTCATTGATTTTATATGTCTGTCACATTTTATTGTCTGAATTCAGTCTCATCTTGTCATTCGGAGATGTAATTTTTTGTTTTTGCAAATTTTGATGAGTTTACAAGTGACATACCGCTACCTCTGAGACCAAGGTACGACGTTCGCCAGCTTTAGACAGATTCAACAGCAAATACGGTGGAAAAACAAAACAAAAAAAAAAATCAGGACCAAATCACGAATGCTGATGTAACGTATGTGTGTGTGCTCGTCCTGCAGTTGGACGCCGTGGTGATGGAGTAAGTATTGCAGAATGCAGTACGACTGCATCATATATTCCATGTTAGCCTTATAGACATTCTTTGGCTGTTGGTTTTTGTTTTGTTTTTTGTTACGAGGGGGAACGAGTGCTCTGCCCGGGGAACATTAATAGGAAAATAAGATAATTGTATGTATTTCTTTTTTTGTACGGAAATACATTGATGATATATGACTAATGGGTGGTGGTGGGGGGCGTTAAAGTTCGATGATAAGCTTGTCCTCGTCGTCGCTGCTGCTGGTGTCCAGTGTGTATTCCTGGCAGCACGTCGGCCTCGAACCGCCGATCACGCACTCCGCAGTTTGGTCGGCTTGACACTGAGCGGCCACGAAGTAAGACTTGGCAGCATCAGCTCCTCTGGGGTTACTTGCATCGCTGGCTCCTTCCGGTTGTGAGCACGATGAAGGCTCCGAAAGCCGTCCGGCGCAACTCTCCGCCACTTTGCCATCGGTCGTTCCGTGTTCTCCCGTCGATACAGCAGCTCCGGCTTGGCTAAGGCGACCGGCGGAAGATGTTTTGACGTCGCACGAGAGAGTTGGACTTTTATGACTTCCCGATGTTGATTTATTACAACAGCAGTTTGCCGCGCTGATATAACCTGAAGCCGCGTATCCTTGCTGTTGGGTCGTCGTCGGGTTCAACGTTTGTTGAACAACAGGTTCGACTTGTGAGTATGTGTGTTTCGCGCGCGCGAGAAAGCCCTGCGTCGTGGCGGGTCCACTCAAATCGGGTTGCCGAGCGATCCCGGCCCCCTGCCGCTCCGAAAAACAGGCGAGGATGGTTTCGTGTGGAAAGCTGAGAGGACCGGTGCGACTGCTGCCGGGAGGTGAGTTCGTGTTATTCGATGTGTTCGGAGGGAGCCGAGGGCACGCAGACATTCCAGAGTGAGTCTGGGAAAGCTGCCGCTCAGATCGCCGAGAGTTTTTAGAGGAATCCACCTTGACCTCTCTGTCTTCTCCCTGTTAATGAATAAAGAATGGAAGCATTACCATCATTCCATCCGTGATAGTGCAGCCATTGTCCTCCACCCATTTAGACTTTTCATTAGCTTTCTGCATCGCTGAAATACCAAAGATCTTAAAGTATCTGGTGAGTTATGCATCTTGACAAAATCATACCGTCGAGCTGATGGAGCATTCAAGGTTTCACAAGCGCTGAACCTCGGACATCCTTTATGCATGTTCGGGTTTCGGGTCGCTTTGAAGACACCGAGATGAAAACAAGTAGCTGTGTTCGCCGCACGTTAACTGAACGCAGATGTTGTGAAACGGACGGAGGCAACATATATCAGGTGTGCAATTACGTGTGGCTCGGTCATATATAAAACCATCAAGGGGTATTTGTTCTGCGTTTTATTTTTTTCTGTTGTTTTTTTTTCCTTGTAGTATTTTTGCCCGGGTTGGGAATAGCTAGGAGGGAGTCATATTTATTGTGCTTACTATGTCATGCGAATAACACAGGGCTTCAGCTTCAATGCCCTCGCTGTGGATTTAAAAAAATCCAAAGCAACTGCGTGGTGTCAGAGACTGTTATATGTCGGACCTGGCTCCACGTGATCCCCCGGTTAAGTCTGAATATACAGTGCACGGCCCGTGGGGGATTTGTGGTCTGGTTGAGCTGAGTTTATATAAAGTAATAAATGTATTTAGAAAGAATGCAGGGCTGGGAGGGGTTTCTGTACATTTTGTTCTTTTTGTGTGTTTTTTTTGGGGGGTTCTTTTTTTTTTTTTTTTTTCACGGTGTTTTTGTGTTTGCGTCAGTCTTGAGGGTTTAAGTTTGACATAATTATATAAACTTGGACTTTGGATAACATATGAGGATAAACATGGGCAGGGGAGGGGAAAAGGGGAAAGACTCACCCCGCTAATTCTTCTCTGTTGTAAAAGTATCTCCTGCTGTCCTGGCACCCTGTCCATCTTCCAATTGTCTTCTCCCAAAGCAGCTTTGCCCTCTTGTCCCTGCACAGTTTGCTGTACTTCCACCCCGGCTTGCTTCTGCCTCCCCTCATTGCTTTCAAACCGCCTGGGGGACAGACAGGGGTTTGGACATCCTGGTACAGACACCTCCACCTGAACACCTACAAGAAGAAATATTTATAGAAATATAAGAATAGTAAAAAATATGATTATCATTATTATCATTATTATTAGAAACAATAAAAAATAGCAAAAACACCAGCAGTAGCAACACCGACAACAGTTACAACAGCAATAATGATAATAATATTAATAATGATACAATAATTTACAAATTCACTAGCAACAGCAACAGCTATGACACTAACAACAACAACAGAGAAAAAAATAATCCTATTAGTAATAATAGTGATAGGCCATTAAATAAATAAATAATAACTAGCATTAGCACTGGCATTAGCACCAGCAATAGCAATGACAACTGTGGCATTCACAACAACGACAACAGTAACAACAATCGTATAATAATCATAATCATAATAAATTGTTGCAATAATGAATACAGACATAAATGAAGGAAAAAATAAATACAACTCATTCATCTCAATATGGAATCCACCATTTTTACGCAGATTAGTTACATTATTTTTCCAACACACAGTATCAGCTCTATGTTTATGTTTTATTTGCTTTATGGGCTAAAAGTATACAAAGACATAACACTGACAAGGGCCACGCGTGTCCTAAATCTAATATCTGTGCGTGACATGTGCAGGGAATAAGACATAGCATGTTTCAACTTACTGTGACCAAGAATAAATCCCACAAGTCATTGGGGAGAAACAATAAGATGCTGTTTATTTTAGTTTTGCATTTGAAGAAGTACAATTAGATTGCACTTGTTAACAAATATTTAGCACAGAAGAAGGTTGGCTATAGTTTTTGAGATACAGATTGTTTTTTTTTCTCATCATTCCATTTTTACCATTAGCCATTTAGTCACCCCCAGAGAGTTTAGATAACAAATATATACATTGCGGACTTGAATAAGTAAAATACTTCGTCTACATGGGGTAATGGTTTTATTTTCTTGAGATTGCATTGAAATAACAAAATGTCTTCTAGAGATAAGGATGTTAATTTATCTGATGCATTGAGAAGGGCCGAGGCCCTCTGGTCAGGACTTGATATAATCTCAAAATCTTGCTATAATTTGGGCAAATGAAGTTAATCTTTCTGCTCGGTCTGAACTCATCTGAAAAAACACGGTTGTACACAAGACCAATAGTCTCTGGAAGGGGAAGCAAATATGTGCACAAAGAGCCCTGGGATCCAGGCCAAGGTTGCAGCAAACCTCTCCCCGCCTGTATGTCATTTTTAAATACAACCCGGTAGCCTAGATATACTTGGAAAAATACTTCCAGTACGTGACCTTCATCCTACATCCACATTACGGTTTCTATAGCTACAAGCTGCCTCATCTTTTTGTTGCCATTGGATATGGTTACATCAGTCATATAAGATGTTTTTGCTGATATATGAATATTAATCTATAAATCAAAGTAATATGGTAATAACCCCATTAAATGAGCAAAGAATACCTGATAGGTAGAATATTATGCTTTTTTTGAACTGAATATGAACTGAAATACACTAGCCACGCTATAATGATGAAATAATTTTATTTGAGTGTTGATTTGGGGTTTTGCCTTTTTTTTTTTTTAAATCTACTAATTTTAAGTTCATGTCAATTAGCTCTGAAACACGAGAGCAGATCATTTGTCGGGAAAACAAGGGGTCACGTCGGGCAAGATGAGATTGTCCCGAAAAGAAGGGTCCTCAGTTCACCTGCAGCTGAAGTTATCATAGGCACATATCAGATCCGTCATCCAGCTGACTTCCTCCATACCTCTGCACCAGACTAGACAGATGCCCTCCAGATCAGTGGGCCTGGATAATATTTCCCTTGTTCACTGTAGCCACACGCCCATGGCCAGTAGCCAGTGATGTGATATCAGCTCTCCGTTCTATGCGGTAGGTGGATGGGCCGCAGAAATATGTTCAACTGAAATTAAAAACTAAAATATAAATGTAAATATTTCTAGCACTGTCTTTTTCCTTATTCTGTTTATCTATGTTACAATGAAGTTAAATTCTCTCAACTTGCATTTTTCTATTTTTTTTTATTATCTTTATTACTTTTATTTATTTTTTCTTTTCTGTTGCATTTTAGGTGATGCAATATTAAAACATTGAAAATCAAAAAAATTGTACTGCTTTGTATCATATCATAATTCTTCATTTATGTAAAATCAGCAGTCTGGAACTTGTTAAAGTCCCCAAGACGGTTCATACTGTTCTTTTTGCATGAACAAAACTGATTACAAGGAGTTTCACTGCTTCATCTGGTCATTTAAAATTGGGTCAGCACAAATTGCATGTTTATCCAGTTAGTATTCCTGGATTTTTGCCTCTCAGAAACCTCAATTTTCGTATATACTGTAAACAAAGGTTTTTGTTATTTTTGCTTTAGTAATAAGCCTCACGTTTTCCAGGCGGGATAAACGGCAGTGAACCTATAGCACCCTCTTATGGTTGAGCATTAAAAAAAGAGAAAAGAAACAATCAAATGACACCAGAAACGTAGCCAAACATTGCTGATAGAAATTGAGCCATCGCAATCAAATATCAAGAGTCCCTAGCTGAAACTAATATATTTCATGATGTATGCAATACTTGTCAAAATGTAAATTAAGACTCTTATCTATGTGATTTTTATGTAAGTCAAGTAAATGTGAGAACGTTTAATTTTTGATATATCGTCGCTGTCAACCGAATGTAACCGCAATAAATAACATTCGTTCATCATCCTGCAGTCAAGGTCGCAGGGATTTTGGAGCCTATCCCAGCTGTCTTTAAATGAGAGGCGATATTCGCCCTGGACCAATCACAGGGCCACATATAGAGACACAAGAACATTCACTCCCTCATATGGAGACATTCAACCGATCACTCTTTAGTTCTTTTAGGTGTCCGATAACCTGTAGACACGGTAATCCCCCTGCCGTTTTTCCCCAAAAGAGTTGACTGTACCTGCAGTGACTCTCTGGACACTCGTGGCCCGGCCGTCTTTGGACGTGTCCATCTGGATGTTTGAAGAAACTGATGTAAACAGCTCCGTGTGGACGCGACTGAGATCCTCTGAGAGAGAACGGGGGGTGTTCAAACCTCCCGGGCTGTGGCGTTCCACGTTTGCGTGTTCAGATGGCTGGAGATTATCCGCCGATGTAGATTCTTTTGGCACATCGCAAGGGAACGACACCTCTGGATTCTCCCGTCTCGGTTCTTTACTTTGATTAATGGCGAGCGTCCTGCAGGACAGCTCATCGGTACATGAAGCACGTGAGGCCTGGTTGAACCTCATTTTTCCATGATCTTGTTTGGAGACCTTTTCCTTGGCATTCTCTGTGCGTGTGTTACGAGTACATTTATGTTGGCTCCCTTTCACCATAAATACATTTTTCAAGTGCTTTTCTCTTATTGCTCCCGCAGACCGGGTCGTAATCACCTTTTGCTGACCGGGGAGCCATCGGGAGAGTGCGCCACCTTTGCCCTCACCCTCGAGCGAAGACTCGTCTTCGGCGCTGCGGTTCACCGAGAGGGCTTGTTCCTCGCATGAGGTCTGCGCCCCTCGCGATTTTATACGTTTCAGGGAAACGGCGGTTGATGCGACGCCAGCGCGGCCTGGAGTCTCCGCGGTTGTGTTTTCATGACCGTGTTGCTGTAGGGACAATCCTATGGCTTTGGGTGGTTTGGATTGATCTGGAGTTGAGTGGCTGTGGTCAGCCATGGGGAGATTTTGGAAAGGCCGGGGAGGATTTATGTCGTTTGTGGTTTGCACGGGTAAAGATTCACATAGTTCAGAATTCTTTTCATGTCTGGACCGTTCGGGGTCCTTTGCCTCGGATTTATGAGTTCTGCTCTGGATCATTTTCGAAGCTGCTTCTTCCATGTTGTGTTTCGGAGAGGGGCCGCTACCTGTGGGACGCTCGATTTGGGGTTCGATAAGAGCCAGCTGTTCGTCTGATATGATCTCCAAACATATCTGAAGGTCCGCGGTGTGAACGTGAAATACGTTTTGACCCGTCGGCAGCTTCGACTCGCAAGGCACAATATTGCACGGCATTTTAGGCGCGGTCGAGCCACAATCCTCAGATACGCTCGCAAGACCAAGCTGACCTGGGTCTCCAGATCCGCTGGAATCCTTATGAGAGGAGAGTGAGGGCGCAAGAGCGTAGGTAACGGTTTTCTCAGTGGTGATAGGTGTATTCTCAGGGAGTGACGGCGTGACAGAGCTGGGTACTTCCACGGGTGCCGATTCTGGATCCCGGTTTAAAACCGAACACTGTTTGACGCCGCTTCCCTCGATTCCCGTTGTTTTATCGGCGCCGTGCAGACCCGGGGTTGAGTCAGCACTCTTTGGAAACTTGAGCTGATACTTGGGCAGGAAGGTGGTCTTGGCAGTGGAAGTGTTACCTGCTCGAACATTTGCATTTATTATGCAGGGAGGTAAAGCGGTCCCTTTGGGCTGAGTATGGCTTGGATTTGTTTGAAGGTTGACGTAACTGAGATCTGTGCTGTGCTGAGGCCAGCAGCCAGTAACAGAGGGAGGGGAATGAATCAGTGTGTTTTGGCCGGTCTTCATCACCACTGAGTTGATCATTTTATCATCGGTCTTCTGCTTTTTCCTGTCTGAGGGAACATGGGTGCTGCAAACTCCTGAGGCGGGGTCAACATGTTTCTGTTTATCTGTCACAGACTCTACTTCTGTTTTGTTTTTGACGTCTGCATTCTTAGGAACCAGCGACCCATTGGAAGGTGACGGTAAAGTTGACAAAGATGAATTTCTGTGGACTGAGGGTTGAAGAGTACTGTTTGATGAATGTTGCTGGTTAGTGTCTGGGTTCACATCTCCACCGCAAGGTTTTGCAGAAAGGCAAGTTGTCGTATTACTTCCGGTAAAGCTTCCAGTTGAACGTGTTGCCATTTCTGTCTCTTTGTGAACTGCTGACATTCTTTTTTGCAGCCCCTGAAAGATCTCCTGCTCTGGGTTTAATGAAGACTTCCGGCCTTTGATCGTGCCGCCATCTCCGCCGTCATAGAGTTTCTTGAATCTCCCTCCCCCGTACATGTACCACTTGTTGTAGGCAAACTTCTGAGCTTTCTTCCGACGCAGCTTTCGATTGTTTGGCTCACCACAAATGTCACTGCCGTCCCCATCACAACTAAGACTACTTGCGCACGCCTCCTCCATAGACGAATTAATGGAGGGAGCATCTGTTGCGTGGTTGCAGTCTACGGCTGTCTGCCTGACCAGTGGGCGGTGGGAGGATGGCTGCTGGCTCGCAGGCTTTATCGCGAAATCTGTTGGATTGATCTGGCCCGAGCTTCCTCTCCGAATGAGAGTTGCATAATCGCTCTGATAGGAGGAGGACGGGCTGCCTCTCTCGGGCTGCAGGAGGGTAACGCTGTACGGGAGCGAATTGCTCCGGATTAGGGGGGCATGCTCCGTGCCGGTGCATTGGCTCGTCGGGCCAGAGCTGTACAGCCCGGGATTCTTGTTTCTGTGCATCCCGACATTGATAGCCTTGCTGATCCTCATGTCAAAGTGAAAGGAGTCCTTGTACGTGTACGGCATCGGGAGGTCAATGCTACCCTGCTTTGAGAGGACCGTCTTTCTCGGTCTCACGTGCTCAAGCTGCTTGTCCTCCACAACGGCTGAATTCTCGGATATCAACTTCGATATGCGCTCCTCCAGCGTCTTCTGCTCTTGTAGCTTCCTCGTAGCGCCTTTTGGCGCTTGTACGTTGTGGCACGGTTCTGAAGGTACAAGCGCACTCATAGTTTCTTCGGGGACCTCGGCGGTGGATTTGTTGAGGGAATCCATGCTGTGGTCACCGCCCTCGCTAAAACCGGAGTCGGTGCTTTCGTGGCTCTGCGCCTTTGTCCTACACGCTGAGGTTTCCCACTGCTTGGAGAACAGAGTGGCCTCTTGTCTCTGGAGGGGTTGATGTCGACCAACAGCCGGTTCTCCTTTGTTTAGCTCCGCCTTTTGGCCTCCGTTAACAAATTGCATCGGTTCGGCCAGAGTTCCGTGAACTTCCAAGGCATTGTTGGTTGATGTGGAAGGACAGGCTCTCTCGTGAATATGGTTGTCCTTTTCCAGGCTGCCACATTCCTTGCTGCACTCGTCGAACGAAAAACTGGAGGTGCTGGTGTCCCTGGAGCTCGAGATGCTGTCCACGCTGCTCTGTTCGGATTCGTAAGAGAGTCTGGCGTGAGCTTGAGTGCGCTTGTGTTTGTAGAGGTTGCTCTGAGTCTTAAACGAAACCCCGCAAACGGTGCAGGGATAAGGTCGCTCCCCTGTGTGGCAGCGGAGATGCTTCTCCAGGACGCTGGGCTTCATACAGTCGCGTCCGCAGTGGATGCACACGTGTTTCCCCACCGACCGAGGTCTGGCCGCAGGAGCGGCAGATGCCGGACTAAATCCCGGCTGGGATTGCAACCCGCCGACAATGTGGAACTCCAGGAGGGTAAACGGCGGCGCGGGCAGATGGAGGGCGTCCAGATCCGGAGCGGGCGTCGGAGACTGAAAGTGAGGCCGCGCTGGCAAAGCAGGCACCGGTTGGAGGTAAACGGCCGTCAGTGGTCCCCGCGCATCCATTCTTTTCTCTGTCTGTGCTGCGACAGAGCTAATGTTCACCGGAGCGCTCGCCAATCCCGGCTTGCTAGTCTCCATGGTAACACTGCTGCTGTCGTGATGCACCAGTGCCAGGTCTCTTAATACCTATAAAGATGAGAACAGTTTGAGTGAGACCTCTGTTTTGCTTTGCATCAAAAGTAAAGGTTGAATTTCTAGGTTTTATTGGAGAGGGAAAAGAAACTTGGAGGTTGGGCAGAATTTCAAAATTGGTTGAACAAAGAAGCGAGCATAACATACACACACACACATATCCATAAAAGTATATGGATATTATATGTACATAAAATCAAGACGAGGAGGAGGTGATGATGCCAGATCACTCGGTCCCACATGGAGGGACCGAGCAGGACCTCAGAGGATTTTACCTCTTTATACGAAAAGTGTCTCCACAAACCATCTCCTTCCTCCCGTTCACAGACTGTAGTAACATTTAGTCTCATGACACTTGTGCAACCGACAAATCAGAGCACAAAGTCACCCACGGCATACAAACTCTACCCTAATGTTGCGAAACAGCTTCTGCAAAGGCTGTTGGTGTGTGCTGTGAGGTGCCACGGTTTATATCTCATCAGGGACTCGTGTGTGTTTTTTTAATTTTTGCAAAGCACCACTTTTTTTTTGCTACCGAGACTAGTTGGCCTGTGTTTTGTCAGAGCGAGTTCTGTTTGCGACGCACTTACAACTTCCTTCTTGCAACACCCGCATCATATCGTAACGCAAGGCTTGCAAAAAATGAAGCACAATATCACACCAATGCTGCGTTTTCTTTTTTTTTTTCTTTTTATTTCTTCTAATTTGCAAATATCGCCGTCGGTTGGCAAGCGGGACGAAATAAATGGAAACGAGGAATCGAACGAGCGGCACCGTCACAGAGGGCAGATGAGAAAAGGAAAAAAAAAAGACGGATCGGTTGTGTGTGTTGACAAATGAATTAAAAATAAAAAACTGTTAAAACATATTCACTCACCTTCTCACTTCGCGCTTCAGTCGGGAAGGCCAGCCAAACTGAACTCTGCCATCTGCAGAGCTCCAACTTTTTTCAATCTGCTCTTTTGTCCAAGCCATGTGCCTTTTTCTTTCTTTTTTTTTTTTTTTGTCCTCGCTTTGACAAGAACTGCTTCTAGTCACAAGGAAGCAGAACAAATGCAAATGAGAGAGAAGATGCACTATGAAATTGAAGCGGTGAGGGAAGAGAGTGAGAGAAAGGGAAGGGCTGGCTGGCTGGCTGGGTGGGTGTGAGGCTGTCACCAAAAAAAAAAAAAAAAAAAAAAAAAAAGACTTCCGGAGGACAAGTTCAAAAACAGAGATCATGGAGTGTGAAGAGGCCCCGGCGCACAGATGGATGATTTCAAGTCGGCGTAAAGTGTAGAGGATCGGCATGGAGGCTTTCCTTCGGCGTCATTGCCGGACGGCTGACTGACTTTCGCTTCAACAATTCTGGTTCAGTTATGTACTTACTCACCCACCTGCCTACTTCCTCCCACACACTGTATTTCATACACCCACATAGACGAGAGAGCATCGCTGAGCTCCGCTGAGCGTCCGCCGCTCTCGCTCTTTCAGTCGCAGAACAAATGGGTGAACTGTGAGCAGCTCGGAGTGAACAGCCACCTCCAGCCTCGGCCGGGATTAATCATTGTGCCGCGTTTCACCAGATAAACACACGTGCTCGTGCAAGCAAGGGTTTTTTTTTTTTTAAATCAATGAGTTACACTTTCCGGAGGGTTTATAGCAGAGCCATTAAATCCCTGCTTCCAAAAGGTCAGTTAATGCTGTATAACAGTATGATAGAGTTTAATCAAGAGTCACATGTTTTAAAATGGGTTTAGTCATTGCTGCTGCTAATTCTGTCAGTTTTCATGCATTACCCGCAAAAAGAGAAATAGGGGGGATAGCGCTTGAGCAATTTGGTTCTAGTTCTTCTTTGGATTTCTCCACTCAAAAGTCAAGTCCCTCTCAATCTCAAAAAAAACTTGAAAACCATACTCCACCTCAGATGATAGCAAATGATACGAAGGCCGCCGGAGGATGTATGTTGCAGTATAACTTAATAATAAGTCTCCATAGCCTGTGGGAACAGAGTTCGAGATTTGATGAAATATCATTTCTTTATTTTTTTTGTTCTTTCAAGATCTGCAACCTGGAAAATCTACAAGTCCAACAAAGGCGTGAGTAGTTATTTATGTATTTACTTATATATATATATATATATATCAATTTAAATAATATTAATTTATTTATATATTTTAAATTAGAAGAAAAAGTAATGATATATGATAATGTATCTGCAGATCATTGCTGCATAGATTCATTCTTTAGCATATTAATTTGCAATATTCACGTTCTGTTGAACACCTTCAAATGACTTGGCCAGTCGAATGTATTCAATCAAATGAATCTGTTTTGGGTTTTTTTTTTGACCCCTTAAAAATGTTGCCTTCATCCAAACTCGGAAAATTGCATCGTAAAAAAAGGGGGGATTAATAAAGTTATGAGGAGATTAAATTCAGATGTTCAGTATCCAGTGTTTGTTATTTGTCCTTCAGGGTTGAACAAATTTCCACATATTCGGTACTCTTGTCAAGTATTCATTGGAACACAATTTTACAAAATAAAAAGCAAAATAAACTGAAAAAAAAAAAATCCCAAGACACTCATTGCCTATTTCTTGAGTTTTGGCTTCAAGGAAACAAGAATTTAGAACTTATTACCTTTAACATGAGGCAAAAATAGGCATTGCAGGTCCAAATCTCACAGGAACAGACACTTACCGAGATTCTTACCATGGCTTCTCATAATATGCTGACATTCAGACAGAAATCAAGCAAAGAGGGAGGAAAGATTTGCTTTGGGTCTAATTTCACCAATCACACTGTATCTATACATAATAACATAGTTTCAAATTACTTTTGCTTTTTTTTCTCCTTCCAATCAAAGTATCGACATCACAGAACCTCAGAAAACTGAGCAAAACAACACTTGGATGCTCGCTATCGAATTTGGAATCCTTCATTCACAGCAACTCTTTTCCATGCAAGAAGAACAGGATTTGTTTGTGAAGTTAAGTAAAGGCCAGAACCTTTCAGAATCATTCACTCGCCAAATATTACACTCAAAGCCATATTTCTTATTATTTATTAATGGTTTCAAGTCAAACCATATACTGGAATAGTAAGAACAACAACAACAAAAAGAACATCTATCTTTTATAAAGGGACATTTATGGTTTGGCCTTTGGAAAAGAGGCATTCATCAGCATTTTCCAGTCTCCTGAATGAAAAACTAGCCGACCAGTGAAGAAAGTAATCGACAGATTAAGAATTCTCGGTTGAATATTTTGCTTACTTGCTTGCTTTGGCTGAATAGCTGGACGCCGGCGAGATCTCCATGAGGTTACTTGGTCCCCGAGACTCTCAGCGATGAACGCTGAGGAAACCCAATCCTGCTGTTTGACAACTTCGAACAAGAAAAAACACGGACGCGTCTCTCCTAAGACACGTATTGATATCTGAACCTGGAAAACTTTAAATTCCCACAAAACAGCCCCGGCTGCGTAATGCAGGTTTAAGGAAATCGCAACCGATGTGTGCTAACAATGCTCCCACAAAATATAGAAACCCCTGATAGACATAATATGGATGGATGGATGGATGGATAGATAGATAGATAGATGGAAAAATGCAAACATTCTTTAAAAAGAAAAAAACAAATATAAATAAATAGTTAATTAAAAGAAAATACATGTGCTTCTTGTATGGCCTGAACTGAAACATGGTTTGGACATAAGGGATCTAAAAAAAAAATTATAGATACATAAATAAATCAATGATTTAGATCCATGTAATCTGGAAAAATGTATAATGATGTGTGGTCAAAATTCTAGGTAGACATTTTCTGTGCAACTAGTAAAATAGAGACACACTGATTCCACTTTTTCCACCATGTTTTCCTCTGCCAGGAAAAGAAAGTCCCCTTCTGCTGTACGAAACACCGTCCACATCCACGGTTGGACCCAAAACATTGACAGTGAAACAACAGAGATGTTGGCGTCTATAACAAGATATTAAATGGATATAAAATAAATGTCATTGTTTCTAAATGTTCTCTTACCTGGGGGATGTGAATAAATTATTATTTTCCCCATTCAAGTAGCACATATATATTTCATGATTACTGAGCCTGCAACAAAATACGTTATTATGAGCTACCGCTTAGTTTGATTTGTTTCATGTGTTGTTTTTCTTTAGGTGAGGTAACAGATGTTTATATCAACTTGTTATACTTTTGATTTATTTTCGGTTTGATGTCCCCTGGCTTTGCAAGGATATATTTCAATATTTGGCGGGGTATTCTTCCTTTCCGCAGTGTATATCAAATGGATTTACACCTATGTAGATTTAATTTCATATTTGATTTCATAATATTGATCTGATTTTAATTCTATTTGAGGTTAGAGTTAGCTTGTATATTTTTTCAATCTTGTAATTTTATGCAGTATGTGAATATTTTTCTCATGTCAAAACATTTAAATAAGCTTTGCTTTTTTCTTATCGCACTATCTGACTTCTGACTCAGATATGGAAGAATTCACCTTTTATCTCGTGTGATTTCCATCCCACCTCAGGGATTCAACAGTGTTTTATGTTATAAAGCGAGCGGATGCACAGCAGTGTCTCCGCTCTGAACACTGTGTCACGGCTGTGGGATGGAGGAAAAAAAAAACAAAACTGTTTCTCATCTTCGGCTTCCAGCCTCCCGCTGGTCTCCACGGTAACAGAAGGCCGGTCCACCGAGATTGTGCGATGCGTTGACATGGTAACTAGACATCTTCTGCATTTCTGAAGGGCGGAAACGGGTCGTGGCGTGCGAGGCGTCAGGTCATCCAGCTGTCAGCGGATACTTAATGTTGATGGATTATATTTTGCCGTTGTTGCTGGGGTTTCCGTGGATACGGGCTCTTCAGTGATAATCGGCAGCAGAATAAGACAGTGAACACGTTGCTGTCAACACTCACGGTGTCCTGTATCTGTTTAATGCCGGGCCTGAGAAGTCAAAGAACCCTCATCACTCAACCGAAAAACACGGTCTATTTCCATAAAGTTATTTATTATTTTTCGGTAAAAAATTGAAATGAATTTTAAAAAAAAAATTAAAAAATGTAGCCAATAATAATAATATTCAGATCAATTTCCAAGTGATTTCCTGATAGATTTCAAATGTGGGTGAATTTTACATTGAACTGTAACATTTTAATCCAATTTTTACATGCTATGTAGTATGGTGATAATAAACAATGATAACAATTTTACAAATTTCAAGGAATTTGCTAATTTTGCAGTTGTTCATAACTTACAATTATTATATTATGTATAAATAGCCAGATGGATAGATAAAGTTGTCTTTGCATACAGTGAATACCAATACATAAGTTAGAAATTAAACAGAAATAATTAAATAAAAGCATTTTACAAACTAGCCTGACAGAGTGTTGCTTTTGTTATTGATTTAATGTAGCATGTTGCGGTTTCTGATCTCTTTAGAGACACTAGTGCTGACAAAAAGATGGAATGAAGATGTGGAAGGAATGTTTGGGAGCGAGGAGGATGGATAGGATCAGGAATGAGTCTGTCAGAGCACGTTAGGCGTTCTGGAGATAAAGTCAGACTGAGACGGTTTGGACATGGACAGAGGACGGATGGAGAAGATATTGGTAGGAGGGAGCTAAGCTTGGAGCTGTCAGACAAGAGGTCTAGAGGAGATTTATGCATGGAGCAACAGTGGACATGAAGTCAGTTGGTGTGAGAGAATAGGATGCAGAGGAGATGGTTAGTTGGAGGCAGATGATTGGCTATGGTGGCCTCTAAGGGTAACAACCAAGAGGCAAGGAACAAGTAGTTAATATTTTTTGTCTGTTCGGTCAGTTGTCACATTACAGAAGAACCTGAGCCAATAACCTAGGGATTTGAAGCTGCATCTGGGTTTATTGGAGATCAGTAACATAATCCGCAGCAACAAGGCTTTTAACTGGAATCCACCTGACTGGAGTGACGTTCCTGCTGGAGCTGCCCGCTTTCAAATAGCCCAGACTTTCAGGCCTTTGTCCACCACTACACAAGTAATGGCTTGTTTGGGTGCACACGTCTGAGAACTGGAACACCTTTTGCCCAAAAACCCTATGTGTCCGCTGCGCTCTCAGAGGTGCAGGAGCCCGTTTTTTTGAGTTAGTCAGGATGAGGACTTTTTTTTTAAATTCAACCTACAGAATCAAGATTTGTACTGGAACATGACTTTCCTCTTCACTGTTGTGTCTAGAACTGAGTTCATTGCAAATATTTGATATTTAAAAATAAAAAAGGACAAAGATGCTGTCAGTCAGTGCCACTCTTAAACCTATATACATTTATTACATACGGTTGAGAAACTGAGAGTAAAATAAACATTGAAATGATAAATTAAATGCCACATTATGTACACTGTTCATCTGGCCTACAATGAAATTGGGGCCTAAAGGTGACTCACAGCCAGTGATACCATAGGGCGGTGTGGGTAGGCGGCCGCCTGGGAGGGTTACCGCGGGTCATGAGATGACTGAACCTGGGAATGTGATGTCACCTCTTAAACAGGCTGTTCATGGCTCTGACTTCTTCACCAGACAGAGGAGAGAGATTATATCCCCGGAGCTCGGGTTTCCCTGAGAACACACACACACACTCTGCTCACTTTGACATGTCAGAGGACATGGCGTTCGGAAAACAGCAGGAAAAATGCATTCATAAATAAATATTTTCCTTCCTCTTCTTCCAGCCATGTGCTGGAACTTCACTATTGTCTAACTGGGGGGTCGGTAACCTTCACCGTTCAAAGAGCCACTTGGACCCGAAACGAAAACACTGGGAGTCACAAAACCCTTTTGACATCAAAAATGGAAAAACATATATGCAATAATATCTTTTTCCCCCTACATGCTATGTATAAAAAAAATATACTTTGTTGCAGTCGTGAAATCAATGAACTGCTCCTGGGAAAAGTTGCATGCAAAAAAAAAACCCTTTGAACTCCGAAAAAAAAACATTGGGGTGAAGATTATGTTCAGATAAAAGAATGTATACTTGAGTTGTCCTTGTATTTACAAAATATAAGGCTAAACTTAAATTATCCTTCAGCAGCAAACCAAAACTGTCATCTTTTTATGGCCTGTACTGGGCCAATGCAGTCAACTGCCACTGCAAATAAAAAGTAATATTTCACTGAACACTTCAAAATATATATTTGTAAATGAACGCCAAGTAAAAACCTATTTTACTTGTTTAATGTGACTTATGCTCCTAAATGTCAGTGCAGAGTGTCTACACGTCAAGGCCACAAAACCTCAATGAATTGTGTCACTGGGCAGATGTCATTTCGATTTTTTAATTTTATTTGTATTTTATTCTCCAAATTTACATAAAAAAATGAACAAACTAAAATAAAATTAATTCAAATGAAATACTCAAGTATACTCTACTACTCTATTGCAGCTCTGGAGCCGCGGGCTGCTGACGCCTGGTCAAACTGGAATGAAACTGCAGTATAGAAAGCAGATGTCCTTCCGCGAATTGCATAGCTTTTCTACAGTGCAATCACTATGGGCCGTTTGAAAACAACACGCTGTGTTTAAAAAAAGATAAACCCCTTAAACTGAGGGTTAAATACAATTCAACAGTTATCACATCTTGGTTTCTTCTATTTATATTGGCTATGGTTTCAGAGGAAATGTGATAAAAATAAAAATACCATTGCCGTCAAAAGAATTATTTACCGTATGTAAACCTCCCTGCCCTCACACCTGATAAGGAGTCATAACCCAACCAATTTCCCCGCATGTGATAGTAAAAAAGAAAAAAAAAAAAGCGCAGTGTGCGATCTCTCCATACCCTGCATCTCGCTGAGGTGATTCACTTTAGTCTTCAGTTCCCTGCGGAGGTTGTCGATCTCTTTGTCCAACTGCTCTTGATCTACAGACGGCAGGGAAACACATTACTCGCGCCGGCCGGTCCGCTCACAGGCGAACTTTGTCTCACAGTTGACGGGTCTGTACCTTTCTGGACCATCTCCAGTGCCTTGGATCTGGGAAACTTGATGAACATGTTTCCAAAGCAAACCTTTACCTTTGCTGTGAGAGAAAGCATTAAAACTGTTGACATAATTGACTTGTGGATGGAAAATAACACACATTACATAAATTGAAGCAAAGCACGTTCGCCTGATGTTGTTTACTATCAACACAGCAACATGAGAATCAGGTAATAAGATAAATTACGGGGGGAAACTCCTTTCGGTATGACGGTAGTTTGTGGTGATATAAGAATATGTGTAAATCTTATGGGAAAACAGGAGTGTGTTGTTATTATGAATTTTCAAATTAACTTGTGTGTGTAACCGGATCGTACTGCTCCTGTTTATTTTGTACTGAACTGCATAATGTGAACACACAGTGAAACTGAGTATTAATTTGACTTAAAAAAAAAATCTGCTAGCTTTGACTCCTTCAGACACTGTTACAAGATTGTTTAACGCTAATCCTGTCATTCATCCATGTTTTTGTGCAGGTACGCTGTTTCTAAAGTGTAAAAGGTTCATCTACAAGGTGGAACAGGTCAGTGATGGTACACAGTAAATTTCGACAGAAAATAAATAAGTTTAAATAAACAATTTAAACCAAGACATATCAAGGACTACATAAGGACTACACTACATATCAAGGACTACAAAAAACCTTCAATTTAAAATATATAAAGACCATTTTTAAAAGGACCTTCATTTCTTTTCAATGTTAATTATTTGAAAATCTCTGACACTCCAGGTGCAAAGATGCCTGGCAGCAAATACCTGAGCTGTCATTAATGTATAACAACTCGGTCAAACAGATAAACTGAGTAAGCTGGTATGTTTGCAATCAAATCCCCTGCCAATAAAGCTGGTTGTTAAAAAAATAAGAAAGAAAAAATAGGTTGAACATTATCAATGTGTGACAAATGCTCTGCTTGAATTTGGAAAATGGCCCAATGACACATATTCGGTGCATTTCCAGCAAAGCTAGGACTGAGATGCAGAGGACTTTTTTTCTTGCAGACATTCAGGGGTTAAATCTGGTTGATTTTAGGACTTCAAACTATTTTTACATCATTCTTACCATAATTTTATCAGGCTTTTTTGCCTATTGACCGTAAGGCTTCTTTTGATGAAATCTACAACTTGAACCGTAAACTAAAATTCATTTCAGTGTTAGTTTGATTTGGAAACTGATTATCGGATATTCTAAAAAAGCAAGCGCTCAATGCCAGAACGGGTGTGGTGTAACAGCACCCGAGCCTCATGTCACCACATCCTGTCACTAACCTGAATCTGACATTTCATTCCTCAGTGCATTTAGAGCTTCTCTGTTCCTGTTTCTCTTCGTGTCCAAGGTCACGATCTGGAAGAACGGCGGTCTGCAGTAAACTCTCAAACCAGTTGGGCAGATACAGGCAAACCATAAACGACTACAAATGTTCATCACATGTGTTTGAGAAGTGATCATCAACATCTATGAGATTAACTTTATTTGAATTGAAACTTACATACAGCATATTACTGAACATATGTTAACAGTGCATTTGCACAAACCCCAAATAAACAATAAAAGCAGACAAAGAAAGCTGAGGGGAAGAGAAATTGACACATTCTAGTCACTTTATAAGACGATAGAACAATCTTCACCCCATGAATGTTCTTATTTAATAAATGCTTCATAAAATATGCAGAAAATTCCTGATTTTGTCGACACGTCTCCTGTCACGAGGCTCCCCTTACTTTAAAGGGGATTTCCTCTTTATTTTCCTTTGGTCTATAGTGTCTCTGGACCATCATGTGCTAATGCAGAAATAGGTAGGATGAGTGTTTGTAAAAGGGGGAGAAAGTACTGTATGTGTGTTTAGAAAATAAATCAGAGGCGACAACAAAATTAAGATTTATCAGATAACAACCGAGAAAATGAAGGAATGCCATCTAGAACTCCCTGGAACCTATTCATTTTTTTGATTTCTTAAACCAAGGAGTTTATTAAACTGCCCCTAAATGTGCTGCCCAGATTATAGTCAGTGAAGGCCTGCTGTTTTTTGTTTGTTTTAATTGTTGTTGTTATTTGGCAAAAGTAACTCGTTAGAAATTTCTGCTTCAATATAAGGGGTCATGAATATAGTCATCAAGCGTCTAAATGGAGCAGCAACCTTCCTGCGATAAGGTTAATCCTACGGTAGATGTGTGGACTTGTAGCTTGATGGATGAAACGCATAATAATGAAAACTGGACCAGAATCAGGTAGTGAAAATGTGGAAGCAGTGACAACATGCAGTGTGAGAACATGACAATACATTTCAAATGTAGTATTGTACACAGACAGGAATGAGATACAATGCATGGTTATTTCATATAAGACTGACATCGATACAAGAATAGCCGATTTCTATATTTTCTGTAATTCTATATTTTCTGAACCTTCTGAAACCACCAACTGAAAGAAAACAATATTGAAGAATAAAATAGAATTTGCTTGGACCCGAATTCAAGTGTGAAATGTTGGCGTGAACTGGATCATGACATGTTTTCAACGTTGCCCCGAAACGCCAGGTTTGTTTCATTAAAAAATTGTGTCTGTCAGATTTAGTTTTTGGGGAACAGAATGGCAATTTGGATAAAACACGTATTGCATCGTATAGTTTTTACATCAATGTGTTTCCCCCCACAGATTTGGAGCAATCAATGCAAAATAAAGAAACTGTAGCCATACGGAGCAACTTTAGCACGTTAGCATTCATTTAGCTAGCTTCCGGTCACAGCGCTAATGGCTACCGCATCAGGCTATAATTAGCAACATCTAGAAAAAAAAAACAAATCATACGGTTTGCTTTCCATACCTGTTGTTTGCTGCTAAGAATATCCTCTGCCGCCTCTTCCACCTCCTGTAGATACTCGATAATGCGCTGCGACGTCGCATCCATGTTGCCTTATGTTTTGTGTTACTATAAAAATACGTCCGTCGGGAAACAACGATTATAAAACAGGAAGTACCGACTTGTAACTTCGTTGTTTGGAGGAATTACAAACCCTAGTTTGTCAGTCCGTGTGCAATTGTTTCTACTGTTTAAAAAAAAAAAAAAAAAAAAAAAATATGAGAAAAAGCAAGCATGTAAGATATGCATGCCTTTTTTTTTAATTTCTTTACTCTGGGTTCAATGCTTATATGGCATTTTCATTACCTAAGTGCTTTTGTGGAATAGCATCCATGCAAAGCACTAACAGAGCCAGCTGGTGATAAAGGGTCTTGCCCAAGGACACATCGGTATGCAGAAAGGAAGAGCTTGGAATCGATCCACCAGCCTTCAAATTGGAGGGCAACACACTACCAACAGAGCCACAGTCATCATCTACATAAATTTGGTCATTGAAGCACATGGGGAATGAAGACTGCCCTATGTGGTCCAATTGTAAACAGGCAAGCTACTGTTGCTCAAATTGCTGAAGAAGTTAATGCTGGCTCTGACAGAAAGGTGTCCAAATACATAGTACATCGCAGTCTGTCGCGCATGGGGCTGCATAGCCTCAGACAGGTCAGGGTGTCCGTGCTGACCCCTGTCCACTGACAAAAGCGGCATCAGTGGATACGTGAGCAACAGAACTGAACCATGAAGCAATGCAAGAAGGTGGCCAGGCACAACTGCATTGCTTACCAGGGACACTCAGCACCAGGATGCACTATGGGACGGAAGTAAGCTGATGGAGGCAGAGTGATGCTTTGGGCAATGCTCTGCTGGGAAACCTTAGGACTTGCCATCCATGCGCATGTACCGCCTACCTAGGCATTGTTGCAGATCATGGGCCCTCTTTCATGGGAAACTTGCAGGATTTACAAAGATCAGTCAACTTCTTGCTGCCAGACACCACAGCACACCCTCGGGAGTGTAATAGAGTCCACGCCTCGATGGGTCAGTACTTTTCGGCAGCAAGAGGCAGACCAGTACAACATACCTGAGGTGTGTCTTTTGTCTACATATATCTTGACTCATTCCATCCAACAAATCATCAGTTCTCAAATTTGATCTGCAGTTTTCAAGGAAACTCAGTGGCAGGTTAACAGGATTTAGTTTTCCTGCCTGAAATTATGATTTTGACTACTTAAAAAAAAAAGAGTTTAAAATCTGTATAATTTGGTCAGAGAACCAAGGAAGTGCCAGCAGAAAAAGTGCTGTACTCATTTGATCGACTATTTGATGCAAATTGAGGCTTGGAAAACCCTGAATACAAAGAAGTGCTTACGGGATTAATATATGTGACAACAAATGTTTTTCAATACAGATTCTGAATATCTGTTTATTATTCCAATATAGCACCGAGAAAAAAAGGACAAGGGTGAGACATTTAAAACATTTGTGATATTTTCAACAAAAAACTATCTACCGAAGGGAGAGCAAAAACTCGATCAGACGGACATCAAAATTGTATGATTTCAACTGTTCGGCTATATAAATGAATACATAGATAGACAAATAAATAGACATTTAACATATTTTCAACAATACATTCTAAAATATCAGGAAATAAAATAAGCAGCCGTGTACCTTAAAATCAGCTAAAAAGATAATTTGATCAAACATTAGTAAACATCTGTAAGTGACAAAAAAATCTGAAAACCGCAATGACAAGAAAATTGCCATTCATTTTTTTCATTGTCATTTGACAGATGATATATGTTAATATAGTTTTGATGCAGGTTCATAATGCTTTGTTTTTCAATGTTCTTGAATCTTTTGACCAAAAAATGTAATATGAGTGGATGGTTGCGTGTGTGCATGCATGCATGTGCATGGGCACATGGGGATGTAGTATTACAGTTTTGAACATACAGGTGCATATCAAACAATATACAAGTGCATTTTAATCATTCAGTCAACAAGTCAAAGATGGATGCATTTGAAATGAATAGAAAAATATCAGTATTAATCAGTCTTGCCAGATGTTTTTTTTTTTAATTAATTTATATTTCCTATCTGTCAATGTCACTTTGTTGTCTGAAAAGCTGTTTACTGTTTAGCTCATGATACTTAAATCCAAAATAAGAGAAAATTGATCACGAAAATTTTTACCACAAAGTGAGTGACCGACATTTAAAAAAAATATTTATCCTGAGGTTTTTCCCCAGATTTTTTTTCTCCAAAATTTAAGAAAAAAAAATCATGAATTAATTTATTTTTGTTCACTCCATCTTAATGATTATGATACAAACTAATATTTGGGGAAGGAGATTTAAAGGTATTCACATTCAATATTCTAAGTGTTGTGTGTGTTAGAACAATGTTGGCCAGTGGAGTATTGTTAAAAAAAAAACTTGTGCTGACCATCCCATATTTGACTCACTGTAAATATTGTTCATTTTTAGCCAAAATCACCATCAAATATGTTCGGATTACATATTTTACAGTGACCCAACAATTTACACCTACAGTGTTACAAAATTACAGTATACAAAAAGGCAGTAACATGAAATCTGTGAAACCAGATCACCTACTCTGAATGATTGAGTTAACTTTATTTTACTTTACTTCAATTTAATCTAATTTAATCTAATTTAATTTAATTTAGTTTCTTGTGCTTCTGTTGACTCATTCAAATGAGTGATTAGACACATTCACAATGTAATAAGACATTACATGAATGTCTTTGCAGTGGTTGGAGTTGTTGTTATGTAACAAATTCAACCTGTTTGTGCCGGTTACTTCTGCTGATGTAAGAATACTTGGATCCAGGCAAATTATCCATTATTGCTGCCACAGCATCCGGTTTGATCTCACGCTCCCTCAGCTCTGCTCTTCTCCATTCTCGCCTCTGCTCTGAGCCACTCCTCATCCTGCAGCCCACTGTTGCCCTGTGGTCCGGGTGAGCTCCACAAATGCCCCGTTCCTTGGCAGAAGGGTTGTTCTTGGCATTCGGACCCTGAGGTGGATTGCGAATGTTGCCAGATGCCTGCATCCTCTTCAGATGGCTGCTGGTCCGTGCAGGGCTGCTGTCCCTGAGGCGTCCCAAGCCTCTCTCTGAGAAATGGACCCGGCTCTCACTGTAGCTCCTCCTGGGAAGTGGCGCCGGTCCCTTGTGCGCCTCCAGCGGGCTGAGCCTGGACTGGCGGCCGTGGTTGTGGGTTGAGCGGCAGCATGGCACAGAGCTGTAACCGGACAGGAGGGTGGAATGTCCGGCCAGTGAGGACAAGAAACTGAGGGGGAAGCCACGCTGACACTGGAGTATACACTTGGGGGAGCTGAGGCGCAACGAAGTGGCAGCGGCAGTTGACCTGTTGTTGCTCAACGTCACGTCCGACGCGATGGATTTCCTGCTCTCCTCTTGGAGCGTCTGGATCTGCTGCCACTCCAGATGCAGCAGCCGCTCCAAGTACCTCTCCAGCGGACCCACCAGGCGTGGTCGCGAGGCCCCTCGGCCCTCTGTGTTGTAGAAAATTGCCAGCTGTGTGAGGCTCCAGGAATTGAACGGCGGCGGCAGGAAGTCTGGATAGTTAAATTCCGCATGGGCTCCCTGTGCTTTTGATCTGCAGCCACGGGACAGACGGCCATCTTCTTGGATCTCCGGCTGCAGCTGCATTTGAGGAGGTTCGCCAGCAGGAGGCAGAGCTGGCCCTCGCTCCGTATCGGACAGGTCGGTGTCGCTGTCAGCATCCCCTCCGCACAGCGGAGAAGAGCTGGAGTCAGAGGGGCGGCAAGAGAGACCAGCCTTGGTTTGTTGACTTGCTCTGTGTTTCAGCTGTGTGGAGCACAAGATGTCCTGCGGTGCCACCCGCTGCTCCGGCCTGTCCTCTGCAGGGCCAGATGAAGGACGGGACTCTGAGCTTCCCTGAGAACTAAACACAAAATGGATTTCTTTATGGGAGCAGCTCCCTTCCAGAATGCCACAGACTTCTTCAGCCCTACAATAATGATATTTTTGAGAAGTCTCTATCAGATGCGGTATAAGATAAGATAGCCTTTATTGATCTCACAACAGGGAAAATCAATTGTCACAGCAGCATTACATGGTGCAAATAGTAATAAGAGAAATAGACTGTAAAATATATACAATACAAAAATAAAAGTAATATCCCAGTCTAGTGTGTGAAGCTCATTTAGCAACAAGGCATGTTGGGCCAGCTTATTCACCGAGATCAGGCAGTTGTGGGTTCAATATGCTGTACAACTCCAAGCTTTCAGGTATCTGGCAGGTTTGGTCCAGATCATATTGGATATGAGATGGTGTCTACTCTATACAAAGTCCATCCCAATTGTCATTGGGCGAAAGGCGGGGTTCATCCAATCGCCAGTCAGTCAAAGAAACATATGATCACTAACGGACTTTTTCACACTTCTGGGCAATTTAGGGTCTCCAGTTGGCGAGCTCTTTTTGGTCAGTAAGAGGAAACCTGAGGAAACTCACGGAGACGAAGGGAGAACATGCAAACTCCACACAGAAAGATCCCCTGGCAGAATCGAAGCAGGGACCCGCTAGCTTGGAGACGTGAATACAAACTCGCGTAAAGTGAATGATTGTTTCAAACAATCAAAACTCTACCTAGCAGAATCCCTCAGTTTGTGGGAAATGATCATCTTACTTGTGCTGAGATGTGGATGAGGTCACCGTGGCGTTGGGCTTGTGCTTCCTTCTCTGAGGCGGCCTCTACCAAAATATCGATGTTATGAATGCCATATATTTTCAAAGTGATCGGTTAAAAGAATCATCTGCCTAGCTTGAAAAAGTACAAGCCACTTAGGCAACAATCTAATTACATGCAGGTTTTTCGCCCGCATTAAGTTCTGGCGCCAAACTTCAACAGTTAGATGATTGATGGAAACCAGTCTTTGCAGTAGCAAATGAAAGAACAGTGATTTTGTTGTGTCAGTTTTTGGTTGTTTAGTTAAAATCACACAATTAAATTTTGTTAACATCAATTGACCAAATTTCTGAAGAGCTTGAGAAAATTATGATGAGGAAATTCTAAGGAGGTTCTCCAAATTAATTTTCTGGGGGGTGGGGGGTGGGGGTTGCAAAAATGACTTTAAAATCAAAGAAAAGGGGGCACACACTAGTTTTTCTATTTTTGCTCGATGTTTGTGTGAAAGCATTCAGAATAATGTCACTGGTGTTTTTTTTTCTTTTTTTCTTTTGTCAATTTGTGTGTGTCAAAATATTAACTGTCTATTGAGGTACAGAATGTGTGTGTTTTTGCTTTTGAATAAATACATAAATAATCCACTTCCTACATAAAACAGTGGCTTCAATATTGGTACATTTATCCAATTTATCTTATTTAGAGCAATCTTTGAAACCCCTGAAAGATCTAGACCACTAGTGAATCACTGATTTCACTTGTATCGGGTAAGCATTCAGAATGATATCATTGGGGTATTATTTTTTATTTGGTCAATTTCTGTGTGGCAAAATATTAACAACCTGTCTAAGGAGATGCAAAATGTGTGTTTACACCTTTAAAGAAATGAATAAATAATTTGCTTCCTTGAGAAAAAAATGTGGCTTTATTATCGTAACATTTAATCCAATTTCTAATATTTTGAAGAAATATGAAATACCCGAACCACTCGTAAACAACAGCCAGTTTGACCTACATACTCACCCTGTCGCCCTCCGGGGCAGGGAGGCTGCTCCGCGGCTTCCTCTGCGGCTGCCGCCGACCCATCTTCGAGCTTGAAAACAACGGATACACTCGGTATTAACAATAAAAAAAACGAACAAAGGGATTTGTTCTAATCCTGCGCTGATTCCAGCTGCGTATTCCGGGGTAGAAAAACAAAAACGAATCTGTCTGTAAGCCGTTAAGGTGGTCGGAACCCAGCCCGAGAGCACCGAGTCTACCTGGGCGCCGTGTCCGGCCCGCAGCCGCTGTCCGCCGGCTTCCCCCTTCGCTCCCCGCCGACGGGGCCGCGCTCCAGGCGGCACCGAGGACGCTGCGCCAGTCGCTCCTGCAGCAGGATGGAGCCCATCCCCGCTTCCGCGACCGCCAATGGGAGGATGGAGGTGGGGGGAACGGGAAAAGATGAAGGGATCACCGCCGGGAGGAGAGGGAGGAAAATCCCACCACCTTTTTTTTTTTTTATTAATGTTGTTTGCTTGAGGTTTTAACCGCCGCGGGTGGGAGGAGGCGAAGCTCCGCCTGGCGCCTCTTTAATCCCTATTGAATAATTCATTGGCCAGTGAACAGATTGATTAGAAATAAATCTCACTAAAATTGATCAACCTCGAATATAAGATATAAATATATATATATAAAAACATATATGTGTGTATACACACACATATACAAACGTACATATATATATACATACACACCACCCCAAAGCTACATATTTATATGCGCAAACATATATAATGGATATATATTGTGTGTAGAATGCACAAAAGCAAAATATATAGCTATGTATATTCTAGAAGAATGTATATATACATACATATACAATATATGACAGAATGAATATGTATATTCTTAAAATTTTGCATTTACTTTAAGTTAAGCATATTTTGACTTTTGGCAAGTAGTCTCAAAATCATTAAAAAAAAACCCGAAATGAGAAATGAAAAAGAGGATGAAGAGCAAAAAGAACACAATCAGCAAAACAAATGTTTGACAAAGTTAAAAATCTGATAGTTGAGCAGTTTAAAGCAGCTGGTTTTGTCACGGCCGCGTGAAGTGAACACACTTTTTTTTTTTCGTAAAGTCAATTTAATCCAGCTTTTCATTAGAAATAGATTCAACTGAGGACTACAAAACTACATATACAAATTTAAGTTTCAGTATGAACATGTTGGGGTTAATCAAGTGGAAATTATTGGAGTCAGGAGACAGCAGGTAGAAGGAGGTGCTCAGTATTTCCTTTAGACTTTCCTGACTTAATGTTAGCCATATAAAATTTCAACAAAGTATCCAAAACACAATCAGTCATGTCAACATTCAGAGATTCACTTTAGTCATAACACAGCCATTACATAATGAGGTGTTTCATCTATTATTGAGGTCAAAGGATTAGCTCTCGTCTATACCCAGGGCCAGAGATGGCATTAAAACACAGATGCGCGCGCACACACACACACACACACACACACACATACACACACACACACACACACACAGGTTTGAGTTCAGTACTCAATGGTCACAGCCTTGGTCTTCAGGTATTCGTTGAGAGCCTCTTGTCCTATACGGAGGAAACAAGCCACTTTAGATTAAGAAGTTGTCCACATGCCTACAGTGATTGAGATGCTTTTCAGTTAGCGCTGCCAGTAAAGCAGAAAAAAGTGGAATTTTATTTTCCTTTCTGTTGCTAAATGACCTTACAAAAATCACACTTATAAGATGTCTTAAGAATCTAATCTGGGTTAAAGGTGTCCAACAACTCAAACACGATTGGTTGTATGAGATGGTTAAGCTCATAAAAAGGGAGTTTACCAACACCCTACTTTAAGTTGAATAATGATGCATATGCATGACTTCCGTAAAGACCTACTCGGACCTATAGAGGTTGATCAGTTAAGACAAAGAATGATGACCGCCGCTCACACTGCAGACTGAAACCAACTGCTTCAGTCAGTTAAACATGTGATGCCATTGTTTCTTTTTTGAGCCTGGAAACATCCTAGAACTTCCTGTCCGTTGCACAGATTCCTCTTGTTTATCTACTATGCTACTGCTAATGGGTCTCGTGTATCGTTTTGTACTCATTGCATGAGTCAGCCTCGGACACTGGAAACGGAAGTGCTGTGCTGAATAAGAGATATGGCCGGACTGTGGTCAGGCCAAATGCATCGTGCATGACATACACTGACATTCAAATGGTGGCCTTTATCATCCGCAATCAGCCATTCAGGGGTTGGAGGCTACTTCTCGGGTCAAGATTATTAGCTTTTTGAATGCTTCTATCTGCTATCTTTGCTACACGAGACTGATAAACATATATCAGTGCAGTGAAACAAACACCAGGCATGCAAGCAACCATGCGTTGTGCATCGAAGAGCAGAGGCTCCGTTCCTTACCCAGGTCTTTGCCGAAACCGGACTGCTTGAAGCCTCCGAAAGGCGAGGCTACGTCGGTCTTGTTGTAGGTGTTCACAAAGACGGTCCCGGCGTTGAGCCTCTCACTCACGTACAGCGCTTTGCTGATGTCCCGTGTGAAGACGCCCGAGGCCAGGCCGTACTCTGTGGCATTGGCCCTTCGCAGGACATCGTCCACCTCACTGCGGTGAGGGAAGGGTATAACAAGCATTTATTCCATTTCTGACATTCAATATGAACTATTTCTCATAGTGAGAGAGCTTTCAAATAAAACAATGGAATGCTTTTGGCTTTTTAAATTCTTTTAGACTCTTCACCAACTTTCTTCAGCTCATATTCCCTTTTTTTCTTTTGATACATTTCATTTAAGTGGAGGTCATCCAGGTCACGGTGAATTCTTGTTAAAATCTTCTTGTCGTGGCAACTGGTCTTGAATTTCTTAACTTGAAGATGTTTCAGTCCTAAACTGAAGGAGTATCTCAGATGAGGGGTGAAATGTCTTCAAGAGAAGAAATTCAAGTCCAGTTGCCAGGACAAGAAGATTTAGGCAAGAATACATTTCATTTAACCTTTTCTATCTACAGTTTTGAAATAAATGAAAATAAAATGTAATAATTAAAGAATAGTTCTGTTCATGAGAATGATAAAAGTGGCTATTATTTCACGCTGCACTATATTATTTCACAATCTGTATAAAAAGTATTTGTCGGGCACAAATATATATATATATATATAAAAAACAACAATTTTGGGATGCTAAAAGAACACTCTGGAACAATGTTTGAATAAACCTACCCGCCCTTGAACTTGGAAATGATCATGACGGGCCCGAACGACTCCTCTTGAGCGATGTACATGTCGTCTTGCACGTCAGTAAACATGGTCGGTTCGAAGAAGAAACCTTGCAAGGCGTGAATAGATAGAGCTGTTACGAGAGGCAGAGGAGGTCGGGGGCGGACCACTTTGACGGACCCACATCGAGGACTTACCTGCTCTCTCCACCCTTTTGCCCCCGCAGACCAGAGTGGCCCCCTCCTTCACACCAATCTCACAGTACTCCACCAGCTTGTCCAAATGTGCCTTGTGGTTCTGGGGGCCGTGATCTGTGGAACGATCCAACGGATCGCCGATCTTCATCTTTTTCATCTCGTCAACCTGAGAGAAATGCATGTATCTTCAAAAACTATGAGGAGATTCAGTAAGTAAGTTCTTTGAAAGTAAGTAAGCTTTATTTGCAATTTCTTCTTATTTGCCTTTCGTTTGCTCCATAAGAGGGTGACCACAGCAAATCAACAGCCTCCACCTAACCCTGGCCTCTGCATCCTCCTCTCTCACACCAGCTAACTTCATGCTCCATTTCATTTGCTAAGTTGCACAGCAAAAGCCTTGTCAGACTTTTTTTTTTGCTTTTCAAGAAGGTCAGAGGGCCTTTGCATAACAACGATGAGCTTTAGATCGTAGAGCACTAGTTGAGATATCAAGAGACAGTGGATAAAGGAAAAGCTAGTGGGTCAAGCATTAAACTCTTGAGGCGCACCGAAGGTCAACAGAGCAGTTGCAGATAAAATCAATGATGGCGACGTGAAGGCCTCGGGGAAAGGGTCAGCTGGTGGGAGGACTGGTTCAGAGCCTGTTTTTGAATTAGGTGGAAACTTTGCTTTGGAGCAACTGAACCAAATCTCGTACATTGTGTCTATGGCTTTCATTGATGCTGGAAACTCACAAAGAACCACTTGGCAATTCATACATAACCTGAACCCATCTTTACTCTTCCTTATCATAAGACTCACTGTTCATCTTTCATAATACAAATATCCTACTATGCATGTTTTTTTCATTTTCCTATTATATAATGGCAGGGCATTTGGCTATTTGTTGCAGAGATTCTGATCGGTTGAAAAATGAGAATAGCTGATCTGATCAAAGGGGAATATTTTTAGGCAATTTGAGGTTCAAAGTTGTGTTTGTGTGTCCGATTGAGTGTATAAATGCTTAAGAGGTACAAACCACTCTTTCCACAAACAGGTCATGAATGCTGTCTTCTACAAACAGTCTGCCAGCTGCAATGCAGTTCTCTCCTTTGTTGAAGAACACTGAGCTCATACCCTAGAGTACACAAAAACACAACAGTGTCATCAGCATTACCATGGAATTGTGCAACAACATGCTCCTGTGTGAGTGCTCACCATGCGCACAGCCTTGTCCAAGTCACAGTCGCTGAAAATGAGGAGGGGGGATTTTCCCCCGAGCTCCAGGGAAACTTTCTTCACGTTACTGACGGCACAGCTTTGGATGGAGAGACAACGAGGTATGCATGAGCAGCAATGCTGAATCCTGGCCAGACAGCTCGGTAAAAGTCGTCCATTTCTCACCTCTTCATGATGTGTTTGCCAATTTCAGTGGAACCTGTGAAGCCCAGCTTGCGAACATCAGGGTGGTCGGACAGACGCTGACCCACCAAAGCGCCTACAAGAGTGAACGGACATGAGATACCACAGCAGTGGCTTGGAGTTGCACGTTTGACTAGAAAGACGGTAACTTTGTGTGCATCAGTGTATTATGCATGTTTTGGATCTGTAACTTTGCTAAAATGAGAAAAAAAAACACCAGGACCCTTTAAAAAAAGGACTTTACGGTAAATGTGATGGAAACAACTTTGCAGCAAAAAACAAACAAACAAACAAGAACTAGAAGAACTAAAAAACTGATCAATGAGATGCTGTTGAATGATTTGAGCAGCTTTGGGATATTTTAATATTCTAGCTAAACCATGCGGTAGACAATTCTTATCACTCAGCGTTTTCAATCAAAGGGAGTCGACAGTTCAACGACTGAACCACCCCAACCACATTTTGTTAATTGGTTACAATGCCAAAGTTATATGAGTTCCATGTTAAAGTGCAATGTTTTTTCCTGGTGTTTGTTGGAATGTTTCTTGGCAAAAACTACCAGGCCAGATTTCAATTAAAGTGCTCACCAAATAAGGATCTCCATGTTCTTCAAGTTGGTATACGTGTGTGTGTGTGTGTGTGTGTGTGTGTGTAAGTCCATGTGAGTGTGACATATTTCCTACCTGATCCAGGCAGAATATTTACCACTCCCTTGGGAATTCCTGCCCTTGCTGCTAACTCAGCAAACTTCAGTGCAGTCAGCGGCGTGACCTGAAACCGAAAAGAATCAATATACTTTTCCAGTTCATTGCGTTAAAAAGATGTATCTGTTGGCTGCAAACCCACAATTACAGGATTGGTACGACGCTGGTGTGCTGGCTAACCTGAGCGGGTTTGAGAACCACGGTGTTACCAGCTGCCAGACACGCTGCTGTCTTCCAGGCCAGCATCATCAGAGGATAGTTCCAGGGAATCACAATGGCACAAACTCTAGAAAGAAAGAAAGACAAGCACGTACTTTCAGTCTATTCCTGCGATATCAACAACACTGACAGCTGTCAAATAAACACACATGGAGATGCTAAAATGTCGTAACCTGTACAAGAGTCTTTACCTGCCCCTTTAAATTGGTCAGATTGTGCAACGTTATTCCATAAACAGACCACTCTTCCTCATATAGATGCGCATCACAAATGTAAGATAGTTGAATTCAGTCATTTAACTCAATAAAAGTATCATTTATGGGAAAGCATTGTTTATGAGAATTTTACAATAATCACTGTTACTATTGTTGTCTTACCCTATTGGCTCCTTCTTGGTGAAGGTCAGGTTTCGGTTGGGTCTTGCCTGGTTAATGGGGATGGTGCTACCCTGCAATTGTAATCATTTCTTAATAACAAGTCAGGTCCCATTCGCTCGTTCCACACATTTACGAGTCACAAAGTTTTGGTGCCTCACTTGGATTTTGTCACACCATCCAGCGAAGTAGCGGAAGGTCTGGATAGACATGCCCACATGAGTCTTGAGGGCCAGGGTGTACACGGCTCCGGAGTCGATCGCTTCAATTGTGGCCAGCTCCTCCTGGTGCTGTTCCATCAAGTCTGCCAGCCTGCAGCGAGGGAAGCAGCAGAAGGCCTGCATCATGGATAATGCTCAATACTGTGGCGGTGAAGGATCGGTCCATGTCACGAGTGACATGAGATTATATGCAATTTGTGGAGGAAAGCTTTAAAACTTCTCATTCAGGTGGAGTGAAGGTTTCCCCTCTGTAGCCATTTACAGAAATTGTGTTTCAACTGGCTTAAAAGAATATTTCTGCTCAAAAATGCTTTTTTCAAAAGTACAACTACATTGTGGTTTTGACAGAAGTTTCCCGCCGAATCAAACAAATCGATTGAATTTCCCGAGATATAACTGACCTGTAGATAAGTCTGCCTCTGTCTCTTGGATTCATTTTGCCCCACTCCCCTTCCTCGAAAGCCACCTTTGCAGCAGCCACAGCTTTGTCCACGTCACTTATCTGGGCCAGAGACACCTCGCAGATGGCCTGCGGGGTACGTGAGGAATAGTGAGCACAGTGCAAAAACAATTAACCTTGTAACGATTTTTTTCAGCAGTAATTATTCAGAGCGGTCCAGACCGTCTACAGAGGTCTCACCGCTTGCAGCTGAGGAGGCACTAAGGTGTAACTACCTGCCAGTAAAAGTGTTCCCACATGCTACTGATGAGGTACTAAGGAATTACTGTAGTACCATTAAACCGCCACTAATGTACACTAGGATATACCAACCTCGGGTGTAAGTGCTCCCACTTATGTGTTATTACCTGCCATCAGGACTCACCGATGTGTCATTATCCTGCCACGGGGTTGCTGCTTAGAACAAATCATCTAACTAATCTATCACTGATGCACCACCACCTGCCACCCATGTTCCACCCGCTGACATCCCATCAACAAGATAAGATAAGATAAGATAAGATAAGATAAGAACAACTTTATTTATCCCGAAGGAAATTGTTGTGCCAGAGTTTCAAGCAAAACATAACAATAATAGATAATAGTAGGAAGGATGGAGAATAAGAAATACAATAAAATATAAAGTGTCAAGCTTAAGGCTATCAAGTGTTTTAAGGTCTTAACAAGTACAAACATTTGAATATTCCCTTCGGCTGAAAGAAGAGGAACAAGTCAATAAGATGTAGCAACCTGACGCCACGGTGTAGCTGAGGTGTAAAGCTGTATCTCGCAAAACCCGGTCTCTTACCGTGCCATCAGTTGGGTTGATGGTCTTGTAGGTCTTTCCTCCCTCCGCGTCGACAAACTCCCCATCGATAAACAGCTGATGAGGCATCTTAATGGTCATGTTGTTGATGGTCTTCTCCACCTGAGCAATCAAAATGACACAGAGTCGAGTCGATTGCTGTGTCCGGAGAATGTCCGATGAGAACGGCTGTCACCCACGTAATCAACTTCTAATTCCTCTTCATCATCCTCCCCACGCAGCTTCCTGACACACATCTGGATGAAATCCTGGAAGGTGGTGTTCATGTAGACGTCTTCATTTTGCAGCAGGCAGTTACTCGCCCGCAGTTTGACCTCCTCTACCAGCCTGAAAGTAACCACATGAATTACACTTACACAAAATTAATGTAGGAACCTTGTTATGTAACATGAATTTTAATATATTTTTTATTTACAGATCCTAACTGTCTGCGTTTATTACCTGACAACATCCATGGAAGCTGCACCAGACTTAAAGAAGTCAGTGGAATCCTCGATTTGGCTGACATTCGTCAGAATGCTCTGCCACACTGCCTGTAATAAAAACCGAAATCAGTGTTTCGCCCATAACTCGTGGTGCAGAGGTGTTGTGTCCAGTGAAAAAATCTACCCTCATCTGTTGAGCAAAGTCCTTCTCCTCCTCTGTGAGCTCCACAGCAGTGCTGCTGCCTGACTGGAAGTACCGCGATGCAGGGATCATTTTCCCATTTTCAAACTGCAGATTCTTGACCAGCAGCTGAAGAAACACAGCACTGATTATTGGTCTGATAACATTAAAGAATGAGATTAGCAGGAGAGCAAGACAACACCCTGATACATTGTCAGTGGATTTCTATTAAAAGCAAATAAAAAGCAATCAGAGCTCATTACACATTCATCATTGAATGAATAAATAAAAAATCAAATCAAGAAAAAACCTGTGTCATGCAATGTGCAAGATATGGCATGTTGTCTTTAATTTGGCATGAAGTTACTCTCAAAATGTTAGGAGAAAAAAAGTCAGTCACAAGAAAATGTCACACTCAGTAGTTTAATATCAGGAGAAAAAACACGTTTGACTGAGTTAACATTTGACAGTTAGAAAAAAAAATATATTGGAAATACAGTTTGCGCAACATAACTTATAGTCAACATAAATGGTTAGTTTACCTTTTTTTCCCGAAATTTCCAGAACCTTTAGCTTAATTGCTTTTGACTAAGTGAAGACAGTGGCACACACCATTCCGGCTCTTAGCCATTGTCAGCTATAACATATGCACAAATTGTAGTAGGAAAGAAGTGCAAACTTAAAATTGTGCCACTGGTACAGAATGCATTTCATAATGCATGCAAAATCATTTATATATTTTTGACATGTTTCAGAGTCTATTTTAAGATCGGAACATGTTTGCGTGGTCTTATTACTAACATTTTGTTCGCAGTTACGAATGCAATACATGCTTTGCACTATTGAAATGCCCTTTCTCTTCTGATTAGTATTTGCATTGTTTCTGTAATGAGCATAAATGGAAAATACATACAGATTATTAGCTGGGTACAGTGTCATGGTATGACGGTCGATACAAAAATATGAAAATATAGCTTCAACTGAAAACAGTATAGCATCAGAATTGGAATAAAACATGGGCAGAATAGGATGATATATAATATTATACTATGACATAATCATAATATAATACATTAAATACATGTATATCCAGGTCATTGTTTTGGATAGTTTACCGATATGTATATATATATATATATATATATATATATATATACATATGAATACCATATAAACCTTAGAAAAGCTAAATTTGCCCTGTTTTTTTTTTGTAAGGTTCGTTTCTCAATCGGCTATGAAACGTCAAATTCATGTGTATAGAGTAAAATTACTTTTTATTCCTGATTATTAATTTCATAATTACATTCTTACATTCACACTGATAAAATAAATATATTTTTCTTATATGACGTCAACAAAGGTTAACGCGTTTGGAGTGTGCCATCTATTGAGGAAATGCGGGAATTACATGGAAAAAGGTAAATATTTTTGATGGTGTAATTTAATAACTTGCAAAACATATAAAAAACATATGATATAAAAAGCCTAACTGCGCGGGCAGCAGTTTGTTCATTTAAAGGTCCTAAGATAAACAGAGAAATGTGAAATTAGGAATAAAATACAGGCAGACTAGGATAAATAACATTCTAATATTACGGCTATTACAATAAATAGCTATTTTCTGTTCGAGCCAGATGGGGGCGCCATTTTGTTCTTCAGACTTAGCATTGGGGGGTCCATGACAGACGACCGAGACAAGACAGGGAGAGAGAAAAATAGAGAGACCGACAGAGAGAGAAAGAGGGAGGGAGAGAAAGAGAGCGAGAGACAGACAGACAGAGAGTACAGACATTCGGCACGATGGCCGCCACCACCCTGCAATCTTTTAATGTCTTTCTGACAGACAGGCTAACCGCTGCGGCGTTCGACATCTACGGGTTCGTCGAGAGGACGATCCTGGACTACCAGGAGGAGGTGAACCGAGCCAAGCAGGAGAATCAGAGACTGCAGCGGCTCCTGGATCTCATCTACAACCCGGAGTTACGCCTGCAGCGGATAGGTACGTCTGCGGCCATTCGGTGGCCAAAGTGAGGGCAACACCCGGCAAACTGCCGCTTCATGCTCGCTGTGTTTAGACACAACGTTAGCTTGTCGTTTCTGCTCGCAAACCGAGGGGAAGCGCTCTCTGAAACTCGAACTTCCGGTCTAACTTCAAAATAAAACAAGTACGAGCGTTTAAAGTCTCAATTTGGAAGACGGATACATTTCCCATAAACAGCAACAATAATAGTCATCAATATCTATAAAATATGAATAATAATATTACAGTCGTTACTAGTGAACGCATTTGTTCATTGTGTTATTATGCCATACTTTTATTTTGAAGACTGTTATTGTACATGTTCTTCCGGATGTGACGTGTGAACCCATGTGTCCTGGGAGCAGCAGAGCCATGCTGGTTGGATCGTTACAATGAAGTAATGGTCTTATTACCTAACGCCAGCGCCATCCCCCGCCCCCAAGTATACCCGTTAGTTTGTAAATTTAATGTTGCATTTTTTTATTTACAAGGCGGCGTATGTTCATGCTATTCAAGATCATGTATAGCAGATATATTTTTGATTTACCGATGGCCTTTATCTATGATTCAGATGAAATGGAAAATGGTCACTATTTCAGTGGTTAAACATTGTAACTCTAATATACCTTTAGTTTAGGAATGTATAGCTGGTATGGGTGGTTAATGTGGTAAACAAAAAGAAAGACATATATCATAGTATCAACAATAATACTACAGTTAATAATGATACAGTTGTCTATTAAATGTTCAGATTTTTCTGGGCCACTTCCATGTCCCTGCTTTCTAATTTCATGCTTATCTTTAGAGACTACCTTGGTGAGTTCAAAGTAAAATTTTGCACATGTTTAGTTATTTCCTTATTTTTTTCTGTTTTGTTTTACATCATAATTTAAAAAATAAAATAACATTTTGACAATTTTATATTAATTTTTAAATATTGCAGCTATAGATTAAATCATTTTCTTGAATAAATAGTTTGGTTATGATTTTTGCACATATCTTAACGTCTACATGTGCATGTCCGATGGAATCACTTTTTCCAATTATTACATCTAATTACACATGCATGACATTTCACTAGGCAGCTTTCAAATCATGAATGGAAAAGATACATTAAACAACTGACTATACTTTTAATCTACGCTATAAACAGCATTGAGAAATAAAAATTCTGACCATGTCATCCACACAGCCCTCTACGCATGTCCTGACATTTCGAGACATAGCTGTACTGTAAAGAGCACTACTTCCAATCATTAGCAGAGATTATCCTCATGACGAACACGATGGGGGCCTTTTGTAGGTAAAAGACACAGCCTGTCATTTTTCTGCTAGTCCCACATCTGCTAGCACTTCCTGCTGAACAGAAGCCTTTGCAATGATTTGCCTGAGCTGCCTGCCTCGAGGAAATTAAATAGGAGGATCTGTGATATCTCGCTAGAAATGAGGTTTTTGAATTTTGGGGCCTGGGTTATGACATCATGTTCCATTTAGAGGCATTCTTCTCAAGCGATAAATAATTCAGAAGCTTTCAGTGCAGGAGATGTCATTGATCTGGATATCAGTGCAGAAATAATTATAGCTCTAACGCAGATGTTTAGCCCTATTTCATCATACCTGCAGACCTCCCTTTGGTTTTTATGAGCATTTGTCAGTAACCAGTTTCAATGCTTCAAGTCTTGCTGACTTTTTAATTTATTTTTAACATTTCAGTGATGCAAAGCACTACATTCACTGTAGCTTTGGACTCAGGCTTCATCTCACTTGCAGTTACAAAGGTTTGTGCAGGTGAGCAAACTGCCAGATGCTCAGTTGCCAGGTAAAATGGAATCAAGAAATACCATAAGGAGTAAAAAAGGAGTCAATAATAGATGTCCTGAAACCTTTTGACAGACTCATGGTCATAATACAATTTAAATTGTAAGTAGGAGACTGTTTGTCTGAGTTTGCCGTCGCTCGGTACTGACTGGCTAATATTACAATATAAAGTAATGAAGCAACAAAACCTGTTTGTTTTTTGATTTGTTGCATAGCAACTCCGTTTCTACAAGAAACTATGGTGGTGACGTGTTAGAAGGTTCCTCGTCAGGGCGCCTGTTGACCCTGTGTCTGTATGGGTTTCCCCCGGGTTCGCCGATTTCCTCCCACATTCCAAAAACATGCTGCAGGCTCATTTGAGACCCCAAATTTTGAGGATATGTGAATGAGAGTGAATGGTTGTCTATATGCAACCTTGTGATTACTCCAGGGTGTACCCTGTCGCTCAGTGACAGCTGGGATAGGCTCCAGCACCCCTGTTGGTCTGAGAGCAGGATAAGCGGTAGATATTGAATATTCAAGATGGATTTCCTTCATGTTGCTAACTTGGAAGTAGATATGTGCTATTTCACAGTGGTGTTGGATCAGTATGTTGCCTGTCACATAGTTGACAACATAAGAATTAATTGAGAAAGGCATTTCCAGTGCTGGTGTTGGATATGGAAGAAGTCTTTATTATATAAGAAATACAGATGTGAGCCTATATTATATGCTGTGCTTGAGCTACACGCATCTTATGTGAGGTGTAACATTTGGGTATTCCATTAGGTGGCATGGCATATTTTTGGCTATCAGTAATTATCCAAGCATTTATACATTATGTATGTGTTTTAATTTTATTTTTTCAATTAACCGAGTTATTTACACAGTATAAATGTACAACTGAATTATCCATTTGTACGTGAACTATTGATATTACCAGGTTCTAGTGTTCCCCGGTTTATACGGAATCTAACATTGTAAAAGGTGCAAGGAATTCTAAAGGCATCTAGAAGACCACTCCAATTTTTACTGTCAACGCTGAACTGGCACCAAATTTTTATCTCTCAAAGTCTGCACTCATTCTTGTCAAAACGAGGGGATCTTTCACGGTTCTCGATGGGCATCTTAAGCCACGTAATCTCAGATAAGGGACTTCTGCAGCCGCAATTGTTTTCCTATCTGCTGTTACAGATTCAAGACAGATCAATTTTATTCCAGATGCTGCAGCCGACAATCCAACAACCTTGCCCGCCAAAAAGGAGCAAGAGGAACCACGGGCGGCTACAACGACCCCAGTTTAAGCACAAGAAGAACATTTTATGTCAGAGAGGCATTTCAAATGCGAGGCCACCAAGGGGCAACTGTCAGAATGCACAAAGAATACCACCCACCATCAGAAGAATCACTATTAACACCTGGAACTGCCGTGGCTAGTTATCTTCGCACATCTTCCCGAAAGAAGCTGACTCGGAATCGGCCCTTGTGGCTCAGTCACCTCGTGCAAGCTTTCGTAACATGTCAGAAACAGATGAGAGGCGTTCTCATGTTCCGTTTGCGGCCAATAATACGAAGCGAAGGCTTTGGCTGGAACAGCATTTGAGGACTCGCACCGAGGAAAAACTGTACGCCCACAACACCTGCGGGTGAGAAGTTTCAACAGGGCTTCTATAATAAGCTAGCGAGACAGAATCCAGCGTGTGGAGCTTCTGCCACCCAAGTACACACACCTCTAGCGCCTCCCGCTGCTGATGTACTTGAAGCACACGAGGACGGTACACAACGTCGACTTCTCTGTGTTGCAGAAGGAGTTGAAATAAAACAAAACGGTTGTCGTCCACGATCACCACGCAGATTAAACTTGCAGTAACATTGTCATAATGAATCTAATTCAGATTGGGGTTACAAAGAGATTTTAAAGGTAGGTTTATTTTCCAAAAAAAGCTCCCAGTTTAGGGTTTTGTAGCGATTTACTGTATATCTTTTTCAGTTATAATGCCTTTGTTGTGTGCAATCATTGCATTAGCATCAGAATCCACTTTAAAATATAATGTTCATTTAATGCAATTACCATGTCAAATTTTATACAAGAATACTTTTTGGTACGTTTTTACCACCTATGCACCATATATTACCGCAATAGACTCCGATTATTTTCTTTGTTTTTCCCCAGAGAAAAGGATTGTAACATGACACCATTTGTGTTTGAATGGTCACATTGAATGGTCAGAATATTAAATTAAAGTCTTGTTTCTCAAAAGATAATGCTCCATAGCTATGTCTTGGGTTTGTTTTTCCAATTACACTGTCTATTTTTATTTTTTTGTCATGTAATTGTAAATCTCAGTGATACAACTTGAAATTACAGACTTCACATATTTTTTGGAGCTCTACATGAGACTCCCTTCCAGTTTGTTAGAGGGGATGGAACCCCTCGGCAAAACAGCTTTGAGTTTTATAGAATTAAGTCCCAAGTCCTGTTGACTGGACAGTTATTCAATAATAGCAGTGTGTTAAATGACAGGCAACTAGATTTCCATTTGTTCTGACAGCTGCGCTTGTCACAGTTTTCTTATCTGGCCTCCATCATTTATCAAGGCATCTTTATTTTAGAGAAATGATCACCCCCTAATGTCCCTTTTCCAAGTTAAGACCTTTTAAAAGGTGAAAACAAAGAGAGTAGTATCAATTGGACAGAGGAACCATTTATATTTGTACTAATGTATGATTGCATGCATTGAAGATTTTTTGAAACAACAATCATAAGTTACCTTTTTTGAAAATTAATAAATAAATAAATAATGACTTAATAATGACTCGCTAAGAGTTGGGAAACCGCCATCTCACACCTGTCCTCATCTTAAGACAATTTTTTAAAGTTTTAAGTCTGATCCTAGTCTGAGACTGAGAATATCACAGGGTCACTTTTTTACAAGAGTAGAACTAGATTCTTTCAGCTTTTTTTTCCCACCATGCAATGTTCTCACCGTTACTGTGCTAGACAAATGGCACATTTAGATACAAGAAAGGCACTAAGTATTTGCAGATCCTCTGCTTTTTCAGTCCTACGCTTTTCCTTCTCCACTCAGTCGTGATTAGTTGGAGAGTTGACATTGTACAACCCGAGGTGTTCTGCCCACAGCTCCAGCATCCGCTCCTCTTTCTGGACAGCTCATACTGATCAGAAACAGCAGGGGACGGTCCGATCGGTATGAACCGCCCCCTGCCGTTCCCGTTCATCCATACCGCCGACAAATACCGTCTCTGCCGCCAATATCGCTCCGGTGATGGTTTGTCTACTAGGTTTCCTGTTTCAGCTTTTACTGGAGCTCATCTATTGGATATTGATTTTGATACATCACCATAAAGACCAAATGGCTTGCTTTATCAAACCCATTTGATATTGTGGTAAGGCCAAGACCAGGAAATGACTGTTCCAAAACTGCTGAGATAACCACCCTATGCTTGATGACCAAGATGACGGGAGCGGACTGCCACTTCAGTAGAACTCCTAAGGTTTCCTTCTGACTTTCAAGTTTTAGTTTTGCAACTGTCCAAACAGTCGTAAGCCCAGAATAAGAAGTACATACAACATAATGAATACTTTAAGTTAAGAAATCAGCATATTGACTTTGATTTCCAACAAATTCTAATTACAGCTCAGGGAAGACTCTTAAGTATGGAAAAGAGGTTGGCGGTAGATCAACAGATTAGTCTGCCAGACTGTAAGAAAATTGGAATGGAAAAAAAGTATTCACATCAAAATAGCTGCCAGCTCAGAGGTTAATATAGGATGAAAATGAGTGCAGGGACTTGCTTCGCCTTAACATTTGCTCTACTCAATGGATAGATTTTGCACAAGTCACAAAACATGTAGTTCAAATGTGGCTTTAGCTAACTGTGTGGTGGCTTTGTTCATTTTGAAGAAATAAAATTAAGTCATAAACTTCACGTGTTTACAATTCAGAGCAAAAAGCGGCGTCATAATACACAGATGCCTGCAGTGGTTGGCGCTTCCGCCTCACAGCAAGAAGGACTCTGGTTGGATTCCCACAGGGGGGCCTTTCTGTGTGTGTCTGGTTTCCACCCACAATCCAAAAAGGTGAAGATGGAAAGTTAGAAAAATAAAAAAATTACCAAAACCCTGCAATTGACTGGCAACCAGTCCAGGGTGTACCCCGCCTCTTCCTCTTTTGCTCGCTGGGATAAACTCCAGCATCCCCGAAACCCTGAGTGCAGGATAAGTGGTAGATGATTATGGATGGATGGCTTTCGTTTAGTTGTTTGCACTTTATTCATTATGATTTCACTAGCTGTTTTTTTTCTTTTTTGTCAACATCAAAAAAGAACTGCAGTGAAGGGGAGGATTTTTGTGTTGCACTTGTTATGCTTGTACACTGCAATGGTTTGAAATGTTTTATAATATTTGTTATTGAGTGACAATTTTGAACAACTTAATATTAAAGGGGGAAAAAAAATCAAGAAAAGACAGATCAAATATTGTATTTATTGTTTGTATTATAGTTTTTGAACAGTACTTGAACAATTATTTTATTAAAAAGTAACAAAACTTATTTGGTAAAACTGTTTTTTCTATTTACCTTTAAACTGTCTCTGAATTCTCTCCTAGGTTTTAACTATTTAATAATAAAAATGGAAACACCTTAAAAAAAAAACTAATAAGAAAAAACATTTCAATGATGCATCCACCTTAATGATTGAAAGGCATCAGTATTGGTGATGGGATCCACAGCAAAATATGCATCATTGCACAGTCGATCTAAAGATTTTCTGCTGTGATAACATTACTGTCCTCCTCTTTTCACACTTCCAGATGCCAAACCGCCAACACTGCCTCCCCTCGCAGAGGAGATCTTCCCCAAAGACCAGGGATGGAGCCTGAATGTGGAGCCACAGGCTGAACCGGGACCTTCCCAAATCAAAGCGGAGCGAGACGTAGAGGAGGAAGAGGAGGAGGAGGAGGAGCTGTGGATCAACAGGAGCGAGGAGCTAGCTTCAGCCGACAACAGCAACGACACTGACTCCCTGACCAAAGAACTCATCAAAACTGTGCAGCAGTTAGAAGATTGCAGGGCAGCAGAGGAGAGACTGGAGGCCAAGGCAACCCCCACGGCGGATCAAGAGGAATACGAAGAAAACGCCAGCTCGAGTTTATTCTGCTGCCACATATGCAACTACGTATTCTCCAAGAAAGCCGTGCTGACGCTGCACCTCAAGACGCACAGCGGCAAGTCTCCCAATAGCAAGGCAAACTTCGACTGTCATATATGTGGAAAACACATCCCGTCGCAGAGCAATCTGCAGAACCACATGAGAGTGCACACGGGAGAGAGACCCTACACCTGCCACTTCTGCGGCAAATGTTTCAAATTGAAAGGACACATAACGGAGCACATCCGGACGCACACCGGAGAAAAGCCTTTCACCTGCCACGTGTGCGACAAGTCCTTCAACCGGGGCTCGACTCTGAGGAAGCACGTTTTCACGAAACACAAGGAGGAGAGGCCGTACAAGTGCGGGGACTGCGACGAGTTGTTCACCGAGAGGCTGCTGATGAAGAGGCACATGCTGGAAGTTCACGGTGTGAAACTGTCTGTGAACCAGACTCCGGTGTGATTGCACGTTTGCACAAAGAAGGGCAATGCCGTGATTCAAGAATTTGTGGGCAGTGCTATGAGATGAATTTTTTTTTTACAACACGGGGAGCATGAAGCTATGTTTACTTATATAATATAATATAATAAAATATAACATAATATAATATAATATAATATAATATAATATAACATAATATAATATAATATAAAATTGTAAGCACTGTTTAGATCCCCACACTGGAACTTTAAATGCCTCCGATAGAGCATTAAATAATGGATACGTGCTACTGATAAAGATGGTGCTAGAAAACTCGAACACCACAGGCAACCAGTGAATTTTTATTGATGTATTTTATCCATTAATTTATTTCCCCCCAATTTGATGGGCTGGACTTTGAAAAAAGGGCAAGTGCATGATGTCGTCATCTTTGGGTGGTCGATGACTGGATCGGAGCATCTCCGCAAAACCGCGGTTCCTTTCTTGGTCTTAAGTGTCCGTTACCTTCCGAAGCTTTGTATTAAGTGGATTTGAAGCGGTTTGAGGAACATAATGACAAGTTCAAGTTGTCGGTCTTTGAATTCTCCAGATCTCAGTTCAGGCCAGTCGATTATGAAGGAATGTGTCAGACAAGGATTTCTGATGGGGTCCAAAAGCCCCCCCCCCCATTTAATCTGGCGGGCTGTCATTATGTCATGAAAACTTCTTTTTAGTTGTTTTTCATAAAACCATAAAATCATCCATCATATCATGGCCAAAGTAAATGTATATTTTTCTTCCTTGCCAGAAAGCAAGTCAAATATGTTGAAATGTCTTCAAGACATTCAAGATTTTGACAAGAATTCACCATGACCTGGATGACTGAGAACCTCCACTCTATCCATTAAATTGTTTTATGTTAACTTTAAGCTTGTAAAAAAAAAAATTCCCAATGGAAATTTTCATTTATAACATGTATGATATCACCAATGGTACCAATAGTTTTAGCAAGTTCATGAAAAATAATAATAAATAGGATTCATGTCGCATGAAAACACTTTTCCAATAAAGTCATACAAAGGTGAGAATTCAGTTTGTATTATAACATGTTTGACACCACTTTAGCATAACTGCAAACACAATCATCCAAAGAAACGATTCATGTGAACAGGATTCCCAACTTTATATCCTCTGATTCACTAAAAGGCAACAAGACAAAATCCTGAGAATCTTGGTTGATTTTGCCACATAATTTGGGGATGAATGAATGAAAGGGTGGATGGATGACTATTAAAACAGCGTGTTTTGTCTTAATTCACACACAGACAGACACTAAGCTTTCAGTTTATCAGCCAAGGACTGGTCGATAAACCATTGTACAGTTTCTTGAACACTGATGTGACAGTCACGTAGCAAGGCAGTCAGTCTTGTTACTTACAGATAAGTAACATTTGACTGTGCTTCCGTTCTTCCTGTGCATTTCGAAAAGCCGTGCTATCAAATGAAATGCTATCGGCTCAGTCCTCACATGTGCTTTCCGTGTCAGTGAACCATAAGAAGAAATGCATCATTCAAAGTGTTGGCTTCAGATATATGTTGTAAAATCTACATTAAAAATGAAGTATTGAAAAAAATGTAATTTCTGTCTGATAATTTCCTTTTTTTTAATTGATCATTTTTGCCCCAAAAAACAACTCGATTCTGACTTCTAGCACTACATTATTATCTAGAAAATCAAGCACGCTTGTCAATTCTGTTAAAAATCCTCTCAAATTCCTCTCAAACCAAAATCAGAGCTGTTTTATTCATGTTTTATCTGCAGATCGCATGAACACGTTTCCTTACAGCAAAGTCAGATAATGCAACACCAACCAACGTGACTGGACTCCTCTCAAACCATTCAGTTACCAGCACTTAAACGCTGATGAAATGCCCTAAAAGCAAAATTATTCTTTTTTTTTTTTTTCCAATTTTTAATTTTTCATCATTAAACCATATATCCATGCACACATCAGGATGTGTGATGATTGTAGCTGTGTTTTTAGGTAGATTTTTTTTTTCTACATCAGATATTAGGTTGTACATGCACTACTGATTTTGGATGTTAAGACTAAAAGGTATTACCATAATAATTTGATTTGACTATCTCGAAGCGCATTTTTGAAAAAACAGGCAATCAAACTTCTCTTTGCTGTTAGAATTTAAGTGTATCTTAAAAGAATGACATACCGCTTTCCCGTCATTTCCAAAGAGAACCAGGCCAGCCTTGGTGACAATGGCGGGTCGACTGGCTCCAGGGATCTCCAGCGGCCGCCCATTAGCTGCAGTACCATTATCCACCAGAGAGGAGCCATAGAATGTTACTTTCTGTGAAAGAAAACAGAAACCATGTCAAAAGCAAGCCAATGTTGGTAAATATAATCTTTTAACCCTTGCATTGATGTTTTTTTAGCCGCCTGAGTAGGTTTATCCTAAGTTGTTGTCACGTACACCTGCTCTTTCCTCTAAAGCAACATTGGGGTTTACTTGTTACCACTAATTTAGGTTTCTGCTCATGCCAAACATATACCATAATTTTACCATTAGAAAGCACCGAGCTGTATGGCATGTTTGAATTAAAAAAATGGTCAAAATGTCAATTTTAGAATGAAGAATGGTTTTCTATACACACAAAATAATGTGTTGATCGTGTGAATTTTTGAAAAACTAACATGTAGTGGAGGGGTGGGCAAACGTTTTGGCTCAGGGGCCGAGTTGACTTTTAAAATTTGACAAACGGGCCGGGTCGGCACAACATACAAAACATAGAAAAAAAGACGCATTTGTTAACAGTATATATCAGACTCGTCTGACATTTGCTCTGAAAATAAAACCAGCTTGGTATTGAAGGCTCTGACGTTTGCTCGCATTTCATGAACAAACCAGTTTTTCCCTTGTAACTTCACGTCCAGTTCATTCATGTGTGTCCACAGTAAAGGCTAAATCACAAAGCCAATCTGTGTTATTCAGCTCAGGAAAATTCTCAAGTGTTCTCAAGTAGCTCCAAAAATGAAATAATCTTCTGTTTGAGCTCCCACATTCATTGATCCAATCATTCACATCGAGCATGAATTCTGTAGCAATCTTTGGCGGGCCGGATTAAAAAGACCAACGGGCCGAATGTGGCCCGCGGGCCGTAGTTTGCCCAACCCTGACATAGTGTATCATCTGCATACAGCTTATACTCTTGGATGAGGGTGCAGGACTGGAAGCGGGAAAAACAGTTTAAATAAATCGGCAAAAATTAATAAGAATCAACCTTTTGACAACCTTTTAAAATGTGGCGTGGCCTGCTATGAAAATGTAATGACATTACCACTTATTACATTATGCTCAAATTTTTTTAACCACAACTTGTATCTTGGAGTCTTAGAGTTAATTTAACTAGAGTCTTTCCAATTCTGAACAGAAAATATGAACCCTGAGAGCAGCCCAGACACACTGACCTGTCCATCCACCTCCGCCCAGGCGCCCGGGACCTTGTCATTCCCCCTGATCCAGTTATGGATCGCCTCAGCAGACTGGTTCCAATCAATCTGATCACACAGAAAAAAAAACATTTTATTAATTTGGTAAATGTATTAATTTATCAAATTTATCTATAGTGATAATGTAAATTTATCAATAATGATAGTGTAAATGTAGTTTGTTGTGTTGGTCAGGTGAGACACCGACCCCTAAAGGTCAAATAAATAAAGTTGCATCCAATTGCATAAATTTTGCTTGTCCATATGTGAAAATTAAGGCTATTGAGATGTCATTTTGGAAAAAGCAGGTGTTCTAGGGGAAGAGCAAAGAGAACTTCTATGGATGAGGACAGAGAAGAGGACAGGGTGAGATGGAGGAGGTGGAGTATCTGTGATGATCCCTGACGGGGGTAACAGAAAGGAGGAAGAGAAGAAGATGAGGTCATATTGCAAATGTAATGTAAAAGCTACTCTGTGTCGTGTGTGCACGTGAAGGTCCTGGCTCACCTTTGAGTTATCTTTCTTCTGAATGCACTCGTACGTTGCGCCCTCCTCCGGCTGGGTGATCCTCGGAGCCCTTCCCTCTGCTATCAGCCTGACCGCATCTACCTGCAGCAACATCATTTTCACTATTTCCTTAGATTCCGCATTGTTGGTTTTTAATGCGTTTAATTATGTTATTCTTGTGGGTCTGCGCTCTCTGGTGTTGCATTTGCATTTTTGACATTTTTGGTAAACTTTTAGCCTGAAGTTCCTAGAATTCCTACTATTTTTTTAACTACTTTTTGAATTTATACATGTCTTTTTGATAATCCATCCATCTTCCCCTGCTTATCCGGAGTCAGGTCACCAGGGGCAGCAACCAGAGCAGTGAGGCCAGAACTCTCCAGTGTGTCCTGGGTCTCCTCCCAGATGGACATGCCGGGAATACCTCCCTAGGGAGGCGTCCAGGATGCCCGAACCACCTCATCTGCCTCCTCTTTATGCTGCTCTATTCAAAGCTTCTCCCAGATGACCGAACTTCTCCCTCTATCTATAATAATTCATCCTTTATTAATCCCCATGGGGAAATTCATTCTCTGCAATTAACCCATCATGATTGAACCCCGTCCAGCAGCGCCGAGGGAGCAGTCTTGCTCAACAGCGGGAATCGAAACCAGGAATGTTTGGGTCATAAGACTATTGTTCTACCTCCAGCGCCACGCCGCCCCCATCTCTGAGGGAGAGTCCGGCTACCATGCAAAGAAAATTCATTTTGGCCACTTGTACCCGCGGTCGCTGCCCACAGCTTGGTGAACATGAATGTTTTTTTTTAGTGGTAGTAGTAGTTTTTGTCATCCGTTTTTTTTCCAATGCAAAAGCTGATGGAATTAACAATGACAGGTGTCCCCTTCTTAGAATAACTGCCAAAAATGTTTCATTTTTTTTTTTTTGCCTGAATCAACTCCTTATTAAAGAAATGGCTCGGTTTTTTACTTTTTCTGAAAAACTTAGGATTTGGGTGATTATATTAAGAAGGCAACATTATGAAAGGTAATTTTGCTTTTGCCACGTATACGCCTGGGGTGTGTCCCCCCCCCCCACAAGGCCAGGCCGCCGGCCCACTCACGGTGCCCTTGACTCCCTCAGGGAAGAGGAACCTCTTGTAGATGCTGTTGACGGTGTCATTGGGTTCTACATCGCACTCCCTCTGCAGCAGGATGGGTCCCGTGTCCAGGCCGTCATCTGCCCAGAACACCGTGAACCCCCCCTTCTTGTCTCCGTGGATCAGGGTCCTGCGGGTTCGGAGGGACCCATTAGTCACTGGATGGGTCACGCGGCCAACTGGGGCCATCGGCACTCACCAGTTGATAGCGGAGGCTCCTCGGTGGCGAGGCAGCAGTGAGGGGTGGTAGATGATGGAGCCGTGTTTGGGGTGGTCGATGACCTCCATGGGGATGAACTGGGAGCAGAAGGGCAGGACGTTGAGCTCGGCGCCAGCGCTTTTGTACTGGGCCACCACCTCTGGGATGGCCTGGCCCTTCACACGCCAGCGGGGGAACTTGAAGACGGGCACGCCATCTTTCTCCGCCTCTGTGGCTGTGGGTTGGGGGGCGCAATTCATTTGTATGACATTTACTGTAAATAATACATTAATCAATTTCTTAATTGACGTTATCAGGACAAGTGATGTTAAATCCAACCAGCTGGGACTCAAACCTTCCCTTATCTCTGGCATCACTGAATCTATTTTTTGTGTTTATTTGTACAAAACTTTTAATTTAATGATTGAGGCTTTTAGAGAGCTATTTCTTACATTTTCTATATCTTTTATATTTTTTACGTTTCATATTCTATTACATATATTTTCATAATATGTTAATTTTCTATCTATATCCTTTTTTGCATATTCTTTATTATCAGTTTTTGCTTCTTTTTCTACCCTGTAATGCTGCTGTGACAGTACCATCATTGGATCAATAAGGTTTATCTTATAAATCTTATTGTGAAATATTTTATTTAATTTAAAACAATCAAAATACAATAGAATTAAATGAGTCTTGACAAGCAAAGCAACACAGCCTAACATTATCAAAATATTTGATAAATGTCTTGTACAAAGGAAAATGTTCCTCCTAAAAGCCATGGACTTCAAAAACATCACATTTCAAGGGTTCTTTCACAATTATTCTCCATCAGATATAAATAAATTTTCACCATGATGGGGAGAGTGTTCGGTGGACGAAGGCTACAATTCACTCAAGAAACTTGTGTCCTCTGCAACATAACCCTGCTCTTCCCTGGAACTCAAAGTGTCGTCATGACGTTCAAGAAAATATCAATCCTCTGTTGTCTTTTGGGTCGACCAGTTTGGCTTATAAACATGGCGGGAGGTGAAAAGGACTTTCCTCACCCAATTTTTGAACCATCCCGGCCAACTGTTTTTCATTTGAAAGGAGCTATCACCTTGTCAAGGTGTCAATACAGGAGACGACCAATGCTGCTAGCAGACTTAGCATCGTCTCCCTGTAATGAGAGATGAACAAATGTGTGAATAATGTTGTTTTAATTAGTAGTGGGCCATAGATGCAGTTCAGGACAGGGGCTGGTCAGTAGAAAGAGGATGCTTACGTTTCGGTTGTCCACTGTGATATTATTGTGTGAAAACATAAAATAAAAAAATCTAAATTAAGAGAGAAAACCCTTTACTCCATGGCATCCACGGTCCTTTCTCTGCATTTGACCCATCATGGATGAACCGCAAGCAGCGAGTGGCCAAAAAGCCACATCCAGGGAGCACTTAGGGGCTCACCGTTTTTCTCAACAACACTTCCACTGCTTAAAATAATTTGGTTAGTTGTTGAATTGGGGTAGCCTACCCAAGACCATTGCAGTGCCTGACTATCATCAGTGCAAGAGATTTTTTTTCCTCCAAAAAATAGACAATGATGGTTTCCTCCATGGCGTCGCGATGCTTTGGCCTCACAGCAGGAAGGACCCTGGTTTGATTCCGACAAGGGGACCTTTTTATGTGGAGTTTGCATGTTCTCCCCTGTGTCTGCTCGGGTTTCCTCCGTGTTCTCAGCTTTCCTCCCACAGTCCAAAAACATGCAGCAGGTTAATATAAAAAAATTGATGGATGGATGGATGGTTTCCTCCATCTCAAAACCAAAGCCAAAATAAACCTGAAATGTGAATTTTGAGAATGCCAGTCACCCGCAGCAACCCCAGCTACCAGTGTGTGAGCAGCATTTTAATGTTGGGTCAGTGATGATGTGCAAACAACAATCTGACACAACAGTCTGTACAGTTAATCAAAATTAAGCCCATAATAGAACTTGAGTGAATCAGTTTCTTTTGCAGCTGCAGCGACGCCATGTTCTCACCCAGTGGGTCGGCCTTGCCGTCTTTGTCCGGGATGGTGAAGACCCCGACGATGGTATGGCCGTCCTTCCTCAGCTCCTTATAGACCTCCTGGCCGAACAGACTCTGACCGATCACTGCGATCTTCATTCTAGCTCCTCACTGGGATCTGGGGGAGGCGGAGGATTAGAGGGCTGAAAATTGGAGGCCATTGTGCAGTATTTCTTTTTAAGATGTATACAAGGAATACATTAATCAGTTGTGACAAATGGTAATCAATAAGTATTCTTATTCTCTTTTTTTCTGAAATGATATGGCCTGCCCTCATCAGCGTGTTTCCCCTCTTCCACTCTAATAAAAAACATAAATATTTCAAATAATTTCTTTCATTTAATTTTTAAAACTTTCGATTTTATCTTTTTGTTTTTTTCCAAAATCCAGAGAAATATACAACTTTAATTATTTATCGTCTTTCCCTTCCTGGTGAGATCGTGAAATGTTAACGTGAAGCAGGAGATATCTATATTTATTTTCATCAATTTTATTTATATTTTCTTTTTCGAATTGCATGTGATTTTTCCCATCATTTTTTTGATATTCCAACTTTCACTACTACTGTTGTCTCTCCTCTCCATGAATCTTTAGCCATTCACAACCCCCTCCCTTACACACGCGCGCGCACACACACACACACACACACACACACACACACACACACACACACACACACACACACACACACACACACACACACACACACACACACACACACACACCCATGACAAACCCCTCCCGAAACAACAATAATACTTTACACAATTTATACTGAGTGTAAAAAAAAATCAATAAAATCCTGTTTATGTTTATTTAAGGAAGGAGATCTCAGCTACTACTATTTTATTCTTTGAAACTGTCAAGGAATTTAAATTATTTTGGGGTTCAACCTGCTAAGGAACTTGTTGCTGCTGGTACATTACTAAGTTGTAAAAAAAAAAAAAAAAAATTGAAAAAGGGGCCGATCCATAATGCAAACACACCAAAGTCATTGTTACATAATGGGTCCAAAGATCAAGTTGAGCAACTGAAAGTTGTTTTCACAATTCCTGACATTGACATGCTGTAAATGTCTGTGTGTGCATGTGTGTGTGCTTGTGAGTGTGTGTGCACATACATGCAGATACCGAGTAACACATGGAGGAATATTTGGAATAGTTTCCAAGTCTATACTGCCAGTAGGTCTGACTAGGACTCACTGCGAGCTGTTGTTTTGTTTGTTACCCAAACGATGACTTTGTGCACACATAATCTGTTTGAAATTCAGTGTCCGTGCAACAATTACCAAGTTCAATCAAGTTTATACAAACTGTTCACACCATGTATCTGCACAGAGGAGGGGAGGGACCTGTTGCCATGCCACCCCGCTCTGTCCAATGACATCAACCAGGAGAGCTCCTGACTCTGACACCAACCAATCACACAAATTAAAAGAGGTCAAAGCCATTGACGGGAAGAAAATTTTCCAACAAACCAAACTAATAAAGTTGCGCGATTTTGCGTGTGTGTCACGGCATGTGTGCATTTAAAAAAAAAAAGATAATAGAAACAAGAACAAAACAAACAGGACAGCGTGTTCTTACCCACTCCTGCTTGCAGACCACAGATCCTCTCCTCTGGGGAAAGAGGCACCAGCTCGCCGGCGGCTGCCTTTATTTTACACTCCATTCAGCGGCCCCATTGCATAACTCTGGGTCATTGCGAGTGATTGGATGAAGCCTACGGGAGGTGTGTGGGAGAGCCTATCAGCTACTTATTTCTGTAAATGAACCCATTCACTCATTCACAGTGAGGTGTTTCTGCAAATTAATGACATTTTGGGGGAGAGATTAACAAATGAAAAGAGACGTATATTTATGTCACATTTCTAAGTAACAGAAAAGGCAAGACTTGTATATTCAACACAAACTCAGGATTCTTGTCACTGTCTGTAAAGTTTTTAAAATGTTTAATCCAGCTAATTTGCTCTTAGCCGGCTATCGGTTGATAGGCCTTAACCTTGGAGGGGATAGCGATGGGAATACACTGCTGCAAGGTCATTGTTCATGGTTATGCAAATGTGTCAGGGGTCACGAAGGTCAGATGGCGTGGGGATGAAGGGCAGGAAAACAAGGCGACGACAAGTGAACTGCCAGAGTCTTAAAGTTCACGGTGATCGTTATTATTGCGCTTAAGGTCTCATAACACTTGTAACGCACACTGCACAACTATATGCATGCAAACACACACACACAAACATATATTTAACCCACTGATAATGTTTCATGACCGCAACATATGGAGGCCATAGGGGTCACTGAGAAGACAGAGAAATTTAAAGAAAAGGAATTGGCCTGAATAGTCATTTGAATCTAAACTTTTTTTTTTTTTTTTTCGCATAAATTTCATAAAAAAGCAAAAATGAAAAATAAAAGGTTTTTAATTAATATCTTGGCATTTTATTTTGCCAGATTAAGTAAAAGAAATTTGCATTCTAAGCGCAAAAAATGAAAAGGAAAATGTCCAAAGCAGGAACAGCTGATAGATAAATATTAAATTAATTTTTAGAAATGGCTTTAGGATTTATTTTGTTTATTTTGAGAAATTGATTTTTGTTGCGGTATTGTTCATTCAATGAAAAAACTGAATATATAATTTACAACAGTATCAATTCCTGATTTGAAGGGGCCATTTTTTTTTGATATTTCAATTTAGATACTTTCCCTTTTCCTTTTGAAATATACTTTTTTTTTCCTTTTAAAGGATTACGATAATTTATCTTCCAAACAAATAGATAACTATCTATTTATTTCTAATTCCATCTATTTATTCATTAATTTTTACTCTACACATGCTCATTTTTTCATTTTAAGTCATCATTTTGCTTAAATCCTTGTGTGTGTGTGTGTGTGTGTGTGTTTGTGTGTACGTGTGTGTGCATGTTCTCTGGTGCTCGGGTCATGAGTGACGTTAATGATCTGCTCAGCATAAACGCCTTACGGTCGTACCATCGAGCACATGGTAGAGCTTATTCGCAAAAGCACACCGGAAGGCTGAAAATATGAAAAATGAGGAATGAAGTGCAAAAGAAGTTAAATTGAGAGGAAAAAAAAGATTTCATTCATTCATTCATTCATTGTAATGCTTATAGGGGTTAAGGGGGGCAGGGGTGCTGGATCCTATCCCTGCTGTCATTGGCCAGGAGGTGAGGTTCACCCTGGTGCACATTCCATCACAGTGCCGTAGAAATGAGAAGAACTCTCTGGATGGTGTCAAACTACATCCTCTCTTTTCAGAACACAAGGGGACAGCACTCAACCAGAAAACAGCAGACCATCCTCCATGTCTGCCACAGTGGTTTGGTTCAAGTTTCCAAGCCGGTTTCATATGATTATTTATTTCTGCATTTGCTCTGCAGGACCTGCCAGAGCCCAGATGTTATGGTTTCACTATGTGAGGGACTGAGTCTCATCAAGCATTAACAGGCACATGTTCTGCGTTTGTGTTTAAAGTTGACATCACGCGATGGTGGTTGGTTTAACGGAAGCCATGAAGCTCGGTTATCAGCCGTTTAATATAAATGTCGTTTTAATGACGACAACTATCTCCATACACTAGGCTGTCAGGATGCTGAACTCTCTTCACGCTATCCCACTCCCTCTGTTCGAGCCATGTTGAACTCTCTCTCTCTTTATTCTTCACCCCCCCAAACTCCCCCGATGCCGAACTCTTCCCCACTCTCTACTAGACTCTGACATTATATTTAAACATTACCTTTTTTTTTTTCTTTTTTTTTGCCCTAATGCTACTTTGCACTGAGAAACTATCATGCTGCTATTTCACCATATACCCTTATGGTACTACCTGCCGACCTTTGCACTAAACTGTACACAAAAAACCCTCTGCTGACACTCTCATGCCGTCAAATATCAGTCTGTATCTGCATGCACTTTATACTATTGGGATCAACAAAGTTTATCTGATCTTATCTTACTTCATACCTGACAGTTTAATATTTACTGTTTAATGTAACAGTGAACTTTGCTGCTAATTTTCCCTCCATTATTATTATTTTGTTGATTTCATGTCCCCGAGGGATTGTGAGAAACGTCTCCTCAATTCCTCTGTATGTCCTGTACATGTGGAGAGATTGACAATAAAATTGACTTTTTTAACTTTGAAACTTACCATGATGGCGATTTGTGAATATTGTACTTCTTTGTGTCGCTATTCTTTTATACCCATGGTCTTTCTATTATTACTATTTGCACAATTATCTACCCTGTAATGGCGCTGTGGCAATTCTCCCCATTGTGGGATCAATAAAAATCTAATTTTTACATCTTTACTTTGTGTAGAGAACAAAACATCCCGGGATGTTGTTGACGCAATAATGTCACAGCTGTCAATCACCATGCTGGCATTTTCTTATTTTCACATTTTGCTCAAATGATCAAGAAATGACTCAAAACTGAGAACAAATAGCAAAGTACATCAAAAAAAAAATTCAGAAAACTTGGTTAAGATAAAAAATTATGGAATTTGTAAATTCAAGTAAAACTAAAAAAAATTAAAACCAAGCAAAGGAGACATCTCAATGAACGAGAAGAGAAAAAAAAAAAAAAATCACAAAATATGTTTACAGACCTGACTGAACAAAGACTTCAGCACGGATCAGGAGTAAATCAGGAAAATTTTGCATTCTCTCAGGGCCTCACACCACATCTATATCCACATCCCGAACAGAGAATAGGTGGAATCTGTTAAGGAACTGAGAAGGAGGGACCGCGGATGGAATTGCATACTTGACACGATTAACAAAAAAAGCATTATTACAAATGAGCAAACAACAAACAAAAACAACTTGAGACCTACAAAGCATCCCTACTATTTGGGAATATATTACAATTTATCAAAAAAAATGACCAAAAAAAAAACAAATGGATAAAACTGTACCTGTAAAACTTTCCATTTTACAGAGCAAATGTGTAGGATTTTGTATACAAAAAAACAGGTGAGATCAAGGCAGTGAAATAAAGGGGAAAAAAAATAGTAACATTCCAGGAACCGCAGGTACTTATGTTGAGAGACAAGTATCTAAATGGACCAGTCAAATATCCAGAGAAAGTGCAGTGGGAAACTTTTACAGACCAACCACAAAGATAATTATATTACATCCAAAGTGATGTACTTATTTATAAATTATTTTTATTTGCTGAATAAGCATTGTTCTTGCTTTTCACTTTAGGGATGCCAAATGTTCAGGTTGACCATTACAGCTGAATTTGACATAAAAGAGTATTTTGTGGTTCATAAAATTGTTATGGTTAAAAAATGAATGTGATCTTTTTTCTTCCAATTGACGTAAATACAGATGCAATGCTGCCAATAAATATCTTGGGGGAATTGAAAGCCCTTGATTAACGAATAGCAAATCCTTATTCCTGATGTTAGTAGATTTTGACATTGTCATGAAGTTTTAACATAAAGACTTAAAGGGACCGATATGATAAGACTGTTTCTTATTTAATACAAAGAACAAAAGCTTCACTGTAATGAATGGGATCAAAATACAAGATCCTCGAAAATAGGTAAAAAAGAACCTTAAAACTTAACAAAACAATTCATTAAAATCTTCCATAATAAGGAAATGAAAAAAAGGAAATTTACAAGATGATAACATTACCAACAACAAAATATTATTCAAAAAGTATCCAAATAAAATACTGTAAAAAATACTGTGCATATATATATAATTATATATATATATATATATATATATATATATATATATATATATATATATATACATATATTATACTGTCCAAGTGAAAATATATTATATATATTAATATACATGTTTAAACACACACATTTATGTGTGACAACCATTTAAAATGTATTTATTGCTGAAATTCTGAAGGCTTCTTGATCACAGCGATTCACCTCCTGTTCATTCATGCCTGCCATTTTATCATGATTTTTTAAAGAAACAAAGCCTTCAGCGGAAAACAAAAGAAATTCAACAAAATAAGGAATAAAATAATTAGTTATTTCTAGATCATATACATTTTTGTAAGGTTTTAGTTTTGCAAAAAAAAAAGAGGAGCTCTTTCACCCCCAACTTTGGGAAATAATGTAGCGGTACTGCAGAGGTTATCTTAAGAAAAAAGGTGCAAACTCGGTTTTTGTGTGTCTATAAATTCATTTTGCAGTAAACCTCTTGGCACCACCCTTCATATTTAGCACTGAGGGAGGTGGATCCCATGCTTGTGGTCACTTCCTCCCGCCTCTCCTCCTTCCTGGTTTATCTCTCCAGAGCTGTGAGTGCCGCCTCCGCCCTGACTGCATTCTACCCTCCTGTCGGTGCTGGAGAAACATCCGGAGGTTCATGAGTGCCATAAGTGCTGACGAAAGCTCAGGGTCAGAAACCAGCCCCTGTCATTATGTTGCACTAGTGAAAGTGGAGCTTTTCAACATAATTCATGTCAAGAATAAGAGATCCCTCAGACACCCGGGTCGGCTGCAGCTAAATTCACTGCACAAATGAAATGCTTTGTGCTTGTGGTTGTAGGCCGGCCACAATATGCGACAGAGTAGATATGCACATTTTTTTTCCTACACACAACCGCACATCATCGGTCGCAACTGAAAGCAAATAAAGATAGCTCAGGTTTTTAAACAGCGCCAGAATGCATTGAGCATAATTTTTTCCTTCTCTTCGGTCAAGAGCTTCCATTGAACTCATTTGCATTGAACGATCGGTTGAGCCTTCACGCTCAAATACGGTCGAGCATATTTAACAAAGATGTCCAAATCCCTTGATGGTGTCATCCAGAAAATCAAAGAAATCCAGAACTGACGTAAAACATGGAACGCGCTGCTGTGTGATTGAAACCCCTGAGACCCCGGCGCTTGTTTGGTTTACTGGATTCCCTCTGTGCTTTTTGGTGGCTTTCGAGACCTGCATCATCTTTGGATAGGATGTAGCAATGAAATGAATGAACAAATAAATTTGAATTTCCGTAGAACATGAGGTCAACCCCAAAAAATGTGATGTCATGTCCAAGGCATATGGGCGTAAGGTCGTAGGAGGTCAATAAGAGTAATGTTCAGGTTTTTACGAAGTCTGCAAAAAAGGCCTAATGCTCTGCTCGGACACGTCTTTGCTCATTCAGGGAAGATTCATGCGGCTCAACTAAAAACCTGTCAGAGTTCTGTTGGTGTAATTTTTGGACTATTGAGCTGCATCCAGTAAATTTGGAAAGAAAAAAAAGTACATAATAGGTCATTTGTAATAGGAGATCATTATGAAAAAAGGGTGTGTTTTTTTAAACTTTTAATTAAATACATACAGTAAATGCTTTTTTCCAAACAGTACCTGTAAAATGTCTGGTTAAAAAAATTAAAAATACTGTAGCCAACCAGAAAAGAGGCTGTACCTTCCTTGCCAATCTTGGAAAGAAAAAAATTTAAAATGGAAAAAAAAAAAAAAAAAAAAAGAATTAAATGGCTACATTTATCAGTGATTAGCACTATCAAGATAGTTTTCATTTAAATTTACCTGTTTTAGATTCTTTTATTCTATAATTCTATAATTGGTGGATTTTTATATTCATCGTTGAAAAACTGAGAAGAGACGTGCAGTGAGGCTGCTGACTGTTGAGCCTCAACATAGATTGCACAACTGACTGCTGGCATGTTCTGCACTAAGACCATATCGCTGCCTCTCTGTATTTCGCTATTAAAATGTTTAAACACTTTTACTATATGAATTACATTTTCAATGTACAGTGTTTTTTTTTGTCAACAAGTACGTGTGTTACCAATTTCTTGTGCTGAGCGATCATAAAATGGCTACGAAGAGCCCCTACGTGAGGCACGTAGTTCTCCTGCCTCATGGTAGGGGGCGCTCCTGATTCCAGGGATTCTTCTTGCGACACCCCCGGGTCCAGAATACAGAATACAGCGTTCCAGATTATATATTTTTGGAAAATTTTGAAAAATTCTGTTCCCCCATCGCGTCCCGCACCACAGTACATGGATGGAAAGTGATCCATAAATATGTTTATGAGTCTATTTCAAAAGGTAAATGCTACGTCGGATGCTATCACCATGCCTAGCCAGACAACAGCATTAGCTGGACTGTCTGGAGATGCACGGCGCTCTACTCAAATCCAGCTAAAAAAGCATCTCATGTGATCTTTGATTCTGAGGGTTTAAGGACAAAGACCGACAGACCGACGGACGGCCAGGTTGACGCGTGAAACCTGGACTAAGTGTTCTGGCTCCCGTTCTCAGTCCCGTCGCTCTGATGGAAAATAAAGCCCCTCGGGAGACACTGGATATTTGTGTGTGTGTATTTTGGCTGCAGCACCAATGAACCGTCCTGAGCTGCGGTTTTTGATGTCTTAAGCTGAAAAGAAAAAAGAAAACATATCAAGCTGAAAAAATTCCGGTACTTGTTTAACAGAAATAATAATCCCTATCTTTGGGACCAAAGAAAGCGCTGAAAGCCCATGCCATCTATTTGAACTCAGAATAGCCAGATGAAGAAAATACATTTCCAGTCATTCCTTATCATTTATCCAGTAATGGTTTATTTCTTGCAAGTTGGCCAAAGAGATATGAAGATAAAAAAAAAAAAAAAAAAGGAAAGCTTTTTCTTCCTGAACCATCCGTTCTCTTTGAAAATCTCGAAAACCGCACCATAACGGCTGTTTTGAGTATGGCATCAGGCTGAAGTGTTTTTCCCTGCACACTGAAAAGGCCAGGTGCCCGGTTAACTTCTGCCTCGATTGCGATCTACGTTTTTTCCATAGAGACCTGCTTGAAAGCACGAGAAACAATAAAGGGGTCTCATGGAATATCCGGTGAGAGATATGAAGAACCCTGACATGACCTCGCCAGCTATTAAAAAAATGAAAATGAATTAAATCAGAAAGAAATCACCTAAAAGTCAGACATGAACCACAAAATAATAATAATAATGGTCATTAAATTGAATTCCACAAGGGAGAAATATCCTGATATTCAGCAAAAGAAAGAAATCAGTTGTTGGCTACATGAAAACCACGGAACAATTCACGGTGTGAATTCTTTGGAGCTGAAAATTCCTGGTTCAATTCCTGGCTTTTCCTAGTGTGTCGAAGGGGTTGTTGAGTAAGATACTGAACCCTGAACTCAGTCGTCCCCAAACTACGGCCCGGGGGCCGAAAACGCCCCACCGCCACATTTTGCCCGGCCCCTGAACAATACCAGAGATGCATTATGATTTTTTTTTTTTTAAATTCTGGCCAAGTAATCTTGATTTGTACTTGCATAGAACGTAACATTCTATTCCACCCTCCTGCAGCCTGTGCTTTATTTGAAACCCCTCCCTTAAAAAAATAAAAAATAAAAAATATTGAACACACCCCTGTCAAATAACACGGAATAATGGCGAAAAGATGAGATAAGAGAAAAATAGATTCAGAATGCAGGGAATACAACCTGGGAGGTGTATTTAACTTGTTGGTATCAGTTTGGTTTCATAGCCTGCTAGCTTTCTGGTTTTCACAGTGAATTTGATAAGAGAGAGCTGCAAACAGCTGTGTCTACAAGAAAGTTAGTGTTCCTCTGTCTTTTTTTATCTGTGGAAAAACTTGAAAAGGGTTATTTGGTTATTATTCATTTCATAAATAGTGTTATTTATTTTTCTGATTTTTTTTCCTGTCAAGATCCCAGAAAGGGTTACTTTTTGGTTATGTGTGGCTTTCTGGAAAACAATAAATGTTTACGTCACACTTTTTGTTACAAACTGGCCCGGCTCCCCATCTTAGAAGGGAAAAGTTATTTGGCGCTTGCAGGAAAAAGTTTGGGGACCCCTGACCTAACTGCTCCCTTGGCGTTAGTCAACCTCCTGGTCATGGTTCATCCATAATGGGTTAATTGCAGAGAATGAATTTCCCAGGATTAATAAAGGATAAATTATGAAAAATAAAAAAAATTATATTAAAAAATACATGAATCTAGAAATTATGTTAGTGAGGATTCTCAGTCCTCCAGGTGACAGTCCGTCATTGACAATCAAACAATATCACAGCAACTTGACTGGACTTAGTTGCTTTGCATTGAAGGCGCTTCAGGCCAGAGGCTTTATCAGTTTAGAGTGAAGAAACGACAGGATATAATTTATGTTCAAAAATATGAAACAAAAAAAAAAAAACTTGAATATCTGCAAATTCCTGTCTCACCAAATCATTAGATAGATAGATAGCAAGCAGCGTTGGAACTTTTAAATTGTATTTCCTTGTCATAGCAGTTTCTTTCAGCATTACTGTGTAAAATTGCAACGCCAAAGTTCAGCGTTTTTCAGTGGAGTCAATTTGCTTCAAATCCCATCGCCGCGCTGCTTCGGAAGCAACTATTTTCTCACGGTGGGCTATCGCTTGATATGTTTTTATTTCTCATGCGGCGCCAACACGGAGTTAGAAACCCTATGAATAGAAGGACGCAGTGCTGTGATTGGTTTTGCGCACAGGCCCTCGAACAGCACGCCGGACTGTCGGGTGGATGCAGGATCTGCTCGGAGCAGACGAGAGAAAAACCTGAAGCTCACTCCATCCTGATGATGAACAGGTTGTTTACGGCGATCGACCTGAATGCGCTCCCCATTTTTCCTCCTCCAACTCTTGGCATGCGTTCATCTTTCAAACATCATGGATGGCATTTCTTTTCCGTTTACCCATCTTCTCCCCCCATTCTCCCACTCCCCGTTCCCCAAGGATGCCGAACTATCTCCTGCCCCCAAAATACTGGACTCTGACAATATATTGCACTATTTTTGCACGGTTACAGTAAAATCCGTCATGCTGCTATTGTATTATACATTATATGCTGACTTTTTCTATGCCTTTAAAGCCATTATTTTTTCACCTGTTATTATATGGTATTATTCACTGACTGTTTTAGTACAAAACTGTACAGAAAACATATTCTATTTTATAAACGTAATTACATATTTTTATACATTTCAGGTTATATGCTGCTAAATTTCTCTCATCCTTTCACCTCAGTACCAGTACATTGCATGTGTATGCACTTTATATTTTATAGTTTAATATTTAACGATCAATGTTTATTGTGAACTCTACTGTTAATATCTACTTTATTATTTTGTTAATTTCATGTCACCGTGGGAAAGTGAGAAATGTCTTCTCGATTCCTCTGTATGTCTGGTACATTGAATTGACAATAAAGCTGACTTTGACATTAAAATTAAGGCATTTTCACACGTTTATTGCGTCTGGGGGTTCTAAACTCTGTCTCCTGAGCACAAGTTGTGACAGACCAGGGTAAGGATTCAAACCTTTCACCACTCCTCCCTATCCGGGGCCGTTTTGTTCACGATCCTGCACAAAAATATGAGCCTTTAGGACATACAGCTATTTACAACCTTTCTCTGGAAGCACTTTGTCAGATCCCAGAGAAGGCAGAGGAAGCACAGGGGCGACATTTGTTGTCAATTTAGCCTTGCTTTCAAATGAAAGCAGCCCTACTTTTATTGCACCGCAACCATGTGCAGGAGGTTTGCTGCACCATGTGGACAGAACGCCGATTTCAGTGCTGCCATTTCCTTTCACCTATTTAAATCAAGTAAGTGATGTTTGTCCAAACCTTTTTCGTTAAAAGTTGGTTTCCTTCGCAATATAGTAAGATATGTCAGATTGGACTTGTCAAAAGTTCCAATTACATATATATCCTGAAAAAAAAAAAAGTGAATTAAAATTGATGGAACAGTTAAAAGTATAACATAACTCCAGGCTATTTTTGCTACTTAAAAGGGACTTTTTTATGATTGTGCTGAACCAGACTATTAAAAAATAATTAAATGAATTCTGAAATAATATATCTCAAAACATAAAGTTCCAACAGATTTTGACAATAATTAAAAATGTTCTACTAATCCTTTTGAAACTTTAAACTATCAATGCTGTGACCCCTCGTGTTGTTTTCTTTGGGGAAGACAGTTTATTGAGTTGCAAGTCTAAAGCTGGAAAGATTTGCGATTCCCCTGACTCAGATCATTTGTTTCTGCTGGTTATTCATCCTCAACTACTTAGTACTTTATCTGTGTATATATAGATATATGTGTGCGTTTACACACACACACACACACACATATATATATATATATACATATATATATGTAAAGGACTGTCTCAGAAAATTTGAATATTGGGATAAAGTTCTTTATCTTCTGTAATGCAATTACAAAAACAAAAATGTCATATATTCTGGATTCATTACAGATCAACTGAAATATTGCAAGTCTTATTATTTTAATATTGATGATTATGGAAAACTCAAAAATCCTCTCAAAATATTAGAATATCATGAAAAAGTTTTTTTGTTTTTTTAATTGCATAACAGAAGATAAGGAACTTTATCACAACATTCTAATTTTCTGAGACAGTCCTGTACACCCATATACGTACACATACATGCATATACATATATCCTGAAAATAATCTTCTTTATCTTTTGAACCCTACTTTTGGTTTGGAACCACCTCTCTGCGGGCTGTTGCGCTGCATTGTCCAGTCCGAGTTCCTTCTGAAAAATGATACCGGCCTTTGGCGCAGCTTGGAGTAAATTATCGGCAGTCCGTCAAAGCACAGCGCAGACTTCCTGGGTAATTGGATACATGATCGATGTCCCTGCACTGCACTCATATAAATCTGTTTCATTGTGAAATGAAGGTTCACGTTTGTTTTGAGGTGTCAGTAGAATTTAGGGGTTCTGTAATTTCTCAAAATAAGACCGTGGTTACGACACACTAATCCACTTAATAAAGAGTGCAGTCACAAGAACACAACATCTTTGCAGTTATTTGATAGCTTTTTATTACTATTATTACACATATCAGAAGGTGATTTTCTGAATTTTGTCTGCCTATTTGCCAACATCATACTTTTATTTGCCATGTAAATAATTACTAGCTTAGTATCATGAAATGTAAACAGAGACAGGTCACTAGCCTCACAACTGACGATAGCTACCAAAGAAGCACGACAACAAATTGCACCAGTAAAGCCAGAATAAAGAAAAAAGGGTCAGTATTGCTTTTGTGTGAATCATCAACACCACATTCTTCTCTCGGACACGCTGATCGGCATCGAGTGATGTACGAAAAACAAGACAAAAATAAATTCAAAAAGGGAAAACATCAGACAACCAGATTCAGCCTTGCACACTGTAGGTCCAAAGAGCAATAACATTAGAGACCGATGCCACTCACATCTGCTTTAGCCCTCGGCTACAAGAGAGGAGATAAAAATCAGTTAATATTGCGGGTCTTCCAGACTCTCTAAATCAAATCAGGGGTCAAATGGATTATTTCTATGGAGAAGCACGCTGTGACTCAAAATACGTAGTCATTGTTTAGGAGCACTTCATCCCCAATGTACATTAAGTCTATGAAGAAGAGGAAATGTTTTTTTTTTTAAGGCCCAGCGACTGAAGACATACTTGTGACTCCATGATATGGGGGTCCAAAAACAGTCACATCAACGTTTGGCTCTTCATGTGCCCTGATGCTCCTCCTGGAAAAGCTGGATGTCCTCATCGGAGGTATCCTCATTAAATGCCAGAGGCCCAAAAGTTGCATTAAGGTGCATTTCACACGGTTATGGAGAGCCAAAGCCTGAGTTTTGTGTTGTGCAGTGAGGGGCTCCCCTCCGTCAGGGCTGTCACCCCGTTGACGTAAACTGGTATTGCGTTATCCATTACCATTATGAATAACTTTCTAGAAAAAAAATTAAAAAAAATCTGATCACAAACAGTTACTGGGAGAAACAGATTAAAAAAACAAAACAAATAGGAAGTATATAGTACTTCCTTACGCAAGATGTTTGGCTTAAATGCACAGATGTCTCTTCAGGAAACAGATGTTGCTTTGTTGCTCAGCTTTTTGACATCAACGCCATGTTTGTTCCAGCGTTGCCACTGATGATATCAAACTTTCTCCGCACCAAACTGGACTCTCTGTACCGGCAGAGAACAGCTCCCCTGTTCCACCTTTTATTCCTTCTGTGGGCGGTGAATCATTGCTTTAAAAGCGACAAGTAAAACAGGCTTATGTTGGTCTACGGTGACTTTGCATTGGAGACAGCTTGTCAGTGCGTTTAGTCGAAAACACTGTGTGTTCTGTCTGCTGTGTGTTTATGATAGTGTGAGTCTCACTATGGAAACCTCAGCTATGATGTCATGTCTTGACACTGAAAGGCTGGTTTTATTGCATGACTGACAAGCCTGGGAGGGGAAGTGTGTGTCTGTGGAGTGTCTCTTCTGTAATGTTTTGCCAAGACAAAAAAAACAAAAAAAAAAACAAATTTAAGAGTAACAGCTGTATTTTCAATTTTCTGCCGGATCCTCCGTTTTATCCCTCCTGCCTCGGTCGCCTCTCTTGCCTTTCATTACAATCATTAGCGACTGTTCTTATGAAATACATTGAAATTCATCAAGGTATGAATCAAAACAATACATATCCTATGGAAAGTATAAGCTTCCAGTATACAGGCATGTACTCTGGTAACCTAGAAGGTATTATTAAATCGACCCAAGTGGTTTTATTGTGGTGTGATGATTGTTATTTTGTTGGCTTTGCACTTTACAAATGTCATTTGACCATGCTCATATAAATGTAAATGATAATGTATGATGGGAAATGTTTTAAACACACACACGCACACACACAATAGTTCTAATCCACAGGAGTACATTATTATCACAGGTAATTCTATGCCATGAAAAACAACTATTTCTCTCTCATTATGTCAAGGCAATCTAGCAACTAAGAGCTAACAAGAATCCCCAGATGTAAATGTTGTCTGAAAGCCGAGAACTGCTCTTTAACTAGTTTTACAAAAGCTTTGTTTTTCTTTTTCTGTACGTTTGTCATTTTGATAGTTTTAAATTATGAGATGTTTTTATACCTATTATCATTTTGGCTTGATTCTTCAACAGTGAAGAGAGGGGGGTAGCACTTTGGCATCGCGGCAAGGAGCTCCTGGGTTTGAGGCAGACTTAGTCCTTCTGTTCTGGTCTCTTTTCCTGCACCCCTCCCCCAAACAGTAGGCTTCTCAAAGAATATTAATTCATGTATTCAGTCATTGTCTCATCACTTATCCGGGACAGAGTTGTGGTGGCAGTTGACTGAGAAGGTCAAGCCTTTCTAGACCAACAGACTGGCACAGTGCTCTTCCGATAAGACCCAAAGGCATTTCTAGGCCAGATGGGATATGAATCCCTCCATTGTGTTCTTAGTTGACCAGAGGACCCCTCACCAAATGGACACGCCCAAACACCTCCAATGGGAGCCAACTATCCTGATCAGACATCCAAACTGTCTCACCTGACCATTCAGGACCTCAATCTTTCAGTCATGACCCAGAGTTCACCAACCTGGGCACGAGCTGAAACATTGATTAAATAGTATATTGAGAGATTCCCTTTCTGGCTCCATCCTCTCATCATGGTGATGCAGCACTTGAGACGCCACAGTGACTTTGCTGTCCGGTTCATGCCTACCCTCACATTTGAACAAGACTCCAAGGTACTTAATATTCTTCACTAGTGCCAGTACTTCGTTTTGTTTTTTTAGGTAAACACCGACAATGCCGGGCACCAGGTAGTCAAACGAGAAAGACAGGGAAGAACTTTGGGGCAAACAGCTGGATCTGAAGGACAACCAAACTTCAGCGAGGAGGTCCAGTCACCGACTACGAATAAGGTGCTATTTCTCCACCACATTGCTGTTCCAAGAAAAGGGACTCGCAGCTTCTGCAGCTCCAGTAACTGAAAGCTATAGCATCTGACAATGAAGACTTGGACACCAGTGATTCTCAGCAGATCCAGGAGCCTCAATAGCGTGATGCAGGACTCCCTTACCTGGATGGGAGCTGACCAGCCACCAGAGACCAGGACAACATACTCCCAGTTGTTCGCCTCTCACAACAGAAGCCACGGCTCAGGAAGAAGCGAGATGCATGACAGGGAAAAGAAGTGCAAAGCACAAAATCCCACGAGAGCTGGCATCAATATGATAATTTATACTTATACTAACGACAACAATAATTGTAGTAATATTTTTTCTTATATAAAACAAACACAACAATATTATTACTAATAATAATAATAATACTCAAGTTTTTTGCGGGGTTTTGTTGAGATAATTTCTGTGAATGTGTATACCTTTTTGAAATGATGTTCAGGAATTTATTGCTTTTTTTTCTATTATTTACATTTATTTATTTTTTAACTGAAATGTTTCTCTTAATCTCCTGACAATCCCAAGATGCTTTTCCAATATGGGTTTTGAACGTTACATGTTATGTTTCTGTATTGTCTGACATCGGGAAATTGTTATACACATATTTTCTTTTTCAAATAAAAGCTTCACAAAGTCCAGGTGAATTTTTTCCACTGTTGTATACTTGTATGTCTTGTTCACTTTAGGGGGAAATTGAAGTAATTGCATGATTTAATATTATTTATTCTCGATCAGATTATTTCATGATGGCTCAAGTCATTTGAGTAGTTTCTTACAATTTTTTAGATTATTTATGTCCCATTTAATTCTGACCTTTGAACGTCACGGTCAAAAAAGATCAGTCAATTGTTTAGCACCATGATGCTAAATAACTTGTTTAGGAATAGCACAAATTGTAACACTTGACATTGCTGCAGCCCTAATACCGATTTTAATTTATGACCAAGTGCTAAGATTTTTTTCCCACCAGGAGATGGTCAGTGGTGGTTCTCTAAACACACAAGGTTGATTTTTATTTTAAAAAGCATTGAATGTTAACCGTGGCCAACTGGCAAAGTCATTGTGGTGGTGAGTTACGTCTTACATACAGTATGCTGGACGCAGGGCTGATACCATGGGAACCTGGAAAAGGAAAGCAAAGAGCCCCATGTGGAATCAGAACAAAGCATGGTGATGTACCGCAGATGCGTGCCGATGCATACGCGTACATTTCGACAGCTCAAGAGGGAAGTGGAAAGACACAGTCTCAGTGATATAACACAGCGACTTGGATCCCAGTGAGCGTCTTACAGGCCAGGACGTAATTTTGGATTTTGATTTTTTTTTTTTTTGTTGCACGGCCGCTTGTGAGTAATTACAGACCTGATTGAAATGAACGGGGGCCCCTGACCCCGTCTCAGCTTGAGGTCTGCTGACATGCTGAATGTTGGCCATTTCAAACAGTTGCATAAAGCCTCCAATTTAACAAGAATGCACTGGCTCATTATGCTAACTACAGCAAACACATTAAGTATGCAGCCGATGCAACAAATATAGCACATCTGCGGTACCAACAGACGCTCAGCTGCATGATCGGGCAAGACAATCCAGTGAGAAGTTATTTATTCTGGTCAAATCACTGCGCAGATCGTTGTGAGTTTCACAGTAAGGACAATAACAATGTGGTGTTTGGCGCATAACATGTACCAATTTCACATTCACTGTGCAATGAAAGGACATGGTCAGCTGAAGCTATCTGGGTTTGTTTATTTAGGTCTTTCTCTGTTGGATATTTTATTTAGTCGTTTTTGGGTAACGGGTGTTTGAACCAATCATTTGTCAATCGAGATTGGCAACGGCGCTAAATCCACCCTGTGTACATGATAAGCCGTATAAATGACAAATGAATGAAAAATGAATGAATGAAGGCATGGATTCATGAATTTTCGCAGTAACTGACTGAGGTGTTAATATTCGTAGGGATTCCAGCATCATTGTCAGGATATGGGTTTCAACACCATCATAGTCAGTCCAACAAAACGATATTTAATTGCGTGCACGCATCTGCCTCATTTTCTGGCCCCTGCACCATCTGAGCCCCTCGGCAAGCGACGTGAATAATAACCCGGCTGAAACAAGCAACTACAGGGACGACATTCATCAAACAATTCATGTTCACCAACTTTCAGTAGCCTACATTTTTATATTCTAGGAGAGGGAACAAGCAGAGAGGGAAGTTGAGAACACGTACAGACAATATCAATTTGGTTGACTCAAATCTGTTCTTTTCTTTTGTGATTATGAGATACATTTGTCAAAACTTGACACAAATGAGTAAGGGAGGGGGTCTGTGTCTTGCATTATGACAGATGTGATATTATATAATGGGGATGTTTTCTAGACTCTACATGTCGTTCTAAACTCTTTTACTTTCCTGCAGGTTTATCTTCAAATTGACACTTTCACATTACCGGTCTTCAAACTCCGGAAACAAAAATATAAAAACTTTTCTCTGATGTCTTAGTCATTCCTGATATGATTTTTTTTTTTTTTTTTTAGCCTGCCACAACCTTGATTTTTCAATATATGGAAATAACATGCCGTTTCGTTATTTGTTGTTATAAGCCAGTTTCATGTCTCATGTGTTTTGTTCAATGGTCCCTTATAGTGCTTGCCAATGTTTTTCAGATGCCAGATACCAATTGTTCCGAATGACAGCGATTCTGAAAAATTTAAATTATCTTTTTTACTCCATGTTGGAGGCTCGATCATACCATGACAAATATACCCTTGAATAGTCAGATAATGTCATCTTTTGTGATCCAAGGAATTCAACTGAATACTTTATACTTGACACCATTACAGAGTACTTTATCATAATACTAATGTTATTAGTGTATAATTATTACTCATTCATTCATTATGTATAATTTATATTGCACAGGTTCAAAAGATGCTGGAACCAGGGGACGGGTTCAAAACTGGATGGGTTACCAGGGCAACGCACAGGGATATACAAAAATGTATTTTTTCATTCACACCCATGGAGAATTTAGAATTTTTGATTATTAAGTTGACAGTTTTTGGATCAACGGGGTCCCCAGCAGATGGAGAACATGCAGACGCTGTGCAGAAAGTCTCAAATCCGGAAGTTTCCTGTTCTGGCACAGTGCTGCAGCGGTTATTATGATTCTGATTGTGAAATTGATTGGGTTTATGATAATGATTGTGATTATTGTTTTTGGCACACATTCATTTTTGGATGTGTTTGTTGAAAACATTAATTCGTCTTGTCTCGCTATGCAGTGAATAATAAGAAGCGATCATTTTTGATCTTTCATGTGGCTGCATTTGGACTGATGCCCGTGAGCTTTCAGGGTCATCAGATATACTCGCGCTTTGTTAAATCAAAAAACATACCCTGTCATCATGGAAAAGCCCATTTGATTTCAAAGTGTTTCATCTCTCTCCACTGAAACTGCAGTTATCAATGAGGCAAGAAAAAAAGAAATAACCGAAGAACTAAGCCAAAGATCTGGCTTCCTATTTTTAAATGTCTTGCCAGACTCGCCGATTAACATACGGTCAGATACTAACACTATCCAATGGTTCACAAATGGTTTTCAATCCGATTTTCTATTACAAACTATTATTACAGTCAATCTTTTGTTTTCCCATCCAAATGTAATCATGTTAAGATCATCGCAATTTTGAAAAGGTTATTTTAAACCAACCAGAGAAAGTTAATCTAGCAAAAAGTTCAAGATCAAAATGTAAATACCAATAATGTTTATAATTCACAAAGATTAGTAATTGAACAAAAACTTCACAAAGATTGTTGGATTGAAGATTAATCACGTTTAAATCTCGATAAGAAAGACCTTTGGCTAAATAACAACGATCAAAGACTTTCATCAAGTTGATGGACTTCATATTGTTTGAAACTGTGAACAGCTTTGAATTTTTATGTAACTGCATATGCGGCCTTGGGGTCAAAGACCGCAGACCAACATTTTCTGACAATTAAAGGCACCTGAATATTAGTCAGAGTCACTAAATTTAAAAAGAAAAAAAACAAAACTAATGGGCCATACATATCTATAAGCCGCTAGTGTCCATTTACAACACAAGATATTGAGATACTGCATTTGTAACATGAGACATGTTACACAGAAAGATGTTTTTAGCTTTTAATTAAATATGTAATGTGTATATATATATATAAATAAACAAATACACACACAAACAAACAAACATATATATACATACATATGTGTGTGTATATATACACACACATATATGTATATATACACACACATATATGTATATACACACACACACACACACACACACACACACACACACACACACACACACACACACACACACACACACACACACACACACACACACACACACTTTCCTTTCGGCTTTTCCCTTCAGGAGTCACCTCAGTGGATCAACTTCCTCAATCTAACCCTATTCTCTGTATCCTCCTCTCTCACTCCAACTACCTTCATATCCTCTGACTACGTCCATAAATCTTCTCTCTGGTCTTCCTCTAGACCTCCTGCCTGGCAGCTCCACTTCCAGCATCCGTCTACCAATATATTCATCATCGCTCCTCTGTACATGACTGAACCATCTCAGTCTGGCTTCTCTGACCTTCTAAGATCAACTTTATTGATCCCCATAGGGGATATTCCTTTGTCACAGCAGCATAACATTTATAATGTCAAAAAAGGAAATAAATATGAATGTAAATATAAATAGAAACACAGAAGATGGAAGATCGTAAGACAAAAAAAAAAAAAATCCACAAATAAATAGACAGCAGATAACAACAACATCAGGGATGACAATGGGTAACATCAAGGAACAGTGAGGGTGAAAAATAAACAACAAGAACAAAACAACGATATAAAAAGTGTGACAAAAATAAATAGCAATGAATAAAATAAATAAACAAAAATAGGCAGGATGTGTGCGGGCTGGGACAAGCAAGGATAGGAGAGACAGCAGAGTTAGGACATGACATGAACGAGTGAGGTAGTGAATGGGGAAGGGTGGTGTGATTGTGGAATTGTGGAAACAGCACAGGAGAACTCAGACCCGTCAGAGTTGTGAGCCGTCCAAACTGTTGTTATACAGTCTGATGGCAGTCTGAAAGCCACGTCTGAAGCGTTCGGTTCTGCACCAGGGTGGGATGAACTGTTGGCTGAAGGATCTGGGCAAGGATTGTCCAGAATAGCTCCCAGTTTGTCCTTCACCCTCCCCACTGCCACCGATGTTTTCTCTCCAAAACATCTAACATGAGCTGCTCCTCTGATTCCTGATCCTGGGCCTTTCAGTCCCAGACTCTTGCCTTTTCTCTCTGCATCCTAACACACCTTCCACCTCTCCTTCTTTGACCTAAAGTAGCCCAGTTTCCATTGGTATCCTGTAGGTCATCAGCACTTACGGCAGTCGTTGTTAACCCAGGTCGTTGTTAACCCGGGCCTTGACCAATCTGGTATGAGATTATTAGGTTTGATTCGCACATTTGGTTTTGGCAAAGGTTTTACACAACCCTCTGCATTTACCCTCTGCAACCTCTGGCTCCTCTGACTCAGGGAGACACTGACCCGTGCCGACCTGAGGCTGCTATATATATATATATATATTTATGCATATGTATATATATATATATACACTGCTCAAAAAAATAAAGGGAACACTTAAAAAACACATCCTAGATCTAAATGAATGAAATATTCTTATGAAATACTTTGCTCTTTACACAGTTGAATGTGCTGACAACAAAATCACACAAAATGATCAATGGAAATCAATTGTATCAACCCATGGAGGTCTGGATTAGGAATCACACTCAAAATTAAAGTGTAAAAACAAACTCCAGGCTGATCCAACTTTGATGTAATGTCCTTAAAACAAGTCAAAATGAATTTGTGTTGCTTCCTGAGTGGACACTATGATTTCACAGAAGGGTGATTGACTTGGAGTTACAATGTGTTGTTCAAGTGTTTCCTTTATTTTTTTGAGCAGTATATATATATACACACACACACATACACGCACACACGCATTTTTTTTTTATTCATGGTATCAACAAATTCAGTGGGCTGTTCACATACTAAGATATATTATCATAATAAATTTGAATTTTATATTCGCCACGACTACACCCATGTACAGATTTAATGTGCTCCTTTATATCAGTGACAAATATTGACTCCAAACCGCAGCTTAAAAAATTTGAACTCAAAATACAAAAAAAATATCCTTCGCCTCTGTTGTAGAAAAAAAAAAACTCAAGTAACTGTGGTCTTATAATAACAACAACAATAATAGAAATGTTAATGACCTTCATTGTTCATCCACTTATTTTATCAGCAATGAACAAAGGAGGAGGCAAACTGCCCAGTCAGCACACAGCTTGCAGAGCACACAGAAATATGACATTTATTTATATCACCAACTAATTTTGCCCCTTATTTGTTACGGCCTGGAAGTGAACACCCAGCTGCTGTTTTCTCAGAGCTATATGGGTCTGTTGAGAAAATGTACGTGTTTTTTCTGGAAACACTGAAGAAAAACAAATTTCTGGTCTGACCTGCTTATTCTGTAACTCCTGTCCTGCACCAGAAGTCCTTTCACAACAAACTGGGGACATTGATTATTTTGTGGGTGTGTTTAAGTGGTGTAGTTGGAGGCCGGAGTCAATCCCTGTGCGGTACAAAATATTCATTCAGTGCCTATCATTAGAAAAACTTTCTTGTAACAACAAGAACTGCAACAGGTAGGCCCAATCTTACTCAAAAATGTAGCTACCTTACAATTAGTGTTACCATGAAAACAATTTCCTGTCAATTATTATTATTATTACAAAATATATTACATATTTCATGTCACCATGGGATTGTGAGGTTGTGAAATATAATGAAATAAAACAAGGTTGTCATTTTTTTAAGAGCCAGCGTCTGCGCAGCTCTTGATAGTCCGTAAATTTTTTAAACTAAAATCTTGAGAAAAAAATGGAAAAATTAACAGCATTGACAGTTTGGACTTAAATGACAACGGGACTAGAAAAGGGAGAACTTCCATAATGGGCTATTTTCCAGAAATCCAATGGCTATTGCTGTGTGCTGCAGAGCTGAGAGAAGGTAGTGTTACTTACTGTGAGGTAGCTGGGATGCTTGTTTTTGCTGTGGCAATTCCTGGAATTGAGGAGGTATAGTGGGGACAACTGCAAAAATTTAGAAAATGAATTATGTTGGAGTTAATGTGGCATTTTTTTTATTTTTGTAGATGTGTACATATATATATATATATATATATATATATATATATATATATATATATATATATGAGAATGTTAGCATGGTGCGACAAACTCCAAGTTCAGAGTGTGGATTCAAAAGTACTGACAGCCACATGTGGCCTGGATGCAGGTGCTGCAGCAGGTATTTGATATCTATATATTGATTTATTTACCTATAAATGCATATCTGACAGCAACTTTGTCTCTTTGCACATATGACCCATCACTGCTATTTAACTTGCACTGCCATATAACTGCTGCTATTCACTCCGGTTAATACCATCACCTGCACCTTATCTATCTGCACTTTACTGCAAATCAACTCTAGATGCTGTAAGCTGATGCCTATTTCAATTAAAATTTCGCTCTGTAGAGCGTGTGCTGCGTACAGAATTACAATAAAGTCTGTAAGTCTGAGGTAAAAGCATACAAGGTGCCCTTGTGATGAATTTAAAGGGCTAGTCATGAAAAACAGTTCCTCGGCGGACATATTCAATTGTATTTTTGGCCGAGAAAATCTCACAAATCTCTAATCTCACCTCTGCAATAACCGAAACATGTGTCTGTTTTATATCTGAAGAAGATGAGAAAAGACACAGTCGGCAGTCCCTGCTACAAATAACAAGCTAACCAAGACAGCAAAAAAAGAGCCACTGAGAGAAAGAAGTTCTTTGAGTGAAATTTGCTCAAGCTCAACAATACATATCCACCAGATAGCTTGCCACTTTCCTTTGACTTTGTAATGCATCAGAAGCAAACAACAAATGACATCAAGTTGCATTTACATAGAGTGGACGTCAATGTATCAGTACACTATACATTTCAGTGGTGCTCACATTCTGCAAAGTATAAGTCTGACAAGTCCATTAAACCTTCTTCCACATTTTGTTTCCAGTTTAAAAAAAAAAAAGTGGGACCCTCAAACCATAATCTCACAGACAAGGTACACTTCCACCCAATCTTTGACCTGTGGCTCCATCCAAGAAGTTGGTCTGGGGCTTCCAGGGTAAATCACAAACATCATTAGCATGAGTCCTGAAGTAAACCCTGACAGAAAAAAAGAGCTGCTTTCTACTTGGTGATTGATGAATCAGTAGGGACATTTAGAGACCGAGCACCAGGCAACCTGTGAAAAGGGGGCTTTACGCCTCGGAATATAGTAGCACTAAAGTTCTGCTGGGGCTCATGAAAGGGGAATAGATGGCTGCGGAACAAGCAATGGGTATTTCATTACCTCGGCGGAAGCCGTGTTTAACTTACAAATATTAGATTTGTGCCAAATTGGTTGAGCCAAATTGTATATTTGCATTCTGCATTTGTCAAGCTGTCAAGGTTGTCGGGAAATGTGGTGAGTAACAAGAAATATGATATCTTCATGTTTGTTTTTGAGAGCAAATGTAAAGTTGTTTTTTTTTAAGTGGCCTAATTCAGACTTATCCTAAGACGGTAACCTTGGAGCATTTCCCCGGTCTTCATCATGCAAACAGACTGAGCAGTGAGATGAATTTGTGATTGAAAATGACTCAAGTTTTGTTTTAATGGACACATACTTTTTTTCTTACCTCCGTTTGTTTTGTTGAACTGAATGTCCAGGACTAGACTGGGCAGGAAAGATGCTCTTGCTCTTTGTGAGTGTAGAAACAGGGAATCAAGTAGAACATCAGCAAGCTGAGGCCTGTCCGTACTCAAAAGTGTTCTTGCTTCTAGGGGTGGTTTTGAAGGTCTTGCAGCTTGATCTTGACTTATCATCTGGCCTGAAGCTTTCTTTTCTGCCAGCTGAGGCAGTGAAGAAGTATGAAAAATGGCATACAAACACAGGCACATGGCTAGTAGCTCTTGGAAAGAGATGTCCAAATGTTGTCGATAGAGATTGTACAACATCTATCGTAAAAGATGCCGTTGCATCAATCGTAAAAGATGCCGAAACCTTTGTAACAAACGCACAAGAGCCAACCGACGTCATTGTCGGCACTGCGTTGTTACTTCAATCGGAATCCTCCAACAATTAGCACATGTGCTGTCGGGGGCAGGGCCTATGAGGACTTTCCCAGAGTTCTGCAGTGGAGTTTTTGGCTAAATTTGAAACATCATGGCCAGAAAGAATTTTCAGCTTCTTATTTTCTCCCCCCCTTGAGGGAAAGAATGCAGTGCTCCTGAAGTATATAGAGGCCTTAAGCAATGCTGGTGGGAACGCAAAACAATGGCAGATAAAGTTAGAGCTCCTTGAGTAAGGTTTGGTGGAAAAGACAGTGGTGGTGGTCCACCCAAGCAGGACCTTGAACTCTGGTCCCTCAGATTAAAAGTTGGATGACCTACCTACTACACTATCCAGGTTCCAGAAGACCACACCATTGTCTTGACACAGATCAACAAGTCTGGAATTGTCTTGTCAAGGAATCTGGACTTGATGTTTCTTCACTCAAAATTGCACCAGTTACTCCTTTTTGGACACAGAACAGAAGCAACCAACCGAAACTGATAATTCCAAGATGCTTCCTCATACAACAGCAGCTAAAACACAACAGCGCTGCAAATCTGCGCCCGAACAGGGACTTGAACCCTGGACCCTCAGATTAAAAGTCTGATGCTCTACCGACTGAGCTATCCGGGCTCTGGAAGGCTGATCCATTGTCTTAAAACGGATCAACAAGTATGGGACTGTCAAAATCCTATCAAAATCTTCTTGTCGTGGGAACTGGACTTAAATTTTCTTCACTTCAACTGAGGAAGCCTCTTAAATGAGAGGTGAATATCTTCAAGTGATGAAATTCATGTTGAGTTGCCATGACATTTACCTGACCTGGATGACTGGAAACCTCCACAGACTTAGGAATTGTTGGATGTCTTCACATTGGACCTGGGATTGGTTGGCAGCTGGTAGAGGATTATCCTCTTTTCTTATCCATTGTCAGGGGAGACTGGCTGTGGTCTCACTGTCACATGAAGGACATGCAGTCTTGACAATGCCTGAATGAATGATAAGCAGAAGAATGGTGCCTTCCATGCTAAACATCCTATCACCAGTTTTGGGTTTGCAATCTCAGTATTTACGCATATTTAAGCTATCGTCATTCAGAAACAGAAAATACCTACTGAGGTGCTGCATACAACATCCCTTTTTCTGGAGAAGACAACTAAAGAAGAACAATACAAATGTGAGTGAATTAATTCAAGATTCAGTTGAATGACAGTCTTATTTTTGATGTCCACCGTGAAGCAGATAGTTTGGTCGCCAAATAAGTAATAATAATATAAATTAAAGTAGAGTAACTGCTCTCCCGCATTGAGAGGAGTCAGAGGAGGTGGCTCGGGCATCTGGTCCGGAGGCCTCCTGGACGCCTCCCAGGGGAGGTATTCCAAGCATGTCCATCTGGGAGGAGGCCACGGGGAATACCTCAGACACGCTGGAGAGGCTGTGTCTCCAGGCTGGCCTGGGAACACCTTGGGGTCCCCCCCGAAGAGCTGGACCATGTGGCTGGGGAGTGGGAAGTCTGGGCCTCTCTGTTCCGGCTGCTGGCCCCAGGACCCAACTGTAGAGAAGCAGCAGAAGACGAATGGATGGATGAAGATCCACGATAAAACAGAGAAGGTTGCCATGCATATCTGGAGCAAGCGATCTCATCTACTGCAAAGTGGTAACTTCGCAACATTGCTACACTAACCACTCCAACCACAAACTTGTGAAATTGCGGATCACGTAAACTCAGTTTATTTGACAATCAAACCCAACAGAGCTTAAAAGCTGAGCATCACACACCTCGGAGGAACTGATACTCCGCCCGAACAGGGACTTGAACCCTGGACCCTCAGATTAAAAGTCTGATGCTCTACCGACTGAGCTATCCGGGCTCTGAGAGGGGGTCCCATTGTTTAAATTTTGATTGCTTGCAAAAAGGGAACTTATCATTTGGATGTTTTCTGCATAGCCTTTGCAATCACAGGTTAGACCCTGTTTCTTGGCCATTGTTTGACGAGACTCGCCTGACCAGGACATGCAGAATAAGCGGTGTAGACGGTGAATGAAAGAAGGATTGGTTCTAAATACACTAGGGACGGGAGACTACCTTTATGAATACACAAAGTTTGATTCTTAAAACTTGTAAATCATAATGTACTGATAACAGTCAGTTGATTAGTTGCAAAACTCACAGTCAAATATTTCATGGTTCTATATGGACACTGGTGTTGCTAAGTTCTAATGAATTCGTGAGGGTTCACTTTCAGCGGTGCCACGGTCAGTAATCAAATCTTATTGTGGCAAACTTTTCTTCTCCGTGTTGCATGTCTCATCTGAGAAGCTTCTTCTAATTAAACAGATATGTAGCTGTTCGATATATAGCTGCTCATGTTGGTCCAAGCTGCTATGTTAATGAGTGAGTTGTTTTGCAGCAACAGGTTTGAATGGGGTTGTTATGTTAATTTGTGTGCCAATATGTGTGTGTCGTTTGGAAACAAGGGTACAATCTTTGCAAACTCCCCCGAGTTGGAATCCGGTTGTCCATATTTATGTGTTCTCAGGGTTCAGGTACCAGTTGCAGTTTCATTAGAAAGCACTCTGATATCAAATTTAGCAAGTACATACTAAGCAGTGAAGAAAATCCTTTTGAAAACGCAAGGATTTAATGTAAATTTGAATTGTGATAATGTATGATTAGAGATTCCCATGATTCCCACTGGCCAAAAAAGACATTATGGAATTGTGCAATAGAAATAAAATAAAATAAAATAAAATAAAATAAAATAAAATAAAATAAAATAAAATAAAATAAAATAAAATTAAATTAAATTAGAATAAAATGATGAAAAACTGAATGACGATGGATAAACATGTTTTAATAAACCCTGACTTGTTTTAAAGCTGCAATTTGATCCCCTGTTTCTAATGCAGTTGGAAGTATTATAGAACTGAGCTATAAATTTCTTTCCCTACATCCATGGAAACAATAACAAAACAAGTCCTTCAAATGTTTCCAATTTTCTAATTGATGGCCTCTGAGGGGCTTTACTAAGAACCTCTGTAGTTGGCGCATAGTTGAAATACATCCAGCCTACTAGCAGGCTACCTCTATCACTCCCTTGTGATGCCAAACCTCAGAGGAGTGATTTAAACAGACCTCACTATCAGTTTGTAAAGATTTTTGCCCATGCTTCTGTCTCAGGAGGCCAGAGCCCCTAAACGACTCCTACAGCCGATATGTCTTCCATTTTGTGTTGCATAATCTTGTTATTCCTAAGATTTCCTCTGTTTTTTTAATGTGAACAGTTGCTGTAATTGCAGTATTCTGGTATATTTCTGCATATAATGTGCGCAGTATCTTTCTATGGAGTGTTTGAGTAGAGCACACATATGTGTTCAAGTAGACTGTTTAAGTTGAGCAAACATACGGGAAAATGCCTCCAAAGCAGCTATTTTCTATAAATACTAAAAGCAAGGTTTGGAGGGTTGGATCATGCAGAGACAGTACACTCGTCCCCTTGGATGATGTGTAGCTTGAGCAATACTGGTAAACATATGCGCTATTTTGGTAATTTAAAGCCCTAAAAACACAGACACACACACACGCTGGCACAGATACACACACCATACATTAAAAATAGATAACCAAAGCCAACCATAGTACCAGCTCATTCATTGCTTGAGGAAAGAAATTGGATACATGTTTTTATTTATCCATACTCTGCATTTTAGAGGTCCAGTTCAATTTCATCTAGTATTAGTATGTTCTTGTAGCCGTATTTTTATATCTGGACAGAATATCGCACACTGACCCTTTGGTGAACCCTTTTTTAAACTTTGTCTCAGTTCAAACGACTGCTGAAGGAAGACCAGGCATAGGTTGAGACACGTGTCGCACCATGATATTCACCAGACAACCAATGATCACATCATATTTGAAGTACGTCTGTTGAAGAGTTATGGGACAATCATTTTTAATGCTTGTGGTTCACACAATTTAGTCATAAATCCTACAAACGCCATTGTTTACACTGACACTTAAATCATGGTTGTGGCTGGCTGTTCCTTTTCGTGATCGACTCCTCTCACACCCTTCCACTAGTCAGAGGATAAAATGACTCTAAATCTGGATATCAAATCAAATGCGAAGGATGAAAAACATTGACTGGAATGTAACAGAAGTCTCGCAGATCCGGCGTGATTGTTCATTACTCACAAGTTTTTTTGGATTTTTTTTTGTACATCTATGTATTTCCCCCTCCTGCTACATGTAATTTAATGTTATTTTTTCCAGTGTTGTTTACGATGTATGGACGTTGCTTTGTCTTGTAATTTTTTGACATTTTTGGCCTCATTAAAACAACATTTTTGCAGCTCTATAAAAAGATGTGGTCATGTGTCCACAAGTCTGAAGGCCAATTATCATCCCTTTACATACCAAAATAAATTCATCCAGTTTCTAACTCAATAACTGCTACACATAGTTTTCTTGTGAGCCATATATTGGTCCCAGATGTTAGGCAATATATCTTAACAGTGGTGAGATGCTACTCAAACATGGCTGTTGTTGAAGATCTTAATCATGCATTTTTGCTTGTTGGTGATCAGCGATTTTTGAGGACTTTAATTTCATTATAACATGATTGTCTATATTTTATTTTAGATGCTTAAATGAATGTATATTAGACGCTTGTGGACAGTATCATCCACAATACCATCCACACATTTTCTTTACCCATTATCAAAAATCAGCATAAAAACTCTTTTTTGATAACACTCGCTTTTTCATCCATTAGCCAAAAACAGTTTTATGTTTTGGGCTAACGAATGAAGAAAGCCAGTGTGATCAATCTCTGAGGTTTTAAGTCATCTAATTTTAAGCAACCTGGATCTGCTACATTTGAATGGATGGTATTGTCCACAAGCATTGTACATACATTCATTTAAGCATCTAAAAGTAAATATGGACAATAATATTGCACATTGCAAATGGAATTAAAGTGCTCAAAGATTGCTGATCACAAACAAGCAGAGATGCACGCACTCAAAAAACATTGTAAAAACATGAATAATGGATTTTATCAGTGCTGGTCTGAGAATGTTTCAATCACTGTCAAATCTTCAGCTCATTTCTTTGATATGACAGTATGTTTATTGCTTATTACAAAGCTTGCATGCATTTTGCGTAAACAACAAGGGTACGTTTTTAACTGTGGAAATGCAGAAATGAAATAGCATAATGGATGAAAGCAGCCTTTGTCTAGGATTTGGTGATACTGACGGAGTTCAATCTATTGAGTTACAGAGTGTGACAGCTGAAGAATCCAGAACAAGCACCCCACACGCGTGCTTGGCGCTGTGGGTTTGAAAATGTGCCGACACTAATTCAACTGCACGTCTAAAACTGTCCCCGAGTACTTCATTAATGTCACCAGTGTGATGAGGTTACCTTAAGACAGAACCCCGTTTCAAGGTAGCTTTCCCAAACTAATGCTTAGTGTCAGGCTCTAGGCTGATATATTTCTATTGCTGAATCAGGTTTTGCTGGCTACATGATTGCCTATAGAATTCTTATATAACTTAATTACTTATTACAAGGCTCAGCCCTGCAAAATCCTTAGTATACGATGCCAAAAAAAGGGGGCCCAAGATAATTCCTTGGAGTGTTCCTTTTCCAACTTGTTAAAATCATACTTGAAAATATGAACCACAACAGTTTTTGATGACTGTGTTTCAATGTCAAATGCATTTGTTTGTTTGTTTGTTCCGTTTCAGAGCTCCAGATGTGATACTTCAGAGGACAACTAAAATAATTCAACATCTGAATGTGCCAAAGTGAATGCAGTGCACAGTTATTAATAGATTTAATTCAACTAGTATTGTGTAAATTGTTCTTACATGTATGATTAAGTGACTTAACTTGTACTTTTTCTGTACTTTGGTTTATCAGAAAAAAGGTGTAAACAGTTATTCATCATCATGATTTAATTTAATTTAATTTAATTCAATTTAATTTAATTTAATTTAATTTAATTTAATTTAATTTAATTTAATTTAATTTAATTTAATTTAATCAGTGAATAACATATGGCCCCCTTGGGAAAATAAAAATGTTTTTAACCTTGACATTCAGTTGAGAAAGTTTCCATTTGGACATGTCCCAAGTTTAGCGCATTTGCATGACAACAGTAAACAGGCATCATGGCGACCCCGGGGGGAATCTGCTCTATTTCTACTGTCAGAGAAAGGAAATAGACCAGCAACCTCTTCGTCACTCATAAAAAGCAACAGAAGGATGACGTGCATACACGGTTAAGATGCCACAAACTTGCTTTGGTTAAATAAACACACAAAGATGTAGGACAATTGAACTTACTTAAAATCATTTCATCAGATTGTTATTGTGTATGACTTGGCTTTTCCTACCAGATTGACAAAGCTCTTCACTATAATATCAATGATGATGATGATCATATTATTGATACTAATGTTATTATTGATGCTAACGTTGTTATTATTATTATTATTATTATTATTATTATTATTATCATCATTATTATTATTATCGCTACTGCTGCTACTACTACTAATATAAACTAATATAAACAATAATATATGCAAGTCTGGCAGGTGCACCACCTGTCTGGTTTCATCTCCCTGTAAGAATGCAAAGCTTTATGCGGCCTGGAAACGTCAGTTTCTGGTAAAGTGAATTACCATGGAAGCAATGCTTTGCATTTCATGTCTACCTTCCTCTCCACATCCGATCCCTGGTTGAAGGTTAAGATCGCAACATAAACAACGTCTGTCTGGTATAGTTATTTTGGGTTTTTGCAGTTTACACATAAAACCATACAACTGACTTGATAATCCACTCCTCAAGACTGATGTGTTTTCATCATTTCTGTAAATCCACTGTTGTATGTGTCTGTGAGTGTGCGGTTTGTTTTCTGTTCCCTTGTTATGAACCAAAGCTGCTCAAGGTGACCAACGTGGAGCGTGTGGAGAACAATGCATTGCTTTAATGAAGCAGATGAGCCTCTTCGGCCAAACTGGATTCAAAGAGCAGCAGCTGCTGCAGCGGGAGCTGATTTCAACCCAAACTATTCCAAAGTTCTTGGGGTCGGTCAGATTAACGTTGGATCGCATTAAACCCCAAATTAAACACAAAAAAAGAAAACAGCGACATTTTCTTACCAGCTGTACCAGTGACTCTTTGTTGGCAGCGGCCCTTTGTTTCTGTGAGAAATCAAGGATGAGAGTGTAATTATAACTCGGGGGTGTGAAACCGATGGCAACATACTGTCATTGAAGGCAGCGGCGCGTTAACAGGGCCGGACTCCCATCTAATGGCTAAAGATTTATGGACATTCCTTCACGCACTGGGAGAGAAGAAGCCCCATTTGTTCCCTCAAACCCCATCCAACTCCCTCCCCGCACACACGCACACACACACACACTCATATATTCACATATCTGTTCAGCCCTCATGAGGCCAAACACTGACACAACAGAACAAATTCTATTATATAATATTATATTCAATGATATTAAATGTTAACTGTCATCTGATACAGACTAAAAATAGGAACCTCTGAGTGAGATTGCTTTCCCAAAAATGCCCTCACAAAATGTTTGACTAGTTGAAGGCCCTCATAATAGTAGCATAACAAGTACATTCACCTCTGTTACATAACAGGAGCCTCTTTATTACATGCTCATTTCAAAAGCTGGGGGTCCCTTTTGCCTCACAGCGCTGTTCCACACACACACACACACACACACACACACACAAGCGAACACACAACACTAATTGTGCCAGGGTGTGCATGTGTGGACGCGCAACCTCATGAGTGTGTGTGTGAGAGAGAGAGAGAGAGAGAGAGAGAGAGAAAGCGAGAGAGAGACAGAGATTTTCCTGCTTTTGGTCCTGGAAGGAAAACACATCACTTGCTTTTTTTTAAACACATGCACGCACGCGAACACACAAACACACACACACACACACACACACACACACACACACACAATGGAATGTAAATTTGCTGTGCAAGTCCCTCACTGACCTGGATTTCCTCCCGTCACATGTCGAAGTTGTTTTGCTCTGCAAACGTCCTTGTGTGTATGTGTATGTGTGTGCGTGTATGCGCTCGTGTCTATTGGCAAATGAAGTGGTGAGAACAACACTATGTCACACACGCTGATGCGGAAACACATTCAGCCAAACCATATTCACCCGACAACCTCTATTTTGGTGTTTATATGAGCTGCAAACATATTTTGAGAGCAGGAATGTAGGAGACTATATCTATAGTGGCCAATGTCACCCTGCAGTATGTGTAAACATATACATGTGCGTGTATGTGTTTGTGAGTGTGTGTGTGTGTGTGTGTTTATGTGATAGAAATTCAAAATTGTTGCCAATTGCAAATACAAGATCCACATAAATATGTTCTATTGTATATGCATCTGATGATTGGATCCCTTTTGTCTAATCGTGCTATTTATATTTTTTATATTATCATTTGAATAATTCAAATAGCATTTAATATCCCCATAATGTTAAGATGTATTTCAGACAATTTTGTAAATTTTTTCATAGTCTTATGGATAGTCTTCCAACAAAATATTTAAATAGTTTTCCAGCTTAGTGGGTCCGCAATCAACCAATAGTCCAATGTAACTTTATTGATAGATAGCCAATCAATATTGTTTTCAATCAGTTATGTATACTAGAGTCAGTATATTATATGTCGTATCCTATAATGTGATTAATCTATAGAATATATACACATATCATCTACTCCATTCTGTACATTTTATCATAATCTATCACTGTCAGCTCAATGTCTGTAAAGTTACAAGCTACAGATAGAAAATTAAAAAGCGAATACTATCGCTATGACATCTAGAAAAAGATGCTTTTTTTTAAGTGGGTATTTTCATTTGTGGGAAACGTCCCACCAATAACAAATAGCATGTGACAGAAAACAGCAAGGCGTGCTTGTCAACAATAGGAGAATGCAAATGGGTTTTGTAATGCCTCCTCCACATGCTCATGTGGAATGAATCGTAGGCATTAACATTTAGATGGCAGGTTGTTGGTGAGGTGGCGATGTGTTGATACAGGCGGTGTCTTTTCTCACTTGTGTGTTGAAAGGTGTTCTTTGCAAGGACACAATCTCACAGCGCCGTGTGATGATGGCAGATGTGGTAGAAAAGCAGCTAAAAAATGTATTAATGACAATGTGCCAAACGAAAACAGTGCCGAACGTGCACTGAGCTCGAGAGTATCGGAGAGCGCATAAATCATGCTATTTTCTCAGCCGTGATCAACTGGTTCTACAGGTTGGTCGTGCTTATTTTTAGCATATGTTACATATCCTCACTCACTTCAACATTAAAAAACTAATAGGTATTGGAACAAGTTGGATATTATAAACATTTCCGTTTGACAGCTTGGGAAAGTATTACACATCAACGGGTTTGCAATCTTTTTTGGCTTTTTATAAAAATAATTTGGGTAATTTTTGTTTAATAATTTTAATAAATCATGTCTCTTAATGGAGATGACTTGAATTTTCTACAATTACAAAATCAAGTCCCATTTTCGTCTTTAAAAAAAATCATGCAAAGGCATCATCAATTATGCTTAAAAGGCAATCTCTCATTGTTTAGAGAATTAAAAGGGACCTTTCCATAATAAAGTTTACACTGAAAATTGTATTGGAAATTGTATGAGACATCCCTTGACTCACTTACTGCATTGCAAACACCTGAGTCACACAAAAAAAATTAAAAAAAAATTACATAGAAAGGACTGTTTGTTAGCCTCCCCTGAATTTTAAATTAATAAAGTAATTAATAGACAAAAAAAAACATCCATTACTTGGTTATTTGTCAATGGAACACTCCAATACTTTGGCCTTTTTGGCAAGAGTAGGCGTAAAAACAAAGTTGCAATACTGAGCAAAGATGCTATTATCAAGAAGCATAAAACAGCTGGTGACAGGCAGCTATTGTTAATCTACAGGTCTTGAAAACATCAGGAAAAGGGTTCCTGCAGGAGGACCTGTGTGTCTGACTTGTAAAGTGTTGCCCTGGGTGGCTGCAGGCAAACATGTAAATGTGACTGAGCTTGAAAATACAAAATTAGGGTACAGAGAGACTGTACCTTCGCCTCCACAAGTATCTTTTCGCTCGGCTTTCATGCAAGACCTTTTGGGAAGAACGGTATTTCTTGTAATCAATTCAGTTCTTATTTTTTTTCCAAGTGATATATTGCAGAATTTCTGAAATCGATCAGAAGAAATCAAACTGCCGAACTAAGGATGAGATCCGGGCGGGCCTCTGACCGACAACATCTGGGGATCAACCTGGACGGCAGACAACCTGGCCCAAGATCACCACCGCTGGCTCTACTGAGCACTGTTGAGCAAGACCAAGTCCACGCCGTGCAACAGCAATAGAAGTAGTATAACAGTATAATAGTAGTAGCCTAACAGAGAAACGGAAATACTCAACAGATTTATTGGATTTCCCGTCTAAAACAATAATAACTATTAAATTGGAATAGTTTCCTCTACAAAACACAACAAGTCAAAACAGCAAAAACAGATACAATTCTCAAAGTGGTCATGCAAGGAAAAAATTCCAGTCCCAAGTTCTGTACCTCGGCAAGGCATGGCAGAACAGTGACCAAAGATCTACCGGAGAGCGCCGCCAAATATTGTGCGTGCATCCGATTTATTCCCTGGTAGGGATATTCCACGGTTTATCTTTTATCAGTGCCTGAGACAAAATGAATCGTCCGACCAAAACCCCCGCATGCCCCAAGAAGCTTAAAAGAACAGTCAGATCACATCTGACCGACTGTCACAAGCACTCCTGCATTTCTTCAGGAGCAATTATGTGATTGTGAAATGTGCTCTGCTACTGCCAGTCTTGGGATTCACTCAGAGTGTAATAACAACCGAAGTGAGGACGGACGTGACCCTGACAGAATCCAGGAACATGATGGCTTCAGCGTTTACAGCCAGATTGGCATCGAAAGAGCAGCAGGCAGGCCCTGTCTGAGGGTTGCACTGAGCCTGGAGACAATCCCAGCTGACATTGAGTGAAAGGTAGGGTTTAATCTGGACCAGGTACCTCTCAATTACTGGCCCGTATTTCGAGACATACAACCATTCACTCTATTATGCACACCTATGGACAATCTTATGACGTTAAATTAAACTTTCTGAGATTGCCCCAATTTCCTAAGCTAACCTAAACTAGCTCTGTGATAAGATTATTCAGCTCATCGCTGCCATATTGAGCTGACACCAGAGTTAAACACCTTTGGTTGGAAGTCATTCTTAGGGGTACTCCACCTGAAGATACATCAAGACAAACTTCTTATTCCTGGAAGGGAGAAGCGCCATCATCTCACTCAATTGCTGATGTAACTGCTGGACAGGTGTATACCCAAAACTGCCCAGAGTCCGTTGGACCTGCAGAAGCCTCTGGGATGAGAGGTGAAACATTTTGAGAGAAGAAATCAAATCCAGTCCTGACTTGGAAGACGGAGAACCTCCACAGACATACTCACCGGACAATTTGCAAAGACTCCATCTGAAAAACGGGGAGCCAGAACTGTCAAAGGCAGTACTAGATGAGCAGTTGAGGGTGTTCTTGGTCACGTGCTCTCTTTTTTACCCATGAGTCATCACAGATAATCTCGCTCTCAGAGAAGGCACTGGAGTGGCTTTTCCTGCGACTTCAAACGGGAGTTGCTAAAACATTCAGGAGTCAGAGGACGATCCCCTCCAGCAAGGCACACGAGAGACAATGTCAAGACAGCAGCATCTGGTCACGATTAAAAAGAAAGGGCCGGAACCGGGCGCCAGGTGTCACAAGCTCCCTCGAGGAGTCGAGGGGCAACTGCCTTTATGATGGAAAGAAGGCCGCATTTACAGGTATGACGCCAATGTTCAGCAAAGAGCCCCTGCATATGAATTCCAAAATCAAGTCCCAAGAGATGAAAAAGAGGAGTTGTTCCTCAGCTTTAGGCTATACCTCTTTACCCAAATTTAGCAGTTTCACTGCAATCATGCTAACGTACACGTGATACCAATCGCATCCACTACTCGCTGGTTCCTGTCACACTCTCCTCTACTTGAATGACATGTCAAATATGATTATCTTTGATTGGATTATATTCTTTGTTTTAAAGCTCATTTTTTTTAGTTGCTGTTTTTTTTTTTTAAGTTGCTACTGATAGTTGCTGTTTTTCACATTCAGTTATACAGAAAGGGAAACATCAGTGAAATGCATTTAACCCATCATGGATGAAACATGAGCAGCAGGGCAGCCACTAAGCAGCACCCTGGGAGCAGTTAGGGGTTCAGCCCGCTACAGTGTTATGCTTCTGCTACTGTATTTCCACGGTGAAGAAATTACGTAAAACCTCTGCGCCAGCGGATGGTCCCATCTTGCGTTCAAGTGCGCAACATGTACTAAATGCAAATTGCTGTCTGGCATAATATAACAGGACCTTTTCCGAAGATAGCTTGACAACATGCTAAAGATAGGACCAAGTCATGACTGCAACGCTGCACAGCCGCTTCAAGGGGTGACTTCTTGTTTATGGCCGGCCAGTGTACGCCTACCAGAGGGTCAGGATAGAACAAGTAATAGAAAGCAGAAGAGAAAGATGACATCTGTTTGATCATGTGCTCTGTCATGTGCGTGTGTGTATGCGCACACACACGTGCCTGTGTGTGACTTCTGCATATGGTCAAGGTGAGATTGCCGGCGTAGCTTTGCTATTTGATCCAGCACCCACACAGTGGAAGGAACACGGGTCTTTCTAATACTTCACACTCCGATGAAGTTCAGATGGGAAAACTGATGATTGACTCCATCATTCCATATCTTTGCATTATTTATTTTGAATGTCCAATACTCCACTATTATTACATGCTTGACTGCTAAAAAATAAATGTGGGCATTCAAAGATCAGAAAAAATATTTGCAAAACAAGATTCGCAGTGTGTTGTTAAGAATTCCTGGTTCATAAATTAAGCTCTTGGGCAAAACTCTCACACCCTTGGTTTTGAGATCCATATCTTTTGTTGCATCTGCTGATCAGATAGCTAGTTGAGAAACAACAACAACAAAAATCAAACCATATTATTATTATTATTGTCGTTGTTGTTGTTGTTACTGGTAGTAGTAGCATTGCTGTTGCTATAGCCTCAAAATGATTTAGTTGTATGTTTCTGCTCAATTGAACTCAAAATGATCTAATATATCATTTTATCTGCAATTTGATATCTCAGTATTCTTTTAATACTGTTTCATGAATAAAACACATCTCTGATCATTGATTTAGTTTGGTGTTAAATCACTCCTGCTACTCTTTTGCTCAAAATCAAAAACTGTGACCGAATTATCTGGAACCTGCAAAAAAATTCACGTTACAATAACAAAAGTGTCTAAAATCATCCAATGGTCGTAAAATATCTAGAAATAAACCACAATTCACTGACAAATATGCAAAAACCAATAAAATTATTGAAATTATTGAGTTAACAGGGAAACGATATTTCATGATTATTTGTTAAATGGTCCATATCTAGTATGGCGCCAATTAGTGTCATGCATTCTCTGAGAATCATCTTTATCTCAACAATTATTAGTCAATAAATTCACTAATTACCAAAAGCAAATTCCGCCTGGATGAATTCACCGGCCCACCCCGTCCCTATTTACCCCACAAAGCACCTCGCTCTGGGTGCCCTTTCTACCCTCCCTTCAGATCCGCTGTGTGCCAACCCCACTAAATATAGCCCCAGCGCGAGCAAAAACAACATAGAGGTTTTGTTTGGAAGTCATTTCCCTTATTTATGCGACGGGGGTTTGATCTCACCCGCCGAGGCAGATGTCCTTCATGATCGGCAGGAGGACGATAGGATACCACGATGGCACCTGGTCGTCAGAGGCCCCGGCAGAACACTAATAAACGCAAAAATAAATACATGAAATCAGTAATGTTCTTATTATGAAAACATAACATAACTTTATCATAATCATTTCTTTTCTTGAGTAGAACAACCAGAAGAACACCGGAGAGGCTCACAGCAATCTGGCTGATTGCAACACGAAACCTGATTTCCATTTTATATATATATATATATATATATATGTATGTATGTATGTATATGTATGTACATCATTTATTTATTTATTATTCTTTTTACAACAGTTTTCTCTGTTTGTACAGATGTTCTGTTAACTTTCACAGAATTGCATTATGTCAGTGAATAAATTCATTATGAAAAGTGCCCTTTGTCTGAGAACCGCAGCTTGAATGCATGATGCTTCTCATTACTGGCAATGTAACAAGTCAAACATTTAAATCAACCTCTGCACAAAAGCGATCCAAGAACCCGAACCGCAGCCAAGCCCTCAAAAATCCCCTCGCACTAATCATTTGTTTGCAACTATCAGGACTAAACTGATCGAGCCCCATATCTCTAGCAGACGGATCCACTGATTTTAAAATGACTACAAATGAGAAACAAAATGTAATATTCGATAGTGTCGTTCACTTCAACATACAGGGCTGTCTCAGAAAATTAGAATATTGTGATAAAGTTCTTTATCTTCTGTAATGCAATTAAAAAAACTAAAATTACTTTTTCATGATTGTCTCATATTTTGAGATAGGATTTTTGAATTTTCTAAAGATGTAAGCCATAATCAGCAATATTAAAATGATAAAAGTCTTGCAATACTTCTGTTGATTTGTGATGAATCCAGAATGTATGACAATTTTGTTTTCGTAATTGCATTACAGAAGATAAAGAACTTCATCACAATATTCTAATTTTCTGAGACAGTCCTGTAAACTGCTGTATTTACAGTTATTTACACTTTTTTTCATCAATTTAATAAATTATTCATTTAATTCATTTATTTCATAACATGTACTTCATAGAAGTTCCCCATTGAATAAAGGGATTCTGGTCATTGGGGTGGTTTTGTGTAAAGTGCTTTAAGACCACAAGGAGTGAAAGCCATGTATATTTTATTAATATTTACTCAAAAAACACTTGCGACCTGACGGAATCACCCAACAGGTAACGTTTCGGTAAGATGAAAGGGCCTGTCCGTCATTTTGATTCAGAAAACACAAATAATTTTTCCCCAGTGCACTATAGGTTGGCTTACTTTTCTTTTGGGAAAAAGCACTTGTAAAAATTTAGACAAATATACAGCAAGCCTTCTGCGGGGAAGAGTAGCTGGAGGTCTTTTTTATTTTGTTTGTGTTTAATAAATCTTCCCTTGGGCTGGTATTAGAGTTCAGGGGGTCAGTGATAGTTTTTTTTTTTTTTTTTTCAAATTTATTCCGTATTTTTCATAGATAAATATACAAGCAGCGCAACAGGCACATTTTCCAGGAAATCATCCATTTCCTTTTTTCGGTCGGCAGTTTTGGACATTGTCTGGCAGAAATTCATCAGTTTAAGTCAAGCGTGACCGTGAGCACGGCCTCGAGGCACCTCCCTGCTTCAGACGCTAAAAGGCCTGCGCCATAAAGCGCTCCAGCAGGACACGCAGTGATAAACAAACAAAAACTCCTGAGGGAACTGGTGGAGGTGAAGACACGGCACGCAGCTGAATCACTCTGCTGGTTCTGATGCACAGCTTAACCAGACATGACCTTCTGTTATGCAGCCTTTTGACGGATGAGACGGAAATTATTATGTTTACAGCATCTCTTACCAGATCCCATTACCTGAATGGGACGCACACGCTCGCCGAAATGCACGCGTTGCATTGCTGCAGCATTACATCAACCACATCTGCAAAAAATTATAATGCTGCACATGGACAATTATGTAATAATCCTACATTTGGAAAGATCGATTAAAAAAAAAAAAGCAAGCATAAATCAACCCATTGCCTTTTTGACAAACAAATAAAATAAACTATTTTATAACCAAGCGCTGATTTGCTCTGAGTCCAGCTCACCAAATAACTGCCAGCCTGATGAAGAACATTGAGAAGTCCGGACGGGATCAAGGAGCTTCTGGAAGGTCAAGAACAGATAAGGTAAGTTAAGTTTCTCAAGGCCAAAGAATCGGGAATATCAAATAAAACCAGGAGCCGTTTGCCGTGACCTTTCAGACGTGAGCCTGTCGATGGTTGACGTCCTTCCCCAGGTAGTTGGAAGCCCACAGCTGACAGAGGAAAGTTTGATGTCCGATGACAGATGGAACATGGGCTTCCTGCCGCAGATTAGGCGAAACAGGGACAGTCTCTGGGAATGGGATGGTTGTGTTTTATGTGCCCAAATAATCCAATTCCACCAACTTCTCTGAGAGTACTGGTTCTGAGGTGTCGAATTCCTCAATCCATCTTGTTTTCCCAAAAAACACCGTCTACCTGTTGGGCTAGCGATCACAATCAGAAATAGATGCTAATACGCACCACAAGTGATATGAGGGTGAACTGATGACCTCTCTTCTTGGCGGGGGGTGGATTTTGTTGAAATGAACAATCGTGAAGAATGCATCATCTTCTGTGAGAAAGGTTTTGTTGGCGTAACAAGCGGGCAACCTGGTGGTGAAGTCCAGGTGAGACCAGAGAGAGAGCGCGACAAGGAGGGGTCAGTATAACTGGACGAGCCGAACACCTCGGGTGTTGTCGATCGCTGCCTGAGGAGTAGCCGGCCACAAAGACACATATGCCAAGCTCAAATTTCACTTCAGCCTGCTCATCCCCACCCATGCTAACTGTGGCGAGTTTCATGTGAAAGCTGGGTGTCACATCCGTGGCCCTGTAATACATCAACGAAAGGCCGATAACCATCAATGTGGTCAGCTGACGAAACCGGACAGAGTGGAAAAAACACTGAGAAAAAATATGTTTGTACTGGACTTTTGAGGTGGAGGTAATGATCCGGGAGGTTCGGTTGTGGGCCAGTCGATGCCGTTCTGTGGGGGGAATAAAGGGGGGCTCGGCCGTATTATAGATCTCAAGGGAGAGTGAGAATACTGATTCCACAAACCTCTCATTTAACTTTAACCCTCCTTTGTGATCAGCATGCACCTTTTTTTTGTATCTGGAGTCTTATAACACACACATGAACTGCAAACCCAACATGTCCAAAACTCTGCCTTGACAGGGCCATAAGTATGAGAAGAAATCTTTAAAAACAAGTTAAATATGTGAAAGACTTTGACAAACAGGCTTTTGAGCACAAAGTCGGGTTAATCATTGGCCACTTGGCAACAATGGAAATGTCTGCACTGGATTTATATTGAGACAGCTTGTTTCACAGTTATAAAAAAAAACAAAATGGAAAAAAAAAACATCAACGTATTGTAGATTAGTAAACTCAACAAAGACATCAAAAATATCTGTAGAGAAATTATGAACTTTGATAAAATTGTTCTTGGCTTTCCAAACAACACACTGATTTTTGAATTGTAGTATTTGGGCACAATCAGCCACATGCAAATCTTTGCTTGACACTAAGCATTTCCCAAAAGTTGCAACCATAATGGATCTGATTTGCTGTGTAGCAACTGTTGTTTGTGCATAGAGGGGCTAAAATCAATTGTCTATGTGAGCAAACTAAAGGAGCTTTTGGGGCCCGATCAGAGGAAAACACGCAGGGTAGCTACCTGGCCTTTTTTATTTGGGTCAAAACACTCGTAATGAAAGCAGCATGTCACCCTATGGCCAAGCTGCATAACTCATTAGCTCAAGAGACAGATATTTGATTTGACGCTGAAGTTTGATAGTTGCTATCTGGCCGCGGGCTAAAACAAGAAAAATCTTTGCCAAAGTCAAAAAAAATGGAGCGCAAGGCTTCCAGCTCCACTCAGCTCCAATCCATACTTCAGCTCTCTTGGCAAAATAAGAGATAATGTTATTGACCTTGGGGCGAACTTGTCATCTTCATAATCACGAGACAACAGAAGCAGGCGAGAGGGGAACTGACAGGGCCAGATCTATTTCTCACAGGGTTTAGAGATAAAAGTACTTGTTCACACTATGTTTAAAAATCACAAAGTCAAAAACATTATGTAAATTTTACTGAGAATCGAGGTTTCAACCGCAGGATTCGGAAGCAGGCAGGTCAAAAGAACATGTCTCAATCACAGGTTAGTTCATGATTCACATCCATGCAGGACCTAAGAACTCATCTCACATAGTTTGTTGCATGCAGAGTGAGCGGGGTGAGCATTTGACATGGCCGCCGCTGTCCCTGAAGAGGCCAAAAAACAGTTGGATACCGACCCACCACCGGTTAGCCCGGGGAAAATCACTGTAATGCATGAGCAAAGTGTGCTTTTTGTTAACTTGTCATTGAAAAGATGGAGAAGTTGTTGTTGATGAGATACTGTGACAAGAGAGCATCATCCGTGAGAATGCAAAACACATTCATGGAGATTTGGTGGCATCGGAAGAGTCATTCAAATCGGTCGCGGATGGTTTGATCATTTCAAGTTAAGTTTAGCATAAAAGTGTAGCATAGTGCGCGAGTCAAATTTAGCAAAACATTGTAGTACTGTGTGTGGAGGTTCTCTGTCATCCAGGTTATGGTTAATTCTTGAAAAATCTTCCCCTCGTGGTAACTGGACCCAAAAAACTAAAACAGCGAAAGTCAGAAGGAAATCTTGAGTCCTACTGGAGTCTCATGGGAGTCGCAGTGTGACCTTTTACACACTTAACACATTTTTTTTTTTGTATTTTCCCCACAGTCTATTCAAACTGAAGAAGCCTCACAGGATGAGAGGAAAAATGTCTCAAAGGCAAGAAAATCAAGTCCAGTTGCCACAAGAAGAAGATTTTGGCAAGAACATTGTAACATCAGGTGTGTAGCGTAAGTTAAGCAAAAGAGCACGAAATGAAAACTTCTCCGATCTCTTCCCCCATCGCCAACATCTTTGTCCACTCTTCAAGGTTAATACACTTAATAATACTAGTTTACTTCATTACATTCTATTTTATTTCTAATGATTTTTTTTTTGTACATTTGTTATTAAAATGCGCATTTTTGTTATTTAAAAACACACAAAAAAGTGTTTTTTTTATGAGTGGCTAGAATGGATTAATTGCATGTCATTTCATATCAATGGGGAAATTTAATTTGGAATCTGGCAAACCTGCTCAATGGGCAGCACCCTCCTTTCCTGAAGGACACAAACTCACTCACAGCTGTAGGAAGATGCTGGCGTTTCTTAGTTTTTTTAAACTTTTTTAATCAATGAATTTGTTGGTCAAAAAGTTGAGCAATGGAAACAGACTTCATATCAGGGGTGTCAAACTAATTTTTATCAAGGGCCACATCAGCATAATGATTGCCCTCAAAGGGCCACACGAAACAGTATAAATGTTACCAAATCCAAAATGTTATATATGTATTTGCATAGATGTAAAAAAAAAAAAAAAGTTACTACACTGGGGCAGTATTTTTGGATGCGAACACATTCTGCTGCCATCGTTGTTTGGCTTTTAATTCCTGGACAATTTGTTGTTATTCTGGAAGGTTAGCTTTGGCATGCATAGCTCTGTGTTAGGTGTCAAAATGCGAACGTAGATTGTACTCTTTGACAACTGAGACTGCCTCATAACACAAAAGACATACCATTTTTTTCTCCTTGAAGCACAAACATGTGGTCACCTTCCCATCTTTCTTGAAACAGCCTTCATCAACTGCATCAACTTTTCTCCTCCTGAACATTGAGGGATCATTTGCATTTTACAATTCAATTTGTTGAAAATAGCAGCGATGTGGATGCGCTGCAATCTAATGGCGGGACAACATCACTTCCCAGGTAACGTGACAGACATGAATTGTAGGAAATGTAGTTTATGGTCAATACACGCGTTTGACTTATTAATTTTAAGACAATCAGACCATTTAAGACGATCTCACGGGCCACACAAACGACTTGGCAGGCCACTTTAGGCCCGCGGGCCTTGGGTTTGACTCGTGCTTTATATGCATTTCATACTTTATACTATCGTTTTTCACCTCATCTACCAAAGGTTTGGTAGCACTTCTCAGTTTGTAAAAGCAGCAAAAAAGTTTGCCCACCCACGGTCTAAAATATAACAAACTACGGGTTGAATACAAGAAACAAACAGTGGCTGTTTCCTCACAGTGACTATCAGATGTTTCAAAAAAGACTTCAGTACAAGGCAAAGACTCCCAGCGTGAATGGATGGTCTTTGGAAGCGCTGCTCTGACAAATTGGCTGAACTGACTATCACAAAGAATCACACAGCAGACGAGTAAAGTAGTTAAATAGGAACTTTTCCGTCTATAGTAAAAGGAATGCATGTTGGTATAAGATAAAACATATCCTGTTAACATCAGCCTGGCCTTAAGTGATTGCTTAGTGTTAATTACTTTGCCATATGTGCTCTTTGTTGTCAAATGATCCACATTGTTCTTTGGATCAGAAGCTCCCAGAGAGATCTATGAACTTCATTAGACATTCCCAGCAACATTACTTTGCAGCGCCTTTAGCTGCTTTTATTTTGAAATATGATTAAATTAATTTTTTTTCAAAGAGAGATTTCGCGCCCCAGTTCTCCTCATTCTTCTCTGTGCGTAGTTTGTCTCAGTGCATGCCGTCAGTGCAAAGACTGTGCACACACACATACTGTCAAGGCCATGCGGATGTGATGTGCATATGTTTAATTATGCATGGCAATATAAATGTGTTTGAGTTTGTAGACATGTATGTTGGATTGTGCACGTATTTGTTGATGCATGAGTGAGTGTGTGTGTTTGTGTGTGTGGAGGTATATATGAGACTCTCCCATTGCAAGAACAAAAAAAAATGTTTACACGTGTTACTTTCATGAGGAAAATCTTTGCTAAGTTGACCATCAGACATGTGGCAACCATTGTAAACATGGCCCACATTTGCGTGCGCGTGCACGAGCCAGTGTCTAGTTTCCATGTGCGGCTCTGTTTTGACCAAACCAAGCATGAATGGGTCCAACAGGATAATGTTGGACTTTCGAAGCAGCAGGGGTGGGGGGACCTTAACAGCCCTGTGAAAACAAAACAAAACAGCCAAGAGTAGGTCAAAGACTGCAGCCTATACAAACTATATGTTACAGAGTTCACATGCTGTAAATCTGTAACATTCAACTCTGAAACTTCTAAACGGCATGTTTTTCCATGTCATAATTTAATATCTATTCCATATTACGTTGTATTCCTTATCATTACTCTTTTGTATAATCTGTCTCCTTATCTGTAAAGTAGAGATAATTCATATCCATAATATTTCTGTATTTGTTTTCTTAGCCATAACAAACTCAGAATATACATATGCATGTACATACATACATATATATATATATATATATATATATATATATATATATGTACTGTTAGTAATCAGTGGATGAGTTTTTGGAACCTAAAAATGTGGCGTTCACGTTCATTTCTGTCAAGGAAATTATATTTTTTTACCAGTAGTTTTTTCCAGTGTTTATGTGGCATTATAAAAAGTTTCACAAGAATCGAACCATTAAATAGGTTAAAACACATTTTGAGTATTTTTTATTTTTCAAAATCAATACATAAATTAACCATTATCAAATCTGACATAGTTTTGGGAGTTGATGGATGAATTCTGATTTGCTGAGCATTTTACACACATAAAGATCATAAAGATCATAAAATCATAAAGATTGACTGTTTCCACGGTCACTGACTTCCTTGAAGATTCAAAACAAAGAAGATCAAATTCACAATGTGTCTGCCAATACACAGGCATTTTAATAGCAAAAATAAATAAAGGGAAAATCTGAGAGGCTGCTGAATGACTGAAAGTCCTGGAAGAATGAGTTTAATGACCATGATATACCTGCCTTTTTCATCCAGATGGAGCCAGTTCATATTTACATAAGTGTGTGTGTGTGTGTGTGTGTGTGTGTGTGTGTGTGCGTGTGCATGTGTGCGTGTGCATGTGTGTGTATGTGTGTGTGTGTGTATTAGAAAGAGCTCTGGCTGATACGAGGCTTTCCACTAATACCATATTTTTGGTGGTAATGTAGCATTAAATATGACATGCATTGAAATTGATGGAAACTCAAGAAAAATTAACAGAAAAGTTAAACAGTTAAATTCTTGTGATCAATTATGCTATCTGAAACATTATTTTTAATCGTTTTCAAAAAATCTATCATCTCGAAGGCGGCACATTTGTTCGCACTTCTGCAACACGGCAGACGGTGGGCCTCTCTGTGCGGAGTTTGCCCTCGCCGTGTGTGTTGTTTTAAATTGTGTAATATTTTTAAGGTTTACTTGAAATGTACGCTCACTTAGCCTGACACACGGCTTTGTATTGAGCACTAGGGAGTAGCTTCTTGACACGCCATCACACTCATAGAAAAGATCATACGTCCCCTGTGATGCCATTAAGCCCTTCTGGCGTGCTGGTAGGACAGAAAGGGTCTCTGACTCTCCACAGTGGACAAGAACCCTTCCTCAAGCAGGTGCATGGAAAGCTGTTCCCACAATAAAGACTCATTGTCAAATTCGTGCTTTGCTCCTGCCACAACAAACCCTGTGCCAAATCGGCCTGGTCCAATAGGCCTGGGAATCTGGCAGCGGGACTGGAATCTCAAAAATAGAAGTACAGTTTTCGAGTAATCTAATTATTCACATGACGGCCACATGATCGGCATTCGACAGAGCATGAGAAACATTCCTGCCGACAGCGACGGCATCTCCAATATTTAGATACTAAAATTTGGACCGACCTAGAAGAACGACAATAAACAGGATTTAACTTGTAAAATTAAAGATGTCTGCTCAGTATCATTTTTCTCTCTGAAATCTGTGTTTACATATTTGAAAAGAAAGGTTTGGCTTCACTTGCTAAAACATGGATGTATCTGCTAACGGGGAACAAAAGAATTTTACTGATCATACATGTGCATCCATATATTCTTATATCCAATAAGCATCACTGCATTTATAGTGACAACTATATCATTAAACGCACTCAGGATAAAACATTGACCTTGTTTCATGGGCGTTTCAGTTGCCTGAACCCCGCAAAGTTAGCCGCGTCCCGCGAGCTCACGCCATCAAGTTCAGTCAGTCATTCCTGCAATGACGAAACGCAGCCTACGTATCTTGCACACACACACAACGATTGCTCGGAAACCACAAACCCAGACCAGCTCCATAGATCACATTCACATCAGAGAGTCCGTCTGGTTATCTGTCCTGGGTGACTGAACCCCCGGACCAGCAGAAGCCACATTTCAAAGTATGCAGTCATGTAGTTTCTTAGCTACGTAAAAATTCTTTGAGGGTCTCACAATTGAAAGACCTGCGTTTTCTCAGAATTTGTAGTTTTGTCCCATAGCGAATACATTTCTGGTTCTGTGACTTGTGCCCTCTGAAGCTACCAGTGATTTCTTCCTTTATGGCACAGGCACGGTTCTGGACATGTTACGCAAGGGTTGCGTGACCCAAGAAAGCCATGTTTTTCACAAAACTCCTCATGCTTTGAACGTAAAAAAAAAAAAAAAAAAAAACAACAAGGGGTGTATGTCTGAGATTTACGCACGTCATGTTAAACACAACTGCATTTTTGAAGGATTCATCAAGCTAAAATACTCTTCTTCCATTGTGTCGGAGCTAACACTGTTGTCTGCTACATTAGCATCACATCACTATTTTGATGTGCTTGTTGCCATGAGATAGATGTTGCAGATTATTGCTGTGACAGTATTCATCACAAAGATTGGTGTGCTTTTCACTTTAATTGTTAAGTGCACTACTTATTTGACGAAATGTTGTTATGATATAGTTTGTAAAAGAGGCCAGTCAATGTGCTGAAATCCTACATACCTGTATGCCTCAAACATCACTCACACTGATACACAATCACTTTTATCCTGCGCCTGTCTTATATTCAGATTCTTTTTAGCAGGTAATGTGAGGCTTTTAGTTACTATAATATATATTATTTCATGATTTATTTTTTTTTGAATAACACTCCAGGAGCCAACTGTTGCAGGCGATGTTAAAGTATCAATCTTTATTCTCACATTTAAACCGGATGCCCTCTGAGAGACAGGTGTATTTTCTCTGTGGCGGCCAGAAACAAACATGGCCATAAAAGGGTTTGTTAGATGTGTTACGCAAGCTTTTATACCGTCAAGGTGCAAAACCTTGATAAGGTTGCCTGCCAGTTTATTAGTAATTACCTATTTTGAATATTTATTCCTGCATTTAATGGCTAGAAATTAGATTTGACTGGAGACCTCACCTAGTTTTGAACCTCGCCCCTGACTGTGACTAGAATCACGTCCAGCCGAGACGCTGGAGTCCGTGGGATGCAGAAAGCGCCATTTTCTGTCTTCTAGATGTACATTTTTAATAAATGACTTTTTCGCTCATAGCACATCCTTCTCCGTAAAAGAAAAACAAGATAAAATAATTCAGTTTAAAATGTCTTAAAAAGCATAAACCTTGACTTCCAGTAGTTAAGTCAACATGGTGAGAAATTCCAGGATTACTGTGATGTGTTTGTTTTTGTCAGCAGATGACATACAGGTGAATTCTCAATAAATAAAATACACTTTAAAAAACTGTTGAAAATCCTTGGCAAATGGTTAAGTGTGTGTATGTATTTATATATATTTAACATTCATATATATATTTTTTTTCTTTGTTAATTCATTTTTTGACCTATTACAGTACACAATATCCTATATCTGCAAAAAACAATCAGCCCTCCTCGTATCGTACGTGGTGGATGTGTTTTCCTTTTGTGAACCAACATTGAGCCCGATTCAATGTGTGGATTAAGAGAGTTTTGCTTTCAAGAATCCCGTTCCAGTGAAAAACCTGATGAGTGTGCGTGTAGCCTCATTTCTCACGACCCCCCTGCCCCAACCCCTTCCCCTCCCAGCGGGCGGCACAGCAGTGTGTTGGTTTGATTCATTGCCTCACAGCAAGAAGGTTGTTTTATGTCAGCCTAATGAGATATAAAATTGCTTTGTTTGTTTTTTAACAGTAATATATCGGTTATCAAACTTAATGTACGTATTGCTCATGTGTAATAACATACCAGTTATCACATATAATTTTTTAATTGCCATCTTTCACCGACAATTAGTCTGGGGTCCTGCTCTTGCTGATGACGTGATCAAAACTTTTTTTTTTTTTTTTATAATGATGCAACCGCTCCCGGAGATCAGAGGTAACTGACCCAATTGCCCTAATGGTCAATTTGCGCTTGCTCACAATGTGCGTGAGACTTTTGTGTCCGTCCGGGATGTCGCCATGGGCAGATTCCGGGCTCTGATCCCTTAAAACACAGCAGTTCCCTGTTGCCACATTCTCCGTTTAATGAGGATCCTGCACCGCAGAGTGAAACCTGGTAGTAGTCGGCTGTCTCCAGGTAAACACAGAGAGAACGCGCAGGGTGAGCTTGCACAGCGTCGGAGAATCACCGTGATCCACATGCTGCATGTGTTTTTATAATAAATATATTCATAAAGCGCTATCAATCAAAGCGGAGACAGGAGAGAAGGACTCATGTCCCTTTATCGGTGCATTATAGTCCCTTGGCTCTCGCTTTGCATGTTCCCGGGGGTGGTGGCTTGATCCAGCAGCAGCCTGGTCGAGCATTCACCATTTTTATTTCTTTTATGGATAGAAAAGCTAATATTGTACCACATCAGCTATTACCATAACTGTCAGCACTACTGTTATTAGTAGTAAGAGATCACTGTACCTGTACCTCGGTCCTTCTCTCTCCTTCTCTTTTTTTCTACTCCCGTCGAGACAGAAGGCCGTCGCACAATGGGCTGGATCTGTGTTGGGTTCCTGTAACGCAATTTAAAGATAGTGATATCATTCAAAATATGCTTGACTGCTTTATAAAGATAATAATAGGAATATTCATTCTTTGCATCATTTAGAAAATCCAAGTGAATGAGTAAACAAACGTGGTGTTTGAAGCTAATATCAAATTTTTCTGTTTTCTAATCTTTCCCATCTTTACTGGCATCAAGTAGCTGCCATAAGAACTCACTCATTCACTAAAAAGAAAAAATTGCACTGTAAAACCGTTGATGCGACTTCACTTTCATACTGCTACCATCATTTTCTTTCTCTTTTTCTTGCAACGGCACCTTAGCACTTCTGTCAGTTTAAAAAAAAAAGCCTATCCATTTCTACCTCAGCATAACTAGTCATTTTTCGTTGTTCTCTGTGACAAATCATTAATAATTTTTTGTACTTTTGCACTGCGGGTCTTAGAGTAATGCTATTTGTAATGCTTTGTATGTGTGATCGGTAGTATTGAGAGTATTGACTTTTGACTTTGACTTAAAGGATAATTAACACCATTTCACAAAGCATTTAGGAAAAAAAATTACACTTTACATCACATTATATCATTCCACTGTCATGTTTTCCTTTTTTTTACATAAAATTAATGCTATATTTAAAAATAAAAAAGAATAGCAACAGCAACAAAAAAAGTGCACATACATACAAATATGCATACAGATGTTAAATCAAGATCCTGGGAATTTACAGATAGCTAATTTCAAAAGTGACAAAATGAGAATGAGAAGTGTAATAAAGAACTTGAGCTGTTGTATTCTCACCAATATGAATCTTCATTTTCACCAGGACTTTTATTAGAATTGGTTATAATGGTTTGCTGGTTGCATCATAATAGTAAAATTGTAATACAAACAAAATGCCACATCACCAATTCTTTCCATTGATCTGTAGCAGCGCTGTAGATTTGGTGTAACACACACCACTTCTTATATAAGGAGAAGAGCAGAGTGTTATTTCCTGCTGTGGTCTGTTTATGTGTGTGTGTGTGTGTGTGTGAGTGTGTGTGTGAAGGAGAGCGAGAGTTACAACCTGATTCTAGGAACAGGCCTCGGGGAGCAGAGGGCTGCGTACATGAACACAAACTTAACCTTTATTCACGCTCTCCGGGCATTGTTGAAACACAACTTCCACCACAGGCTGAAAACTCCCTGTGTGGAAAAGACAAATGACAATACAATTGTTGATCACCCTGTTCCATGTTCTTTAAAAATATATTTCCAAATAGTGCAAAGTCAAAACATTATGTGGGGGGACACGGAGAATCTCCATGTGATTTTCTAACATCGCAAACACACACAGACACATAGGTATTTCCCAAGTGTGTAAAGTAATGTCATAAAAAATCATCAATAATCAATATTATGATGTGTGTGTGTGTGTGTATGTATGTGTATTTGTATATGAATATGTATATACATATGTATATGTATGTGCATCTATTTGTGTTGGTCTATGCATTAATACATACAGTGCTTCACAAATGTATATGAATAATACATTAAAAGCACATCCATTCAATAAAACATCAAGGGGCACCTTTTGCGGAAAATGCATTACACATATTTAATGAAAATAGAAACTCAAATAATAGGATACAAAATATACGTTGCTTAAGATAAAAGTAGAGTTGTAGAAACAATAATGTTTCTTTTTGTTTGCGGAAATGTGGAATACAGTAATATTGCATTAAATAAAAGCAAAAAGGCAGCAGCACCTTTTTTTTTTGTTAACAAGTATCAATTTACTGCAGCAAGTGTAAACCGGTTAAAATGAAGGAATTGTCCTCTAAATTTTAATTAAATTAATAATAAAAATATAAATACAGTTTTCATTGTTTTTGTTTTTGTTGTTTCTCTCATTGTCTTGTTTTTCGTTATTCTGACACCTCAGCCTGTCACGGAAAAGCTTTTGAATTAGGATCCGATCCGGCTGCTTCACGTCAACTTGCTCATTGCCCGACTCGACTACCACATCCGTACATGCCTACACGTGCACACGACGGCATCACCGTACAGAGCAGCTGCCGTCATTGAGGACAGATAGTGTACATACTTGGGATGGCTTGAAGTCTCTGGCCTGTAAAGTAATGGCTGACTCGTTGAGCTCCGTCGGCACGGAGCCCCTCGAAGCGTCGCAATACTTATTTGGTTTCATGGAACATCATTCGAGCAAAGGCGTCACGCGTTAGGCGTTCATGTTTTCGCGAGGGGTCGGCATGGCACAGGAGGTAATCATCTTTGGAACCGAACAATCCTGGTTCGATTCCCGGCTCTGTGTCAAAGAATTGTTGAGCAAGACACCGAACCCGTAACTGCTCCCCTGGCGCTGCCTACCGCTCATGGTTGATTGCAACGAATTAATACAGATTAATAATAAGAGATTCATAAAGGATCAATTATTAATCACGTCAGTCAACATACACGCACCCAAAATTGGAGTCCCTGGAAAATGAATGGTTGTTTATCCAATTAGGTGACACTCCATTCTGGAGGTTGGAGCCAGAGTCCCAGCCGGGGTCCGAAACCCACAGCCCACCAACCAGTGGTGCACAGGGGGTTTACACCTCACAGAAACAAACTTATATTACAGTGGCAATTAAATAAGTGTGGAAACTGAAAGCTTTTACCTCCCTTTCCGCGATCACAATTTTTTAAAAGGCCAACTTAACCAACCTTTAGGCCAAAAGCTACATCCACAATGGCTCCTGGCTCCGTGTGCAGCCCAGCACCTCTGACCGGCCGAAGCAAGCGGTTAATATTTCTCCAAGTGAAATCCTTCTAACGGATAGAGTTTGTGTTTTTGCTCAAAAACATGTCCCGCTCAGCCAGATCACATGGAATAAATCCACGGTTCTGCCGCTTCCCGCCAATCCCCCACCGATGTTTCCCAGTCTTGGCCTTGGAGTTTTGCTCCGTGGGGATCCAAAGCTCTCCAAGGTCAAGGTCAGGTCATAATTGTTATAACGGTCATATTTTGTGCTGTCCTCCTTCGAACAGAACAAATATCCCATCATTTGCTTTTGTTATTTAACATTTGACACTGCAAGCACCTCCTCTATGTCCTTTTTTCACTTTTAATATGTAGTTAGAATATTATATAACCCCAAGCTGCTGATCCATCTACTTAGCACTGTGTCTCCAGTGTCCACGGCAAGAGCCTCCCCCCCACAGGGCTCCTCAGAGACTCGGTGCTCCGCTGGAAAATGTTCAATGGACGTTCTATGACAGCCCAACCTGGAATACGTTCATTTTGCCAAGTATTTGGGCTTAAATATCAACCGGGGATGATTTTTAAAACAGCGCTGAAAGACTGCCTGGCGAACAGCATTCAAAAGACTCGATGCTGGTTTTCACCAAGAAAAGACGCCAGATAAATAACTTAAGCGGACGGACGAGGAAAGAAATGATTATCTCTGCTTGAGATCGGGACTTATTACCAGGTTTGACATTTACGTTGAAACTTACGCTGTATGCGGGAAGCTTTGTTTGGTGCAGCCATTGATGTATTAGCACATCTTGAAGTCTAACTTGAGCTAAAAATTAGACGAGGTAATGTTTATACCAACACCGAGGTGGTGCAGCAGAGTCCAAGGCTGTGGGTGCTGGGCACTGATTGCAGAAAAACAAAACAAAACTTGAATTCATCCGTTCATTATCTGTACCGTTTTTCATGAAGTCAGGGTTTGCCTTGTTTGGAGATAGACGGCGTCCACCGTGGACGACACAAACATTCACCCTCTCATTCACATCTCATATACAGACGTACAATTATTCACCCTGTCATTCACATTCCATATAAAGACAAAATTTTTCACCCTCTTATTCACATTTCAAATAAAGGCATACGACCATTCACCTTCTCATGCACTCATAATATAGAGGCAAACAACTGTTCACCCTCTCATTCATTCACCTTGTAAACATATACAGGACTGTCTCAGAATAAGAATATTGTGATAAAGTTCTTTATCTTCTGTTATGCAATTAAAAAAACAAAAATTACTTTTTCATGATATTCAAATATTTTGAGATAGGATTCTTGAGTTTTCTTAAGATGTGAGCCACAATCAGCAATATCAAAATAATAAAAGGCTTGCAATATTTCAGTTGATTTGTAATGAATCCAGAATGTATGACATTTTTGTTTTTGTAATTGCATTACAGAAGATAAAGAACTTTATCACAATATTCTACTTTTCTGAGACAGTCCTGTATGTCATTCACATGCAAAGCAGAGGCAAACAACCACTCACATTTTCATTCACGTGTCGAAAAGATGCGTGCAATCATTCACTTTCTCATTCGGGGGCAATTAAGGTTCTGCGATGAACCTCCTGTATATTTTTGGACTGTGGGAGGAAACCGTGGAGACAAAGGGAGAACATGGAGGCTCCACACAGAAAGACCCCCTTTGGGAATCAAACCGGGACCTTTTTCGTTATGTGACAGAAGCACTTTCCGCCAACAGAAGAGAAACAAAAAAAGCATGTGGGTGAAAATACAGCTTCCTCAGCAGAAGTTTAAAAAAAAAAAAGGATTTTCTCCAAGAGAGAAAGAAGTCCTTTGCATGTTTCTTCTCTGCTTACACTTTTATCTCCTTTCAATATCAACAGGACTACACTGGACACATTCATTTTTTGGGGAGGCGTTTTCCTCCGAAACAGTGTTAAAGAGCTTAAGGCGGGTGTTTTTATAGTTTCTGTGTGAACCAGTGTGTGATCTCAGCACCGACCCATAATCCAAACTCTGGCCTACCTGCTCCTTTACTTAGATGTGTTTCTTTTTTCTAAGATGAAAATGAAAACGTACAAAGAAACCCCTTTCTTACTCCGGGATCTGTTTGCGGTGGGTTTTGAAGAAAGAACCCATTCCAGAGCGAGGACAGGAATTAGCCAACGGAGGCTGAGTTTTCTTTGGTGCGCTGAAGTCTGACAGCAATAATCGCGCAACAACAACAACAACAGAGGAAAAACCTGCTGACACACTCGGGCTCAGATCAGGGAGAGTTTATTTTCAGTAATTGTCTGTTCGAGCTCCCGCTGGTATTTCTGGTAATTTTTCACTTTATTTTTTTCATGCGGTTAATACTTGTTCCATTTTTTCTTTTTAAACTCTCAACATGTCCAATTGCTGACAGAAGTAACAACAACAAGAAAAACCTGAAATAAACCAAATATTTCCCCAAAAATCAGCACCAGATTATTATTATAATGATAATTTAAATGTGGGCGAGGCAAACAACCACTGGGCGAGGGGCACGCCAGTCAAACGTCATATAGACATAAACTTTAAAGAACTATATCATGGACTCACACACACACACACAAACACACACACAACCTAAATCGGGTTACAACAACAAGAAAAAAAGGGGAAGGCAAAAAAGGGAACATGTTGATCCTTGTTTACTGCTATCACTTTAAAAACCACTTGAATTTTAACTGTTTTTGGACTTTGCCATAACCTTGCCATGGTTTTTGTCTGTGATATTATTTAGAGTTTTTATACTATGTCACTGCAGGTCTTACTGTATAGAAACATTATTTCAATCCTTAGAATTGTCGATAAAGTTGACTTTGAAAAAAAAAAAATGTAGAAACAGAAATTTAGAGACTTCCAGCCATCCATCCTCTCATTTCCACATAGTATAAATCACTACAATCAATCAGTATCTCACTCACATGTCGTATCGTCATACAACCTTCCACTCTCTCATTCACATGTCATATAATCATACATGTTTGGGCAATTCAGGGTCTCAAGTTAACCTCCTGGATGGTTTTGGACTGAAACCGGAGAACCCCAGGAGAGAACAGACCTGGAATTGAACCAGGAACCTTCTCGGCGTGAGGCAGAACCGCTAACCGCCGTGCCTCTCCCGAGCCCTTCCCTTCTTCAGCTTTAAAAAACTCCAATAACCTAATCAGATACTCGTCTTTTCTTTTGGAGGGGGTGAAACTTCACCGGGCGAGTGAGGTTGCCGGTGGAAGGAGTTCACTGCCAAGAATCACGAGCGGCTCCTTCGGGCCCCGAAAGATGGGCGATGGGTGGATGCCAGCTGGGGCCGGAGCCCGGGCTCTGAACCGCATCTCTCCTACGCAGCCGCGCACCGACTTTCAGCGTTTAATTAATGACACATCCAGCTCCATTGTCATCCCCACTCTGAAAATTTGGTTTTGTTTGAGGCCAACTGGAAAGCTCTCTCTTTCTCTCCTCTAACAGATGTTTTTTTTTTTTTTTTCAATGTCAGTTATGAAACCAAAAGGAGCCGAAGTCAGAGGAGGACTTTCGTGATTCAAGAAATGCATTACTGATGGCTTTTCCTGCGGCTTTATTGATTTTTATGCGATCGTTTTTTTGGGAAAGAACTCGGACTTGTTCCTCTTTTTCGCATTTTAAGCGATCCATATTCACAAATCCTTCACCTAAATCAAAGTTTTATAACCTCCTTCTGAGACGTGGTGCTGACATAAGCACAACACATATGATGAATAAATCTCTTTTTTTATTTTTTTAATCAAATTCTTTGGATCATATTTGGTCGAGATCAGCCCAAACGGGTAGGGAGGACACACCGCTCTTCTTTGATTTAAAATCCTCCTTCATTTCTCCTGGTTACCCTTTTTCGGCCTTTTCAAATACTTATCAACCGTCAAGGAGATCAAGACAGTGTTTTTTTGAATTAAAATTAAAAATACGAGGATTTGGGGGTGGACGGTATACCATACGTTCAAAAAACAGCTAAGTTCTAGTGACGGCAATAAGGGACTATTTAACAAATAAGTCAATTTTAAAGGTATTCATTGAGATGTCTGTCAAAGTCTTAGCGGGATGTGTCTACGGTGACTTTTTAAACTGTCTGGAAAACACTCTTTTTATTTATTTTCCTTGCCAAGTTTTAGACAGACTACTCACCAGCACCCGGCCCAAGACAATGAAAATAGTACGAGCGTAGAGCTCCGGTAGGCGCACTCAGATGTATTCTGGCATTAACCAACACAAAATACCACTTGTAGTTTTAACACAAATGTTGTAATCTACCCAACACCTCATTTATTGATCAAGAAAGCAACTCACGCCAATAAGTCTGTCTGTTGTTAAAACAGAGAATTAGCAGACGCTCGTAACTCAACCTGACCCGGAGAAATTACAGCGTTTAGCGGTTGTTACGGACCCGGACAGTTCTGCGGACGGGAGCCCGACGGGGACCTGGTTCGGTTAGAAATCCTGAATATTGATGAGACAATAAGACGGAGAGAGGCGCCCGTCTTAACGCGATACAGACGAACTAGTGTTTCCCGGTGACGAAAGCTTTTTTTTTTTTGTTGCCGTGGCGTTTCTGCGGATCGCGTGTTTTGTTGTTGTAGCCGCACATTTCCGAGGGGAAATTAACAATCCATGTGCTAGTACATGTTTATTACCCTTCAAGGGGTTCGACCTTCTGATGGAAATTTCCAAACGGGATCCACCGCCTTGGATAGTTTTCACATTCCAGCAGTTATAACGATGGTCATCTGCCGTTTATCCATTTGTTCTGTCCTCAGTTATTTATTGCCGGTCAGATTGAAGGGAGCGCTCAGGACACTCGGCCTGCTTAATTATTGACCAGAGCTGCGATCGTCATGAGCGGTTCAAACGGGTCAGTGGCACTGCAGGTTAGCCGAAAAAAAAAGTCAGGCCCGGGACACGAAGTAGCGTGTTTGCATTGCAATGTGTGCGCTTTCATAGAAAGTAACTTTATTGCCTTGCTTGCCTTGCTAAAAGCTAGCCGCTTTTACAGTATTTACATTTTGTGCTAATTTTACCCCTAATCCTCAGCATATTTCAAGTCCATAAGTAAATACAAACATTGCAGATAAATGGAAATTAGTTGCATGAGTGGACTCTTTATGCCAAATAGCAGTGGGATTAGAAAAATGAGAAATGAAGAAATTGAACAGCAAAAATAAGTGCTGCGGATTGGTGGGACTGAAAAAGGCCAGATGGTAAAAAGTGAGTCTTTTGGCCGATGGAAGAGGATTTCCAGAGCACACACTGCGTCACACACAGACAAATGAAACACACATGAAACTTCATCTGTGTGTAAGTGTGGGAAATGTCATTCACACATGTAATGCAAATTTTCACCTGGTCTGACTCGATGCAAACACAAGTGTGTTTGGTTCAGGTCGCTGGATGTGCTCTGTTCCAGAAATGACCTTCACCCGCTCTGCTCACCCCCAGCCCTCCATTCGTTTTGACCCCCTGAGAGTTTTATCATTCATTTTGATGTAAAAGTAGAACGGCGGAATGGACGTTTTCGAGCGATGTTGACTGATTGCAAAATGCAAAGTGAGTTTGCTTGGGTGTGAAAGGAAAAATAAGCAAAAATAGTGTCAGAAATGTTTCAAAATCATTAATGTTTTTTTTTTAATTTATTGTTTTAATCTGGCAGAAATCAGAATTTTGCATTATTTCTCATTCCTAAAAATTCTCCCGGGACCCTGGCATACGTGTTCTGTGGATCCTGACCTGTTTCGAGAAGCTCTGCCCTGCTAACACACAATACGCCCTCTGTGAACTACAAGATGCAGTCCATTTATCTTGGGTTTTGCCGAAGCACAGCAAACAGAGTTTCCGGCTATTGCTAATTTTGAACGTGTCTCCTAAGTTGCGGTTTTAACACAAATATAGGCGCGCCGTGAACACGCGGATGCTGCACAATAAATACATTTTCTAAAAATGAATACGGCTTTTGGTTTGCTTTTAACGTCAAAAATCCATCTTGTTCTGGAACCGATTTTTAAAAAAAAACAAGTGGCATTTGAGGACACAGAATAAACCCGTGGATGAATCTGGAAATAGGCTGTGAAGCCAAACTACTGATATATATGAACAGCGCCGATCATTATCTTAAGATTGAAAACAAAAGATCAAATTGAATATAAATGATATTTGCAGTGAGTCATCTTTGATATTCAGCCTTAGCAATGCATCAAAATCCTGCAAAAAAGCAGCCATCAAGAACAAATGTGGAGAATCAATGACGAATTACCCGGCATTGGCGAGGAACAGCCTTTAAAATTAGATGGAAATTTACCCTGAATTTCTTAATACATTTCAGAAACGACAAAAAGGAGTTATAAAACCATTCACACCCAACATGCTAACTCAACAGGGAGCCTTCTCACTGTGTGGCAGCGCTAACAAATGCTAACAAAATGACAGATGTCCAGAAACAAGGAATGAAACCCCCCGAATAACTGAATGTTGCTGTTTGAACTGTAACTGGCTCAGATTGGCCTTTTCAAAAAATTCATTCAATTATTGTCTTTTTCTTGACTCCCAGCCGCTGCTGAAAAGAGGTCCGTAGACAGTCAATCCCTGGTGAGATTCCATGTGAACCCAATGATTCAGCTTCTTGTGTTTTGTGAGTCATTTTAGCTTGCAAAAAGATGGCAGCCAAGTTTTTTTTTTTTTTTTTTCAAAAGCTCTGTTTTACACTCACGGCCGATGTTGGAGCAGTAAGTGGAAAATATTAACTGGTGAAAAAAACTAGATATATCAGTTTGTTGGAATGGGAGGACAACTTTTACCAGATCTTTTTTCCATCCGTGTCCTTGTTGATTGTTAGCCAAATGGAGGTGTGGGTGGGAATTCAGGGCTGCCGTCTTAACTGGTTCTCGAGGACACATGTTGTTCAGCTGCTGCTGCTGCCGCTGTTGCTGTTGCTGCTGGAAGAAGACAGGGGTTTTAAACTTTTTTTTTTTTTAAATAGACCAGAAAATTCAGAAAATACTTGTTTCAGCTGCAAGCTAATTGCAAGCTAACAGGAACAGCATTGCTGCTACACGATGAGCGCACAATGGGAATAATGTGATCACAAAAAACCTTTCTTTAATCTATTCATCTAAATAGATATTATAATAGTGTTATGTTAATTTTATGAATAAGAATAACATAACATGGTTTAAAAATATACCTTTAGCATTTTCCGTTTTCTCCTCATAGCACTTATTGCTCAAAGGAACAGTATTTTCTGTTGCTTATAGTAGCTTCGCAAGATGCTCGCTACATTAGCAAGATGTTGCATCCAGGCCTTTCCATATTTATGAGAAACTTCCAGGTTTCTTTCTCCCGGTGATATTTCATACTTGAAACTCAGGTGCAGACTTTGACTTTGGGGAAGGCTATGACAACAATTCTGCTTTTTCGCATCAACTCACTTTAACAGTCCACCCAATCACACATTAGTCCTGGGACACCCTGCGTGAAAAAAGCTCTCAGAGAGGACGAAACTCTAGATAATCCTGATGACGTTATGTTTTGCACTTTGCCCATGATATGGGTGAATGAAATCCAATGGAAAGCTCTTTTGTAACCGTCAGGTGGGAAAGCATTACATAAGCAAGTAAATCGAGGGATGCAAAAACCAAATGACGTTTTGTTCTCACAGCCGACGGAGTGAGAATGCATTTCTTGCGGACCATGTCCAAGCCTTTATGCTGAAAGGTGAGGGTATCTTTTGCATCAAATTTAAGTCACAATAACACGTTTTTATTTGAAGGGTTCAAAAATGTATTGCTGTTCCTGAATGGAAAACACCAAGAGAAGTCTACAGTTTCTAACTGTACTGATTTGTCAACACAAATTCCATCCTCTTGTGTGTTTTGAGTGTGTGTGTCTCCCATCTTCTTCCAAAACAACGACACATGTTGGACAGATCAGGGCTAATGTCTTCTTTGTTCACATGGGGCGCCTTTTGTCCAAAGAAAATGACTGCTTTGCATTGTGAACGCGCCTTTCAGCTGGAGGTTCACAAAACGGCGAGTTGTCCGAAGGGCCGATTGCCGTACATATTTGGGATGTTTCAGGGAAGTCAGCGGGATAAGGACAAATTCTCTGGGTGAAAAGGTCACGTGTTCAATTCCTGGGCATTGGACTGGACCAGAGCAACATGATTAATTGTTAAATATTAATTGTGAAATTTACAGAGGTGTTAGAATGAGACCAATATGGCAAGCATAATCGTTGTCACGGCGCTCACGTTGTCGAATACATTTATTTGAGATCCATTAAGAAATTGGCAAAAATTTGTTATTTAAAAAAAATCAAAAATTGTCAAATATAGTACAATGAGGAAAATTATTAGCCTCTCTACTGTAGGAACATTCAAGTTTGGAGGAAAGGAACATTTAACCCTCTCAGGCTCAAATTAAGTTGTAGTTGCAGGAAAAATCTGATATTTGGCTGTCGCAAATCTGCAACATCTGCCTGGAGAAGGTTAAAAAAAAAATCAAAAGGATTTATCTGTTTAATGCAAGTATGGCCTTCAAAATATGGAGAAATTAAGTGTTTTTATATAAAATAATATATATGTATAGCAAATGTTACTGTTTGCGTTTTGTGTGGCTGTTGTTAAGGCAACATGAGTCATGTGGTCAAAGTCAAGGTGTGGAGGAAAATAAATCATCCGGAACTCGAGCTGCATGTTAATGTTTCCAGTTCATCCACTTCAACAGTTCTCCGATTTCCATCACAAAGGGCGGAAACTCTCGCTCGCATGTTTCCGACATCAAAATCGAACCTGCAAACTTGGTTCCCATCTCCTCCTCATCTTAGCTCCGGGTTCTTAGGCAGAAATAACTGTGTTGATGTGAGGCATACTCGTAGGTGATAAATGTGCAGTTTTTCTTTGCGTGCAATGAATTGGTTCTTTAATTCCATTATTTCTCAGCAGTTATTGGAATCTCAAATCATTTGTATTTTAGACACGACATACTGTATGTCGCCTCTGCAGAGGTGCTCACGGGCATTACAATGGGCCCACATTGTCAGGAAAGGTTGTGCGAACTTTAAGTCACACAGGATCAGTTTGACTCGAAAATGCAGTCGACTTTTTGTGTTTGGGAGGTTTGCATTTGAAGAAAATACTATTTCATCTTTATTTTAATAAATACATTTCTTTCAGATGATCTCCTGAAGTTTTTATGTCATGCACTTAATTTAGCTAGGTTCAGTCTGAATTTTAGATTTTTTTTTTTGACAAAATACAGTATTAAATTTCCATCTGACTTTAGATAATGCGAGTTGTTTGTCTTAGTTTTTCTCCTTATTTGTTTTTTTTTTGGCTATTTCTTATTTCAATCCAGTCCACCTACTTTTAAATAAATGAGTTTACTGGAGAGTAATGCATCAAGCAAATCCTTGTAGATAAAAATAGAAATAACGAAGTAAGAAGAGAATCCCTCTTTTTATTTCCGAAAACTTTGAACACATCTTTTTTTTTGTAACTAACCAACAGATCTTACATTAAATTAATTAAACGCTCGTCTAATTGCAGTACGACACAGTCCAGATCGACAAAACACTCTACAAGAGGAAGTTAAAAGTAACTGTTTTGAATTTGCAGTAAATTATCCCTTATCCCACAGCCAAGGAATATCCATTAGGAGAAATTGGGTTTTAAGGTACTAAAATAACGATTAAAGTGTACTTGCTTTTGTCCGTTTTTATCATTCCAAGAACCTCATTAAAGAAAACTCAAGTAAGTGTTCTCTGTCATTGATTTCTGGTCTAAATAAAGGTAATAACTGCATTTGCAAAAAGGCTGCTTTCGCATTGACTGTTCGTGTAGATCAACTCTCTCTGTTTTGGTATTTGTCATCATGAGGTGCCATAACATCAGCCAAACGCTACTCTTTCTGCATCGTATTGCATAACTCCTGGCCCTGGATTAACCGCGTTCTCCCAAAAGCACATGCTGCACCCGGGCACATTCCTCATATGGAAAGCTTTAGCATCATTTGGTTGCTTGATGTATTTGAAATGTAATTGAAGACACAAATGCATGTGTTTGCCGAGTTCCTGCGTGGACACTGGTTTAAAGCCAGGTCTTTTCAGGCAAAATGTGCTAGGCGGGAGCTACTTTTGCCGAAATTGAACACATATTTATGCACAAACAAACCTACCATAAGCATTTTCTCTCCACCCGTCATTAAGCATGGATTTGGTATGTGTCCCAAAGGCAATCTCATCGAAAGGCGATTTATTCGACATCGAGATGCAGGTCAGTCTGCAAAAACCAAATCTTAGCAAATTTGGGGTTTTGGCTACTTTCAATGTGATCACAGATGCCAGAGTTTCAACCCGATGCTAACTTTCCTTCCTGGGGTCGTGTTCTCACCACCTCACTTGGAATACAAATTTTGACAGATGTCCATTTGAAAGGATGGATAGTCACAACTGCATGAATTAGGTTTTAAAAAGCAAAAACAAATCCACGTCTCCAGAGGGATTTATGCTGGCGATCAGGGGATTTTTAAATCTTGCAAACAGCATTTTAAACCCTCCGTCATTATGCAGATGACTCGCAGTTATATCTACCCAAAACCCATTTCCCTCCTCCGCTTTCCGCCCTCTCTAACAGCCTCATGAAGATCAGATCCTAGTCTTCCTTTCTCACTTGGTCCGCCTATTTCAGTTTACGCAATATCAATAGACGCTCCTTTCTCAATCCTGAGACAGTGGAGGGAGTAACTTGTGTCATCGGATGATTGTAGGTTGAACCTGACGTTATTTAATCATTTGGAAAATCATACAATACTGCGCAAATTAGTACAACTGAGGATATCTGATGGAAGGACTTTAAATGCATCACCTTGACATAATCACTGTTCATCTATAAGATAAATGTATTTTTGCGCCTTATTCGCTTTGCTAATCATTTTTCTCACAGACTCAAAGTAGCCTTAGCCCCCTGCCCCCCCCAAGGTTGTGCAAATTTTCCATACGAGATTTCAAAAATGATTTAAGTACTCTGCAAAGAGAAGTCATTTTCAAAGAGTTGTCTGATACATTGAAAAATATAAGTTGACAGTTGGGATGGTATATTGTCCAGCCCTTGTTGAGACCAATTTATGGGCTTCATGTCATCCAAGAACACTTCAGTCAGAGTCAAATAGTGTCAGCCATGTGGCCAAAAGTTTAAACTGTTCATCTGTTGACTTAAAAAAGATACAAAGATTGATAAATAACTTTACTGACCAACGAAGAAGTCTGAGATTTAATAACTGCCCGCCCCCTCCCAAAAAAAAAGAATATTTCAGTTGTCAAGTCAATTATCTCTGATTTCAAATCCTGATCTGAAAGGATCCAGGGTGTCTGCAGATGGAGATGTGCAGTGATTAAATACGAGATACCGGTAAAACGAGAAGCATAATTGCATCTCCAAGCAGTGTTGATGTTGTAGCCTTGTTAAAACTGCTGTGCCGTTTCCACACAGTTTTGGGGATCCTGGTATTGAATCTAGTCCAGGGGTGTCAGACTCAAATACACAGTGGGCCAAAATTCAAAACTGGGTCAAAGTCACGGGCCAACATTGATATTTATTGAAAAAAATCTTCCTCCAGATATAGCAAGGAACCTTTTCATATGGACCCGAAAAAGTTTTGCTTAAAAATTCGATATGGATCAAGCATTACTTAATACTATACAATATATGACTTAAGATTGCACACATGCAAAATCCTGTTATCTGCCTAAGTAGCAGGGTGCCAGTATTAGCAAAAGGTCGCTATGACTACTGTCAGCAGAGGAGAGGGCGTTTATGGGTCCTCTTGTGATTTTCGTGCCAAAAAAACAGCAGAAAATTCTGGGATTTGTAGAATTAGCGGTACATGCAATGTAGTCCATACTGGTGGGCCAGCTCTAATAGTCATTTGGTATGGCTTTGCGGGCCAAATATAATAACAATACGGGCCAAAATGTGGCCCGTGGGCCAGAGTTTGATACCTATGATCCAGCCCTTTCGTTCGTGCAGAGAATGATCATGTTCGGTATTTTTATTACTGATCATTTGTACTCTTATTAAGTGCATTTTAATGTAATCCCACCATTCTGTCTTCCCATCATCAGAATCCCATCATGCAATATCGCAATGTAATCTTATACAGTCTAGAAAATAAACTGGGTCTGGATGGTGAACTGAATTGGAGTGCCCATATGGGAAAGGTCAGTTCAGGATGACTTAGTCTTGACAACAAATTAACGTTAATAAATCATCCATGGACAAGTGGACCAATTATAACCTAAGACCAAAAAAAAAAAAACAGAAACAAAATCCACTTGTGTGATAGCTAGTAAGGCTGTTATTACCACCAACCTGTGCAAAACACAGATAAGGACACATTCAGTTTGATGAGAAAGCCAGAAAAACACATCCGGTTGCAAAACATGATAATTGCATGTCATAGCCGTGGCTTATTTGTTTTGTGTTTATTTGCTTTGTTTTTTGGAAATAATTGGTTATATCAAGATTAATTGAATGGAAGGAATGGAGTATCTTCTTTTTTAGCAGAGAAGAACAAATGTGTGTGTCTTGGTCGGAAACTACACGATTAGCTACACACAAGCACATACTGAGTTTTAATATGTTACATAGTAATCAAAAAACAATATTGTTGGTTTCGCCTTCAACCATAAATTCAGGGGTGTCACTTATGATCATGGCTTGGAAAAAAAAAAATTACTGGTGATTATAGCTGCCTACAACGATAGTAAAATACAACAATAATAACATCACAATGGTAACAACAACAATAATAATAATAATAATAATAATGATGAAGATGAAGAAGAACAATGATAATAATGATGATTGCAATCACAATAATAATAAGAAAGCAATAAAAATAACACTACCACAATAATGATTATAATGATAAATTCTAGAATAATAATGGTTATTATTGGTTATAATAATGACAAAAAGTAATGGAAATATTATGTTATGTAATAATAACTATAACAACAACAAAAGCAATAACAATAACAATAATAATAATAATAATAATAATAATTTCATGACAAAAAATAAATAAATAGATACAAATGATTACCATTTGTAATGGTTCACTGTACGTGTATACTCTACACATAGAGTAGGGTGATATGTGTGTTTTTAGGTGGCAGTGATATGCTGAGGGAATTGTTTACATTTCTGGCAATTATATTGGCAAATTAGCCGTTAGACTTCAACTGAATTTTAGAAACTGTCTTATAGATAAAATACTGTTGTTGTGCCAACTCCTTTTTGGCAGTTATCTTAGAAAGAAACCAAGTGAATGGATGGGTTGTTTACATATTTTTTGGAAATATTTCTGGAAAGTGGCACAGTAAACTCCATTTACTCAACTTTGGAAAAAAAAAATCCAACATACTGCAGTTGAATCTTGCAGACGGTAGCGGAAACCAGCGGCACGCCAACCGCCTCCTTTTCTGCGAAGCTTGTCCTTCACACAGAATTAGACCGTGAGCTTGAAGCTGCAAAGCCAAGACTTTGAGACCAACTACCATGCAGACCTGACGCAGGCCAAATCCACAACAGGACGCAAAAATAAACGTCCGCGGTGTCGAAACTTCACTTCTTACATAATTAAAGCCGGGGGGGTATCTCATTACTGAGGTTAGCCATCCGTGTGGGTGACTTGTTTGTAAGTTTTTTTTTCCATCTAAATGGAAGTGGAGGCTCACATACTTGCCGAAGGCCGTGGATGCCGATAAGTAAATATGCCCATATTTCCTCTACTGCTGACAAAAAACACAAAAACAACCCAAAAGCTGTGAAATTTGGTCATAAATGTGTCACGCCTGCGCTTAATCTAATTGTGTGTGCATGAACATATATCATCACATGTATCTCTACTTTTCCTTCACCCCCCAACCACGCGACTGAGGACAAAGCAACCCGAACACACCCTCCAGAGGCAGTTTATTATCTCCAGATAATTAACATCGCCATGTGAGTGCTCATGTGAATGTCAGCATCATTTTATAGCAGTCATTCGAGCTAACAATACAGGCTTCAGGAGAAAAAAATAAAAGATAGTCAAGGAAATCGATATGGATGGTGTTTCTTTGAAAAACTCATGTTTTTGAAAGAGTGATGGCCAAGAGCTTTAAAAGGCAAAACAAATCATTTTTGTGATATTATCAGTGCTGGTCGACATTCAAGGGGTGTCAGGGGTCCAGTTGATGGGAACAGGAACTAGTATTTCGCTTCTTATTGGACTTTTTCTTTTTAATATGCGGTTTTCTTTTTATCGAGAGACGCTTATTTTTTATTTTTTTATGAACATTTTTGCGCTGCGCCTCTGTTAATTCTGGGAATATTTCACTTGTTTCCAAACTGCATCAGTGATTCAAGCGTTTTTTTGTTTTTTTTCTTGTTCAGAAATCAATTTCTTTTTCTATTGCTTTGTGTCAAGGAGGGCTCATGCATTCCTAATCACTGTCTCATCACACAGAAATACCAATTTCATAGTCCGGCAACCGGATAAATTTGCTGAACTCAAGTTTTATTTCACCCTCTAGATCCTCCTATTCAGTCTCATTTGCACTGGCTGAATGGAGACACAGCCAGTTCACAATCACTTTGCAAGTGATTGCAAGTTGAGTTTACGGTGAGGAATGGCTGAAACCTGCTGGGGAACAACAGCTACACGGCTAAGTGCTTTTGTAATCCATAGAGTGCGCATTTGTATTGGTCTCTATAGCATAATGTTTTATTCTGCATTTTCGTGCAGCATTTGGAATTGCAGTCCTGTGAAATTGACTTTTTTTTAACTTGTTATGAAATAAAATAAAATAAATACATTTTCTGTTATCATTAATCTGGTTAATATTGCGACCCCCCCATTCCAAAGCATGCACTAAGTTGAGACTCTACCTAGTCAGATGGGTTGAAAAAGATAACGGTGTGCAGTTTTATGTGTCTTTTACATGGAATTGTGATTTACAGGTTTACCCAATCTCTCGCTCTGTGGCAGATGGGATCTCTAAAGCAGTAAAAATAATTAATTATTATTATTATTATTGTTGTTGTTGTTATCATAACATTATTATTATTATTATCCATCCATCCATCTTCTTCCGCTTATCCTGCACTCAGGGTTGCAGGGGATGCTGTATATAGTATATAGTATAAGTAGCCAAAATTTATATCAATTTTGGCTTTTATATTGCTAGTGTCTAAAAATATTTGAGTTCTTCACCTGTGACATCATTTTGTTAATTATCTATTTAGGTATTTATTCAGACAGCTATTTCCTCTTCGTTGAGGCAATGGGAGGCTTAATCGTCTGAATCATGGAAATTTGTTTGTTGTAATAATAAGGAGTGAACACCAATGCACTCGTTAATAATCTACTTAAATGTCTGGAGACGAACGATAAATGTGGGTTTTGCTTGAATGTTTGAAGCAGCTCTACGATCATTCAGGCTCTAAATTAAAGATTTTACCTCACACTGGTTTAATCTCACACATTTTGAAAACCTGTAATGAGCTCAGAATAGCATTTTCTTTTCACACATACACACACACACACACACACACACACACACACACACACACACACACACACACACACACACACACACACACACACACACACACACACAATCTTTGTCAAACGGATATCCTGTATGAAACAGCCAAATCTCCATAGATAAACAACACACTGAGGTTAAAGCTACAGGGAACTAATGAAAACAGCATCACTTACAGATCATAAAGACCTTTTCCACACATAAACACACTTTATTTTGTGTTCTTTCTTTATTTTTATTTTTCCATCCGTCTTCCTCCGCTTATCCTGCACTCAGAGTCACTGAGGATGTTGGAGTCTATCCCAGCTGTCATTGATCAAGAGGCAGGCTAAACCCTGGACTGGTCACCAGTCAATCACAGAGCCAAATATACAGAAAAACAACCATTCACTCATTCGGGGGCGGTTGTACCCATTTTTTCCAATTAACCTGCTGCATGATTTTGGACTGTGGGGGGAAACCGGAGAACCCGTTGGAAAATCGCATCAGGAATCAAACCAGAGTCTTTCGTGCCGTGAGGCCGAAGCGCTAACCATTGGACGCCTCTGCCGCCCCTCATACTATTTATTTATTACTTTTTTCTTTTCTTTTTTTCTCAGTGCATTTTGGACTGATCGTTGTCAGATAAAATAACTCAAATTTTGTTGTTTTTTTTTTGTTTGGCTTTTTGCTCATTAGAGACTGATATTGTTATTAGATAGAATACACACACAGAATTTTATTTTGGTCCATTTTTTTTTCCTGTCGCAGAGCTAGGGATTATCTCAGAATCTAAATGAAAAAACGATTGTGTGCACAAGTGCTCTTACCGTGATCACTGTGGGATCAAGAATCCTAATAAATGGTAGCTTTCCGCACCAGAAGACCCTAGAATAAAGCAGGACACATCAATGTCTGGGCAAAACAATGAATTGGCATAATAGCAGTGACATAAAACAATAGGTAGAGTCTGATTTCAAGCTCAACCATTCACAGACTGATGGAAGCAGAGCTGGCGTGCAAGATGTTAACATGACCATCCGGTCAGCGGCCTAGGGTTCGGTGTCTTGCCCGAGGACACTTCGGCACGTGTATGGGGCGACCCAACCGCTAACTTTCCATTTTCGCATTTTCCTAATTTGTGAACAGATACACAAAGACACGCAGAAGTCGTGCCTGACTTCATTTCTGCTATCGGATGCAAACAGCTAATGTTATCCACGATTCACTGTGTTTGCGTCTGGATTCGAGATAGTGCAGTCACTCTGAAGACTCAGCCAGAAGACAAGGGAACGTCGAATACCGGAGTTCCTTGGCTGCACTCTGACAGAAAATCAGATTGAGACGGCAGCCGGTGTGTGTGTGTGTGTGTGTGTGTGTGAGTGAGCATTAAAGGGTATTAAAGCCTGAATTTTATTCATTTTAATCCACTTGGTGAGATAGTACTACCCAATTCATGTTGAACATTCGAGTAGCATCAATACACACCTGGAAACTTGTGCGAGTTTTGCATAGCTCCTCTGCTTTTGTTCTTGCATTTTAGTGGTGAAAATGTGTGATTTTGCCTGGTTTTGTTCCCGCAGCGTTGTTGATACGCCGGCCACAGACCTTGAGCCTAAGAAAACAACAAAAAGAGGATAAGAAATGAGGCGTGAAGAGCTTGAATCAGAGATGCATGGCCTTGTGGAATTCTGAAGACTTATATTGGTCCATTTTTTAAAATAACTCTTGTTGGTTTGTTTGTTTGATTATCTGTTTTTCAAATTTCTAATTATTCTTTTCAAGGACTTTTCGGGATTGTTTCGCATGGTCACCTGGCCCCAAAGTTGTAGTGTTTTTTGAGCTCAAACTATATGTATATTATCATGAAGAAGACTTTTTCATTGAAGTCTGCAAAGACATCCCAACATTTAATGATATAATATAATATAGGTAGCCACTGGTTTTCAGTTTTTATTATCATTATTATTTTATATGCTAATTTTCTCATAACTATTACACTAATTGGACATTTGTTCTCATCACCTTTATTTAATAATTCAATCTGAGAGGCTATATTAAGCAAGCCATCAATTTTTTAGAGGCTTTAGTCGAGAAAGGTGCAATTATTATTTTTTTTTTGTATTTTCTTCTTTGCTTATTTTTATTGTGTTTATCTTTCTACTGTGAATATCAGAAACGGCTAAAGGGTACACCCAAGTGCCATAAGGACACGCAGTTTCCGTAATGTATGGGTGTATTGTTCAGATATTCATAACAAGTGAGGAGGGCTAGTTGGAGCAATCCATTGTGTCAATGCTCCCCCCTCCCCCGAAGGGGAAGTGTGATTTCCACATGTAGGTCTATAGGTGCACACACAGCGACAAACAATGCGCAATATACGCTGGTCACCTGAAGGTGCGTCTTAAAAAAAAACACTAAAAGCAGGGTTCCATCACCTTGTTGCTGAGAATCGGGAGTGCCGATCACCAGGAAACACCTTGTTTTAGACCTTCGGGTGGGCATCGATGAGTAAGCCAGCTGTGTGAGAAGAGACGCTGCAGCAACTTTACCAAGAGTCTGGTCAGTGGCTGTTTTTAACACATACTAGAAATGGACTGAGGCAGACCGTTGGCAACTTAAATCTAGCAAGAAAAGCACTTAATGTACATGTTAGCTGGAAATCAGGCAAAATAACCCCTTATTTTATATTATAAGGTGATATAATAACAACAACAACAATAATAATTCAATTGATAATATGAGTAATATTAATATGAACATGGGCATGAATAACCACCAACACTACTTCTACAATTACAAATTAAAATATAATGATAATAAAAATAGTAATGATAATATGAACGATGCCAAGGCCTTTAAATAAATAACAAAGCCCTTAAATAAAATGTATTAGTATTATCATAACAATAATGCAATGGTCACTAATACTAATGAAAATAATGAGTTATTGTTTACTTTATAAGGTATTTTTGTTTGTTTGTTGTCTTTGAGCAGTGCTAAGAGCTGTAGCGCTGTCAGCAGTGGTGAGCAGATGATTCCATGGAAAATTCAAGTGAACATCCCCCCCCACCCCCAGATCAAAGTGCTTCTGGGAACAATTTTCCGAACTAATACCCTCAGCACTATAAACCTCTGTGTAACACAGAAATATCCGCCGTGTTGGATAACAGAGTTACGATTTCTATTCTTTTGTTGGGAGTTTGTCGTCGAGTTAGAAAGATTCGCCAAAGACTAGATCATATTAAGTTACATAACGTTGATCTCATTTGCAGTTCTCCAGCTCTGGTGGGCTTTTCTCAGGAAATCCAACTCTTGCTGGTAAGACCACAATATTTACAAGCCAAGAAATAAATTCCATACCTGTCTCATGAGGGAAGGGTCATTCTGTGAATGGAAGATATATTTGGCGGCAGGGCAGTCGTCTCGGGACCCAGTTCGATTCCTGTCAGCGCTCGGTGGCCCAAGGTTCATCCATAACGGCTGTTTGGGAATAATACCGCGTCCTAACTTCCCCAATATGTGAGAGTCCATCGTCCCTCAGCAAGGAAGTCACGATTGTCCGCTGGTGGAAGAGAAGGTACAGTCGGGGACAAAGGGCTCACTTCAATTTTCCTTTTGCGGGGCCACAAAATCCTCAGGGGGGGACGGCGTTGAAAACAATGGTGGGGGCCATTTTCCTTAAAGACAGGGACATTCAGCCTATGATTATTTCCACTGTATTGTATTTTTGTAAATAAATAACAAATGCCAAGATTAATATTTCATTCATAGAGTACCTCCTTGAGTTTTCCACATCAACGTTAGGATCAGTGTAAGGGCATGTTATTCATTTAGTTTAGACACTCAGATGAGCCAATATTGGTTTTAAGTCACGTGATTAACTCACAAAATAATCAGAATATTTGCAAGATTGAACGATTTCATCAGATATCCAGCATCGGGTGACGGTTTTGATCTGAAATGACAACTTCCTGGACTGAATTTGAAAACTTTCTTGGATGAAACTCTTGTGTTTCCAGGAGCAAATCAGTCTTCTTAATTGGAGCTGTAAATCGGTGACTTTCCAACATTAAGAGTAACACTTAGTGCTAGAAGAGAAAGGAAAGAAAGTACAGTAGAGTACACAAGTCTGCCTTCGAATAATATGAGCTAAAACAGCCAATAGCTTTGGTGGATATTTGTGGTGTAAAACTACAGTCCAAGTACCATGTCAAGTATCGTGTTATTACCTCGTCCTGATGTTCCTTTACTGCCACTTCTGTCATAACGGTTTACTTTCCTGTCATAAAGCCAAATGTTGCATAACTTAAAACAATGTTTTGGGAAATAGAAAAAAATGCAGTTGACATACACTCATTTTCATACTCTTGCCTCATATGCAGGATGTGCGGTCACTTTCTTTTTTTCTCGTTTCCCTTAAATCCTAGTCATGCAGATGAGAAATACAGAGTTGTATCATAGTAACTGTATTCAGCGATACTTTCAGCAAATAACATTATGTTTTAATTTGAATATATCGCAAGTAGTATCCCTTTACCTTCCCGTATCCCTTTATCACCAATACATTCTGTTTCATCTATTCAAAACATGTTATTTAATCAAATATTACCAAACCAAGTCACAGGTAAAAAGCAACGGCTGTGAAAGCTTCAAAACTAAATCGTCTTTGCAGACGAAAAAACAAACAAACTGCAGTACTTGGACACAAAATGGTGAAAGTAGGAACATAAAATGAGTGGCACTTAAATCAGGAACATTAAATACCAGGAATTTTGAACACTCCATTCTTGTTATTATGGCCCAAAATGGAGAAATATTATTTTACGCTTGTTGCAACAGCTGTATTACACATTGGAGTCCCAATCCTGACCAATGATAAAACTAATCCGATAAATATCATACATAATACTGTGAAACAAACAGGTTTTCTTTATCAGTTTTATTTGTAAATGCATCTCGGATAGAACAAAGAAGAAAAAATAGATAATATATTCATATGTATTGAAACATTAATTTATGTACACATTTGAAGGGGTTCCGCACTACAACTCTTCACAAACACTGATTTGCTTTAAGATACGGCATCGGAATTTTTTTGATTTGTTTTGTTTTCGTTTTTCCTGGATACAGCCATGTACATCCTGCATATTTACATACATTCATAGGATGCGATAATCCACTCGTGGTTACACAAGCGTTAAAATAAAAAAAATAAAAAATAAAAAAAATGAAATAAAATAAAAAGGAATGATGTACAATGTTGTGTAGCCCTGCTTGTTGTTGCTCTACATAAGTGATTAAAATGCAAGGCTCGGCAACACCTTTACACTTTACTCAAGGACCCGGGACTTCAGAAAGTGAAAACACCTGTCCTCAGAAAGGATCTTGTGACTACATTTTCCGGAAGATCTTCCTCCCGGTAGTTCAGCACCATGGTGTGTTTAATGTCTCCCATTGTTTTCCCCTTAAAAAAAAAAAAAAGAATGACTGAGGCTCGAGGCTCCTCAGGTTGATCTGAGTAACCGATAAAGCAGAGTTGAGGCAGTCTATTGTCAGGTTCTTGTTTTTTTTTTCGTTTTGTTTTTGCAATACATGAACTGAGATAATATCACTGAGGTGCAGATTCTCATGCCTGACGGAGGCTCGGCCGTGATCTGTTTTGAATATCAGACGCAGAAAAGAAAAAAAAAAAATCACTTAATGCCTCAATTAGAACCAGCCTCATATACTGGATATCGGAAGAGTAATGGAGTATATAAAACTTTCTTTTTTAACAGAACTTAATGCAGAAAATGTGTCATGATGCTCAAGATTGTGCCCGGCATCTTTTTTTTTTTTCTTTCTGTGCAGTGCAGCAGTGTGTGTGTGTGTGTGTGTGTGTGTGTGTGTGTGTTTGTGTGTGTGTTAGGTTACTATACAGTTGTGTGAAGCTGTTGATTGAAAGCGTTGCCCCGACAACGCTTGCCCACAGATGACAACCGATACGTCACCTGTCACACTTGGCTCGCTCCATTAGCCGGCGAGCTAACCATGTAGCTACTTCTTATCACCGTTGCTCTGTTGCACCGTTGCAATTCGTGAATTGCAGATAATAGTAATCTCAACCCTTTTGTTTTGGATTCAAAGCCTGTAAAATCCCAGGCTTTGGATTTAGAAAACGTAAAATTCAAACAGCAGCAAAGAATAAAAGGTTTACTTGGATGTTTATAGCTAAGCTACTGCCCAACTATTATGATGGGTACTTATTGCTAATTAGGATGTACTTTTGACAAATGAGAAAAAAGTGCTGGCAGAAGTTGCGTTGTGAACAGCATTTACTCATTCATTCATTCTCCTGCACTCAGGGGTCACTGGAGCCAATCCCAGCTGTCATTGGGCGAATTGCCTGTCAATCACAGGGCCAAATATAGAGGCATGCCACCATTCGTTAAATGTCTCAATTTGGGTTTCAACATTTTGCGGAGGCAAAAAAGACTTGTGACAAAAGGTGATAAATAAAATTTAAAAAAAATTGCAAAATAAGATATACTGACCGCACCATATTTACCAAGAACATTTTTCTTCTTTTTCTTTTTTAAATCAAACAAATCTGCATATCAACATTGCCCATATTGTTGTTTGCCAGCTAATGTGACAATCGTCTTTTCTTTATCCAAGGTACCACATACAGAGACGTACAACCATTCATCCAGAATCCAGAAAGACAGAACACGCAACAGATAGCACCCCGTCCGAATCAAACCAGAGATCTCCTTCCCGTGAGGAGAGAAAAGCGCTCATCACTTGGGCACCATGCCGCATTTTCATCAACATCCAACGCATTGAGATAATTCAAAGAATATCAGCCATCAGCACTAAAGCTGGAAAAAAGCGTTATTTCCGGACGTGCTAGGCTAAAGCGTAAGGATTTTGCGGTAGAGTAAGGCCAGACGTGTGTAACAGAGCGTAGATGAGGTACAAATTAATTTGCTTCATCACAACAAACATAAAATGAAACACCGAACCAACAGGCAGATATAATCAAGGATTCACTTTTACGCCACCTCTTGTTTTGCTCTGTTACACCCCTACCTTCTATCACGTTTTATCGATGACACTCTGCCGGCTCATCCGCCGCATCAGACGGCAGAGTCCATATTTTAACCGAGGTGAAAGTAGCCATACTCCTCTCCGGGCCCAAAATGTTACGACATACTTATAATACAGCTGTTATCTGGGCAACGTCTGCCTTTTTCTTCAAGATAAAAAAAAGGAGGTGGAGGGCTATTCATGAAGTCCTGCCACGCTCGTAGAAAATAGCACCGGTTGTGTGTACGTGATTTTTTTCAGAAATTTTGCAACAATGATAATACTTAAAATGCAGTACATCGCATCAGGAAGCAGACTTTGCTCAGAGGTCGAGTATCCACGAATATTCTGTGGAAAACTGTGACGTCAAAGGCTATAGCATAACTTACAAGTGCTTAACGTTATTTTGTTTTGTTAAAAAAAAAAGCTGTTAATAACAGCGTTGTAATATATAACAGCGGGCCTTTGGCCCAGAATTGACCCCATTACATGGAAAAAGCCGAAGCGCGTCATTTTTCACCAGCATTTCCTCATTCAGACGTCCCCCCTTCTTCATTTCTGTGATCATTCCATCTAAAATGCTCCCTCATATAAATTAGTTTCTTGTTTTTAATAATTTCAAGGAAGATTTCAGTGTCTTCATCACCCCAATCACATTATCTGTTGTCATGAGCAACCAGGAAGACAGCGATGGCAGGAACGTCCGCAGCTAAAACATTCACTACGCCTGAGACATCCCCGTCCCGCACCAAGCCTTTCCCGAAATTTCCACAAAACAAAATACAGACAGCTGATTGCGGACATTTTTGGGGGGCATCTGAATAAGTTCCTCCCTGACCTTTGTGTGATGAGTGACTTCAAAAATGACCTCAACGGATGATGATGGGAAAACAAGCAAGCAGTACATGAATCAGCATTAGTCCGTCATTCCCTTCATGTGATGGTGAAACACAAAGACAAACACGTCGGGTTCGCCGGACCGTGGTGCAAGGCAACAGCCGAGAAAAAAAAAAGTTTCGGGGGAGTAATCGCCGATCCGCCCGTCGGCGGACACCATCAGGACGACCTTTCGTCTGACTTTTTTAAAAGGCCAAGGAATGTCCGAGACACTGGCAGCTTTTCTGGGGACGGGGAGAGAATAAAAGGCAGTTGTTTTCCAGGTTGAGTGGAAACACAAGGCGAAGCGATCCCAAGCCAGGATGAAAAAAGGGAGATAAGCTTATCTTATCCTTTGCCGGGGAAGAACAACTTACCCGAGCACAAACAGCAACGACCACCGGTTGATTACAGGATGTGTTGGTTTACCTTTGTACAATAAATTAGAACAATCACAGGGAGTTAAAAAAAAGCAAGGCGTGCTTTGAGTTGACTGTGTGACAGTGCGGACGTTTTTTTTTTTTTGTTTGTTTTTTGTGCGTACGCGAGACATGCACGCCTTGCTCTGCAAGTCCGTGCCTGCATGGGCGTTCCCCAGGATGGTCCATCAGTTCGCCGCACGGACCGTCCGGCTGCTTCGGGGGAAACGGTGCACTTTGACGTGCTTGGACAGGTGGTCGCTGCGGGCGAACTTCTTCTCGCACACGGGACACTGGTAGGGTTTGACCCCCGAGTGGGAGCGCCGGTGCCGGGACAGCTCGTCCGACCGGGAAAACCTGGAGGAAGAAATGAAAAAGTCGGGTTGGAACAGGCGCGCATACACAAGCAACCCCCATTTCTCTCATCTATATATGAATGTGTGTGTATATGTACACACACACACACACAAATATACATGCATATGTGTATATATAATTATTTATCTATTTATTAATTTTTTTTTTTTTTACTTTGACACTTTATTCTTTTTATTTCATTGGTTCTTTTTTCATAAAATAAATCTGTATTTTTCTGTATATGTCTGTACAGTGTCCTTGAGTGCCAAGTATGGCGCCTTAAAATAAATGTTAGCAATTATTAGCTCATATGCCCACTTCTGTGAATTCTCAGAATTCCGAATTCTCCTGTTAAAAAACAAAAAGGCCCTACTCTGTGCACACTTTCATATTAATTCATCCGTCCACATGCTGCAGATTTCATCTCAACACACTCAAATTCGATATTCCAGGAACAGTTCATATTCATGCAGATATCGGCAATTATTTGATGATCAGAACACTGTTTTTTTTCCTGGTTTTCTTCAGAAAATCTGATTTTTTTCACTAAATATCATACTTTTTTTAAATAACTGTAATAAATATGATGTATATATATATATATATATATATATATATATATATATATATATTGTTTTGTTCATAATTCCAATGTCGAGTCTTTCCTTGTTTTGATTTTTTACCATAATGTGTACATCACATGGAGGTCCAGGGGTACAAACACACACACACACATACACAAATCATCTGGACAATTAGTGTCACAACAATGGGGTTTCTGAATCTCTGAAGAAGCCGGTGTCTGACAGATGAAGAAACTATTGGCTCAACTGACAAATGGCAACTCATCATACAAACATACCATCGGGGTTCACAGTGCTCTGTGTGTGTGTGTGTGTGTGTGTGTGTGTGTGTGTGTGTGTGTGTGTGTGTACTGTGCAGTCCCCACATGACATGTGACATGATGTTGCTTTGTCGATTTCTATTTAGTTTTATCATCACCCACACACCCACACACCCACACACACACATACACATACACAGAGGCTATATTGTCAATGTGTCTAACAGAGACGGCTCTAGGACTCCTTCTGGATAAGATAAGATGAAAACCAGGCTACTGCCCCAAACTAGTTTTGGTGAGAGCCTCGGTTCTGCCGCGCAGATGTTCCCCTCCCCTCCGACCTGACAGGATAATGAATGGGAGCCATCGCAACCTGACATTATTTTGCAACGCTTAAAAAAAAAAAAAATTAAAAAGCCTTTGTCCTCCGTCGTGTTATAGATAAACAGTTTACAGCTAGAGGCTAAAGAAACAGAGCTGTAACAGATACGATTATGTTACTCGCAACATCTGACAGCGGTTTACGTGGCGGCGCTGCCAATAAAAGTGCTCAGCAATCGCGCTCGTGAAAGAAAGAAAAGAAACCGGTGAGAGGAGCCGATCAAGCCGGCGATGGCTGTCGCCGGATCGGCTTTCGTTTTCTGCCGCCCTCCTTTCTAGGAAAAAAAAAAGAACTCTTGTAGCCACACGAGACTTAAAAAAAAACAAAAAAAAAACCTAAAATAAATAAATAAACAAAGCAGCTCAATGACCCCATTCTTTACTGTAGTCCACAATATGTCAGCAATGTTGCACGAAACCACTTAGCCTGTGGTTTCCCTTACATTTTCATCTTAGGGCACCTTAGAAAAAAAAATCATGTGTTGTAGAAATCCCCAAACGGGGATATTTTGAAAAATCTCTCTAACTTTATAAAATGTTTGCCATGAACTACTTCACAATGCCCCGTTGTTTTGCTGGGAGTGCTTTTTCCCCCGAGTTAAAATAGGCCGAAGAGGAGGACTTGATACGCCGATCCGAGTGAAAAAACCTGCTGAACAAAATACCTCATCTGCAACGAGATCTGATCTCCACTGAACCAAATGAGCACAAAAGGCAAATGAACGAACATCAAACTGTTTGTTTTAGCCTCCCTACTTCTCTTCCTATTTCCAACAAGCTCAGATTTTAGTTTATATCGGTAATCTGTGACCTCACACTTGGCTCATGATCAGAATGGGATATGACCCAGCCAAATAAATGCATTTAAATACATAGAAAATAATTAATCTAATTTTAATCTAATTAATCCCATAATCAGATGGATTAGTTTAGGTTAATTAATCAAAATTACCCATTCATTATTTAAGTGGAAAATTTTGTGGAGGCAAAAAGATTGGTGACTAAAGGTGATGAATAAAATAAAATAAAATAAAATAAAATAAAATAAAATAAAATAAAATAAAATAAAATGAAGCATACTGACTCAGCAGAATTTACCAATAACATTTTACCCTCTTTTTTTCCAATCAAACAAATCTCCAATTACCGTGGCCCATATTGCTCTTAGCCAGCTGCTGTGATCATCTTTACATTATCTGAGTTACCAACGTTCCGAGACAGTTTGGGCCAAGCAGGATGTCAACAAGGTACTTGCAGAGAATTCTCAAGCAGCGTCTGCTTGGCATTGATATGGAACTTAAAGCTGGAAGTGCTTTGGTAAGAAGTGTGACCTCTATTTTTCGTTGATCCAGTGTCCTGTCTTGGGTTTTTTGCGCTCCACCTGCCGTCAAATTCTGTCGGATCACCAATCTGTACCACTGAGTGGAATTATGGGAATTTGAGTCATTGTTCACTGTGAATTAATTTTTGGGGGCAAATTAATCACGGAAATTAATTAATCTGTATTGCCATGTTCATTTTTACAACCCCAATAGAAAAAAAATGAAAATTTCAATTGAACACTGTTATTAGGCTGTTAATTAAATAAAGGTTTGCAATAGCAATAAAAAAAAATAATCTGCCACTGATGTGACCCAACAATATACTGCAGAAATCAGTTTCTTCAACATAGCTCTGCATGTCGTTGGTCCTCTAGTGGGATTTTTTTCATTGGGTTTTATTTGGCGATGGCATTTGCTTCACAGCCAGTTATATTTTTATATTTCACTGAAGTCAAATGGTGAAACGTATTAACACATGTTGTGACGCCACAGGAGACAGATCTACTTCAGGTCAGTGAGTGATAACGGACTCGACGCCAGGTTGCTGACTGGTTAATGAGTATTTAATACCAGCCTTATCGTTTGCTTTCACACCTTCGGATCCCCTCGGATCATTCCAGGCTCACATCGCATTTCGTTTCCTCTCCAATAACACAAATGATGCAGTATGTTAATGACCCACTGAAGGTCTTTCGATGTTCAGGACAACAAACTATCAGAGAAACCTCGGTTTTATTATGATTTCTCTCACTTTTAAGTGCTAAAAGCATCTCCTTGGGGCTGCTTTCTTTCATTCACCACGACGTGTACTTTCTCAGCATATCAATTGAAGAACTTGACAAACTGCTGTATGAAAAACATCTTGTCGTGATTTGAGTTTGGAAACTTATTCACCATCTGTTGATCGGTATATAAAATCGTTCATCTCCAAGCTGCAGACTCCCGAAACCCCATCGCCAGAGCCTTGCACCGAACCTTGGGGGATGGAGTTTTGCCGCAGCTGCCCCGAAGCCCAGACTTTTAGCCAACATTAAACTTACTACTCCAAACCCAACCGTCCAAACTGCTTTTTCCTCAGCTCTAACGCTCTTTTAAATATATATATTTTTTATTTTAATGCATTTTAGCTAATTTTTTTGTTACAGCGTAAAGTGTCACTGAGTGTCTAAAACTGTCCTTTAGAAGTCTACTACTATAATTGATATATATGAATTAATAATGACAAAAACAACAATAATATTTTTGTTATTATTATTGATCTGTTGTCAATTGCCAATATTTTCAAAATTTTATGAAAGTTGACAGGATTTTGACTGCATGTTCATTCAATCAGCCTCACTTCATACCTGAAACAAACACTTTGGAAAGTGTAAACCATATAATTATGCTTGCATTATAAATGTATAATAAGTATTAGTGTAAACCACATAATTATACTTGCAGCGCTTTTCGTATAAATCATGATATATATAGAAATTATCAACACAGCATATATTATTTGCTGGTGTTTTTTAAGTGCTGGAGTTAGATAGATAGAGATAAAGATAAGACCAGAAAGTTCGGATAATATTCAACTAAATGTGTGTGTGACCTAACACCAGGTAAATATATGTATATATATAAAAAAGAAGATAAAGCCAAGCAAAATATGGCCAAGAAGGGAATCTAGATGTTTCAAGTTAATCACAGCACCTTTATCAACCCCTTCCTTAAGTTCAATGCGAAACGAACCGGGGGGTTCCAGCAATGTCTCCTCTAACGTGCACGCTCAGCCAGTCGACAATATTTTTAAATCTGATTTTCTTTTGGCTGAAGCAGCTGTGGTTCTCTCGCTCCATTTCATCGACTGACTTCTCACATTCACTGATGTTCTGCTGTCACTTCCAACCCCTTCTGACAGGAACGCTCCCGCAGCTGGAGCTATAGCACCGTTTATTTTTGATAGATCACGAAGTCGTACGTGAACTCTCTGCTTCCGAAAATTCATTGGTTGTCTTAGTCTCTTTGAGTTGAGGGGCAAAATTTAGGGAGTAGAGGACATCATAAACCAATATTGAATATAAGTGATTTCAAAATCAGCTTTCTCTTCGTACTTTGCATTTATTCAAATTTTAAACCCTCCGAAAGGTCGTCGGGAAACTGCACTTTGAATCTAGCGCCGGTGCGTCGGCCGGTAGCGGCAGAGACGGATTAGTCTGCAATCTCCAGACTATAATTCTGGGCTCCCACGGTTGCTTTCAGGTTTCAGGTGTTCAACAACGGACAGAGACCAAACATCGCTTGGGAGAAAACCGGCAAATCCCCGCCGTCCAATCGAAAAAAAGGAATGTGTGACGAAACACATCGTGGGACGGCGTAACAGCTAATCTCAGCGACCTTGTGCCATTGCTCAGAAATATGTCAACAAACAATGCGCTGCTAGCAAAAGTAGCAGATACTGAGAAGACTACATTAACCATCCAGGCGCTCGGGCTCCACGCTAGCTAGCAGGCGGTTGCTAACATGCCGAGCTAACAGTGGAAAACATTCAGAAGGAGAGCAGCCAGACTGATGCAATGGATGGATCCATCCCACCTTATGTTGAGGTTCAGATTTTCAGAAATTTTACCAAAACAAAAATATTATTGTAACTTTTCCTTTTATCTGCTCTTCATCTAGACCAGGGGTGCCCGATACGTCGATTGCGATTGATCAGTTAATCACGAAGGTAATGTTGGTAGATCGCATGCCGCTGAAAGTCTGTCATCCGTCCTTCTTGCGGTACTTTCCAGTTGATTGAAATACGGGACAGCAAGAAACACCAAGTTCAAGCTAACCAGCGGGTTAGCAAATCATTTCTTCTAAAGAAAGGGCAAAACATGAGCCGAATCAAATAAGAAACCGAAAAATTACCACTTCCAAGTGCAATGGGAGGAGGACTTTTTTTCCACATTGCAACATCCAAAGTGAATTTGCTAGATCTGTCAAAACTGCTGTTGCTCTTCTGAGGAAGGGAAACGGAGAGTGGCACTTTTGAACTGTTAATAAAAGCTACAACACATATTTCCCTCCGCAAAGCAAGTTCAGAAGGAGAAAGGTGAAGGTAATAAAATCACAGTAGTGCAGACAGCAGTCATTTTTCCTGGGGCTTATTTCCAAAGCTTGAGAAACGCTACCAGCCGCTACTGTCTGAACCGTGCAGCTCTGGCTGACTTCGTGTAGCACAAGTCATCGGCATTAGGTAATGACCAAAAAGATACTCTGTTGTAGTGTGCCATAAGTGTTCATGCAGTTGCTCATGATACACGAACATATACGGTGCAGTTATATAAATAAATGTATATTCAGTCATTTTCGTGGAGGCTGACCATTTGTAAGAGGTCATTTGAAAAGTAGCTCACAAGCATCTCCAAATTTTCATCTTTGCTGTCTTCCTAAGAGGCTCTAAACCAGAAAACATGGCTGGCGTCACCTCCGTCTTCTATACCTTTCCTTTCATTCTGGCTGATACTCTTTTAAACACCCCTGAAACTGTTCGCCATCCATTCTCACCTACATGAACTTCTTTTTCTTCGCCTCTTTTCCACCCTCTCTGTTGCTTCTGACAAAAATTATGTTTTTTAAGAATAATATCAGGCATACGGTGTATAACGACAAAGATCAGCCATCTTTTGTCTGTAAGCTGCGACTGATTTAGGTTTAATCTAACCTGACGGCATCTTTAGCATCTTTATTGTACTGGGCAGAAATAAATGAAAATGTCATTTCCAAACGCAAAGCACCGGTGATTCTGACGATGTGGGGAACCAACAATATCGTCCTGGTCGGTCCGACGTGACGCCCGCCAGATAATTGGAAAAAGTGTAGTACATATGAGGGTTTAAAGAGGGGATTGTTTTGCAGAGTGTACAAGTGTTCACCTCATGTGGAGCAACATTACTCAAAAGAAACATCAGCTCCGGGGGGAGGAGGCCAGTGGGATGGGGTGCAGGCGCCCCGTTTCATTGATCCAACAACGACTTCGGCACATTTGGCTAACGCAGTTCATACTGATACTGACCACTGCTTTTTTTTTCCATTTATGTTACATTTAAGAGGATTACGTTCACCTGAGGGCAACACAGTTACTTGAAGATCTTGAGGATAGCGGCCTCTATCCCTCTAACCCCCAAACGGTAAATTGTACAGAGAGTAAATAAGATTAAATTAGATTAATAGTACTTAAATTGTACTTAACCTTTACCAAGGTACTAAGGTTAGGTAACTACAGCTTTAGCAAGATGGTACAAGCCAAAAACAATAAGGTTTGATGGCATTACTGCACAGGTTGAAATGTGTTAACAAGGTCATACATATTCAGGTACCGACAGTATTTTAGATAAGATCGTAGAGTGTTGGGTCACATCTCTGCAGCGCTTTCTCTCTGTTCCGTCTGAGGAACCTGGACTGGTCCCTCTCTTTTCCCTTTCATGCAGCGCGGCAGCCTGGACGTTCCTAGCCCACAGTCATGGTAACTATTCAACACTTTGTCTTTGTTCGCACAACTTCCTCACTGCCGTTCCCTTCAAGTGATTGTGCGCAAAGGTTTTTCCACACACTCGATCCCCCGCCGCCGCCACCCGACGCCGCCACCACCCGACGCCGCTGCCTCTCCTGTCTTTCTAGCTTTCCCTTTAAAAAGTTACTCTCCGCTACATCCATCTGCTTCTCTCTCTCTTCGTGTTTCATGACTCCTCTCTCCTTTAGTCGGCCCCCTCGTTTACCCCCTCATTTACCCCATCAAATACAGTGGGTCACACACACACACACACACACACACATACACTGGTTCTCATGCACACACTTCCACCCAAACTAGATCCTGCCTTTTGTAGAGACAAGAGCCCTTTGTTAGTTGGAGCACACACATAGGATTATGACAGCACACATTTCTGCAGCACCCGGCCTGTATTCAAGCTTTTCTCTTTTTTTTTTTTTTTTTTTTTGCAGTGGCGCTTGCATGTGAAACTATCTTATACACGTTCAGATCCTTCAAAAATCGGTTTCCGTTAAGATTGGTCTTAAGCGAGCCGTGGCATGCAGAAGGCATAAAATAAAAAATGTCAGTCTTGTGCCATTGCGTTAGTAAATGTAAGCCTTCCATTTGCATAGACAGTATTGGGAGCACATGGGAACACCCTGCAGGTGTTTGTACTGCAGTTTGTCAAGCTGAGTCAACGGGGAAGATGAAACACTGTTGTTTATGTTCAAGCAAAGGCAAGTTGTATGGAAGTGCGTCATGTTGGTTTCATATGCAGTTTTAGATATTGCATTCGCAGGGGATTCACTCTGAAGGTTGTTTGGCGTTGATCGAAGATGAGCTGCTGCTGCGGTTTGGTTGCATTTCACGCGGGTAAGATTTTAAGCAAGCCAGATTGTTATCGCTCTAAGCCACGTGGGACCCGCCGCTCCAGTCGCAGTCACAAATCTCCCGGGGTTTGTTAACTCCGTTAGAAACGGCGCCTCCGCACCAGCATCTCTTTAAAACGTAAGAAATGACTGAAGAACTGAATATCGTACAAACCAAGGTGAACGGGGACTTAGAAAACCTCTTCAATGAGTCCATTTGGTTTTATATTGCATGTTGTCAACCCCCATACCAACCAAGCAGTTTGTTTGTGCCCCAAGACTGAGACTAAATAACTAAATTATGATTTATAGCAGTGCTTACAAAGAAAATAAATGAGCCCAAAAAAATCTATAGTTAAATTAAATTTGTAGATATGTAACTGTTCACACGGACTGAAATAGTGACATTGAGCGCAAATTTGGGGAAACGGGAGTTAGATTTTCCTCACTACACACAGCAAACGGCTAAATTTGCTTTAAACACTTATAAAGAATTTATACAATATTAATTTCTTTGGCAGAAAAATGGCACCAATTTTGATGAGCTATTACAACAGTATGACAAAAAAGTCATACTGTGGAATTTTATTGGTTGTGTTCTCTTTTATTTAACACAACGGATTTAATCCTATTTTCACATTTTTCAGTTCATTTGTTTACAAGTCAGATTAATCCATTCTGCTGACTGTCCTCTTTACTAAATCAGTTGGCCAACATCCAATCATGTCCATATTTGATATTTTCCAAAACTTCTGAATCACATTTTAAAATGCAACGTTTCGATTCATGACAGTTTTTGATTTTTTTTTTTTAAACATCCTCTGTCAACAAAAAAAAATAGGCAATAAATGTTCAAATAAGCAGATACAGTATTTCCCTTCCGGCTGAAGGTCTAGACTGCTGTCTAATCTGTCCGTCCTGCCTTTAAAAACAAATGACTTAATTCCAAATCCTCCTGTCCAACATGAAAGTAAATTTTTGGTTCATGATGTGACTACAAAAAGATTAAAAGCTTGTAAATTTATGCAAAGTATCCCCAGCCAAATAAAAGGGGGTTTAGAGCAACATGTTGCAGTAAAACAAGAAAATGTGGACAATGTCCAAGTCCATCAAGCAGTTCCTGTCACTTTCATTGGTTGATTCAATGTCCTCGAGACCAAACTCTAGCTAATACAACTTAAAGTCTATCACCCATAAACAAACGAGATAAACACATACGAGCTCAGATAAATGAGTGCAGGAAATGTTGTCACTGAAATGTGCAAAGAGATGAAAACATTCAAGTTCCCCCTCAGTTTTCCTTTCAAACACAGCGGGATCCAAATTAGCTCTTGCTGTTTTATACTTAGCATACACAAGCAGACTCGCACGTCTCCCCGGCGACTGCACAGCTGCAGAGTCTCAGCGGGAGGTGCCGATGTTGTGCCCACGTGACTCAGGACCACATGCCGCATCGCAGAAATTCATTTACATCCACATAAAAAAAGGAAACAGAAAAGGCACTGGTGCTATTCTTGCATATCCCTGGGTTACAAGAGGTGTGTGGCTACATGCGGTTCAATTGTCACAGCCTTAGAGCTTTCCAATTACCACTTTGGAGGCAGCATGAGAGTCGTTAAGAGCGCTTAAGCAAAAAGAAACAAAAAAAAAAAAAAAGTATTTTCACAGCTTTTCTATCACGGATCCTTAAAATAACTTCCTGAATCAGGCAGATCAAGGCTGATCGCGACTCCTCTTCAAAGTTGTACAAATTTTCTTAGATCACTGGCAGATGCTAATATACAATCAACACGAACACGTGTGAGTTGAGGCCTATTAAATCTTGCGCTCCATTATACAGGCTTAATCAATTAAGTCTTCGCAATGACAAAGTCTCCAGAGTATGATCCTATAAATTCTTCAATTTCTTTTTCTTTCAGCTGATCCCCTCAGGGGTCGCCACGTCCAATCTGCCTCCGTCTAAACCAGACTTGGGCATTTTACGGGCCGCGGGCCACATCCTGCCCGTTTCACTTTCTTATCCGCCCCGCCAAACTATTTTCTTTGAATATTTTAATAAGTGTTTTCAATCGATATTGAATTTAGAAACTCCTTATTTTTTCCTTTATGTTTAATTTTGTATGGATAATGTCAGTACATTCATATGATCATTGATGATTTTAAAGTTGAAATAAAATGCCAGAAAATGTAAGTATTTAAATTGCAATTTTCATTTTGTTCAATTTACATGATACCTACTTGGCACGTGCATAGAAATTAAATAAGAAATGTGGCCCGCCAAAATAATTGCCCACGCCTGGTCTAAGCCCTCGCTGCTGCATCTTCTCTCACACAAACTAACTTCTTATGTCCTCTTTCGCTTTGTCCGTAAATCTCCTCTTCGGGAGTCCACCCTTTACATTCTGGCGGATATTCTTTTGTCGCAATTCACCATCGACACTTTTCTCCACCCGTTCTAACCCACGTTTCTTCACCTCCTCCCCAACCTCTCCGCTGCTCTCGACTGTCGACCCAAAGCACTTCAAATCTGACACCTTCTTTATCTCTGAGTATTCTAACTGGCATCGAGCGCCCGATGTCTGTTGTGGCAAATAACAAATTACCATTTGTTTTAAAATTCAGCACCCACCTCCATCCGCAGCCCTGCCAGTTGCAGGCAAAAGGCTTCTCCCCCGTGTGTCTCCTCAGATGGGCCTTCAAGTGGCTGCTCTTGGTGTACATCTTGGTGCAGCCAGGAAAAGTGCATTTATGCATTTTGATAAGATCCGCTACCGGGCTCTTCTGGAACTTCTGACTCCCGACAATAATCCCCGATCCGTGGCTGGCGGAGCCATCCCCGAGTCCGAGAGGCTTCGCCGCGATGGGGACGGGCGCGATCCGAACGAATTTCGATGAAACGTTAAGGCTGGGGGAGGGCAGAATGTGGGGCACCAGAGCAAAGGTCTGACCTTGGATGTTGACCAGTAGCTGTGCGATTTTGATGTCTAGAGCCGGAGCAGGCCGTTGAGGCTGGGCTACTGAGGTAAGAGGTGCCGGTGCCGACTCCTGCTTGATCTGAAGAGGCTGAATCTGTACGATGACCGGCATCCCGCCACTGTTAGAGTGACTGTCCCCCGGTGTCTTGTCGCCCGACGGCTTCTCTGTGTTGGATTCATACACGGGGTTAGCTGGCGGTGTTTTGGTCTCGCTAGGGGCCGGGCTCGTAGAGATGGCAGTCGGAACAGTTTGGTCTGAAGACTTGGCATCCGGCTCGAGCTTAAATTCTCGGGAATTAACGCTGCCACGCTCCAGGCCAACTTCCAGACAAAGAGACTCCTCCAGCTCCGCTCCCAACCGCGAACAACCCTCTCGCGTCTCCTGCTTCATCGTCACCACCTCCATGTTCTCCTCGAGGAACTCTTCGATCTCCTCCAGCGTAGGCTGAAAGGAACCCCCAAGCTGTTCATCTGGCTCCGCACTGGACCACGCAAGGAAATCAAAACCATCCTCTTTTACAGGCTCACTTTTGGTGGGCTCATTTTTTCTGGAGTCCCATAGGAAAGTAGATAATGGTGCCACTGATGCGACCGCGCCGCTGGTGGCACCTCCTAGAGAAGCCTGAGAAAGCAGGTGGTCCAGGATGCTGTCCTGGCTCTCGACACTCGAGTTGCTCCCGTAGCTGGAGCTGAGCACCTGGGAATCCGGACTGGAGCAGGAACGAGGGCTGGACGACTCGCTCAGGTCATCCTCAGAGAACGGTGACGGCATCACCTGGTAGTCCAGGTCCGTCACCATGTCAGATGGCCTGCAGGCTGCCAAAAAGCCAACGGAAGAATGAAGGGGATCCTCGCTCACCACGGGTTTATCGACCATCCCTCGCTAAAGCCAAGCTGCCGCGCTTTTTTGGTCTTTGCGTCAGCTTTTGAGATGATCTCCTGGAAATGTAGTTCTTCTGTCGGAGATGTAAGGTCACAAGGTCACTCTTCCTTCTTCCTACTCTGAGAAAGTGAAGCACCTGGGTTTATCTCGCAGGCTTGAAAAGCAAGTTTCTGGTAAACACAGTTATAATCCAAGGCCTCCAGCTGGGACACGGCACTGCGAACAGAAACAGAAACAGTGAGAAGTCTGTTGTGCACCATCCACAGACACCGACCGCTCAACTCCAATGGAGATAGACGGATTTAGGAAAAATGTATTTCAGTAACACACGAATATCGCCCGTAGATATAAGATCGTCTCATCAGATTAATAAATGTAGCATTCGACGATTGGTCGTATGCCTCCGTGTGACAGGTGAATGAATGTCTGTCTCAATATGTGGCCCGGTGGGGAGAGTCTTCCCCTGTGACTCCCAAGTACTGGATTAGCACCATAGATAATGAATGAAGGAATGATTTCTTAAGACTTGGGTCTGAGAGGGTGACTGTTTTTTTGTTGATAATTTCCAACCATTTTTGAAAGCCCTGTATGCTAATCCAAAAGTTTTGTTTCTCAAAAATTATTTGGTCACAAGTCAAAAGTTTTTGTTTTTTTTTTTCTCTTCACAAATCCCCGAGTGTAAAGCACACATTTTGCTTTTGATGGTAAATGTTTGTCCAGGAGGAATATTTAGTAATCAGGAAAAAGTCCCAAAGTGACAGTTTATAAGTCATGGTTTTCTCTGTAAATCACAAGATACGCACAGGAAAATGTGACACGGCCAGTGACATTTACATGAACTCCTGAAAAGCACGAAAATTGGAATCTGAACATATCACTCGAGAACAGACTTCTACTTTTTTTTCCTTTTTTTTCAAATCCACTTCACTGTAAATGGTAATTAATCTATTTTTACAGACCTGAAATCAGATTTCAACACAAGAAAACCCATGTGACAAGAAAGATGCGCTAGCAGGCCCCACACACTGTTGACGTAAATTGATAACACATTCAACGGTTGGACTCGCTTTTTTTACGAGAAATACCTGAAATGTTTGGGCCCATATGGGGGAAATTTTATTGACATGTTGCCATCTTGTTGCTGTTCCGGCCAACAGATGGTCCACAAAGAGTTCATTTTAGTGGACGCGGCCAGGAAGTGACACACCGAATACTTTCTAGCAGCATTTGTTTACATAAAAGAAAACCGGGGTTCGGCTGTTTTCGGGATTAGGATGAACTTAAAAAAAACTCAATATGTTAATTTCTATTCAATGAGCAAAACCCAGTCTGGAGCTTGTTGTTAAGAATAATGAAAATGATCCCATTTTGTGCTGCTACAACTTGTTTTTCTTTCTGGTACCGAAAGAGCTATTCTTTAAATGCCAGGATCATACTTGTTATTTTAGCAGCAGGACCAGTCAACGGCTAAATGTCAACAACAGAAGCTTAAGCGAGTAAAGCAGGTGACAGTACATGCATAATATCCACATCATTATTAAATTTGCCAGAAAACGCGAATATCCATGGAAGTATAATAAGGGAGTAACATAATCCTGTACAATGGCTGAAATATGTTTACGGCGGAAACTCCACTGGTGTGATCGGAAAGTCACAAGCTTCCTCTTCGGGCGCCTGAAACCGCTGAATTGATCATTGATTCGAGAGTCTCGTTGTTTTTATATCAATCGTCTTGTGAGTCTCCTAGGATTTACCTCGTGAGGCCACGGGAGGTCGACCGACATTGGACAACGGATTTAAGCTACCCGTAAAAAAATCATCTCATACCCGCTCACATCTAAAGATTAGTTTTTAGTCGCAGACGAGTATTTTACAAAGACTGGGTCACTATTTACACAACTACAATTAGATTTTTTTTTTGTTCGCACCATGCAATGTTTTAACCGGGTATTTGTAGAGCCTCTGCTATTTCACTTTTCTTTCTCCACTTGGTTGTGGTACATTGGAGAGTTGGCATCGTCCAAGCCGGGCTGTTCTGCCCGCAGCTTCGCCATCGGCCCCTTTTTCTGGACATCCCATGCCGATCGTCTTTCGCGGTTAAAGTTCATCCAAACTGCCGGCAAATACAGTCTCTGCCGCCAATACCGCTCCGGTGATTGTTTGTCAACCAGGTTTCCTGTTTCTGGTTTTCATAGAGCTCATCTATTAGTTATTGATTGTGTTACATCACCTTAAAGACAGAAAGACTTTACAATAATATCAGACACAGTTGATATTGCGGTAAGAAGCTTATACTTAACGGCCGAAACACCGCGAGCGTAAAACTCCTAAAATTTCCTTCCAACTTTTTGTGTTTAGTCCCTGACTTTGAAACGTGTATTACAAGTCCGGCATAAGACCTGACGAGTCTCTGCTGCGACAACTGCACGTTTGCAAAACTACTTTCACCTTTACAACATCAATACAGCAAAGCAGGATCGCGTTCGCTCTTTTAGAATTTATCCGTCCGCTTTTAGACGCTCCTTCGGCCCGTAATTCCACTTCTTGCTTGTCCTTTTTAGCCTATCGCCGTACACCGCATTACAGTCTGCTACAACAAGCCCTGTGTGTGAGTTTAGAGCATCGCAGTTTCTTATGTCATCTGGCAGTGTCGTTATGCTGTGGTTATTGTACATCATTTTTTCCGTGCACGTGTGTGTGTGCTGAATCTTCTGAGAAAAACAGGTCAAAGTGTTCAGACATTCAAACTCATTTTATCTAATCTTCCACAATCTCACCACTGCAGTCATATAATTCTGTTACAGATTTAGGTTTGATATTATTATTATTGTTATTATTATTAATGTTGTCTTTGTTGCTAAACAACAGTGTGAGTTTGTGTTCCTTCGAAAGTCCTACTTCAGACTTCATAAATAGGTTATTTTCCTGGAACCGGGAACGTCGCCCAACACACACACACACACACACACACACACACACACACACACACAAGCCCCTCCTGCTTCCATCCAAGTGGCCGAGAATAAACCCCAGCAGAGGGAAGGGGTGGGCAGAAAAAGCGAAGTGTCAACATTATTGTCCGTGGAGACCGCATGGGGCAGCGTGGAGCCGCGTGTGTAAATCACGCTTGTTTACGGGGCGATCCCGTCACCCGTGGATCCGTTACATCCGTTGCGTCCGTAACGGCGGGACACAAGTTTTGTGATCCACCACGAGGCGTCACCGTGGCCTTTCCACGCGCGTCCACTCCCCCCCCCCACCCCCACGCATCGGGCCAGCGCCTCTTTCCGCGATCTCACGCGTGGACCCACATGCTAATGAGAGGGATTGTGAAGGGAGGGGGGAAAAAAAAATGGGATTTGAAACCTCGTGGGTGTCCGGGTGGCGTAAAGGATCGCGCGGCGTGAAACTTGCCTCGTCACTTGTGTGGCTGCAAAAAAGAAATAAAAAAAAAAACGCAACAGAACTAGTTCATTCATTTGAATTTGTCGTGCGTGGGTTACAATGCGGCAAAGGCGGGAATCGAACCCGCCACCTCTGCTCCTGAGCAGGCGTGTGCGCGTCTCCGCTCCGTCAACGTAAACATGTTTTCGTCGTGTCTGCGGCGGCGCCGAGCGGGAACACGCCGCGTCCACGAAGGAGGAGGAGGAGGGGGTGATTTAAATTAAAAAAAAAAAAAAAAATAGAAGAAAAAAAACAGACTCCTCGGGTCTTACCGTGTTTCACGCGCGGAGAATAAAATCCCTCCGTGGGATCATGCGTGGGTTTACATCCGTCGCCCCGGACGACTGGGGTTCGCCCTTGAGAGAATCCACGCCGCGGCGGAGGCGTCGCTGCAGAGACTGGACCCACAGCCGAATAAGTTGTACTATATCACCGTCACATGACTGCAAGTGTGTGTGCGTGTGTGTGTGCGTGTGTGTGTTACGCGGTTGCAGCGGAGGAGGAGGAGACTGCCGCTGAAGGCTCGTCCTCGATCGGCCTCCTGATTGGCTGGCTGAGGGGGGATGGAGGTGGGCCGTCTGATGTGTCAGTCAGAGGCTCCGCTGCGTGGAACAACATGTGGAAGGAGGCGCGACGTGGAATGATGGACAGATGCACGGATACATGAAAAACTTTGTTTTTTTGTCTGTGTGTATACTTTTAAAAGTTCAAAATTATAGTTCTACAGAAAGTTTACAGTATTATTTAATTACCTTGAACTTTACTTACACAATTCATTTCATTTGAACAGAAAGTCCTTGATAATATGTACTGTTTTTATAATTAATCTTTATTTAACCAACAGGATGTCTTTCACAAAGGTGACCAGGCCAAGAGGCCTGCAGCCTAAGAATTTTTTTTTTTTTTTTTTTTTTCCAGAAGTGCAATTTAAGAGCTTATTCGGTGACAGCGGAATGTGCGGTGGCTGTGACTCAACGTTAAAATAATTGACGAATATAAAAACGCAAACATCTCAGGCTGTGTGTCCCTCAGGATAGAGCAGAAAATTCTAAGTGGAAAAACCTCAGCGGGTGTCAAATCGTCCTGGAGCGTATTCCATGCAGGAGGGACGGCAAAGCTAATAGTTGTTATTCCCGATTCCGTTCTAACCCGCGGAACAGACAGTACCTTGCAAAAACTTCTTAGAAAATTCATTTTATACTTATATACTTTATAAAATGCTTGGAATGTCAGAAAGGCCTCTAAATGCAATTAGGTCACAAAAACTGCCTGTATTATAACATATATATTAGAGAAACAATTCATCAAACATGAAATAAATTGACACAAGCAAAGGCTCTTGGAGGTATTTATATATAATTTTGACCTTTTCTGAGCATTCAGTATGTAAACACCTATCTGTTTTTACAGAGTAACAGAGTGTGATCAGGATAAACATATATATTTTTCTTTTTCTTTTTTTCCTTTTTTGGAAAGTATAAACATTACGTCACCAATCGTCTCTAGATGTGAATTTCAAAGGTGTCTGTTTATTTCTATCAGTTTATTTCTTTCATTGTGCATATATATTGATTCCCAGTGTGTTATTTAATGAGCTAAAATAACTAAATGTGATTTTGTATTTGCCTCCCTACTTAGTAGAATCTACTGCTACTGCGTTTCCCCAAAAGTCTGCCAATCCAGAATCGTCCGATCCTCTGCCCCCATCTACCCAGACAAGACAACTTTTCCTTTCATTCTGGCTGACACTCTTCAATCACACGTTACCCCTGACATTTTTCTCCACTGATTCCAACCTGCTTGGACATGTTTCTTCATCTCTTCTCCACCCTCTCCCTTGCTTTGGACTGTTGACCCTCTGTACGTTAAGTCCTTATCTCCACTCCCTGTGGCCTCACTGTTCCAGTTGGGTCCCTCTCATTCATATATGTGTATTCGGTCTTGCTGCAGCTAACCTCCATTTCTCTCCTTTCCTGGTTATACCTCTGACTCTCCAGGTTGCCCTCTACCTGCTCTCACAACAGATCACAATGTCATCTGCAAACATTCTAGTCCATGCTGATTCCTGTTTAGCCTCATCGGTCAGCCTTCCCATCACTGCTGCAAACAAGAAGGGACTCATAGATGACCCCTGATGAAGTCCCACCTCCATTGTTGACCTCCTCTGTTACAGCTACAGCAATCTCACCACTCTCTCACAGCGAGCATACATGTCCTGCGCCACTCTCAATTCTTATCTCATGCACCTAGAATGGCTAAATTTGCCAATTTTTAAAGCTATTCTAATTAATTTCCCACAAAGTGCAAGCTGTAAAAACACAGAAAAGTAATGGTTTTAAACTATACATTTTTTTTGAATGTTTTCACAGGCTTTAGAGAAAGTTATATTATATTGACCTTGACGGGTTGGCATTGGGGTTAATGGAGAGCCGCCTGCATCTCACAATATCACATGGCAGCTGGTGTAATATTATGTTACCCGAGTGTCAGCACTCACTGTGAACATCAACAAACTGAAACCAACCTGATTGATTTGATACGAACCAGATTGGCTGGATTCCTTTCATGACCCGTTCATTGGTCCAGTCTCTGCGATGGGATTGGATGGCTCACCAGGTGTCAGCCTTTCTGTGCGTTGTCAGTCCAGTGCATCCTGATGGAGAGTCCTGAAATGAACTATTGTGCAGAGTCTGTGTATTCTCTCAGCGGCAGTGTTTGCAACCCAGTCAGGCTTGACAGGAAGTGTTTTCCTAAGTAATGGTTGTTCTTAGACATGCTGTTTGCTTAAGCTTTGAGTCCAAGATTCTGACAGACCCACCATCACACTAAGAGTTATTCTGGGAACAGCGGCTGCAATTAGGTGTATCCACATAATTGACTCCGAGGTGGGAGAACGGGACTTCTCTCCCCCGCTTTCACATTTCGGTGCCTGGTGAGAGAAGATTTCGGGCGTCGTTGAGTTTTTCAGCCATTTTCCCCTTGTAGTGATCCCGTCGGTGATAAGAACCTGCCTGTCCTGATAGTTCTTGTCCACTTCCTCCTTAAGGAGGAAGTTGTGATTTGGGCAAATAAAAAGCCAGGTTCTTAAGGGGTGGGACATGTGATTCCAAAAACAATAGAAGAAAATAAAAGATAATTATATAGGACAATGAAGAGTAATGGCATCGTTTACGGAAACTTCTGATCCTGTCTGTGAGGAGGATGTTGGGCTTCACTCCAGGAATGCTTTGCTTGTGACATGTTGGTGACATCATAATAACAGACATGCCTCATCATTAGCGCCCACTGCTTATCCTGATGAGTCGTTTCTAAAGAACTGCAGTGCCCAGAGACGTGCAAAGATTCACACTTTCCTTCCCCTCATATCGACTTTGCGCTCATCACATCAGTTTGTTTACACATCAGTTGTGTGTCATTCACACACGGCCTTACGTTGATACACAGGCCATGGTAATGAATTTTGGCGGTTGAAAGATGCGAGTAAAGCTCATACAGAAGTTTCGGGTCCTGCAGACACAAATCGCACTGTTGGCCTTGCACCAATTCCTCCGAGAACATCGGGTGTATTCTTGGGAACATTTCTCAGTCCCACCTGATGGGACGATGCACAGGCTCATTAAGATTTCCAGCCAAAAAAAGAGAACTGGAAAACTTCCTTATTTATACATATGTGGCTCGTAACGTTAATTTCCATATGTTAACCCAGACAATTTCTATCAAGAATAATTTGGGAGCCCTTTTCCGCATGAGTCAGGTCACACTGACCTACATCATGATTTTAACAAACTTCAGATTTGACAAAATATTAATTGCAGTTCAGTCATGATTGACCGATCGTATTGAATGTATAAATGCAGACAGGCTTCCGTAGCGTTTACCTGTCGCTTGTCATTTATGTGCCAGAGAGCATCTCTGGCGGCGACGTGGCCTCCTCGTCCTTGCAACCAGATTTCCGGATCCACTCGGAGTTAAGTCTGCGCATCCCTGTGGAGACAAAGACCAGAGGGGAGGGAAAAAAAAAATAGGGCAAAGGCTAGTGACTAATCCTGGAATCAGCGGCGATTCGGTCCCTCCAGACCGACCCCATAATCTGCGGCTGCGGGGCAGTGCCGTGCAGCGGGTACCGTCTCATGGCTTTCGGCTCCAGCTGTTTGAAGGCTGGATTAAGGGGTCAAGTGGAATCGGTCAGACGTGCTGCCCGGCTTGTCCCGCAACCTGGGAGGCCTAATAACACCCATTTACTGTAGCGCTTTGTGTAAGAGGCCCTGCGCAGAGCCCTTTACTTCATACTTCATTGGAGAGACCAAGGTCCCCATATGCCAGACACACACACACACATATATATATTGGCTAAAACCCGTCTAAATGGCTGTCGTTCTGTTGGCAGTGGGAAAAGTAGTAGAGCATTCACTCCCGAAAGGTCGAAAGGTATCTTCAAGCCCCAAACTTGAAATAAAATTTTATCAATGTAGAGTCACTTCACAAGTTATTACATAACTATTACGTAACTGCTTACTCTTTTCCAAAGTATAAACAGTAACATGCATTTCAACTCCAGAGGACAAATACTGCATGACTGATAGAAAATAAAGGAGGCCAAATTTCTGTACAATATGTCAGAATTCTAATCTTGTGTAAAAAGTTGTCACACATCCTGTTTTTCATAGTAATTTAAAAATTAAATTTATATACATTTTCCATTATTTCCAGTCCTAATTCACGCATAATTACCAGCATTAATATACAGAAAGCATCAACAAAAATATATAAAAATTTAAATAATCAAACATACATATAAAAGAACAAAATAAAATGAAAGAAAAAAAAAACCTCCTCATTAAAACTACACCAGCCAAGGGAAGATGTCAGATACAGAACTATTTGGACATGTTGTTCTAAAGATTAAAAAGAACAAAAATGAATGAATGAATAAATAAATAAATAAAAGTGTAGACACTGGTTTAGCTGGTGTTTGTTTTGTAATCGCTGCAAATAAAGCTTTTCGAGATACCGCAGGTCCCAAAAATATCTGTGTATTTGCGGAAGTAATGTGACCTTGCTGCTTTCACTTTCAGGAATCTGACTCAAATGAGAGTGGAGGAAAAATGAAACTTACTGAGAGTGTAGTGAAGCAGTAGGAATGTTTGGTACCAAGCATCAGCCTCCTGCTTCAACCTGATCTCCTTTTCCATGCAAAAACATTCACAGCCGTTCCTGCAAACTCCAGGAGATAAGATTTAGGTTCCCACAGCTGCGTCCACCTTTGTTCACATCCACAAACGTGCATAAGAGTCATCACTAAAAGTTACCCCTGGTTGCCCTCAGCAACTGTGTGTGTGTGTGTGTGTGAATGGTGGTCTGTGTGATACGTGTGAACATACTCATGGGAAAACAACAAAGATCATATTTCAGCTGGTCACAGTGTGAAAGCCGTGCGCTGGGAAATTGATGTTTTCTGTTTAAAGTCCTGCAGCGGGTGTGATTTGAGGGGAGCAAACTTAGGAAGGCAATTACTGCAGTCAGAAACAAAGAGGGAGAAAGATCACCAGGATGTTCATCCAGAGAGTCAATCTATACATAAACAAAGTTTACAAAACATACTTCTACAAGGAGATGTAGTTTTCATTGGCTGAGGTGCCTCGCTGAAATCCATAGTGGCTGTTGGGATTCAACTTATCTACTTTACCCAATGTAGATTAAGAAAAAGCATACAACAGGGCACGGAGAGAGTAACCGTGGTCCTGTATGAGGAAGTCTGGAGGGGCAGGAAAGTACCTCAGGGTGGTGCAGGACATGTATGCCAGCTGTAAGACAGTGGTAAGGTGTGCTGTAGCTGTGACAGAGGAGGTCAATGTGGAGTTGGGACTACATCGGGGACCATCTCTGTGCCTCTTCTTGTTTGCAGCAGTGATGGCCGGGCTTACAAATGAGGCATAACAGGGGTTAACATGGACTATGATGTATGCAGATGACATTGTGATCTGTAGTGATAGCAGGGAGCAGGTGGAAGTATGACCTAGAGAGGAGAGGAAATGAAGGTTACCCACAGCAAGATAGAATATGTGTGTGAATAAGAAGGACCCAAGTGGAATGATGAGGCTACAGGAAGTGGAGATAAAGAAGGTAGAAGATTTTAAGTACCTAGGGTCAATCGTTCAGAGCAATGGTGAGGGTGGGGAAGAGGTGAAGAAACGTGTGCAAGAAGGTTGGAACAAATGGAAAACAGGGTCAGGGGTGACGAAAGAGTGTCAGACAAAATTAAAGGAAAGGTGTAGAGGACAGAGGTGAGCCTGGCCATGAATTTGGTTTAAGACACATTAAGAAGCAGAGCTGGGGGTAGCAGAGATGAAGATGTTGAAGTTCTCTTTGGGAGTGAAGACTATGGATATGATCAGGAATGAGTCCATCAGAGGGACAGTGTATGTTAGACATTCTGGAGACTAAGATTATTTGGACATGGACAAAGGAGGGGTGGTGAAGATCTGGGTGAAAGGATGCTGAGACTGTAACTGCCAGACAGGAGGACCAGAAGACGAGAAGACAGATTTATGGGTGGAGGGAAAGAGAACATGAAGTTAGATAGTGTGAGAGAAGAGGATGCAGAGGAGAGGGTTAGATGGGAAAAAGATGATTTGCTGTGGTGACCTCTAAGAGAGCAACCGAAAGTAGTAGTATAAGGTGGTTTGTAATATTCATGAATTCTCTTTTACTACTTATTGTCATAGTTTTGGGGCAACCAGAGCCAATCCCAGATGTGTGCAAGAGTTAGGTTTATCATGAATCCAGCACCTGTCAATCATGGGGCAACACGGGAGACACATAAAACCCATTCACTCATTCACAACTCTTGTTAGTTTGGAAACATTAGCTTACCTCCTAAACCCAAAAACTCAATTTATAATTGAATTTTGTTTGCATAGAGATAATAGGGGGAAGCAATTATGAATCACTTGATGTATTATCATTAATAATAACTAGATTCATGCAAATTTGCAGTTGTTTACGGGTATCCTGTATAAGGCCTCCACGTTGGTTTCGGCTCAGAGGAACTCTACTGTCGCTTAGTGGCTACAAGAAGAACTGCATGGACTTTGTCTATGGAGGCCTGGGGTCAATCAAAGTTCAGTACGGAGGAAAGAACAAGATAAACAGCATCTTAAAAAAAAAAGTTATAGCTGTATTACTATTACCACTTAAGAGAAATGTCAAATATGGCCACTGTGATGAGAAGAAGTGGGTGTCAGGACCCCCCATGTCAATGCTAATAACATCAACATCATGAAGTGCAATATTTTAGGTTGAACGGCTCCAGCAGGGCCCTTTCGGCTGACAGGTCCTGGGTTCTCTCCGAAGGAAGGCCAGCTGTTTGAGAACAAAGCATCACTCTATTTGAAATCACAAAAAATTGAATAAATAAATAAGAAAAATGAGTCACATCCTAAAACACACTGACAGGAAAATATGGGGTTTGGGATTTTATTGTCTCCTCACTATGTTAATTTATTACTGATGTTTCAGCCAAATGGTGGCATTATTTGGAGTCTATATTTTTTGGTGCAAATTTTTCAAGAGTCTCCACATTTTTCAGATTTTAGTTGATTTTCTCATTTTAGATTCGCACACTCTTTCCACTGTTAAGCCAGGGGGATAAATGCTCTGTAACTGCTTTTGGCTGTGTCGTGTTTTAATCAGATTATTTGTTTCAAAACTGTTCTGATATTCATCCCTAATCAATTTACTTTTCTGTCTTTCATTTCTAAAAAGCTTTCAAGTGCCTTTTTCAGTTCATGCTGCTCTGGGCTCCTGCTTTCAGACAAAAACACACTGAAACAAAGTGGCTGTGCTTAAGTTCTTTAGTTGTCTGGCTCTGCCGTTGTGTAAACCCCCTCCGGGAAATAATAAATAAACACATGACCGTGTTAGAAGAAGGTAGCAAGTCGTTACACATACATGGATATAAACACATGATACAGGCATGTTTTCAACATGAACCCACTTGGCGCAGTAGAAAAATAAATCTACCAAAATGTTACAAATCAAGACTGAAACGAATAAAGCCGGACAAGGCGTGAGGCGTCTGTAAGGCAACCGGGGCAGACAGCCCACTGTGTGTTCGTGTGTGTGTGTGTGTGTGTGTGTGTGTGTGTGTGTGCGTGCGTGCGCATGCATGTCACAATGGAACACACCCGAGGACATGGGGGAGTCTCCTTCTTTTTCTCAGGCTTGATTTGGTACGAACTGAACTTCAACTGCAATTTCTTGATTCCACGTCTTGTCGCGTAAAGGTGCTTCATAGCAGATCCTACCCCGACCCCAAACCCAGACCAGGTCCCGGACTCGGGCCCGGGGGGCTTAAACCTCCTGGAGAAGAAGATGAGGCGATTGTTTCTGGGTGTAAACAGATTCACTCCAGGTCCTGCAGGTTGATTGTGCTTCCTGTGAATTGAGAGTTGTCGGAGCCGTTGTCGTCCTCCGTCATTACCGAAGGCTCCTGTGAGGAAGCATAGCCGTGTCACTTCCTGCCGCCACCGAACCCATGGATGCAAGCAAATGAGGTGTGCAATCACAGCCCGGTGGAAATTTATTTATCTTTTTTAACCTTTTGCAGCAGTTTGGGCAAATACCAGATATGTATAATCCTTTAAGAACAGTAGACATATTTCACACATTTTCTAAACAACTTGCTGCTAGTTATTTTAGTTAATTCTCTATTTACTTTAATCATTTCAGAAGGATTCTTTCGTAGTTTTCTAAAACAACATTTTCATCCTAAATTTTTACAAGTGTGTGGCTGATACCCAAACCAGTGACATTAAGAGTAACATGAATGGAGCTGGAGAGTGTGTTACCTGTAGAATGTTGACGGGCAGGTCGACCGTCAGCTGGGAGTGAGAGGTGGAGGGCTGAGAGCTCAGCTGGAAGGCCAGGTCTCCATCAGTGGCCGGGTCATCCTGCACATGTAAGCACGCACACATACAAATAATTAGCAGTTAAACAATTCTTTTTTTTTTTATAAATCACAAGTCCAACAGAAGTGACCCCACATATGGAACGGCTGTGGCCCCTCAGGGTGACTGGCTGCACTGAGAGGAAAAGCTCATCATCTAATTTGAATAAGAATTCTAATAGCAATACATGTAGTTTAAATCCCCCCCCCCCAAATGTGGAAAAAGACACACACAAAAATTATTGTAAATAAACAAACTATCTGAAATTGACAAAAAAAAAAAAAAAATCTGGAAAATAGCTTAACCAAATTAGCTAAAATTCTGAGAGAAACTTGCCCTGCTGCTGAGCCCGAGGATCACTCGTCTGTACTGACAAGAGGAAAAACCCCAACATATCATTTTTGGATTTGCGATGGAACGCAAAGTTTCCAAACTTTGAAATGTATTTCAGGGCTAGTTGTTTTTAATTTTTTTTTTTTTTTTGCTAGACATGATTCCATGTCAGGGAGCGTCGTTTCAGTCTTGGCCGGAAAAGAAGTCGGGCGTTACCTGCAGTAGCTGTATCTGGACATACTGGGCGCCCGTGACTGGATCCCGAAGGGTCAGACCCCCGTTGGCAGCCGCCGCTCCTTCACTGTAACGTGTGGCAGGGGCGGGCGCTGCCTTTGCACCTTTGGCTTTTCTCTGACTTGTACTTGATGAACCTGGTTTCACAAAGAACACTGTGAATCTCACCGGCTGCTGTGCCTTGTGTGTGTCTGTGTGTGTGTGTGTGCGCATGCACTGGTATCTGCCTGTTTACCGGAGAAAGCTGGGGGGCCGTTCTGCTTCTTCTTCTTTGCCAGCTGGATGGCTCTGTAGTCGGTCCTGGCAGAGCCTCCACTCTCCTGACGGACAAAACACGGCTCAGTTTAACAAAAAAAAAAAAAAAAAAAAAGGTCTTGGATGCGACAATGATCGCGGTTGACCTTTGACCTTCTGTTTGTTTGCAGGGTCTTTCTGAAATATCTAAATACTGTCCGCACAATACAGTAGGACAGAAAACTTCCTGGCTTTTGAGCTTTTAGAACTATGACGTACAGAGTTTTTTTTTTTTGGATGTACTCACCAGAAAGCTGCTCGGCGACACAACACTGAGCTCAGGGTCTTTCTGCGTGAAACTGCTGTGGGCGGGGAAGACTAACTGCGTGAGGACCTTGGGTCTCTCCTGGGGGCCCAGCACCTCCACACATCCCAGCAGGGGCCCTGCCCCACCGGGGCCCCCGACCTCCACCACCTTGGAGGGTGAAGACAGGAGCTCAGGCACGGTGGGAACGGCCAGCGGGGCGGTGGGCTCTATGCTCAGCGTGCTGGAGGAGCTGAGGGGATGTTGCAGGGCCGGGTCCACCGAGGCGCCGGGGCCTTGCATGCCCAGGGCGGTGAGGGTCCCCAAGGCTTCCGGGGTAACCGTCTGGACGTCGTCCAGATTGAGGGTGCCCTGGGGGGGCAAAACATCGCCCACCGTGCCCTCCAAGCCGTGGTGAGGGCCAATGTCGGTGCTGGGCGCGAGGATGAGAGGGTCTACGGCCTTGGCCAGAGCGGCGCTGGAGCCCAGAGCCGTGCCAACGGTGGCGGGATCGATGGTGAGGATGCCCGAGCTGACGAGGGACAGGTCCATGGTGAAGGCCGCACTGGAGCCGCCACCGCCGCCAACAGGGATGCCCACTCCAATGCCGGAGGGGGGCACGCTGGCGGGCGGGACGCTGGAGAACAAAGAGCTGAGGTCCAGATTGGTCAGCTGGTCGCCACCCGTCATACCAGGACCTGCCACGGCAGCGGGGGGGGAGCTGATGAGCTCGCTGCTGGGAGTTAACGTGGGCGTTGTCTCCATTTGGCTCAGCACATCTAGGATTGAGGAAAGGTTTTTACAAAATTGCAAAAACGTCCTCGTTATTTTCCATCGATTTCTCATTTGTTAATTTAACAGGATAACTTAGAAGTTACCCAAAAGAACAAACTAACTTCTCTCTTTACCTATTTCTTACTTGGAGGGAAAGGAATTTGAGCAGAGCAAGAAGTGTTTCTCGCACGTCGCCAACCTCATCACGTTTTGTCTTCCCAGTGGACTTATTTTAGCAAATTTACCTCGTGTCAAAGACACACATCAGTGATAACAAAATGACTTATCAAGTGGGCGTCCCATGTCCGCACTGACCAGGGCTGAGGTGGTGGTGCTTTAACATGTGGCTCTTCAGGCTGCTTCGGGATGAGAAGTGCTTGGAGCAGTTGGCCACGGGGCAGCGCGTCCTCAGGCTGCTGGCGTCCTGCTTGTGTTTCTTGGAGTGAATGTACAGGCTGCTGCGGGCCGAGAACTTGGCGTTGCAACCTGGGAGACGCAAAGGAGAAAGTCACACCTGGTGAATCCAGAACATACCCCGACGATACTTGCCTGAGTTGAAATACCGCAGCAGATCTGATAAAACGAACCGGTTTGACAAATGTTTCGCTGGAAAATGAAACATAAGAATCTTCGCAAGCTACACACATGCTTCCTAGTGCAGTCAATAAAGCACCAATAACTTCGGATCAAGCGACGTCAGTGTCTGGAAGCAAGTTTCATCGATTCCAAAATAAGCTGTCATCAGAAATCTGCTCCACTGTAATCAGCCTGCTGCTTTTGGAACCAAACTCTGAGTAAATGATGCAGTTGTTTTATGAGTCCAACAAACCGAACCGAGTTTGGCAGCATGGCCTCTTATGGACACTGACATGAGGGATCTGTTATTTGAGACCTGACTGGAGGATTCTGCAGGGCTTTAAACCTGTCCTGATCCCACAACCCTCTGGGCCGGGGGGGGTGGGGGGTGTTAAAGGCCCATTTCTCGTTTTTTTTTTTTTTAACAATTCACAATCTAAATAACAGACACTTTTTTGGCAATTTTTTTAATTTTCATATTAAAGCTGTTGAAAATATCACATAGATGTTAATCAACGGAGGCTGCAAATCATTACAGTGGTTTGTGTCTTTTTTCATCCTTAGTCCTTCTAGTGTTAAGTGGCTCCAAGTAAAAGTGGACAAAAGAACTATCCATTCATGATCAAGAGCGCATCCGAATCTTTAGAATGAGAAAAGACAAAGAAAAAAAATTACCCAGCAGACTTTGTGGAAGGTGAAGGCCTTCCATCGAAAACTCAAAAAAAGTTCAGACATTTAATGGAAACCCTAACAGCTACGGTGGTGAATATCTAAGTATTGGGATCAAATTTTAAAAAAAAAAGCACTCTTGCAAACGCGCCGCCCACGGATGCTCCTTAAAAAGGGTAACTGCCGCCGCCTATGTGAGATCGCTCACTGACAAACCTTCAGCATGACACTGGAATGGCTTGGTGCCCAGGTGAGTGATGCTGTGACCCTTGAGGTGCTCGGCTCTGGTGAAGGACTTCCCGCACCCCTCCTCCGTGCAGACGAACCGCCGATCATCATCATGCTTCCTGTCGGACGAAAAGGGAGGTTTCTTCTGGCTATCAAACATGGGTCAGCTTCGAAAACATACAGTTATTATTTTTAATCAATTTAATAAAACTGTGAAAAATGAAAAATACAATTATCATAGAATTAAATCAGTGTTGGGATATGAGCAATTCATTTTTGTGTTGTAATACTAATGTGAAAACAGATTTTTTTAAATTAGCTTGGTGGTCATTTTGAGATTTTCTTGCAAATAGAGCTGACTGCATTCGCCTGGTCAGGGTAGTGAGCTCGACCGTGCACTAACCGTTTGTGGCGCAGTAACTTGGACATGCTCGTGAAAGACCAGCCGCAGCCCTCCGAGTCGCAGACGAACGGCCTCTCACCTGCGACCACAATGTTGCCTTTATTTACTTGAGCGCAGGGTGAGTCCGGCCCGTTTCCGCAACACACACAAACACACACACACACACAGAAACACGCACGCTCACATCTTGACAATGTTTTGTAATTCTGCTGCTGCGGCACCACAGTAACTGAGAGCAAAACATACACACACTCATGTGACTGGGGAATGACTGTGGAAGGAAACGGCCTCAAACGGGCCCCAAGTCTTGTTATTGGAACATTTCACAAGGCAGAACGACACTAAAGTCGAAATTTGAAAACCACGTTACATGATAAAGCAAGAGTGTGGGGACAAAACAAAAAGTCTCCGTGACGACGTATACCGATGTGCATGGTGGGAACCGGGAAAGGGAAGTGGCCTCACCCGTGTGGCTTCTCAGATGGATCTTCAGTCGGCAGGCCTTGTCGTAGGTCTTGTCACAGCCGGGGTAGGTGCAGGTGAAGTGTCCCGTTTCTCTGAAGTGTGTGCGGTTGTGGGAGAACAGGGCGCTGTAGGTGATGAAGGTTTTCTCACAGCCTGGAGGAAAAAAAAAAACAAAAAAAACAATGATCATACAAATTATAGATCCCTAATTGCAGGCACGCATGGCTTGAACTGTATACCTGCTTCTCTTTACTCATGTTTCCATTTGAAATTCAGCCACTGCCTTACTTTTCAGGCTACATTACCAATTCTGAGTTCATTGACTGACTGACTGATTGGGTTCTGTCAGCGAGTGCCGGCCCATTGCTGGCATGCTTCTTTAAATTACATTACATTGAAGTCATTTGGCAGACGCTTTTATCCAAAGCGACTTACAAAAAGTGCAATTCAGTCACCGAATGAATCGGAAGTCAGAAGTGACCACTCTACCAAATAGCCATTTCTGGACCATATATATACATACATTCATTTCATCATTGTTTTTGTTTTTATTTTTTCCGGGGGGGGATTAGTGAGGTCATGCTTGGTGAAGAGGTACGTTTTCAACTCAGCTTCTCATAAAGTTTAGTCTTTTACAAGTTGTAATGTTTACTGCAGTTGTGTTATGCACTAAAGCGAGCGTACCAAGGTAGCCAGAAACGTCTGGGAAATGTGATACCAAGGGCCGACCCAAATTCCACTAAACCATCCACCCAATATGTACACCGCCAATCCTGCTGTTGCTGGAGTTGCTGGAGCTTATTCCGTCGTCATTGGCCAAGTGGTGAGGTTCGTCCCGGACCAGCGAACCCCAGTGTTGGGCAGAAACCGTGGAAGCCAAAAGAAACCAACACAAACAACGAGAGAATATGCAAACGTGCAATTGAGCAGTACTTTACCACACAATGCTATACTAGTCTGACTATTCATGCACCACTTAATGTCCATTTTTTTTAGTTTATAATAACTTGTCACCTGAAAATTTCTACTTTTGAATAATGTCCATCGTTCCTGTCTACAGTCCACTACATTTCATGAGCATAACCATCTGTATATGTTCACAGTACCCTATCTGCAAATCACTGATTGACAGGTATACCATGTACATTCTGCAAAAATGTATTCGTTATATCTGCACTTGCTACTTTTCTGCACTTCTGGTTAGAAGCTATATTGCATTTTGTTTGTCCCATACTTGTACATATATCCAAATGTACATGTATCTAAAAACTCCACACAGAATTTAAAAAGCCTCCCTTGCTTGTATACTTTTTATCCTGGAAATCACCATGTAGGTGTTGGCTCTCAAAGGTGGCCTCGGTAACATGGCAACAGTGCAAACACTAAAGAAACAGAACAACCATCAGTTATGTTCGTCCAGTTTGTATTATATAGAGCGATATAGAAATCGTAAAGAGAATACAATTCCGTAGATTGGTCTATACGTTAGGAATGAGTCCATCAGAGGGGCAGCACATTTTAGATGTTTTGGAGATGGACTGACTGAGCAGGAGGTCCAGGGGAAGACGAAATTTATGGATGTAGTGAAAGGTGGATGTGATGTTAGTTTGTGTGAGAGAAAGGGACACAGAGAACAGGGTTGGATGAAGCAGGTTGAATCACCATGGCCACCCTTGAAGGGGGTTACCAAAGGACAAGAAGTTTACCTGGGAATTCACACTTGTGCGGCCTCTGGGGCTCGAAGTGGACCCTCTGGTGGTTGGTGAGCCTGGTGGCGCTGCGGAACCTCTCGCTGCAGATCTCGCAGACGAAGGCGTTGTCCTGCTCGTGGACTTTGACGTGGGCCTTCAGGTTGTAGATGGTGGTGAAGCAGCGGCCGCAGCCCTCGAACTGGCAGGTGTGCGGCCGCTGCTTATCGTGGGACTGGAGGTGGCGTTTCAGCTTGTAGGAGGTGGCGAAGGCCCAGCCGCAGCCCTCCACCGTGCACTGGTAAGGCCGGGGGTCCTCGGCGTGGTTCAGCAAGTGGACCTTGAGCTTCTGCCGGGTGTCGAACGCGCTGCAACAGCCGGATTCCGGGCAGGCGAAAGACACGACGGTCTCCTTCTTGGACCGCAGGAGGGGGGCAGTAGGAGACGTCTCGGCGGCCTTGGGCGGCGGGGTCACCACCAGGTCGGCCTCGGTGACGGCGCACAGAGAGCCGGCCTCCTGCTTGATGATGGAGCAGGAGTCCAGGGAAGAGCCCAGGGCGGACAGGGAGCATTCGTCGATCAGGGCCAGCTCCGAGTCGCTGACGGAAAGGCCGGGACGGGGCTCGTCCTGCTGGCCGGAGCCGGACACCGCCAGGGTGCTGATCTTCCCGATGGACTTGGTGCCACTCTCGTAGTTGAGAAGCACGATGTCTTCGTGGTCCTTCATACCGAGGTGCTCCTTCAGGCTCACCATGCCGTCCTCTTTGTGGACGTAGCCCTCAGGTGGGGCCGCCAGAGTCAGTATTCCGTTTTCTATGGTCACGATGATGCTCTGGTTGTTGATCGTGATGGTTCCCGAGAAGGTCTCGCCGGCGGGCGGGCTGGCGGACACCGCAGCCGGGCACAGGCGCTCCTGCAGCGCCGCGGAGTCCGCGATGAAGGCAGAGGTGTCCATGGCTTCCACCGCGTCCGAGCTCCCATCGTCCATCCGGGACTGGGACGGCAGCTTGCCGTCGCTGTTTTCCGTACAAATCTGCCCGCAGATCTTATCGCCATATTTGTTCGTCAACACGACGTCCTCCACCGTGTGATAGACGCCGGGCGGTTCGGCGCCGGCCGCGGTCGGACCGTCGCCCAGCAGGCCGTAGACGTGCTCGGGTCTCCGCAGGGCCTGGGCTTCCAGGCAGCTCAGGTCGTCGCCGGGTCCGCAGAGGACGGCGTTGCCGCCGGGGCCGAAGTCCATCGCTCCGGAGCACGGGGGCGCCCTGCCTTTCATTCTATCCGGGTTTCTGGGCGAGTCGTTCGGCGGCTGTTTGTCCGTCTCCCGGGTGGCTTCATCCTGCGCCACGTTCAGCACGACGTGCAATTCCTGCGCGGCTCTTCCGGCGGCGGTCAGGCTCCCCGGCGCGGCGGCCGACGACGTTAGCTTGGCGGCGCCGTCCTCCCGCTGCTGCCGGAAGACTGGAAACGCCTGGAGCCGCTGCTGCTGCGGCGTCGGCGGTGGTGGTGGCGGTGGTGGGGGCTCCTCCTCGCCCTCGAAGAGAGGCAGCGCCATTGGCGGCATCGAATCCCCGCCGTCTACCCCGCTCCTCCGGGCGGGCCGGCCGAACTCCTGAGACCCGAACAAAGCGCCGAACTCGTTTTCCTTCTCCGTGTTCGCGTCCTGACCTTCCCCCGGCGGTCTGCTTTTATCCCTCGGCTGAGGTTTGCTGACGGAGTCCGCCTCGCTACCGTTTTCCGCCAGCAGGCGAAACGGATATGTCCTCGGCCTGGCGCCGCCGCCGCTGTTGTTGTTGTTGTTGTTGTCGCTCCCAGCTTCGGGACACTCCGGCGGATAACCCGCTTCATTTTCACCGGCGGCGACCCGGGAGACAAAGCCCGCCGCCGGTCTGAGGGGAGACGCGGTAGTCCTGCGCAGGGCGCCATGTTGCGAGTGAGTGTTTTGGGCTTTAGAAAGCCCCTGGATTTCCATCTTGGTATCCCTGTAGCACCGACCCGGAAAAGGCCCGCCCTTCAACGGCCGCGGCGCAGTTTACAGCAGGCCGGCTGGTGCCTTCACTGCCGCCGGGGAAATCCGAGTACTCCGGCCGAGCGTGCGGCTCGGAAGCGTTTTTACAAATAAACACAGTTCATTCAAAATACATTTTTAAATGGGAGGAGGGGGGTTGTAACCAAAGAATGAGCATGGTAACATTATTGTTTAGTTATCTGGTTTCACGTGATGTCGTAAAAATATTCTACTAAATGTCCCTGAAGATAGCAGCGGGAGAACTTCAGCGCTCTGGAAGGGACCAGTTCGTTTTAAAGACGCACAAATATGGAACATTAAGGAAATGAGCATTGTTTAAAATTTATCGGTGAAACAAAGCGTTGTGAAAACGTCTCGCTTCGAAACAAGTCACTGTGACTATTTTTCATGATTTTTTTTTCACCTAATGTCCTTTAGGTGGCAGCGCCGCTCCACATCTGACTATTATAGCGGTAAACGATAGGAAGATTTAGAAAGGCTCTGCAGCAGGACAAGGTGTATTTGGAGGGTGAAGACCGGTTCTCAGGTAAAAGGAATAAATTCATACCCTCGTTTCTGCTCCTTCTACATTAAAAAATGTGTTTCTGATTGTAAAAATAAAAAATGAAGTGTATTATTATGCCTATCTGTACCCCTTTTGATGAAAAATGGTACATAATGCTTGTCAAATGACATGTACAGAGATGTTTATTCCTATTATTACATTCAAATCTTAGTGTGCATCTCACTTTAGCACCAATATTCTTTTAATGATGGAAATTATGTCATTCTTTTAGAAAAACCTTCCCGCGCCCACTGTTCCAAACACGATACCGGTACACCAGAATCCGCTCATCTCTCAACCAAATATCTACAATGATGTATCCAATAAAGTTAAATCCATGGGATGGGTTTATTTACCTTGTTTAACCCCCTGAGATCTGAACCTCCGTGTGTCAGTGGTTTACATTAAGATGTGCATATGTGCGACCTTATTAAAAGTATCGTAGCTTGATGAAAATCTTTATTCTGTTTCAAATGTACACCTGTCTATACTCCACAATTCAAAATGTTTTAAGAAACAAATTCAAATCATGAATGTGGATTTTGGCGTCCTGTCCTTTTTTTTGAGTCAGGATCCACTTCAGAATGATTTCCCTGAATTGCTACTCTGATTGGTGCCATTTGTCATTTAAAATATGTAGACAAATCAAAATGCTGTTTCCGTGGATGAAGACTCAGGTGCATCATTTTGATTATACACCACGGGCTTCTCTTCCTGCTCATTTCAATTCAAGGAAATAATTTCTTCCTGAAGACGCGCAGCAATCAGACTCACTCAAGGTTCATACAACCCCTTTTTTAATGACTTTATTCTGTCCCTTATCGGCAAAAGCTATAAAATACTTACAAACTTATAAATACAGCATGAACAACACAAATGGAAACACATTTGGAACATCAGAAGGACAGAACCAAAGGTAAACTTCCGACAAAAGTATTCTGTACACCGACCCAGGTCATACCTCCATCGGTGTAGTTACTGTGTCGAACTGATACTGTACAACAATGTATAGAAAGATCAACATGCGTCATACAAAAGTGTGCCATAGGACTTGACATGCATGCAGTTGGTGAAAGTATCCTATTATTATGTGGTATTCTATCGAGGTGGAAGGATCTCCTGCACACACACACACACACACACACACACACACAGGAATGTTGTCTTCAGATTTGGATAAAGATACATATACATCTTTTTTTTTGTTGGCAGCGTGTCAGCCAATATGTAAAGCATGCAAAGTAACACAAACCCCTTGTGTTGTCCTATAAAAATATAGAGTCCTTCCTCGACCGAGCTTGTGGGATTATGATGGGAATAAGGCCACATATCCATTTCCTTTCCATTTAAATATCCCGCGTTCTGAGTCGTCTGTTGTTATGGTTAGCAGTGTGAGAAATGTATTTCACAGTGAAAAAAAAAGATGATAGAATGAGAAATAAATCATATGGGGAAACATTTGAATCTTTATTGGGGAGAGCGTTATTATTATTTTTTTATATTTTTTTAACCCTTTCTTGTACTTTTTATGCAATTCCATGATAAACGTGAGGGTAATTTCCTGCAGATTTTCAGTTCATCTCTTACTCAATTATGGTAATTTTCTGGAAATTCCCCACTGATCTTGTTTTTTTAAAGTTGATTTTCCATGACGTGTGATGGTTTTGTGATGTCTTTTTATATTAATTTATTGTAACTTTCATATAACATTTGCTGATTTCCAACTTCCTAAACTAATTCTGAGTGGGGAAACATCCTTGATTTTTCTTAAACGCACTTGATTAATACATTACCTCCCCAGGTTTTTTGTTAACAGTCAGCCTTGAACGTCAACTTGCTTCAATGGGTCAGAAATGCATAATTTTAGAGGTCTAGAATCCATTTTCTTTTTCTTTTTGTTCAACTCAAAATGAGGTGTAGACTCTTAACAAATCAGCCTGAAAAAGACAGAGACTGGAAATCCCCTCTGCTGCCCAGAGGAGCTTAGAACACAAGAGAAGGTTTATGTTTTCTGGCAAACCGTACTTTCTGAGATAGCATTCATACAAGATTGTATTTATTTTATGACTTCAAGCTGCTGGTTCTTCTTGTCATTTGAGTCTGTTTTTACTGTTTTTACTGTCTGGTAGGTGCTATTTTTTGTTACAAGCAGGCGTTCACAGAGTGGGACACACAAATGGGGGGGGGGGTCAGAAAAATAAATAAAAAAATAAAAACAAATAAGAAAACAAAGCTATTGAAGCAATAAATCATAAAAAAATCCACCAAGCAAATTCATCTAAATTATTAGTAAATTCCATCCATGAGTTGGAAATAATTAACAATGACCAAATAACTAAATAAGATGAAAAAGCACCTGAAAGAATCAAAGTAAAGTTTTTTGCTTTGCTTTTTTTTGTGACAAGTTATCTAAAATTTCCCAATCTACAAGCATTCATATGAAAGACTTTTATCAAGAAAAAAAAAGATACATTAAATAAATATAAGCAAGAAAGTTTCCAAAAGAGATAAAAGAATCATCTAAAAATTGCAAGAAATTATGTAAACATTTATGATCACAAAGTGTGTGTGTGTGTATGTGCCTTGCTTTCACCAGCCCCTGGTACTTTTATGGACATATGGACATCTTTATGGTCCGGATATATAAGTTCCCTGTACAACCCAGCTGCAGTGTAATTGTGTCTGCAGCAACTGTTGCTTCAATGCCATGTGTGTAAATGAAGAATCCAGCCTGTCATATTAGATCTCAGGGTCTCGGCTGTAACTCCCGCTGTTTCTGGTCTTTCTTGCTCAGTGCTTCGTTTTCCATTGTTTTATCTCCTTACACTTTGGAGGCCGACTCTCATGACGCTCCCATCCAACAGCACAGGAGACGCTAGCCTTAATTCTACATGACGTTTCCTTCCTCTCGCGGTCACTTTTAAATGATGCACCATTCTCCCGTGGCCACAAACACGCGTCCTAGTGTGTTTGTCTGGATGTTATTTACAACTACGCTTCGACTCGGAATAAAATGCTGATCAAATATTCAGCTGCATGGTAGATGTGTATTATTAATAGCCTGAATTTTTTTGAAGTGCGAGGTTAGTAACAGTGTTGAATTTGACAAAACATGGTAAGTCATTTTAGATATTCCGTTTTGTCCCTGTTTCTTACAGGACTGACCTCTAATACTGTCATTTATTGTATGCTGAAACTGGCATGTCAGGTGACAGATAGAACATACATACATATAAAAATAATAATGATTAGATATAAAGTATTGTATGGAGGCTGCAGCACCAATTCATTATACAGGTAACAGTTAACCCCTGTTTATGGCATTACTTTTAAATGACCTATTTCAACTGTGGTTGTTACAAAGATCAAGAAACTGTAAAAATCATCAACAAATGTTGTTTTTGTTGCAAATTACAGGGTCAAGATCATGTTCAGTCAATATATTTGAATAATAGAAAGTCCACCTTTGATTTGACACTGACGCCACAGGCAACTCAAAAGAAATAATTTTCAAAAAAGAAATAAACTATAAATCAGCTGGAAAGCCCTTGAAAACAAGTTGCTCATGAGAAAATTGCAATAATTTATTTCATTATTAAGATTATCAATGATAAGAATGATAATGAAAATGATAATAAGAAGAAATCATTAATATTTGGCAATAATGTGTCCAAAAATGAGCAAGAAATCACATGAAATTAAGCATGAGACATCTAAATCTGAAGCATGAGATCATATAAATGATCATCTTAAACGTAAATACAAACATACTTTCAAATGAGTTTGAGATCTACTTAAATGTGTTAGACATCATTTAAAAGTCAACAAGAGAGCACCTCAAAATCTGAAAATATGCTAATAATCACAAAACAAGATAATAATAATCTGGAAAAACTGTGAGTGAAAGAAAGGGGTTAAATGTATCTGTGGCTGTTGTGTTTGTGCAGATGACATTTATAATTGATATCCATTTTTAATTTGAATTACGGTGTTCACTCTAATTGCTAGAGATTTATGCTTCTCTTTTTTCCCCTTGTTCCTTTGTCTATAAAATATAAAGGCACAAATAAATAAATGTTTAGGGACCGCCTCAGCTGACGAGCAAACCAAACCGCACATCCCATCTTCTCAAAAGCAGACCTGGTCATCACAACAGAACTGCGGCCGGGCCAAAGTTCCCTTGATAATTTCACACTGCCTTGGCTACAACAACGTTCTGCATCCTGTTCATTTTGAGCTCACTCTGGACCGCCGGGGAACAACCTCATGAAAGATTCAGCCCGGGAGAGAGACGGGGACAGGCTAGCGAAACCTTGTCTGCACGTTCTCAGCTTTGCCTGCCCGGATGAAATAATCTTCGGCTCATTAAACTGCACACTGTTTTCTTGTTTTTTTTTTTTGTAGTGACGCAAAGGGCTCTGGAACGGGAAGCATTTGAAGTTGCCTCTCGAATTCTTGCTTTCAGGAAGTTGTGCCCTTTTGTTGATGTCTGTGTGGGCCAAGTAGATGACCTTGAGATATGGAGCACATATGAGAAAACTTATTTGAATTTCATTCCTAGCATACATTTTAATGAGCAATGAAACAACACCAGGCGTCCAGTGGCTGCTGAATGTTAAACCCGGACTGGGTTTCATATCTGCGGCTCTATTTTCTGACTGCCTGCGTTGCTGATTTAAATGCCTCAAGCTGAGTCTGCATGTGTGCGTGTGTGCACGTGCGTGTGCTCGGGGGTTAGACCTTATCACAAATGAATCCTGTTTTTTAAAACCACGGTAATTCACTGCATGAACAAAAGAATTTGTGTTAACATAAAAATGAACGACATTTTGCCATTAGCTTTTACTGGGTTTCCATTCGAATGCATGATGAGATTGAACAAATTTTGATCGTATCAAAACAGAGCAAAAAATGAGTGGTTGTGTGTGTGTGTGTGTGTGTGTGTGTGTGTGTGTGTGTGTGTGTGTGTGTGTGTGTGTATGTGTGTGTTGTCATCACCACAACAGTTATCTTGACTTGGATGACTGTGCTACATAATGGATGGATTATAATCAGAATGCACACTCATGCAGATGATGTTTTTAAAATACATAGCTGCATTTTAGCTGTCGCTTCCTGTTTGATACGGCCATTATATTTATGCGGAGGGCTTAGCGTGACCCCATTTTTAAATCAGTTTTCTATACCTCTGATAGCATTCACCTTGCAGCATGAGATCAACTTCCCGACTTTCTCCAAGCATTGAAGTGTCAATATTTAAAATTTTTTTCTTTTCTTTTTTTTTTTTTTTATTTAAAGTTTGTTTTCAGTCAGGTTTCCGGTACACAAACTGAACATGCATAAAATCAACAAAGTCCCCCACTCGATGCTACCCCGTGTTATATACTGTATCATATTAGCTCAATAAACAGTCATATAACTGCTATCTGACAAAAAAACACTTCTCCAAACTAAAAAGCATTTAAATTTTAAAGTTAAGTCATTCATTATTATAAATAAACTCAAATTTGACAACAATATAACCAACCTCCAGCCATAACATTGCGAGTTTTCTTTGCAAATAATTCATTCTCACATTCTGTCACCTGAAATTTCAACAACTCTTCCTTCCTTATATGACCTCTGATGAAGATGTGCAAGGGCAGCGTCTTGAAGCTATTTGAAAAGTGTTGATTTTTGTTTTGCACTACTTTGTTCATTGTTATTGAGTGTAAGCAGTGGTGTACTGAAGTTGTTTCAATTGCTGTCAATTTTTCTCAGTCCATTTTAAATGAACTCCGCTTCAGTGCATTTACATTCTAAATGTGTTCTTACCTCCGTCAAAACCAGCTACAAGAACCTTTGAGCAGTTTTGGACTCAACACGTGGTGCTATGCTAGGAGGACAGCTTTGTTTACATTTACCGTTTGTACTTTGTTTGGTTTGTGTTGTTTTTGGGAACTTTTTAACCTTCATTTTGACTCCCAGTGTAGGTCTTTATTATTTACTTTGTATTTTCACTTTCCAAGATCAGGATTTTACCACTGTGTTCACGTAGGTGAATGTCATTGGCACTTATGTACATTATGTGAATTCAGAATTACAGCGAAAATCATGTTACATTGTGCCGTAGGAATGAAATTCTAACGTAAGTCAAAGACCTGTATTTTGTGACGCTCCCATTCAGATAATGTTGCTGTTCTGGGTGTGAGATGGACTCTTTGGTGTACTGCAAGAACATTGTTGTTGTCGTTGATCCATGTTGGCCCAGTTGAAATACCGCCTGTGTAAACAGTACGAAACCAACAAAGCAGCTCAAACTAAAATAATCCAGCAAGAGATGCGTGAGATATGGTGTGTACTTCCATCACCTCCCCAGAAAATGTGCTACACAAATTCACACGGAGCTACTCAGTCAGCAGATGTGGGCCGGTGTCATCCGGTCACGGTGATAAATCTGAATTTGCAACCCAAATAAAAGATGAGACAGCGTGGATAGCCAAAACAGACCGATCACGATGAAAGTGAACCAACTCAACTCATCCAGATTAAGCTTTTCAATTTCCAATTGATTTGACATCAAACATTTGCCACTGTTTGCCCTTTTGAGTGGTAACATTCTTTTTTTTTGTGGCTGCTAATTTCAGCATCGCTAACCTGCTATCATCTATGTGAAATAAAACCGAACTTTGACCGCTTGGACTTTTTGGGTCACCTATCTACTACACATAACATTTGAAAGACCCCCGACCCACAGAAAGATATTACAACATAATCTGGACTCTATTTACCGTAAAGAGATGAGGATCCTGACCAGTGAAGGTCTCTGTTAAGACATCGGACCCTTTGGTTTCCATGGACCCCAAAGATGCTCTTGGACACTTCCAGTGCTGCAACATCAGTCTGGACTCAATCACTCACCATGTTACGCAAATATTTGTGCTGTTATCTGTTGCTACAGAATGTAGATGGCTAATTCTTGACTCACTCACGTATTGCGTCGTCCTCCTTTTGAGTTGTTGCTCGACTGTATTGTTCATACAACCGGGGACTGCAAAGAGCATTTCCAGGTGTAGCCTATCGACGTTTCTTATCTTTCTCCGGCATTACCGAGTTCACCTTTCCATGTAGTGTCTGAATCTTTGCAGACGAGTGCATTGTCCCCGTGGAGGTCGTGAAGTGATTGGTGCCACGTGCAGAAAGCAGATCAAAAGTGTGTTTTCTGCAGATTCCTGACCAAATATTGTTGGGAGTAATCCTCTTACAGGATGTGTATTCATCAGATTGGTGCCTCTCAGTTGGAAAAAGAGTCTCAATTGACTCGTTTCCTGTAAACAAACCCTGAAACCATGCAAAACACTCAAGCGCACACACACACACACATGCTAGGATCACTGACTGCCATACTTCTCCATCTGCTGTCCTTGTTTCAGGCATTGGTTTTGCGTGCCTTGGGGGCAGGAGTGGAGGTCGCAGTAGTGGTGGCCATCGTTGGGGAATCCGAAGTGGCAGGCAGCGGGGGTCGCGGCTCGATCCCTCGGCTCTTCATGAAGGACAACAGCTGATCTGGGATCTCTGCGAGGACATCCTTGGCCAGCCGGGCCATACTGAGGACCTGGTTTCCCGATCGGTCTATGTAGTCCCGGAAAGGAACGAACTGGGTGAAGATGAGAACGGAAAGGAAAAATAAATTTAAATTCATGAATTCTGAGATATTATTGCGGCTGAAAACAGCGCAGCAGAATTTTGATTAGGGTAAACCGGAAGTGTTTATATCTCCACAGTGTATTCATCTCTTGCTTTCCATGAGATGATCTCTTCATTGTAAAAAAAAAAAATAGCCGTCTTGTCTATCTTATATAACTTGCCTATAGAATATCAGACATACATATAGAGGGTAATGCTGTTCCCTTACCTTTTTCTATGGTAATAACAAGATTTTCCTCTAGAGAGCTGGAAAGAAAATCTTTCCAACACTGAATTAACCCTTTAAAGGTTATTTATTTAAGTTTGAGAAAAATCTGAATCAGAAGCAGCTGCTGTCTCAACCTTGTATATAAGTGTGTTGCCAAAACCAAGTGCTTTTGTTCACCAAAATTCTGAACTATTTAGCTGGATTTACAACAAAACAACTTTGAGTAATTCAGCCCATAAATCTAATTCAGTAGTTTTGTTACCTAAATCAAACCAAGTAAATCAGTTGGCTGACGTCAACAAAATTGTTACGATTCATATATTCTCCTGCATGTTTGTTTGAAGGAAGAATAGATTGTTAAATTCTTTGAATAGCTTTGTCGCCCGGGCATACAGGACTGTCTCTGAAAATTAGAATATTGTGATAAATTTTTACATCTTCTGTAATGCAATTAAAAAAACAAAAATTACTTTTTCATGATATTCCAATATTTTGAGATAGGATTTTTGAGTTTTCTTAAGATGTAAGCCATAATCACCAATATTAAAATAATAAAAGGCTTGCAATATTTCAGTTGATTTGTAATGAATCCAGAGTGTATGACATTTTTGTTTTTGAAATTGCATCACAGAAGATAAAGAACTTGATCACAATATCGTAATTTTCTGAGACAGTCCTGTAAATCCATAAATGGAATCAGTATCAAGACACTTCTGACGGCAGGCACACCTGAGGTCAATGCGAGCCAATCGTAATCAATAATTGATCTCCGGCAGACTGATTCAGTCCAACCTAAAAGCCCCAAACTGATAGATTAGCTGGACAGCTGTCATTTTGCTCTGATATAATGTAGTGTGCGAAGACTCACTTCGGCAAACATAAAGGAAGGTCAAATGAGGAGCATGACATACCTGCACAATGTCTCGCTCTGCGAAACGTCCTCGGGAGGAAACTCTAACCTCATCACCATCCAGCTCCTCCATAGCTGCAAAAGTGGACAACAAAGAGTTAGCGCACTGTTGTCTCAAAGCCAAGGGCACTAGAATTACTAGAAAGTCAACGTTTGACCCTTAAGGTCATCTCTGACTCAAAGAGCAGCTTTTCAATACATCAAAAACATCTGAGCTGTTAGTCAACTAACATAGCATGTACCGTACATCGGTTGGCTGTGTAAGAGGAGCTAATTTTTAATACCAGCAGAAATTCATCTTTCTAAAAAGGAAACCGAATCACGCTCGGCATACATTTTCACATAATTTATGTTTGAGATTCAAGTTTAGCTTTAAAATGGGGGATTTTTTTAAATGCCACTAGTTTGGAAAGAATGAGTCATTGGTTCTCACCAATGCATTTCACTAGTTATTCAACTTGCTCATTCACCAACAATGGTTATCTAACACTGGATTAGAGCTGTGTGTGTGTGTGTGTGTGTGTGTGTGTGTTTGTATGACGGCTTGCATCATCCCCTTTTTACCACAAGCCTATATAATAATCACTTGGTTAATGGACAGACAGTTTTATACATTGAGTCTTACTGAATAAGACCGTGGCAGGATTTGATACTTTCGAATAAACCCCCCTTTGAAATGTGCAGTCACAAAGAGATGGTCATAAGTCTCTGTGCATAAATCAGGGCATTGTTTTCCATGAAAGTTAATGGGTTATTTTGTGCATGGAGTGGCAGATTTAGCACACATTGCAAGGGCATTCTTTGTTATGATATTTCAAAGGAAAAATGCACTTTAAGTGTAAGGGGGCTTTTCCAAATGTATACCACATGCCAAATGATCACTTTGGACCTTTTGCTAAAAACATGCAAAAACTAGACAGAGAGCGATCATGAGGCTACGGTTAAATACTAACAACAAATTGCACTAAGCTATGCTAAAACAAGACGAGAGCCCTGTTCAATGATCCCATTAGCCTTTTCAATGGCATCCAGCTAAAGACTAACATATACATTAATCACAACAGACTTCAGTGGTTAAGTCATTACACCATATATTTTAGAGTTTTTTCTGTGCAATGATCTAAACATCTCCCCACAAGGATGGGTGTTTTTTTTTTTTCTTTTTTTCAAAAAATAGTGAAAAACAAAGGTCTGGTTTCTGAGGTCTGCTATATCTCTATGTTCAGATGCTTACAATGAAACTGAAAATGGTTTCACATTTTATACAAGATAATTGCTTGTATGGCAAATTGACACTGCAATTTAATACAACATTTTCCCCCCCATTTTTTTTGTTTGACAGAATAATCCCCACTTTACTTATTGTATGGATTCTATTTGGTTGACATACTCGCAATGCAACCCATCCGCCAGGTGTTGCGTAGGAACTTTGTTGCAACTGCACCCCGAAGCTGCACGCCCCAAGAGATGCGTCGGTCTGGTAACCTCCCGTCTCTCTTAACAACGTATTCTTTTCATGTTTCTCATCAGTTGACGCACCGGAAAGAGGAAACTGTGCCACTTTTAATTTTACAGCCTAACACACATCCTATACAAACTCGCCTGAGGGTTCACAGACTTTTCAACACGACCTCCACCCCAGGTGACCTGGATTCAGATCAAACATAAACAAATCTTCCTTCTCTTGAAAGCCTTCATACATCTACTGTTGTATGTGCAGCATAATTCTACTGGAATATATATTGAGATTTTGAAGGATAGTAACAAGTCAAGTATGTCAAATCAAAGTGTTGCACTTATTAGAGCTGCATTAAACTGGAAACCACAGGGAATTCATTTCACTTTAAATGATGCACAGTGATGGGCTACTTTAGTTTCTTTATTCTGTTTTTAATGTTGTTCAGCGCCAGTTTTTGCACCATAGAAAACCCAGATGTGTTCATTATCCCCCGAAAAAAGGAAACAAACCAACTACACTAAATCATTTAATAAGATATGCCTTTTAATATTGCCTCCTTGTCAGTTTCTAATTAAATAAATGTTTTTCTTTGTTGACTCGCCAAAGCCAGAAAAAACCCCTCCGCTGTTAGCAAATTATTTTGTGGTACTCCAAGTAATTCTGTAAGCCTTCAGGCAGCTGTAGCCCAGTTGGTAGAGCGGGCATCCCTCCAGTTGGAAGGTTTGCGGTCCGATTCCCGGTTGAAGCGTCGTTGAGCAGGATGCTAAAACCCCCAGTTACTCCCGATTGCCTGGCGTCCGCCTCGTATGGCAGCTCTGCCACCATTGGTGCATGAGCTTGCACGTGAATGTGATCCAGTGTGAAGCGCTTTGGAACTGCAAGGGGATTATAGCGATCATTTACCATCATTGTGAGACTTCACCCCGCAGACTATCTCCGGCTTGCCATTTCCTCGATTCAATGCTTATCAGCACCTCGACTTGCGTGTTTGGCAATTGGTGGCACTTCAAATTCTATTTGAACATTTCAGTGGGAGCTATCAATTTGAATAAAAGCCTCACATACGACTGTCTCTTATAAAAGTTGAAGGTTGGGGCCATGCTTGCTTTCATTTTGGACCAATTGAGAGGATACTCAAGTCTTTTTAATGTCGGTGTTGCACAGGCAGGCACTCAAAAAACACCGTTATATTCCGTTCAAGGAACTACAATCCTCCGGGGGGACTTTTTAGATTTGCATTCACGCAGGCAATATGAGACCACGGTAGGGACCAATGTGATGCAAGCATCTGAGATGTGCACATTCAAAACTAATCATGATCTAGACGTCGGCAATAACAACCTTGGACTGTCAATTCAGTTTAAGCGCTTTTATTTTCTGTTGCAATACTGTTTCACTTGTAAAAAAAAAAACAAAACAAAAAAACAGCCGTTAGCTTACTTCGTACTTATTTTGGTGATAAAAAATGCAATGTTCCACCATGAGCCCTCAAAAACTCATGTGGTGTAGCAGGCTAGAAGAGCTTGGACCTCTTTGTCGGTCCATTTCTCACTGGTTTTGTCTATTTTGTTGCAAGAAAACAGTCAAATTAGTTTTTAAAAATAGCTCACCACAAGAGGTATCCGGTAATAGTTTATTTCTTAATTCATGGTTTATGAATTCTACCAGTCACCAAGCAGCTATGCCATAAAAGTTCCATATGGAACCGTAAAAAGACCCTTCCTCTGAGTAGGAGTGAAAACTGCAAGGAACTGCACGGAGAAACAATCTAGTTCCTGAGCAGGTTCTAGGAACTGCAAAAACGTTTTTCCAGTGTGTCCATGTGGCTTGTCAGAAATAATCATCGTTAAACCTCAATGGGACTCACCACTTGGACTATCTGTGTTAAATTGCGGTCCCGCAAACAGAATTAATTTGATAATTCATCCCGTTGCTTTTATTATTTCCGAATCGCCTTCAAACAGTTTCGGCTTCTTCTGCTTTGTAATGGACATTGAATTGGCTGGATTTGGCGGAGGCCGAGTTCCGGATGCAGATTTTTACAGGGAGGCGAAGTTGATGAGCCGGGTTGGGACGGATTTAGAGGAACATCTTTGGAAGTTTGCTTTAATTTAATCCCACAGCACCGACAAGGAACCCTGGTGCTTCTGCTTTCTGCCGCTGACATTGATGTATTCGTCAGACAGGATGCGTCTCCCTACCACCATGAAGAAAATCTTCCCATCTACATTAAGTAGAGCAATACCTCTAAAATAGGAAATGCTATGCTATTTTTTTTTCTATCCACACTTCATGCAAATGGCATGGCTTCTATTTTCCATGCAATCATTACTGTTTTCCTTCCCCTCAGTGTTCGAACAGGGTGGCTGTCATCAAGTTGTTGATAGAGGAGATCAGAAAGCTCCGGCAAATTGGTCTCCAGGTTCCCAGTCTTCCCCGCCTCCATTATAACTTGCCATTTACATGAAGGCTTTTTGCAGTTTGCTCGCACCCTTTCCTGTCTATCTCTGTGCTTGCGTTCTGCTGTTCACAGGCTGGCAAACCATAATTCCCTCTGTTCCCTGAGCGCCGACCACGGCCTTTCTTTGCTCTCCACTTTCTCATTCACCATCTTCATTGAGAGTCCTCTTTACTGCTACGTCACTCCAAATCTCTCCCAGGTTTAGCCAAAAATTATGTTGGCAAACAAGTTAAGTTTGGTGGTTTTACTGGCAGGCGGGATTTTTTTTTTTTTTTGTTGCAGCTCTGGGTTTTTGGCCAAATGACCGATGGACTACATACAGGTTTTCACTTGTTATCCATTGACATCTGAATCCACGGACTTTGCTCCCATTGTTTATGATGCCGTGCCCGCTGGGATGGCTGATACGGCGTTTCTATCGTCATGTGTAATGGCAGGCTCGGCCGCATAATGGCATTTTTAATTCACGAGCAGCACCAACTCACTGGGCACAAAAGGAATCTGTACTCTCCACTTTGATTAATAGCAACGAGGTTTCCAGTAGTGATAAAGGATACCAGCTTCTTTTTTTCTTCTCGATGTGAGAGGAAGTTTTATCGAAGTTAATTTAATAATTTGCACTTTGCTCAAATGCATGACGAAGCACTAAAGCCCTTTGGCGGGACAAATTTATTTATTCGCCATGTTATCGATTTACCTGGCAACTCAAAGCGCTTCTCACTTCAGAGAAATAAATGTGAGGGGAAAAACCACCCTACTGAACGCAACTGAAATCTTAGACGTGCACAAAGCAAGAGCATCGTGAGTGTCAGCTGAAAAGAAACAAGGTCTTATATTTGAATTTGAAAGTGTTCTACCAGCCACCCGTTCCCTATATTAGAAATATCACAGCCATATGAAAACTGGCGAAACTTTTTGTATTTGCCTTTATGTGAAACATGCTGCATTGCTGTGAGGGGGAGTCACACGCGCTTGCAAGGAAATTAAAAAAAAAAAAAAACAGATTTCTCTCGACATTATATTTGCCTTTCAAGACGGGCAAAAAATCTATATATTTTTGCCATCTTTAGGATTAGTTGCTGCTTCCGTGTTTAAGATATTGCACCATAGTTTTGAATGGCAACACAAAAAGATCTAAGTGATGAGCAGCTAAATGCCCGTCATCTGTTTGCTGATTATAAAAAGGGATACGAGCCCCTTCCTCGGTTATTAAAATGTGTCGAAATAGAGACAGATTTCAACCATTTCGAAGCTTCCAAGCGTCTGAAGGTTGGATATGAGAAATTACCAGTAATATGCATTAATGGGTGTAGAAACATGCACTGCATATGTATTATTAAACTCAGGATTACAGAAAAGTGATGACCGATATCTTGGATAATTAGTTTCTTATTAAAGTTTCCGCTAAAAGTAACATTTAGAGCCTAAACAACTGGATTTTGGGGTCTGAAGCTAATATCAGTATTTGGCGGATACAGGGACGATTAGTTAACTGATGAGCACCTTGCATGGCAGCTCCGCTGTGAACGGGTGGTTACTAACTTTTGTAATGTGCTTTTAAAATGCAAGATGCGAAAGCGTTATTTACAGTAAGTCAAGACCGTTTCCTCAGATTATACCCAATACTCAGATACAGTTAGTTCGACGAACACGTAGCTGATTTTTTGGCATTTCGTTTTCACAGCAGGAAGGGTCCTGGTTCTTTCGGTAGTGGAGTGCTACCACTATCTTACAGCCTCACTCATAAGCACATTTCATGCCCTAACTTCGTTCTCTATTTTTATCTTTGTTGGTCTCAGCCGTTTCGCATCCTGTATATGTATATGTTTTTATCCTTGTTATTGTCATTTCGGTTGTCTATTCTCACCCTTGCTATCTTTTTTTTTCCCTCCCCATTGTGTTGTCTATTCTTATCCTTGTTATTGTTGTTCATTCTACTGTCTATTTATTTGTGGATGTCTTTTACAATCCTTTAACTGTCTCTCTTTATATATTTATACCCGTATTTATTGATACTGCAATTTTTATGCTGCTGTGACACATACTTTCCCCTATGGGGATCAATAAAATAGCTTAAGATTCGTGGAAAACTATCATCTCACTCCTGCTCACGTCTAAAGGCTTGATTTTAGAGTTTCTTTACAAAGACTTTGTATCTTACATGGATTCTTTCAGCATTTTTTTCCACACCATGCAATGTTTTCAGCAGGTGTTTGCAGATCTTCTGCTACTTCAATCCATCACTTTTCATTCTACGCTCAGTTGTGATACGTTGGAGAGTTGACATCGTACGAGCCTGGCTGTTCTGCCCGCAGCTCTGCCATCCAGTCCTCTTTCTGGACTCTCTGTACCGATTAGCTCGTCCTCCAGCGTTCCCGTTCACCCGTACTGCAAACAACATCTCTGCCTCCAATACCGCTCAGGTGATCGTTTGTCTTCCTGTTTCTGGTTAAGTATGAGCTCATCTATTGGTTGTAGTTTGTGTTACATCACCGTAAACACTAAAAGACTATATCAAAAACATTTGATACAGCGGTAAGCCCAAGACCGGGAAAAGACCAAATTTAAAACATTTCAAATAACCACCTTTTACTTAGCGACCGAGATGAGGGGAATACGCCGCAACTCCAGTAAAACATCCAAGATTTCCTTCTAACTTTCAGTTTTAGTTTAGGACTGTCAAAATGTTTAGGTGTAAGCGCAGCATAAGTTGTGTGAATGGTTGCTTGTCGTCTCCCCAGCCTTGAGTGCAGGATAAGCAGTATAGAGAATGGATAAGTGAATACTTTTCATTTTAACTGTGAAGCCATATACAAGCAGTAAAATTAATCCACACTCATCATAACAGAACAGAAATTGAGGTTAGAGCGGCAATTTTCCTGCCATCCATCCTGCTCCACAATCACACATTAATATTTTGAAGGGGCGGAAATTTGAAGTCCTCTAGAGCAGCTCCGGGGGAATCCTCTTAAGACGATCGGCTGCGTGAGCCAGTTTAAATAACTACTACTGTCAACAGGCCCGAACACAAGAAAAGCCAAATTTAATACATTTTCAAGGGCAGCGGAACACGCAAATGACATGTTGTCCCGTAATGCATTTAAAATCACTTTACTACTTTACATTGGGGGCATTGAATAGTTACATCTTGCAGATATTGTACTTTTGTTTGCATCTCCATAAAGACATTACCAAAGGAGATTAATGGTGCATCACGGAAGACTGCAAACAGTCTGGATGTCTTTTTTTTTCGTCTTTCTTTATTAAAATGTTTTTGACTTGGCTTTGCATTGGCAAAATCTATTTCAAATGGAAGACAAACAAACCAGCATGAGAGGGCAGAGGAAACCAGTGAGGGAGTGATGAAACGCCGCCGGATTCGAAACATTGAAATTCGATTTGATCACGTCCCCCCCGGAGGCCCGTCTCCAACTGTCGAGGGGTGGTTTTCCCACCCGCTCCCCACCCAGACCCCACACGTGACTCATGCTGTCCGTCCCGCTGGGCGATTGCGTTGCACTTTTTGAAGCTTGTCATGCGTCGCCGGGGGGCAAATGAGATCAAGTGGCGCGTATCAAGTGAACACTTGAGCGACGGTATCCGCTAAACGTTCGGTGGATCAGAGGGATTCCGGCCACACGCAGGATGATTCGTTGCTCCCGGCGGGGGAGCATTTCCATTTTCGCCCTCAGATTCACTCTGGATTCTACATATGAACTTGTCACTCTCCGCACAACTTGGCGACCTCGATTTTAATTATTAGGTCGAAGGGTCTCCACTTATAGAGTGCCTTCTCCTTGAGTGCTTTTATATTGCATTTTATTCACCCACTCATAAGCACACTCACGCACCGATTGGAGCACAGCTGCTATGTATTGCGAGGCTTACACCTTACGATTTTTAAGTCAATATAATAAATTCACGGTTGTAGGGAAGTCAGAGTTGAAGCGGAGTCTTAGCAGCTCCTGTCCTCTGTCATTAAGTGTGAGCTGGTAACTTTATGTCTTAGCGCAGTTGTAGATCAGTCTTTTCCTAGTTGTAGGACTTATGACAATATCCAACATGCTTTATATTATCACAGCTTTACGTCACCTTAGAGACCAAATTGACAACCAATAGATGAGCTCCGACAAAACCGGAAACAGGAAATCTGGTAGACAAACAATCACCAGAGCGGTTTTGGTGGCAGAGACGGTATTTGGTTGCAGGATGGATGAGCAGCAATCGCGAAGATTCATTTTATCTAATGTACCTTATTGATGTGAGAGTTACTGCACTTTATTTGTATCTCATTTTTATTTTACCTTTATTTATTTATAGTGTAGTGGACACTAAGGGGCATGGCCTCTCACTCCACGGGACTGGGGGCTGGGATGTCGTTTTCTTCCCGGGTTTTTTGGTTTACATAAGTTTGTTGTTAGTTTTGTGTTGGTCTCAGAGGAATAAAGTTGGAACTTTCCTTTGTCTCTGCAATCCTTCCTTCTCACACCATAATACTTATCTTATACTTTCATAGATGTTCAACTGCTCGAGGTACCCCTTGTGCCCTCCAATTGCCCCTCAACGACAAATAAAGTTTCTCTGATTTTAATTCTGATTGTTGGACTGAAATAGCAGAGGCTCTGCAGATACCCGGTGAAAACATTGCATGGTGGCAAAAAAGGCTGAAAGAATCTCCTAGTTTTCCACAAGTCTTAAGTCTTTAGATGAGAGACCCAGAGTCTTTCATCTAAAATAACTTAAGACTCTTAAAAACTAGTCTTACGATATGAGCTGGTGTGAGTTGATAGTTTTAGTTTGAACAAAATATTTAGTCAAATTTTTTTTCTCCAAAAATGTGTTTGAATGCATTTATACAAACCTTTGGGCGATCAAAAGTGACTGAGAAACAGTTTTAGGAACATGGTCAAAAAAAAAAATATGATGTATGTTGTTGAAATTATTTTTAAAAGGTTAGAAGATCTGGCTACCGAATCGCCAAGGTCAAAGTCCTGGTGTTCCTCGCCGCATTTCTAATTTGTTGTCAGGAACAAACACAGGAAAACACGGCAATTGTAGTCATGGAAACAAGTGGTTGGACCAATGGGCAATCAGAATAGAGGGACCCTTGATCGAAACAAAAACGGGGCTGCGTACGCAATACAATACATCCCATCATTCATTGGTTGAGACCATGTTGGACCAGATATGCTTTAATGTTGCACTCCAAATCATCCAAGGAAATAAATGTGGAAATCAGCTTGGCAAGTGAAAGTAAGAAAATTAAGTTCTCCGAAGAGCACTTGAATGAATCATGTGTTGTGACTGTTTAAGCAGAATGTTTTTTTTTCACCTGAAAATATAAAAAATGACTAAGAATAATATGTATGCAAATATGCAGACGACACCCCGGAAATCACAAAACTGACAATTAAAGCGTTGAGATGAATAAATTATCGAGATTATATTTACATTTGACAGGCTGTTACGATTTAATTTCACTTTCAGTCTAATCTCAGTATTTTCATTAAAATACATCTGGATGGCTGACTTTGTGCTGCTACTGCTTCTAGACACACTCAGGGGAGTCGAATTGATGAAATAAAGGTGAAGGGCTTGCTTACATTGATGTGCACGTACACACACTTACCATCAAACTCAGCAGGGCCAACTCCCACTATGATGATGGACATGGGCAGGGAGGCAGCCTGCAGAGAGACCAGGCTTTCATAAGTCTGCGTTAGATCTACAGGATCCTTGGCAACATGAGAAAAAATATAAAACAAGACTCCACAGAAGACATATCTATTGGTAATAACTATAATTCCTAAAACATATTTAGGTATTTGCTAATTTTCTGTTGTGCACTGTGATGTATGTAGCAAATTAATTTTAGGGATGTCATTATGTATTAAATAAATTTTGAAACCATGTTTTTATTTTTACTGTTTCTGTGTTTGGTGACTAAATGCCAGCATAATAATCCAACCACAGCCACATTCACATCTTTATTGCTATTTTTTTAAATTGATTTGTGGTTTTAATTAAACAGTTTTATTGTAACATTTAAAAGTTAATTTCTCGAAAATTTCTCACGTTTGGAGAGTAGTTTAAAGGACATTTATTGGTGAATATTATGACAAATGATCATTATCATTTTGCTTATACTAATACATCATTTGCTCGTCTTCTTCCCTCTTTCAAAGCAATGAAGAACCAACCTAAGAATCCAGATGTGAACATCTGTGCAGATTTTTAATAAAGTTTTATTATGAAATTCTTATTTGTGACAACAACTGTTACTACTAATACTACTGCTGCTGTCAATAATTATAATATAGAAATAATGTTGATTATCAACATAATTGTTAAATAAATACACTCATATTCTTCTTATTATTACTAATAAGAATTATCTATACTACTAAGAATTGTTTATTAATCATTTATTATCATCATTATCATTTTTGATTTATATTGCGCTTTTTGCACACAGAGAACTTAACAGTGTTGCAGAAGGCAACCAAAAATAAAATAAATAAATTCGTAAAGTATCAAATAAATAATCTCAGTCAATCGATCAAGGTGACTTGTGGTATTTTGAGCGGGCCATAAGACATTTATCAAAAAGATTAGATTTTTGATTCAAACTGTTCTGATTCACGGTTACAATACTCACATTGACCACGGCCTCTTTGGTTTGAGCCATGTCTGAGATGACACCGTCGGTGATAATCAGCAGAACGAAGTACTGTGAGCCATCGGTCACCTCTGCTGCACACCTGTCATTACAACACACACACACACACACACACACACACACAAATCTTTCTTGGTACTCTGTCAACAGCAGGGGGCAGATTTATTCAACATTTCTGAGATGAGAGAGAACACTTGTTGGAATTTACCCACTATCCATCAAACAAGCTGACACTTATCATGAGAAAGATCCTGGAAAAAGAAAAAAAAAAGGCATCAAAGTAACTGGAAATTTTGTTGCGGACACAGAAATAATGTCAAAGCCAAAGAAAAGACATGGGGAGAGCCATCACTGCCATGAGGAAAGTGCTATGTGCGCCAGTGTGATGTCGGATTCCCCCGAGGAGCCAGAAGAGTGAAGCATGGTGGGAGATTCCTTCTGCCAGCTGATCACCACTACACACCTGTGTTTGTTTTGATATTTCACCGGCTTTCTTTGGAAAAATCAGTTGGAAAATGCACGTCAAATAAAATGAATGAAGTGGACACATGACTTTCTTTCATGAAAAGAAATGTGTGTAATATATATATATATATATATATATATACACACACACACACACACACACACACACACACACACACACACACACACACACACACACACACACACACATATATATATACTTGAAAAAGTGAGGTTGCCTAGGAATTTGGTGCAAATTCATTTTCAGATCAATACGGTTGTCAGAGGTATTTCGAAGTTGACCCGCGGATCTTCCAGAAAATGTGCTCAAACCTTGAAGGACTCGACCATCCATTACCTAAAATTGAATCTATTGGACCATCGGACCCACTCAGTCGGGTTGAGTTACTCTAAGAATAAATGTGTGTGTGTGTGTGTGTGACAATGTGAGGGCTGCTGTTTAAAACAGACTGCGGTGCAGGTCTGGATTTAATTCCAGGGAAAAGAAGAACACTCGAGTTGTGTCTCATCTACTCCCGACTCATATATGATAGAACTCCTGAAGATCCCCCCCCAGACACCACGTTTGTAGCATCAAAGTACTTTTTTACGCACATTTCTTGATCCAAAAAGAAAAAGTCCAGGAGGGAAGCGTGTACAGATGTGCTCTATCAGGTAGCAGGAAAACAAATCAAGTCTGCTGTCACTCAGTGACATGTTTATTACATTAGGAGGTGTCATAGAGAAACTCATTAATTCTTTTTTGGGCTGCTTGTTATCTGAGTTTGAGCTGTATATCACATAAAAAAACAACAACAATATCAACAAAAAACAGGATTCGGTTCACAGAGGACAAAAAATAAACTCAAATGAACCAAAACTGAAAAATACCTCTTGGTTCTGATTAATTCCAGACGGTTTTATACCGCAATATTCAATCTTGTTCTCAACTTTTACTTGACAGACGTCATTCATTCATTCTCCATACGGTGTAGGCTGTGATTGCATGTTAAAGTATGAGTGCATGTGTGTTTGTGTCCGTGTGGATGTGTGTATGAGTACCTTGTGTGCATTTTTCAGTGTGTGTGTGTGTGTGTGTGTGGTTTCTATAGTCTCTATGCATAGGTGTATGCATGCGTGCATATGTATTTGTTTGTGTGTGCATGTGTGTCCCTCACTAATGTGTGTGTATGCATACATGCATGTTTATGTATGAGTGTGCATGTGCCTGCGCAACTTAATGTATGAGCGTGTGTATGTTTTTGTGAATGTATCTGCGTGCATGTAAGTTTATGCATGAGTCTGAGTGTGTGTGTGTGTGTGTGTGCATGCATATGGTGGTGTGTATGTTTTCTGACTCACTACTGTGCAGCCTCACAGACTCAGATTAGACCAGGCTGAGGTAGAAACCTGTCTAACTGTCTCTCTGTCAGCTCTGCTGTACATTCTCTCCTCACACCCTTCCTACTCTGCCTGTGCAGCAGTTCATCACCGAAAATAATGGTTTGGGGGCAGTAAAAACCACGGTAACAACCTCAACTAAAAGACTGCACCAATTGCAGTCCTCCTGTCAGCTGATGGATTCATCACTTTTTCCTGTGCCTTCTATTTATTGGGCCAAAAGTCTGGGAGGATTTTTCCAAAATGGTTTAGACTGAAAAAAAAGGCTGAAAAGTGGACGATGCTAATCTTCTGGTTATTTTCTTAATGTTTTTTATTTATCTGTTTTTCTTAGCCCCTGACATTGATATTATCAGTAATGATTTTATTTCATTGTTAATATTTTTTTCAAGCAAAAAACAAAAAAAAAACATAAAAGCAAATCATTAAATTGAAATGGGAATTGTTATCTTTTTCCAACAATTGTATGAAAATGTGATGAGCAAAATTGTAGCAGTTGGAAATGATAGAAATTAGTTCAAAAACCTGGGAACAGTGTAAAAAGATTAAGAATTAATAAGTGAATGAATGAATACAATGAAATATACAAATTAATTGAGGATAATGTGAATCCAGCATCCACATACATATATATATATATACATATACAAAACACAATGACGTTGGAAGAGATATTTCTGTCACTATTATTTGTCACTTAAAATGTCCGCAATAAAAGTATAATTTTGACTGATGGTATTTGGTGTAAAAGTCTGAAAACAACAAGACAACATGAGCTGGAGTTTTACCATTTGTGCAGGTAATATAACAAACACCCCATGATGATGATAAACTTGACGAGTTGATAGTTTACGGTACAAACCCTGATTTTCACCCCAGAGAGCAGCTCAGGTTTCAGTAACATTTACCAACCATGTATTTAGGGGCAGCGTAATGACGTTGCCACGATCTCTGGAAATGCGACACCAAGACAGAAGCGTGAGGAGACGAAACGGGCTGAGAACCTATTCTCTGACAAACAGGAAGTCACCGCTGCGCTGGTTGATGGTGAACAGGAAGTCCTTGCTATACTGTAACAAAATATAACATGGAATCCAAAGCGTTGTTGTTGTCGGCCATGCGGCTGGTACGATGAAGGTTTGTTGCTGCATTCATGCTACCTAGTTCCTAAAAATGCAGCGCTGCTACTCTGATGCAAGGTCGTGTGGAAAGAGATGTCTGTAGGTGAGGCTTTGCCTTAAATGGACATCCTGTCTTAAGGAAAGTTGATAGATTCTGTGCATCTTTTGCTCCAATGGTTTTCAGTCAATGCAGTTTTTGTACGTGTCAATCTCACCGTGCCACTTGATTGATGACCGGAGCGAAGTTGGTCGGGCCGTACAGCTGCACGGTTCGCAGGCTCTGGAAGTAGGACTCGAGCACGCCCTCGATCCCAACGCAGTTCGGGTTCTCCGCGTTTGAATTCTACGGGAGAGAAACGAGTAAAAACATTCTCGAAAGAATCTCAGTGGAAATCCAAATAGCCTCAATGACACATCGGTTATGTTACTGATTTTTTTAAGAAAATATAAACCCAATTTCAGCATACAAATGACTGAATGTTGGTTATTTCTTCACAACTACTTTTTGCTCCTGGGATGCATTGGCTGATCAGCTTGGTTCAGTGGTGGAAACCTGATTTTGATGTGGAGGTTAAGGTACAGAATTTTCTTTTTAAATGTTCCTGAAATAAGATTAATTAAAAAAAAAAAAAAAAGTTTTCACAAACCGTTCAGAACCATCAAGCACAACACTTCAGATATACTACATTCGTTCGTTCCAACTCCATTAACGCCTCTTGTTAGAATTGAACCAACCTTGCTACGAGGCGGAAGCGCTAACCGCTGTGCCACCGTAACATTTGGCTTCTGGTTAAATTCAAGCCTTTAAACAGCAAAATGACAAAAAGGTGACAAAAAATATTTCTCTTGCTTTGCACGAGTTTCCTTCAGCAGGCATATTATGAATTCACACCTGCTATGAACAGGCTAAAGGTTCTTCCCTCACCCTCTAAAAATAATGCTGCACCACAGAATTACATTGGCTACACCAGAATTTAATTGTACAGCTGCCCTGATAATGTTAAAATGAACAGCAATACATTTCACTGGTCCTGTAAGTGTGTTTGGTCCAATGACGATGCCTTTGACTGGGTTCTAATTGACCGATTCTGAAGCGAGCTCTGTTTTTTGTAGCGTTTTCACTGCATATTCCAGTTTTGAGTGTCGATTATACATGATTAACTAAATGAAATCGCAAAACCCCACACATCTCGCAACCACTGTAAAAATATGAAGCTGTTTGCCTCGCCACAAGAAACTGCAGCGAAGTTTCTGGCCGGAAGGCAACAACCATGGATTAACGCATCGCACAAGCTTCAGCACAAAGAACTGAGGAAAAAAAACTAGCCACATAACAGGAGATGAAGCCAATTTAAAATGTGCTAAGCCTCCTCGTTCCCGATGTGTTGTTTTGCTGAAGATGTCGAACTTTGTTCATATGAATCGGTGACTGCTGCCTGTCATCGGATACAAATACATCATTAAATGGAGGGCGGTTATTAAAATCTGCTGATGTTTATTCTGCTGTTGACGGCTAACCGCTCCCTCTCTTTCAAAGGCTGGCCGAGGCGCACGCTCCGACGCTCTTGCCAAGAGTGCTTTTTAATTATTTCCTTGGAGACTCGGAATTTTATTTAACAACACGGACTTCTTTAAAGCATCAAAAACCAATTGGGTGGACGGCGCTAATGAAGCTCTGATACAGCGGAAGCTCCGACTTTAGTTTCAGAAAGGATTCTTGAAAGAAAAGTATTAATTGAGGGACCTTGCGAAGAAGAAACCATGCCAAGATCCCATGACTCTTGGTTCATCACTGACGCAAGACAATTATTTACTTGCGTAAATTACCTTATTCACTCCATGTATTTACACACTGTTAATTTTCCTTGTTAATTATTCTAACTTTGCGAATAATTTTGAAATTAATGTCTATTAAATTATGTAATGGAGTGATATCGACCAGGCAGGTTCTTCAAAAAATGTCTTTCGAGACAAATTCTGGAATGAGAACCACCAAAGAGCAAGAACGGCAGGCTATATTGCATTTAATCAGTGGTAAATTGACCTCCTGGATACGTTTCACTGTAACCCGATGAAAAAAGGTAAATCAATAATGGATTCATTTCAAAGCAAATGATTGTAACAAATCTCATAACAAATATGTTGCAACACAATTGCAAAAGCGCGAGATGACTTTTAATGATCTTTTTATTCTGTTAAAATGAATCAACCATAACTGATAAAGCTTTTAGTTCAAGATGTTATGGCTTAAACACTGATGTATTGATATAACACTCATGGATTACATGATGTACAAATGTGTACAACTCAAAAGTAAGAACACATGTGTTGTTTAGTGACACGGCTTCTGCAAATGGTTGGTTGGGTCGAGGTCGAGGTCACCTGTGAGTCTCTGAGACCAGGCTGAGGCGAAACAAATGAGCGTCTCCGAGAGTCGACCGGCAACGAGGTCCAGGTGGCGAACACTGCGACCTCTGTCACGTAATACTGATGTTGTAGCAGCATCCCATGTGCAGTACAAGTGGTGTAAAAAATAGATAAATGTTACATATTATATCGAGAGTCTCGGGCTCTCTCTGCTTTGCGGTTGCTCTCCGTCGTTTTATTTTGTATTCTTAATTATCATTTGAAATCACCGTCATTCTTTGTAATATGTGCTGTAGCCATATAGGTGTTCTGTGTTGTCAGAACAAAACTGTGACCTCATTGAATATACACTTTGACCCCAAACAAATTACCTTTTCCCCGTTGGAAACCTAGGAAATAAAAACAATTGTTTGATTTATGCCGAGTCTTTGTTGTTCGCATTAGCATTTATTATAATGATAATAACCTTTGGCCGATGGCAGATGTTTGACATTCGGTTGGAGAAAATTTACATTTTTGAGGCAAAATTTGCATTGAATATCATCAACCGCACAATCTAGATGATGGCTACATGGCGCACATTACACCGGTGGGATCCTGGGAAGCCACAATCTGTGGCTTTTGATCCCATTTTCAAACCGAACAGAGAGGATTGATCAGTCGGATATAATGTGAAATGGCCTTCATCACAGCTTGCGCTTGATATTGATTTACTCTGCGTAGCGGTTTTAATTCTACCTTACTGACACTGGAAGATCGGCACTACCATGCTATTTCAAAATGATTCCTTCGGTGCACGATCTTTAAACCGACCATATCCCTATTAGCAGTTGACTGATCGATCGCCGGAGCTGCCATCGGTCAAAAAGCAAAAATATGCTTTATACCACTGTGATCTACGCTGCTGTTTAGCCAATAGTCTGTTAATCCCAAGTGCAAAGAGTTCATCTTCAGGTTATCATGGCACTGCCCTTGATACGTCCAACAAAAACCATCTACAAAGGGGCTGAATCGGAACCCTTACATTGATCAACTAATTATTGGATGTGTTTCCAGCAGGGATAACACATTTCCCAAGTCTTTCCCGACATAACGTTGAGATTTATCATGCCGAAGTGAAATCTAATTAGGCAAGCTGATTGAGATGCCACTCGCATTGAAAACTCAGACAAAAGAATGAAGTTTGACGAGGCTCGTCCGCCTGAGACCCGGACCTGGAGGGATCATGATGTTTGACAAACCAGAATTAAGAATGACAGTTTCAGGTTGAAGAGACTTGATTTTTCTAATTACAGACCCGAGGCATGCCACTGAGGTGTTTACTCCCACGTGGAAATGGTGGTCTTATTTGAAGAAAAATAATCTCATCCCGCGGCAGGGAAACAGAGCAGCGTCAGAAACTCACCACCTCTTTTCTCACTTACTTTGTAAAGTAAGTCACAGGAGGAGAAGCCATGATTTTTTTACTGCGCCGCCTTGACAATTCCATTGTTGCCTTCCTGCCGGCTGACAGCAGAGTGCTTGGAGCAGAGCACCATTAACATTTTATTTTCATCATATTTCCTTTTACCCTCCGATTCCTCCCGCCGTTTGCTCGTCTTGCTTTCTTCATGGACTTAACAAATGGTCCTTCAGAGACGCTGCATGTTACTAGGTGTATTTTAAAATCCAAACTTTTATGGTACCAGAGAAACAGTGCCTGAATAATTTTGGACATGGAAATGGAGACCCGATTACAAAATACACGACTGTGACCCAATATTGAATATGAATAATGCTAGTAAGTTGGTAGCCCAGCTGCTGGACAGATGTTGCCTTCCAAATATCTGGGGTGTTCTAGTTCGGCCACTTTTGCTACTCACCCTTTGTTCAGGGAGAAATGTATGAGTGATGCTGTGAGACACCGAGGAGACATAGTTTTAAAACAAAGTGAAAATACAAAATTCTGCAAATCAACTCGGACTCAGTTCCCAGGGTTGGGTGGTGAATGGATGCCACTGAGTATCTGCTAACACAAATGTCCAGGCGGCTGGTGGCTGAAGCAAGGAGTTGCTTGGGGTCGAGCCAGGCCTACTTTTTGGAGCAAAACGGGAAGTTCCAGTCGGAGAATGGCATTCTTAGAGCCATTTTTAAAAAGCCCCAAAGAAAGACAACGTGCACACCCACTAAATGGGTAGCAGAAGTTGTAGTGCTGGTCAAAGAGCTTTATGCTAGGCTAAACACCCACTTCACACTGAATCCATCAGCATTGCATCCTCTCACTGGTGTGGTTGACAAAGCAAATCACAAAGCAATAATAGTCATTGAATTTATAGCCAAAGCCCCTCTGAGCATCCCAAAAAGTCTTCCACTTTGTGTGTCACTGTTCCACTTCGTATGTGACACAGAAGTGTCTGTTCTCCACAGAAGACGTGGCAATTTGCGCGGACCAGATAAAACAGGAAAAGGAAGACAGACTCAGAAACAACTCGTCTGACTTGTTTGATACTGGCTGCATCCCCAGGTCGGCGATCGGAAGGTCAGAAATTAGCTAAAATATGTTATACTGGAGCCATAGAAGTGGTATATTAAATTTCTCATCTATGATAGGCAGCATGACTAGAGGGTTAGAATGGTCATCCTTGGAACCAAACATTCCTGGATCAATTCCAGCACTCCTCCAAGCTTGCCGAAGTGCCGTCGGGCAAAACCTTGAACCCCTAACTGCTACCTTGGTGCCGCCAAGTTGCTGCCAACAGCTCACGGTTCATTCATCCAAAGAAAATAAATGCCCCAAGGGATTAATAATATGTAAGAGAACAAAAAAATGGAACTACAAAAGAGTAGTGGACTTGAACTGCTGGTGATTTGATCTATGACAAATCTGCTGGAAACCAGATCTATACATAAAAGCTTCTGGATAACTGCTCTTTGGATGGATGGATGGATGGATGGATGGATGGATGGATGGATGGATGGATGGATGGATGGTACCAGCCAGGTACATTGTCACTGTATAAATATGATATTTATATCATATAAAGGTTGAGATAATAAATCTATATGCATCGAATGACAAGATGAAGTTACTTAAAATATTCTGACTATTTGCAACATACACAAGGAGAATATTTGTGAGTGTGTTGTTTGAATAGGGTGGGAAGGAATGCGAGGAGATGTTGGGGAACATCAGTGCAGTTCTATGCTGACAGACTGTAACTGGGGCAGGTGAGTTGTACAGTCTGATTGCACCTGGCAGGAACGATCTCCTGTAGTGTTCCTTCAGAAGTTGGGGTTGTAGGACTCGGCTGTTCAGAAGCTGTTTGTTTTCCACCCTAATTATTAAAATTGTATTTATTTATTGGTTTATTCATTTTTGTCCTGACACCATGCTGGGCTGCATTTCTACCGGGCCTGAGGCCATGAAGAGCTTCTAGGGCACAAGTGGACTCCAGCAGCTTAAGAGACCCAATATTTACAAAATGGACACATTTGATATTCCAGTATTGATTCAATCAAAACAAGCACAATCCTGATTTTGAAAAGCATGTTTTTGTTGTCGCTGTATCTCCATGTTAAGTCATCGCGAAATGATTTACTATGAAATTGTTGGGATGCAATTAAACCGCTTACCAGTGGGAATGCGTGGGAGATCTTCCCATCAGGGGGAAGTTTGGCGCCAAAGCCGTAAGCCGGGAAAAGTTTGTCACTGTCGTAGTCCTGGATGATCTCACCCACCGCCTTCAGGGCCATGGCATAGGCGTTCATCTGGTAGGGACTCATGTAGTGAAGAGAGGTGGGCTGCGAGGGGTTTCCTGGAGGAGGTAGCCACGACACATGTGAAGAACAAGAACCGCTGCGGGGTTTGAAAAAGCCGAAAGTGCGGATATGACACGTGCAGTGGTGCCTGAAGGACTGTGATAGGATGGAGCATGATTTTTATTTGAATGTATCAAAATGGACACTGAGATTTTCAACTGCACTTTTATTGATGGAAGTCATCCATTGGTCAGATCATGGCTGGTGCTACTTTTAATTCATCTCTGCGGGAAAAAAATTAATTGGACTCATTCAACAATCACAGTTGGAATCCGTTCATAACATGACTCCATTGATCAGTAGGAAACCACTTTACTTTTGACGCTTTAATTGTATAGAGTATGATATTCATGCATGTGTAATTTCCCAAACAACCTGAGACTGATCCCTGTCTATCTGTTGAAGTTGTAGAATCTCCAAAAGGTTTGTGTTCGGCATTTAATGTGAAACTAAGTCCCAGTGCCAATATCCCGAGGATAGGGTGTCCAAGTCAGGGTGTAACTTGAAGGCTATATTCCAAAAAAGAGGGGCGGTTGGAGCGGCAGGGGGCGTCATCTGTGATTCTAAGCAGTTTTGATTACAGTGCTGACAGCAAAATCAAGCGGAAACACTCATAAAGGTCTGCAGCTTAGAGCTTCCATTAAGTCACATTTTTCGTAGGGGGAATTTCATCCTTGATCCGTTTGCTTTTTTATTTATTTATTTATTTTTTCTCTCTTTGATTCAGCCTGTTGTGATCATTTGGATCAACTCCTATTCTTGGGTTAGAACCGGGTCCTCCTGTGGTTTAGTTCGGTTCATCATCTTACTGTCCGATTTGGCTCTTTTTCTCTTGGTTTTATTCAGCTTGTCGCTCTATTGGTCAACTGACCATCTTTCTATTCTCTTCATTCCCCAATCGCTTTTGAATTTAGGCTATCATCTTGTTAGTGGTCGCTTTGATTCCGCTTTTTCTCTTGTCGCTCCAGATAGTTTGTTCTCTGGTGGCTTTCGTTGGCGTGTCCATCTATGGTATGACTTGGCTCATTCTCTTATCATTGGGTTCAGCTCCTTCTTTTGTTATTTCGGACTCGATTTGATTCCGCTCATCCTCTTATTGTGTCATTCTGCTCATCTTGCAGTTTGTTTCGGCTCATCCTCTCACTGCTCTGCTCGTTCATCTTCATCATTATCGTCCTCTCGGTGGTTGAATCAGCTCTTTGTCTTAATTTTATTGATCATAAAGTTTGATTTTGATGTACTTCAAGTCTGCTGCTCACCTTTTATATTGTCCGATGGATATGGAATTCTTTGACTACATTAGGAAATGTCGATTATGTGTTGATCATTTTGGAGCCCTGTGACCCACACGCGTCCCACGCCTCATTTTCAAATCTCACCGAAAAAAAAATGCCCAAAGGCTGTGTGTTGAAACGATCACGGAAAATGTTGACAATCATTGCGCAAAACTATAGGAGGTGAGAGCTAACCATCAAAAATAATCTTTATTCTGAACATTTTCAAGGGCAAAAAACACTGTCTTACCATTAGATGCTGTGAAGTCGATGGCAACTGTAAAATTGAGTTGGGTCCTGTTGGGAGATTGAGAACATCATTTTCAACCGGAAAAAGAAAAATATGAGGTCATACAAAGAACCACATCTCTGCATGGAAGGCACACTGACAGCTACTCAACCTGAGCTAAGAGTTGCATCAGAGGTTCACTACTGTCAGTTGAGAGAGAGAGAACCTGATGTGCTGATGATTGCTTGTTTGATTGGATATTTTTAGCAGCTTTGACGTGTTTCTGGTACAAATATGAACTGACTTAAGAAGCTGAGGAGAGCGATTGGAAACATCAATCACGAAAGTCCTAATTCTGTGATGTTAGAGTTCAGAAGCATCTGTGCAACACCGAGGTTTTTCTCCTACTTTATTTTGATTATTTGGGGGGGGGGGGGGGGGGGGGTTAATGGTGTTATTCAAAGAGCAAGATTTTATTTTATTATTCATTTATTAGTTTTAATTATATTAATTCATTTATTGTGATCAGCATCAGGACAAAAAAAATCATAAAATGTTACCGTTTTCATTTTGCCCAGTCATACAATGCAAAAATACACTGTATATATATTATAATTTGTTTATATATTTGTCTCAGTTTCAAGCAGAAGCTATATGGTGTTTGTTTTTATTCTTCTTTGGAAGATCCAATTCAAATAGTATATAAAGGGATGTAATGGCTTCAGCAAGGCAAAAGCCTTTGTGCGTGTGTGTGCTGTTAATCTATATGTAGGCTACTAAACACTTTTTTGTTCAAGGTTCCTCCATGCACTGATGGCTCCTAAACTCTTACCCTCCTCGGATAAAGTCCACAAACGTGTATTCCGACTCCGTTTTGAAAGACAGCAAAGTCACCTTGAGCATGGAAAGAAGAAACATCACTTCAGTGCTCTGACGTGTCGTGAGCAACACGATTACTTTCCATCAAACGCAGTCCGGCAGTTCTTACCGTCCCAGAATTAATGTATTTCTTCTTCTTTCCTTTCTTTTTGGGATTCAAAACCTTTCCCAAAAAAAAAAAGACAGGAGGAATTTTTACTTTTAATCACAAGGAAAAAAACATAAAGCCTCAAGGTCCAGCAGATAGCGTTTCATAAAACAAAGAAAATGTATTTTACATATTTTATATATACATCTATATATAAATCTGTATACGTATATATAGATATATATATGTATATATATATATTGATTAATCATACATATTCACAGGCTTGCTTTGTGCGTCTATGGTGTTTTTGCAAGTGCTCAGGATACTGAAAAATGAATAAAATGCAATGTACCTCATAGACATTAAACTGGCTTTGTCCCCGGGACAGTTCTCGGTAGCTGGTGGTAAACTCTCCGATGAAGTCATGGCTGGAGGACAGAGACGGAGAAAGAGGGGAAAACAGTTTCATCTCATCATTCCATCAATTCCATCTCTATTAGCTGTGGCGGCGTTACGGGGCTATTGGCACCTTACTGAGAAGATACCCTGCGAAAAAACAAAAAATATAAAATCAAATCACGACGAAAGAAAAAAATCATGAGATATAAAGGAAAAGACAAAATGTCTCTTTTAGGTTTGGGCTTACATTGATCCTTGAAGCTCTGACAGGCTGTTTTTCTTCATTTAAAAGCACCATTGTACAGAAAATGCGGAATTTTTACTGCCTAAAACGTAATTGGTCAGTTGCCTTAACGTAAATCCGAGGCTTAAACAAGGTTTGACGTAACCTTAACCCCCCGCCGTCTTCTTGCAAGTCAACACACCGGACCTTAAATCCAAAGACTACCAAGGTAATCTTGTGAATCCTGTCAAAGAGGTTGCAGGATTTAATCAAAACCGGGGGCAATCAGGAAACACACACGCGAGAACACGCATACACTCTGCTCGATCCCGAATGAAACACATTTTAGAGCGCTGAACATTGCGGATGAAAGGCCATGCTGTAAATCTGAAGCACGGCTCACGCAGCGAAGGCATGCGAAGCTCCGCAGACGAGGCAAAAGGGGAAGAATCTTCCTCATTTGCAATTCAGAACGATGTTGACACGGTTAGTTTCAGCGAACACGACGGCACAGCATTGTTTTTGAGGGGCTGCAACATTCATGAAACAAGGACATTATTCGGGCATCCAACAGCCCCCCCTGTCCCCATTCCAGATATGTTGCGCCTTTTACAACAAGTTGTTTGAAAATCTGCTAGGGTGGCTCTTATTTCACCCATGGAAACACTCAGCTCCTTGACCAGGGGTCTTCAACGTGGTCCATATCTCCATCAGTTCGGATGGAGACCCCAGGGAGCCCCTACTGTGCTGTAAACTGGGCCGAAAAGCCATGAAAAATGTGCCTTATTATTGTGATTTCGGTACAGAGCTATTAAAATAATACCAAACATTCCTGGTTTGATTCCTGCGCTTCCTCCTAGCCAGTCAAAGTGTTGTTGAGTGAGACACCGAACCCCTAACCCAGGGGTCCCCCAACTTTTTCCTGCAAGGAAAAAATAACCCAAATAACTTTTAATAATAATAATTTTAATAATAATAGCCAAATAACTTTTCCCCTCTCAAACGGGGGGGGCTGCCAGTTTGTAACATAAAGTGTGACGATCGCAGATGTAAACATGTCTAAATGTAAACATTTATTGTTTTCCAGAAAGCTACACATAACCAAAAATTAACCCTCTCTGGGATCAGAAAATAAATAATAACATTATCAATGAATAATGTCTTTGTCTCATCTCTTGACAGATGAGACAAACAGCCTTGTCTTTGAATTTAACAAAAAAAATACAATACAGGCTAAATACACGGCATTCTGTATCTGTTTTTCTCTTACCTAATCTTTTCACCATTATTCCGTGTTATTTGACAGGGGTGTGTCCAGGACTTTTTTTTTTTTTGGGAGGAGTTTCAGATAAGGCACAGACTGCAGAAGGGTGGACTAGAATGTTACGTTCTATGCATGTACAAGTTACAATTACGAATGAAAAAAAAATCATAATGAATCTCTGGTATTGTTCAGGGCCGGGCAAAATGAGGAGGCGGGGTGTATCCGGCCCCCGGGCCGAAGTTTGGGGACCACTGCCCTAACCGCTCCCTGGCACTGCTCAGTAGCTGCCTTCCTCTCATGGTTCATCCATGGTGGGTTAAATCCAACTGTCAGGTTCTGCTGTCTATATAACCGAATGTGACAATAAAAAATATTTCTTCTTTATTCAGGTTTTGATTTTAAACATGATTTTAACATTGATTGCAACAGGTTCACTCCATCCGTTCATGGGTCTTCCTCCAGGCCTCCAACGGCAGCACCCAAGAAGAGGAAATAGGGGGTAAAGTGAGCAGGGAGGCAGTGCTGCTTTACTTTATAAGCAAACATTGTCTGTAAATTGCATGATCACAAGATGACATCTTCAACCTTGATTTATCTATTTGCTACAATACATAAACAGAAAATTATGAAATTCAATTTTAATTAATTTAATTTCAATTAATTAAAATTGAATAGAATTAACTTAGTTTAATTTTGATTAATTTAATAAAAATTGGGGACAAAATGTTTTTTAAAATATATTAAAAAAAAAATTGGCTAATCAACCAAAGAGTTCAGGACCCCCACAAAGGCAATGACAAGCAGGTTAATCCATTTTGCCTCACAAGCTATTCTCTCCATTTCAGCAAAATATAAGGTGAAGCTCTTCCAGAAAAGGCTTGTTTCCAAAGAAAGAAAAAAAAATCTAATTTTACTGTAGGTCATCTGTGATTCTAAATACGTAAAGATGGCCTTATTTGCAGTAAATACCCATTTAAATTGCATAATATTTCAATACTTCCACAGGCTCACGGTCACTACACTTTATCTGTAGCACCCTGAACATATGGCCGGCGAATATTTTACTTGTGAGGAATCCGAGGAGGAAGATCACATCGTTTGTATCTGAAATGCCCCTTCAGCATCATTATACTGGTAAATATCAACTCCCCGCTCGCGTTCAAATCATCTCAGCATCTCCATATAGCAGCACCTGAAGCTGTACACGACACATAAGGCTGGTATTTAGAGCGGAATCCTGGAGGAGAGGCTGTGAGTTCATCGCTCAGCAGGAACAGAAGGATACAAGAAGGCACATAGAAAATAAAAAAAGAAATCAAAAAGACGAGTCTGAGACCCCTTGGGGGGTTTCGCCTGAGAGTCTCGGAGGAGTGACCGCGCCCACGACTGTCCACTAAGACCATAAAAGAAAAGACCATGAGATTCTTTTAGAGAATTCTTCACAAAAATTAATACAACTTCTTTAGAAAAATAGCAAAATGACAAAACTGATTCACAACGGCCTATTTTCTCTAGGATGAAAAAGTAACTGTGAGTTGAATGACAGCACGAAGAAAGCTGGTTTTAAGTAAAGAAATAAACTTAAAATTTCAGTTTCTCTTATTAAGACAGTCTCTGATATTAAGGTCGCTGATAAAATCATAATTTTATCAGGAACCTTTTTTACTATATATAGAGAAAGGGACACTATTAATTTATATTATATATACACAAACATGTGAACATATATATAACACATACTAAACATTATAGCATCATATGCATAAGTGCGTGTGCGTGTGTGTGTGTGTGTTTGTGTATAACTACACAAGGGTATCGTATAAATATCAATCATCCCTCATGAAAAGGGTTATTTACTTTCACATTTATCCATGTTTTTTCTTTTAATTTTTAATAATTTGCACTAAATGCCAAGACAATACATTTAGTTAAAATTCCATTTAATGTCAGATGTGTCTTGGCTAATAACTATGAACACAATCTATGAAAATGATGAGTCACGATTTTAACCGTTACGATGTTCAGCTAATTTCAATAAGAGTAGCATTCAACAAAACTGAACTCATCTTTGCAGTGTGGTAAGTGCAAAACATTCAACTTCGATTCAGCTAATATGTATTATGTTAATATGCATTTTGTTGTCATTATATAAGTGTAATATTATCAGAAAAAACAGCAAAGTAAATGGTGCAGTTAAACATAAGAGAGCTGCTGTACTTTTAGGCACCACTGTATTTTTGACCAGTAGGTGGCGCTATTTAGCAACATCATTGTTTTTTTTCCCAAGCGCTCGAGATATTTACTTCCGGTGAAGGTTGTGGAAACCTGCATCCTCCTGCAATATCGTGTCAAACTGTATCTCACTCACATATCTTATTAACATCCCAAGCCAAAGCCTGAGTGACCAACAGTTGGTACTTTGACAGGACTGCTGTACTGTTATTAGCATCTCGAGCTAAAGTTAGCATGAATTATAGGAGTAAAGGGCCTGTTGGAATTCCTTTCAAAGGTCGTGGTGTATTGTGAGCTCTGAAGCATCCGTGTTAACGTTGTGTGTGTTTGGTGCATTAAAGTGTCTAAAGTGTACAGTAAACTATCTTTGTTAATTCCGTTTGTTATTTTTGCGTTGTACTTTTTTCTTTTCGATCTTCTTGCTTAGTTTTATAGTTGTTTTGCCATCTCCTATTTTATTGTTTTGTAATTACTTAATCAGTTCAAAGCTAAAAGGAGCCCTCGAATTACATTGTCCTCTGCGGCATCTAATTCCACGGACTACAAACCAAAAGAAATTACTTTGGAGTAGCAGTACTCAGTTGTCACCCTTGGATCAACGAAGTTCCAGTTGCTTGGTAACCATGTAACATTTGAGGAGTTCAGCATGAAAATAAAATAAAAAAAAAGTAGATAAGCGAGCAAACAAACTGACCTTCCATCCCTGTCCCAGTCGTAAACGTCCACCTTGACTGTCCTGTCAGGATGGAGGGATGGGGTTGGAGGCGAATGGAGAGAAAGGGAGGAGAGGCAGAAGTTAACAATCAGAGAAAAGATAGAAATCTGCATTTTTCTGCCGTTACCATGGGATCAGATAGAAAATACCCTGGTGACTTTAGTTGGCGGCGCACACCCGGATCAGATCATTTAATTCAGTTCCATAGACGACATTAGCTTTTCCTGGGATCTAAATGCTGTTTATTTGACCCAGTAAGGTGTTTGTTGCTACTTTGGCTCCATTTTGGTCTCAATAACACCAGCACTGGCCTGAGACTGATGACACAGCCGACTGCTGGCATTATTCTAGCCACCATGGACAGCTTCCACTGTGAGAAACATCCCTGAAATGTCATTAAGAAAATCCATCCATCCATCGTTTGCCGCTTATCCTGCGCTCTGTGTCGCGAGAGGATGCTGGAGCCTTTCCCAGCTGTCATCGGAGGAGAGGCGGGAAGACTCTGGACTGGTTACCAGGGCTACATACAAAGACAGACAATGTTCACTCACTCGGGGAAATGTTCCCAATTTTTTCCAGTTAACCTGCTGCGTGACTTTGTACTGTGGGAGGAAACTGGAGAACCTGAAGGAAACCCATGTAGACATGGGGAGAACATGCAAACTCTGCACAGAAAGGTCCCCTTGTCGGAATCTAACAAGGGCCCTTTGTGCAGCTCTCAAAGAAAATATTGTCCATGAAAAATCAAAAAATAAAAATAGTGAACAAATTTAGTAGATTTGTTTTAATTGAACTGAATTTATTCAGTTTAAATTTTATTTTCTTGAGAAATCTAATGGGGTATTTTGATTTTCTTTTTTTTGGGGGGGAAAGGGCTTTACACCTAATTTCACAGATAAATTCAACAGAATAGGCAAATGTTCAGCTAAAATTTTAATCCTCTAAAAGCTATTGATTAGACGATTTCTGGTTTTATTTTTAATCTAATTGATCTGCTAAATTAATTAAATATATGCTTGCTGTTTTTTTGAAACATTGTATGATTTGTTTTTTTAAGCAACAGCTTGATCCTTCGGCTTTTTTTTTTTTTGTCAATTCCTATGCAGCATCCACTTAAAGGCGAAGAAAAGCCGGCGCTATAACATGAGAACAACATAGCGAGGCTTTTAGAGACAACACTGTTTGACTACTAGTGCAGATAATGTGCTTCAGTGATGCTGATAAACAATGACTTCACATGGAAAATGAACCACCAATTAATAGAGCAAAAGTAATATACTTGGGCAAATAAGCCTCTTGTTTAACATAAGCAACAATTAGCGGCCAATATATTTGAAAAATTGGAGGTGAAATAACTTTAAAATTCATTAATTAAATTTGCTTGTGTAATAAAATTAAATAAAATCATATAAAACTGGTTAAGAAAAAGCAAGTGCAAAGATATAATTGAAAGATATTTTTAAAGCAAATTTTAATTTACTCCAGCCCTTAGGTTACTCATATCCCGGCTTGCATCAAAATTAATGATCAATTTATTAGCACTATTTTTTGAGAGAAACTTACAAAAACCATCCACTCATGGGAGTAGGAAAATGTATTGAAAATGTTCACATAAAATTATAATGACAGCTGTGTGTGTTGCGAGCATCTTTCATTATCATATAAGCCATAATTGCCCAAGGAATTGTAGAACCCAGATTCATACAAAGCCTGACCAAAAAAAAAAAAACCTAACTAAATTAAATTTCATCTTGTGCGTCAAACCTGGGAGTTTCTTGAAGTTTACCCTGGGAAATTACTGCCTGAGCCAGAGCTTGATTTATCATTTTTCATTTATTACATTATTGCATTGTTAACATAAATTGTTATTATTCATATGTTTATTTTTGAGACATGCTCTCAGCCATAGGGAATATTGTGTATATCAAAAAATCCAAATGCCCTCAAAAAAAAAAAAAAAAAAAAAAAAAAGAGAACGTCCTTTAGTTTCATTTATGAGCTAGCGTTCAAAATGACAAGAATAACGACAAGCAAAAAGCTGACAAGGTTTCATGTTTGAGATACTTCAATTTCTGGTGCTGCCAAATACAAACAAACAATGCTCTGGCGAAATAATGAATTCTACTTCAGCTCCCTCTATCAGGTAGGTACTGTATATACTCGCAATTCATGAGGACCAAAAGAGTGTTACATCCTGATATTGGAATTCTGAAGAAAGATAAGATTTATTTCTCCTTGCTATCATATTACATTATTCTCATTGCATGAGGTCTCTTATCTTCTTATTGCGTATGAACCTATTGTTTAAAAACATTGAGAGCAGAAGAATAAGACCAATGGGGGAGGGAGAAAAAAAATGCATCAAATTTGCTGCTGTTCGACTCTTTACCGCCCAGCCTTGCTCTCAATAGACTTCTTTTCATTTTTTCTTTCATTCCACACACACATGAAGCCCTAACACCACTAGAGGTATTAAGATCAATTGATTGAATTCACATTATGCCACTACAATGTAATGGAAAATGTTGCATGTACCCGGTATTCTCCATATATGGAGAATTTAATGAGGCTTCATTTCCTCGATGGGGACCTGATCTGTTAGCTACTTACCTCCCAACTGCCCCTCCTTTTGACATGTCTACTTTTTGTCAATCTCTTGGTTTCTAACTAACGCATTGTCCAGAAGCTTGTCACGTTGGTTCCGTGGGGAACACGTGAACGTTACAGAGGGGCCCATTCTCAAGGAAGGCCCAACGGTCCTGCTTAGGTATAAAATAAAAAAAACACACCATAGAGTTCAGTCTTTGTATTGTCCTGCAGATTACTCTGCACTCTGTGAGACTCGTACCTTTGGGGCCTCATATAAATATCCAAAGACCATTTTGACCATTCTTTGTCATTCACCGAGTTTCTTAAAGAAGCCTCCAAAATTTCCACAAAAACTATCTTTGACCACTTCCATCTTTAAGGTGAAAGAACATAATGATAGACCTGCTCGAGTCATGTCGCACTTACCGGTCGAAGTCTCCGTTGCAGAGCGCTCGCACAGGGATGGTGAATGACTGCCAGACTGGGTTGAGGTTGTTCTTGATTACCTCGGTCTTGTGACAGATGGTGAACCTGGAATTGTAATGATAAGGAGGAAGAGACCATAAACAAAACACAATTTTAAAAAAAGCGAATTTCGAGAGCTGAAGAGTCAGACCAGTGAGATAAAAGTTAATTATTGTATTCATAGTTGACTTTGATGATTTCTAAACGCTTGTTTAGAAGTTTTGACTTTAACCGTGTGACGGAAATATCAAATCTCTCAAAGCGCAGACAAAATCAATAATGCCCCGGAAGAACCTTATGCCCGAGGCATAGAAATCCGACAAGTTTTCAGAAAAGTCCTCAGTACAACAGTGAAGCAGCAGGAGTGGGTCCTTCAAACATTTCTGATGCTGAAAATTACAAGCCGCATGACCACTGGATGCAGTGCATGAGTTCAACTGATCTCGCTTAGCAACGGGATGGATCTGCCACACTGTAATTTTACCGTACGGGTCATTTCGGGCCCCTTCCTATTACCGCTTTTTTGGTTGATCTCCTGAACACTGGGCTTATTACATGTTGGTATGTGGGGAACACGTAAGCATGGAAAAGCAATGTGCACAGTAGAAGCGACTAGTCATCGGGCAATTTCGGCTGGCTCTGTTTGGCACATGGCCCTAATGAGTAGAGGGTTTTTTGATCGTGACCCCCCAAAAAATCAAAACGTGACCCCTCAACGTGATGAGAAATGTTCGGACAGTGACCCGGGTTTGGCCTGAGCGCAGGAGGCGGGGACGAACTAAAACATGGTGAAAAGTTAGCGTGGGGAATTTTTCCTCAGAGGCTGGCCTGTTTGGTTTAGTATATTATTTTCTTTTTGTGCAACGTTTGTTTTGTTCAATAGTTTCAAAGCTAACTATGATGAATGACGCTGGGTTTGGGAGTCACATGTCTAGAACCCTTGGACGTTGATAGTATTGATTGGAAAACCTATTTTAGGTTTGATTTAAGGATGAGGCAGCAGCAACTCAGGGAACAGGAGGCATTTATCTCAAAGCAAGATGGGTTTGATGGGTTTGTTGTTATTTTTCTTACAGATTGAGTCAAATCTTTCTACATCTGTGTTTGTTCCGTGGTTGTTAGACTACAACAGAGCCAAACTGTAACAAAGGGAAAACCGACCAATTCGATGTTTAGGTCTTGAAATGCTAGGTTTTGACACAAAGAGAGAAATGTGACATATCCACTCCGCTGCTTTTCTGAGTGAAATAATAGTGTTTAGGTTCTGGAGGAAACATTTTGATGAGGCCTGTCATCTGGTTCAGTAGCTATTGCACTTAGAATGCAGGGGACATGACTACGGACCTCCCGCTGTGGTTGAAGGGCTGAGAAAACAAATAAAAAATAAAAAGAAGATAACGCTTAGCATTTCGTTTGACTTAAAATCGAGGTTTTTTGCAGTCAAGCTAATCAAGCAACTTTTACTGGGAGATGGACTCACACAGTTTTTACCATTTACGACACCTTTCCACTGTCATGACAACCAGTTGCAGTTTTATCTGTGGCAGTAGTCAATAAAAAAAAAATAATTAAAAATCAGCCTCAAAATTAGCCCATCCAATCGGGAAGTGGTCTGCGATCACTCAGGGTCCTGACCCTTGTCTGGGGAAAAGATATTTTGGATATAGGATGTTCAATGTCCCATATTCCATATTAGCAACATCACGCTAGTAATTATAAAGCTTGCTGTGGGTTGATAGTAGTTCCTTTGCATTTTGCTTTAAGTTAACTGCTGCTCAGAAGCATCTAGAAAGTACCACTGGTGAAAGAGCAAACACAAACTTACGTCCCGTCTTCATTGCTGCGGTAGAAGACCAGGAATGGGTCCGACTTCCCGAAGAAATCTTTTTTGTCCAGCTTGTTGGCACAGAATTGCATGGTGGCGATGTCCTGGAACCCCACAAACAAAGCAGTGTTAGGCACTTTGGCGAAACTGACCAATGAGCTAATGAGACTCTCGTCTGTGACTGAAGCAGGAACCGGTGGCAAATGGTTTCCAGTGATACTTTGTCCTCTTAAAGAGGTGAGATAAAGTCCTCAACATTAAATCCTGCTGGTTTTGCTTGTCCTTGAGGGGGATAAGTTGCCAAGCAACCATCCAAGACAATGGAACATAAGGTACTTGGAGAGCCTGGATTTAAGTAGACTAATGGCATACAGCAGCGTGTTTAACTCATGTGAAGGACTTTCCTCTCCACTGCCAAACTGATGAAAAGCCGGATGAAGACACCAGTCTGACACTGAAGGCGTCCTTCATCCTGCCATGTCTGACACGGCCCATCCCATCAGCCAGATTCTCAAACTGAATTCTCACGCCCGCAATGAAGTTTCAACAAGCCCCACCACAAGACATGTATCTCACAGAGGCGGGCACAACGTCAAGTTTGATTTGTGTCGACTCCGCTGGAGTGACGGACGTTGAATAATAGGCCGTGACGCGGATCTGCGGCGTGTCCTCGGCTTGTTATCCACCGTCACTGCTGGCGGGTCTAAACGGTGACCATCGGCCGGCAGGAAACGAGACCTTGCGATTGTCATTTTTACGCGTGAGAGCAGTTCAAAGACAAGGACAGGTGGCCAGCATCTAAATAAAACAGTTACATCCTTGATGTTTTATGTGGGTTTAATGTCGACGTGACGTTGATCGGTTCTTCCTCTTGCTCAATACGCTAATTTCATGGCTTGCAGGCATACGTAGGTCAGCGCTTTGCTGAAGAATACAATAATTGTGTCGCAGAGCTTCTTCTCGTCTTTGAATTGCGATGCAGAGCCACTGTTTTCAGACCAAGGATGGATCAAATGGTTATCCACCACCAATTCAAAGATGCTGATTTGACCTTTAACCTACTGCCATCAAAATGGTTACCAAGCAAGTGAAGGGCTTTGTTCCACGCTTTGTTTTTGAACGATGAATCCGAGTATACATCACATCGGTTGGCCGAATTTACTTCCCATGTCCGCACACCCTGTCACTCGGACATGCAGGGAGAGGCTGGAGGTATCATATATTATGGAGAGCTGCTGTGAAGCAAAGTAGAACGGCAATGCTGGTAGGAGATCTACAGCTCAGTGAACAAGGACAGAGTGTTTGAACACTTAAATATACAGATAGAAATGTATGTTTTGTAATCCTTTGCAGCTCATGAATACGAATCTATTGTAAAATGTATAACAGTGGGGTTTGCCTACCAGCTACTGCGCAGCGACGAGGGTGAGTCAATGAGTGGCGGCCCGTACCACCAGGGAGTTGCAGTCTTTCCAATAAAGCCAATACAGACTAAATTGTTATTGGTTTCTAATGAAAACTGGATTTTAGGCTTTGCTAATAAACCTATTAACTGTCTTATCATTGTCATTATCAACTGTCTCATCATTTTACAAAGTTTTTGTCGTCTCAATGGACGCTAAAGCAAGCAATTACATCTCTATGTAACAATGTTAATAGAAACCTTTATGAAGCCGAGAAAGAGTTTATTTCCTGTTGCCTACATTGCAGTTGTACACTTAAACATAAACAATTTTATTTCATTTATTTCTCCTTTATTTAACCAGGAATGTCCCATTGAGATTAAAAACCTCTTTTTCAAGGGAGTCCTGGCCACAAAGATTTACTTACAGATAAGATAAGATAAGATAAGGTAAACTTTATTCATCCCCATGGGGGGATATTCCTTTGTCACAGCAGCGTAACAGTAATAATGTCAAAAAAAGGGGAAATAAATGAATATAAATATAAATAGAAAGGCAAAAAATCTACATACAAATAGACAACAGATAGACAGCAGACAACGACAACAACATCAGGGATGACATTGGGTGACATCAAGGAACAAGTGAGGGTGAAAAATACACAACTAGAACTAAACAACAATATATATAGAGTGACAAAAATAAATAACAATGAATACGATAAATAAACAAAAATAGGCAAGATGTGTGCAGGCTGGGATAAACAAGGATAGGAGAGACAGCAGAGTTTGGACATGATGTGAACGGGTGAGGTAGTGAATTTGGCAAGGGTAGTGTGATTGTGGAACTGTGAAAGCAGCACAGCAGCACTCAGGTCAGACAGAGTTGTGTGGCGTCCAGACTGGTATTGTACAGTCTGCTACAGTATGCCACTACTGTGTGTAACTCTATTAAATTAGTATTCAATTCATTACCAGTAGGAGTTTGATTGCATATGCAAGCAGAAACTATAACACCACATTGAATGGTGTATATTTTTGTGTGTGTATGTGTGTGAGCCTTTGATTGACTGTCTAATTATTTACCCGGTGTGACAAAAATAAGAATGTGTAAGATTAGATAAATAATTCATGAGGCGTTTTCATGACTTTGAAGGGAAAAGTAGAAAATCCGCTTTCCTTCCACTTTGGGTAATGATTCTGAAGTCTGTTCAGTCATTTACAATCACGAGCAAAATATGACTAAATTAACAAAATAACAGTGTGTGTGTGCATGTGTGTGTGTGTGTGTGTGTGTGTGTGTGGTCAGATACTAACTCGGCAGTTGCTGAGTTCCTCAGCTGTGAAGATGATGGTTCCACACTTCTTGCCCGGAATCCCACTGAGAAAAAGAAGAGATGTATGGAAAAGGAAGGTTACGGATCACGATCACCAATAACCCGACCCTCGTCCCATCTATTGTTGCTCTGCGGACAGATGTGTTTGTGGTACACTTGATTCTGGCCATTTGCATGCGGACTTTCAGTAATTAAGCTGCAAAGGAGAAAACAGGCTCTGTAAATATACAATATTCTGCTATAAACATTCACTGGTCAATATTTCTAAGCACATTTAATGCATCAATAGGGTCTCATCACCTTTTTGGAATCATAAAATGGTATTTATATCTACAAGGCAATAAAATGGTGTTCTCTTACAATGGTTTCACCGATTTCGTGCTTGAGATTGCTTGTTATCAATGACGGATACAGCCTGAAGCAAATAACACAAAATATATGACATATACAAATATTCTCAAGGAAGATTAACATTTGTTCAGTAAATACACTCATTCATATTGACACACACCCACAGGGCTACTGGAAGTGTGTTCCTCATTAATTATTGTAACTAATATATACATGTGTGTCTGTGTGGATATTTGTACATATATATATATATATATATATACACATACATACATACATACATATACACACACATATAGTCTTTTAATATTGTGTATATTATTTCTATTTATACACACATATACACACACATAAACATATTTATATAAATATATATACACATATTCACACATGTATCTATATACACATCTGTAAATACATACATTCATATACACAGACACACATATACATACATATGTTTGTGTGCGTGCATATGCATATATTAAGACAGAGAGATGTACATACAAAGATACATAGGTAGATCCACTACATGTAGACAGAGATTAATATAGAGATAGAATTAGAGGATCATAAAGCGCTAACTATGAATATGAGTAAAAAAATTAACTTCATTTACATTTACTGTGTCGGCATTATATGTTCGGACTAAATAAATGTCTGGTCATCTGGCATCATAATGTAAATTTAACACAATGTCAGAGTTAATTGCTGTCTGTCAGCCTGTTGTACAGATGGTGTCTGTGGAGTTCACACAGTTGTTCATTTTAGTGAGATTTTTTTTCCCATCTCCTCTGAAGTACTATTTAATTCTTAAACCATAAAAATCAATCCTTTTAGCTTCTTTTTTTGAACAGAATCCAACACTGACTCAGATACCCCGTGGGCATTCACCACTCCCAGAGATGAATGGAAGTGTGCCGGACGGGTCCCAGGAAACTGACCGTTTTCTCTCGTGATGGAAAAACAGCCTCAAATCTTGCACCCCGTCAAACTATTGAAATTAGATCTGGAAAAAGCTTGGGGTGCTGAAAGACTGTGTCTCAACCCTACTGATGAGTATTTCTGTCATAAATGTGTTTTTTTACACACCTTCCCCTGCTTTTTTATTATCATTGTTGTTATTATAATTATTATTATTATTATCATTATATTATTATTGTTATCATCATTATATTATTACTATCATTATTATTGTTATTATTATTATTTAGATTTTCATGAAGTCAATTGCTTTGCAAAGTTGCCATTTCCCTTGGGGCCTCATTAAATTATGTTCTTGTTGTTTTCTCCATAAAATGCCATTCTTAAATCCACGACTACTCTTAATACCACTGTTTTATTGGCTAAAAATAAAATTAGAATAAAAAAAAAAAAGATTTAAAAAAAGTTGGAAACTTGTCCCCCCAAATTCATTGGAAAATATGAATATATTAAGCCAGACAGAATGCCAGAGTGATACTGTGATATACACTAGTATTTTAAATCAATCTCCTGAATAGGATGATATTCTTGCTGCTTTAATACAGGAGGGAGCCCACCTGTTAATTTTCCCTCTTTGAGCTCCAGTGTGTCTCCAGCAGTGCGTGCTGGGGGATTACACGCTCAGAAAGTTAATTAAAAGTTTTCCAGTCAAGTCGAAACCCACTTTGGAAAATTTGGAAAACCTTTATCATCCTCTTGATAATTCCCTGCGGCGGCAGCGAGTCACACTCCGCCTCACAAGACGTTCTCTGAAGCTGCTGCCTGATAGGATCGCTGATTAACATGCAGCCTGGGACTAACGCACGCACGTGCACGCGCACGCACAAGCACACACGCAAAACCTCCCACCAGCCACCAGGTGAAGCTCAAATGAATCCTGCTCTCACACTTTAACTTTTATAGGTTTTTTTTTTTCTTATTCATCTCCTGTAACATTGATGTACGAGCATCACTCTGATGATGTCCCACACACACACACACACACACACGTATTTCTGCCGCATTAGTAAAGCTGCAGCTCAGGAGGAATAGACACAGCTCTATGTATAACCCTAAAATGGAAGACTGATGATGGGAATTTTCTTTTTATTATTACCGTAATAGTAATATAACAATAATAACAGAGTATATGTGTGTGAATAAGAGGAACCCTGGTGAAACAGTGAGGGTACACAAAGTGGAGATCAAGAAGCTGGAGGATTTCAAGTACTTAGGGTCAACAGTCCAGAGCAAGAGAAGAGCAGAGTAACAGGTTCAAGCAGGTTTGAATGGGTGGAGAAGGTGTCAGGGGTGCAAGAGAAGAATTGCAGGCAGACTTTAAGAAAAGGTGTACAAGACAGTGGTGAGACCGGCGATGTTGGGTGATCTAGAAACAATGGCAATGACAAAAAGACAGGAGGCAGAGCTGGAGGTCACAAAGATGAAGATGTTCTCTTTGGGACGGACGAGAATGGATAGGATCAGGAACGAGTACATCAGAGGAACGGCACATGTTAGATGTTTTGGAGAGAAGGTCAGAGAAGCCAGACTGAGATGGTTGGGTCATGTATAGAGGAGGGATAGTGAAAATATTGGTTGACAGATGTTGGAATTGCCAGGCAGAAAAGATTTATGGACGTTGTGAGAGAGGATATGAAGGTTGGTGGTGAGAGAGGAGGATATAGAGAATAGGGTCGGATGGAGAAGGTGGATTTGCTGTGGCGACCCCTGAAGGGAAATTTCCAAAGGAAAAGAAGAAGAAAAAGAATAATAATTGCCCAAAACAGAGAGTGGGAGTATGTCTTTATATGAAGCCCTGTGCTCGACTGTGATAATAATGATTATGATAAAGAATACGACAAAAATAACAATAGTAATTAATAATAAAATTATTTTCCATACAACAGCCTGATCTGATTATCTGAAGAAATAAAAAGTATATCAATAAATATACTATTCTATTTTTTTAGCAAAAAAGATAAAGTAATTGATCATATGCATACAATAACTATCATCATACTGTTACTATTATGCTGTAACTTGAAGTCATCTTTTGCTGTTCATGTGGGATTTCCTATGTGATTTCTTTGTTTTTGGCTAATAAATGATAAATAACATGTGACAAACACAATTTTAGATTTTCCACATTTATGTTTCAGGTTTTCACAGTCGGATTTTTTACACCAAGCATTTCCAGCGGAGTTGCCGTTGGAGTTTATTCGACGGCACAACATGAGCTTTAAAATGACGCACACCTGAAAGCAGATGGTTTACTGTCGGATCTTCACGGGGGAAATTAAAACAGTACTTCTAAAGATCCCATCCATCTTTCTAAAAATGATTGTTAAGACTACAGTTTGGATGTCATTTGCCTTTTCTACACTTTAAACAAAAAATTCCTCCATTCAAGGCATTACATATCTTTATGTTCCCATTGCGGTTGAACTCTTCCACTATGTCTCAATGCTGCATTCTCATATTATGTATTAAATGTAAATTAAATGCATCATATGAGGTTTGAGATAGATATTTTTATTTATTTTAACCAGGTTAATCCCACAGAGGCTCTAAAAAAATGATTTTCCTTCAAGAAAAACGAGGCCAAAGACTGGAGTCTTCCATGAATATTAATGTTAAAGAAGACCAACATACAATGGGGAGGAAAAGAGGTCAAAGTATCTCCAAAAAAATAGTCACTTCAAAAGATTCACAGCTGAACTGGACTCATAAAGTTGCCATCGCTATTATCACATTACTGTGGTGAAGATAAACATTTGTGAAATCACAACAACTTCACTGACAGCGATTACTTTTTTGGGGGGATATTTTCAATAAATCGTAAAAAACTGAGGAAAAAAGCAGTCTCAGAACATGCTCATGACTTGTCACATTGTAACTAATAATGGAGAAGTTAAATTACACGTTGTTTTCCTCTTCCAAGACAGCAACAACGTCCTTTTTCTTCCTTTTCAGCCAGCGGTAAACCAAAGGTAGCTTTTCTGGCCGAGTCAAACAGATTATGTCCGGCCCACACGGCATGTTGCCACTCCGAGTCACGTCTGTATCAAAGTATCCAGGTTGCAAGTGGCCCGTAACTCACGGAGTCCCAGTTTAGCTACATGATGCTCACTTTGAAAGCTGTTTGTCAGACCGACTCCGTGTAACAGTCAAATCCATCCAGTCAAAACTTGTGTTTTTGTGTCCACCAGGGTTGCATAAACAGCCTCCACTTACCAATTCACACACACACACACACACACACACACACACACACACACACACACACACACACACACACACACACACACACACACACACACACACACACACACACACACACACACACACACACACACACACACACACACACACACACACACACACACACACAGAGGGAGGCAGAGCAGCCGTGCAAGGCGCTAACCAGGCCATTGGGAGAAACTATGGGGTTCAGCATTTTGCCCGAGGGCACTTCTCACTTTGCCAGGGACTGAATCGCCAACCCTCAGATTGGAGGGTCGCCACACTGATACGCCTGAGACAGCGGTTCCGATCAGTTTAAATGTGTTAACGCACCAAAAATAACCTGGGTTAATCATTTTCTGGACCAGAAAACTGCAACAGGGTTGCAGTTCAATCCCAGCTGTCATTAGACCAGGGTCCACCCTGCCACGTATAGAGACATACAACTATTCACTCTACCTTGACACATCGTATATTTCTTCTCCTGTGTATTTTCTCATTGCCGACCTTACTTGTTGTTTGACCTCATGTATCCCTTCCCAGAGATCTGTACCTTCTGATCATGTGTTCAAATTAAAAAGCTATTTGTCCCTTCCCACTGTATCACGGCTATCTCCACCTGACATCCTGCCGGTTGTGATCCGGCCAAAACCGACATGCACTCTATCTTGTGTTCCCTCAGTTCAGAGGCATACTGTCGTTGTAGAGAATACAGCTTGCATGTTACACAGAACCATATGATAAAAACATTTTTGAGTGTATTACATCAGATGGTCAGAGTTTGCGAAAAATGTGGCATTTCACAGGTTCCTTTTTGATTCCCCTGGTTTTAGTTACCTGTTCTATTATAAAACGTACCTGGAAGTACAATATGTACCATCTGCGCCATTGAAGACAATTACATTTCCCATCGGGGTCAGGAATTATATTGTCGAATAGCAACAAAAATGATGGCACCAAATAATAAAATGTTACAACATGGGAAAAATCACATCCAAAACTAAATAAAACCCCAGTGCTCCACAGTCCAGGCAACTGCAACGATCTGGGAAATACTTTTTATATTTTTAATCTTTACAACCTTTTTTTGGTGGAAGGGGGGGGGGGGGGGGGGGGGCATTGAAAATGCACTGCATTCCTATAAGTGTTATCATTCTCGCCGTAAGCGCTTCACACCATAAAAGCCAGTCCTCATTATATCCAGAGAGGAAGGTGTCCAGCGTGGTCAGAGTATCAACCCAAGTCTGGTTACACTGTGGCGGGATTGTTGCCATGGTGACATGTGATTGGTAGTAATAATAGCCAGACTAAATTCTCTGCAGAATTCCAAAGAAGAGAAGCTTCAGTGAGCGGGAGGCACATATAGAGCAGCCGCATACCTGCCGCCGTATAATACGCCGCTTTTGAAGAGGCGGTCGACTGAATCGCTCCCCGGCTTTCAGAAAGCCAATTACCGAAACATTCGACTGAATTTTTACACTTTAAAATGACCAGGGGAGGCATTTCAATATGTGCATGGAACAAACTACTGACGTGCCACTACTCTAAGGTCTTCAACAGACACATTACGCCATTTGGCGTTTTACTCTGCATGAAGCCAGTATTATATTCCCGGTACTGCAATTCGTCTATAAACTTTGGTTGATGACATGATGATCGGGTTTTCAATCTTTTTAAATGTGTCTATCCGATTGTTCCCGACCACTTCCATAGTTTTCCCTTTATTTGTCGGCTCAGGAGGTACAAGGTTAGGACACGACTCCCCTGTTACCGATAGATCACAGAAAAACAGGTCACTTTTTCCTGAGGTTGCCTCTGAATGTCCCTTCTATCATCCATTCGTCACATCTCCCATGTCTTGGTGTGATTCATGTATGATGTTATTGTACTGTATGTGCTGAAAATTATAAAATCCACATGCATGTGCTGCAAGTGACATGCAGGCTGTGCATCTCACTCAGGACTGGATGACAAGAGCGAACGTCCGTGACTCCAAACAAAGAGACGGATACAAAAAGTTTGGATTCACAAGAGAAATAGTTGTGTCTGAAAAATCTGAATCAGTGGTGGCTCCTGGCAAAATTAACTAAGGTGACCCAAAAAAAAAAAAAGTATATTAACAGGTGACTAGACAATTGTTGCAATTTACATTTGTCTTCTCAAATTACACAGCAATACAATTTGTAACCAAGAGGTTGCGAGACAAAGACATTACCTCTACATACATAAACTACAAGCAAGGTACCTCTAAGATTATTTATAAGTGAAATTATCACTATTGACCACATTCACAGAAGATTTGTCAATTTTGCTTCAGATACCAGAATATGAAAGAAAGAGGCCAGTTTGGCCATTGCCCATATGACGAAAAAAAATGAACACACGCTGATCGCAGGGAACACCTTGAAGTGCCTACTTTTTTGACGAAAATACAAAAATAAATAGATATATAAAAAAATTAAAATTCACATGAAAGTCTATGACAGAACTCAGGGCGATTTTAACCTGACCAAAAATCGACCCAAAAAAAGGGGCAGTTCTCCACGCTAATTAGACATTCGAGAAAATCGTTTCAACAGCGGTAGAATTTTATTTTAAAAATTCACTCTTTTTCCGCACCTTAATTGTGTTTCACACAGATTGCCCTCAGGAACGAACCAACCCTGGTTGGATTGAAAACCCGGGACCTTCATGCTGTGACGTGGAAAGCGCAAACCGCTGCTCCACCCAAGTCCGGCCTTTTCTGCTGGGAAAACGGGGACGGAATATCTGCTTCCAGAAGTCTCGTCTTTTTCAAAGTTGTCGACTCTCGGTCTCCGACAGACTATAAATAGCCAATGGCTACTTTTCTGAACTCCTCCGGTTGCTTTCGTACCACCTGCGAGCCACATGTGACGCCGTCACAATATAATAAGACTGGATGTGAATTACTTTAATGGAAACTCTTTAGAAAAAAATGGTTCCCTTGGCTGTTTTGCTTCGGAGGAAAAAGATTTGAAAAAAAATAAGAGTCTGCTAGGCATCGTTTATTTTGGAATTGTTGCTCTTTGAACTGCAAGATTCACTCGCCGTTTAAGTTGCGTCCACACTCTCCTGCGCCGACAGGAAGAAGCGATGGAGCTGCAGGAAGCAGCGGAGGAGCAGGTTAAACCAGCAAAGACAGAGATAAATGGAGGAGATTGTTCCCAGCAAAACTGAATCCCTGATGCTAAGCTTTCCTGTCAAGAGAGTATAGCATATGCACAGGAGACTACGTGTGTGTGTGTGTGCGTGCATGTTTGCGTGTGCATGTGTTCCAAAATCAGCAGCATGTGTCCGTCCCTGCCAGGTCGAGCCTGTGTCAAAGTGTTTCTCTCCATGGGGCTCATCACATGGGAAGGCTGATGTTCATTTTGATTACAGGCAAAGAGAGATGTAGCACACACACACACACACACACACACTGACCCACCGATGGGATGACAGGGCAACTGACGGCATGAGCAGTTCATTCAATTACACAGCTCCGATGAAAGGCTCTCACGGTCCCCGGTATCAGAAGAAAGGACGTCCGTCAGCCGAGGACAGGCGGTAAGATCTCCAAATCGAAGTCGACACCAGTCGGTAAACGTGCCTGGCATTGATGTAGAAGCACGACATCATGCATGCGGTTGGGGGTTGGTATCATCACTCTAGGATCTTTAACAGCCTTTTATAAATGAAGCCCCCCCAAGACGTTTTCGGTCGTCATCTATATGGAAATGTCGCAATATCGATTTGTCAAATTTTTCAAGTGATTAGGTTCACCCGTATGTTTGAAATAGCACATCCAAGCAGTGTTATATTGGTGAGATCCAGATCCTGATACACATCAGGTGCCTCAAAACTTTTTAGTCATTTATTTTTTTACTAATAACTAATATGATAAAGTGAACTGTCAAGCATCGCTTTTCCAGATGTGATCTGGATCTCCACTTGTCCCCAAAGTCAGCCTCTGGACTTCCTTCCCGTAGGAGCTGGCCTGAATACTTCTACCAGGAGGTATCCGGGGCCACGCATCTCGATTATAACCTCATCCTCTGTTTCTCCTGGATGCGGTGATCTGACAGCATGGTGCGCATTGAGCTGAGGGTTTGTACGAGCTCAGTGCTCTTTGAATTTGCATAATCAAACAGAATCCACGTCATGCAAATGAGGTCAGATGAGCACCAGACGGAGGACAAGCTAAAACAACAAGACTAGACAGTGTTGATCAAATATGCAGCGCGGCGTTGTGCGGCACCGATAACACCTAGCCTCTGTTGACTTCTGAGATGTTTTTCGTGAGTGTTTGGCAAGGAAAAAGAGAAGCTGTGATTGAGCCCCCTCCGTTAAGAAGTCGGAAAAAACAGCCTTTGCGCAGCACAGCAACAACTACTGCAAGTTCTTCTATGCGCGAAGTCGTTTTATAGCCTGTGGGCTGATCACATCAACACTGGTTCCAAAGCATACATGGCTGCGCTGTGAAGAGATTTGTCGTGTTTGCGCGATAATAGCTTGGATTGGGTCGGCGCTTTCCACATCTCTGATATATAATGAGCCAAACGGAGGGACGATTACATGGCGACATTTGAAATAGTATATGCCATCTTCCATGGATTGATAAAATTCATTGGCCGGTGATTCCAGCTACGAAGATGGAAGATTCCTGTATCTCAAAAAACTAATTTCACCTACTTGTCATCTGAAATAAATTCTGCGGTCAGACCGGTTGCTCTTGATTCATCTCATCTTGGATTGCACCATCCCGTATCTGCACGATCTCAGGGGAGTTTTGGCGTGTAATGCGACCGGTAAATCGAGAGCTCCTTCCTCTAACATGTATCGCAAATATAACTGCTGACGCTGCACTTATCCGTGAGCCAAACTCAAATTCCACGATAAATAAGAACAGCTCGGAGAAAATAAGACCCAAAATCCCTTGCGGTCACATCTACACTTGACCGCCAACATTGGCAAAGCACAGCTGGAGGCTTTGCTGATGTGCGGTCGAGCTGCTCCACCTTAAAGGTTGCTACAGCTTCAGCGAGCCTTGTTTTGAATCGCAAACACACAAGTCGTTGCACCACGGCGAAACGGGTTCTTGAAATTGCTAAAGTGCGACTTAGAAGTTATTTCAGGAACCCGACAAATGACGAAACAACAAATTTTCCACAATGGAAATTTGCAACAGAAAAGATGTCTTATTAAAGTAATGATATAACCAGCTCTCGACTCCCGGACTAACACAAAAAGCACCTGCGACTACAACTGCAAAAATCTCCATCACACCTATTTTTCCTCCTATTGTTGAAGGATTTTTTCTCAAGGGTAGATTTTTGCTGCCACTCCTCATATTTTTTTGAGGCTCATTAGCCCAATTCTATCATATTGGTCATGAACTGTTAAGACCAGAAAGGCGATAGCTTGTGCACGATGAGATCTAATAGAATATCGGGCCCTGAAACCCAAATACCATAAGCTGGGACAAAGAAGTGAGTGATAAACAAACCGATTGAGAGATAACATTTTTACAATATTCTTGATTATGTGTTGGAGGTGTTTATTTCCCCGCTGCATGAAAAATTAACTATCTTTGACACTCTAGGCCAAAAGCCCGATAACACGCAAGTTCCCGCGCCTACTCAACCACAGGCAAAACATTTCTTTAGCGAAGAGGTAATGAATTATTTTCTCAAGATTTCCATCCGACTTTAATTTTTAAGTCTGTGACTGTAAAGAGGTGTGCGCCAGGATAAGGCTAACAAAATAATTCATTTACTCAAAGTTGCAGACATAAAAATGAAAGTAAATCATTGTCTTTTCCTAATCTTATTTGGGAGTTTGGGAGTTCTTGCAGCTTGTTCTGGACACGTCATCTGGGTATTCTTTTTTCAGTAGTTCTCCTGTGGGCGGGGCTTAAGTATTGTCATTCCAGTTTAACCGCCACCACGAGGGATAGTTTTGAAGGGAGAGAGGATGAAGTATGATACTCCATACTGTTCTACTTGCTCTCATCAATTCACCTCAAAATGGACACCATGCACCTTACATGTTTGCATGTGCTCTGACCAACCTACCTACCTCTGACAATCTATGTAACACATCCAGTAAGGAGTATCAAGACAATGGCTAGTACCATTTTCAGCACTATAAGGCGCACCTAAAAGCCTTTAATTTTTTATAAACCGACAGTGCGCCTTATAATGCAGTGCGCCTTATATACGGATCAATATTGAGCCGCAAGAGGTCTCGCAACTACGGGAAGTAACCACCGACTCCATTTTCTCCCGTAGAAGAAGTAGCGCGCGGTGCATGCTAGGATATATGACTGCGTGCATTTTCAATTCCATTTGTGTGTCTACGCGTGCGCGTGTCGTCGAAGTAGCAGCGGTAAAAACGGTAAAGAGGAATTCCAGTCCCACACCACTTGTGTTTAGTGACCCCAAAACGGCACCTTTCAAGAGACACGCTTAAGACGCAGTTTAAACTCAAGGCGATCGGTCACGCAGTAGAACACAGGAATAGAGCAGCAGCGAGAGAATTCAACATTAAAAAATCAATGGTGCGGAAGTGAAGGAAGCGACAAGATGACCTGCGCCAAGTAAAGAACACTAAAAAGAGTTTCCGAGGAAACAAAGTGAGATGGCTACAGTTAGAGGACAAACTTGAACAGAAGGTTGTTGAACAGAGAGCAGCAAGTAGAAGCGTTTCTACAGTCACTATTCCAATGAAGGCAACAGCGCTAGCTAGCGACATGAACATCAATGAATTTAAGGATGGACCTTCTTGGTGCTGTCGTTTTATGAAAAGCTTTGAACTGTGACAAGTTGAGTTGGAAATACATTGTTTTCAATGAGGGCGGTGCAAATACCGGTAAGAGCTACCGGTACATACGGTACTGTATTGTGAAAGCACTCACTTGTTTTGGGAATGAACGGGATTGTCAGAACGTTGGTTTGTATTCTATTGATAAAGTTTGACTGACTTATCTGACTGCTTTGTTGACATTCCCTTTGGCGCAGCTCCATTTAGTGGATGCATAACGCAAGCCCAGCCACTGCTGTAGCTTCCATTATATGTGCCTTATAATGCGGTGCCCCTTATATATGATTTTTTTTTATAATAGGCCATTTATTGACGGTGCAGCTTATAATCCAGTGCGCTTTATGGTGCGAAAAATACAGCAATTCTTGGAAAGCGGTAGGTTGGATGTTGCACACCACCGCGATACCTTTCGCTGTGGACGACCGACGTGCACAGCGAACGTCGAGAATGAGAGTGGTGACCCCAGTGGGAGGAAATTATTCCAGGCACTGTACATCTCGTAGCAGGGGCTGACATTCAATACTTTTTCTTTCAGATTCCCCTAAGAGGACTTTCCCAGAAATTCTGCACCTGAGTGTCTTGCAAATGTCATGGCCAGAGCAAACTTTGTCCTTACCATTCCGAGTAAACAAACAAATTTCTCCCTTCATGCGTATGTACCTTAAAGTTCTCACTATAATGCCCAGTATTTTGACTGATTTGGTCCAGCTATTTCAACAATTGCAGAGTTCAACAAAAATAATGTTCTCATTACTTTTAAATGAAGTGAAGTACTAAAACTACAGGTGCATTTTCATAGGTTACAACGTTGACGGCATGCTACAAAAAAGCAGCACCAAAAGCTGGTAAAACAAGTCAAAGTTAAAGGTTTATCATGTGTTTTCCCACTTTAATGACTGTCCGAATGTCACGGGGGCAGCAGAGGTGGTTTTTAAGCTTCCCATGAATGAATACAAGCGAGGACGAGAAAGAAGGACGCACGAAAACGGAAAAACGGGGGTCGTAGGTTATCCCGTCTTCTGGATTTTATACAACTCCAATTAAAACCAGCCCTTGACACAGACATCTCTACCATCCTGTCTCCTCCTACCCATTGCTCACATGGAAGGTGGTAAGATAATGAGCAGCCAGTCACTCACATGCCAGAACAAACTCTATTTCTTCAGCTGAGATTGAGAAACCCTCTGCATTTCCACGTCCCCTGCGTGCAAAGGGATGAAGCCCCACCATTGATCAGACACATAAAACTTAGCTTTCTGTCATTTAGAGCCAATGATATGTTCCAGTTATTATCTGATTAATTAAACACTTAGAATAAAAGCCACATTGGATTTTCATCTCAGGAACTTTTAATTGTGGCCGATCTGGATTTTAAAAACTTATATTATATTATACTCATATTCCTCATTAGAATAAAATTTGTACCACATAAAACATTTCACCGTGACCTCGACACGACGTTCTTTTCCTCTGTCTCCATGCTGTGTTGGTTATATTGGAAATCAGAAATATTCAACCTCTCTAATGCTTTGGAAATGTTAGGACCAACCAGTGACTGATCTTTGATGTTATGTCATTGGGTGTTAGCGTTAGAGCCAATGTTAGCATTAGCGTTAGTGTAGTCACTACAGTAACAAATGCATTTGCATTCATGTGAAGCCGTAGCAACACACTTTAGTGCTCAATGCTCACTGTCTAAGATTAAAGATTGAAATGATACTATAATACTCCGATGTATCTTATTGCGCTAAATATCTCTCTAAAACCTGCGATGGCTGCCTAATTTTTGGTTTCAGCTGCACCACCCTGCACATACAGGGCGATGAAAAGAAAACGTCATTCTGTTTTCAACATATCATCTGGGCAAAACCTTTTGCCTCCTGTGAGGCATCCAAGAACTATCATGTGAGAAATTTGGTCACAAACTTGAAGTGGATGCGGTCGATGCGGAAAAGCGGAGGTTGTCGTCGTTCCCCTTTGATTCCCCCAATGCTTAGGATAAGTGACATGTTTATGAGGACACCAGATTTTACTACAAAGTATGAAATATCAGCCAGAACCCTTTTTTTTTTTTTTTTTGAATAAACAAACAAATGCCTCAACCTGTTGTGGAATATGTACAGGCATTAAAGTAGGGGGTTTCGACTAAATACCATAAGGAAACATAAATTATATAACATTTTTTAACATTGAATTGCAACCTGTTAAATGTCATGGAGTTCCTTATCAGGTAGGTTATTGTTATTGTTTCTCTAAATGTTCTTTGGATGACGGTATTGAGCGTCTCAAAAATGACCATGTCATTACATGAAACCCAGTTCATCTCAACAGAACAGCCGCTGGTCTTAGTTGTATTCCCTTTGGAACAGAACCAACAAACTTAGCTGGGCCTCATTGATACAAATTATAATTTAGACCTTTGGAAATCCCCAAAGGGCTGGTGAATGGAGGGGACGGCTGGGGAGCAAACTGAATGCGGTTTCAATTTGAAGATGCGAATCGTGTAGATGAGAACTCGAGAGGGCGGAAGAAAAGAAAGAGCAGCAGATGAGACTATTAAGACAATGTGCGCCCTTCACCCACATCCCTTCGCTGCTGATAATGAAGGATAAAACATGTCCATTGGCCTTTTCCCTAGAAAAGGATGATTCATTATGCATGTTTGGGTTACTTGCTTCGTGCTCACCCTCCCGTGAAATGTGATGAGGAATTTCACACTGGATGGGAGGAAGGCTTTTTAATTTGCAGGGAAGCAGCATTGTGGGTTACTCTCTTTTTACTTTGTGCTTAAGTAGATTATTCAAAAGTTTCAGAGGCAGAAGGAAGTTGAGAAGACACAAAGGATTTGCCGTTGTTTGGAAGTGTTCCAGGTGTGCATGGCATAAAACTCTGTTCCAATGGGAAGCCGAGCGTTCCCCAGACTTCGACACGGGCAAAACAATACTTCCAAAGAATCCAGGTCATTGTCATTTCATATTTCGGTAAACAAGAGTATAGATTGAGCTTTTGTATTGAGAAAAAAACAAAACAAAAATAAAACATCCCACCATATGTTCACAGATACAAACCTACTCAGTTCTAAGGACTACAGCATCAAAGGCCCTTAAATTTTGTTGTTTTGTTTTTCCAAATCTCTGATGCGATCCATAAGGAGCTCCTTTACACCATCAATCATCTACTTCGGCTGCATAACTAAGAGTTGTTCATAAACATCCCGACTTTATTTACCACGATCAAAATGTTTTCTGCATTAGCACATATTGAAACAGCTCTTTTTATGTTTTTCCAAACAGCAAAAACGATTGAGAGGCAATTCGGTGCAGCCGAATCATTGATTTCATACATTTCATATATTCGTGGCTCCTGTTGATCATCATATATTTTTGGACGGACTGAGAAACGTTTCTCTATTCAGGTCCTACAGTAGTTTCTTTGGAATTTGTCTGGGAAATCCCACAGTGTTCAGTTTAACAACAGTCTCTCAATAGTGTGCTGTGAGCTTCGGGGTTCCACAGGGTTCTGTTCTGGGTCTGCTGCTGTTCTTGCTACATGTTGTACCTCTGGAACAAATCCTGCGCTTATTTCAAACCAACTTTCATCACCATGCAGATGATCCACAGACGGACTGAACACACCTAAACCAGATTTCTCTGTATCTACCGATTATCTACAAATTTCCCGGTTCTGATTTTGGCCAAGACGGAAATGATAAGCAGTGAAGCTGCCAGTCCTTGTCATCTTAATTTCACTCTGTCCTTGGACAAAGTTTTTAATTCAATGCAATATATTCGCTATTATTATTCTTTTTAAACTATAATTGTTATTATTATAAACTGATTGGAATGATGCAGACAATTGAGATGCCGGTGACTCATCTATGACAAGGCGGGTATCATATACACGTTGTCATTTCAGATCAACTGTGAGTAGCATGGAGATAACCAGGGCAGAGGTACTGCGTGTCTGGGTTTAAGCCATGAGCCTAGCAAGTAGCTATTAGATATAGTTTAATAATAAATGGCCTGTAAAAGTGAGGGTGGGTATCAGGACGAATCTCTGAAGTACCGTCACGTTACGCAACGTGCAGCCCGCGCAATTATCCACATCGCACTTGAAGAAATAGCAAATGGGTGCCATAATGGGTTTCCTGACATGGGAGAGAATGTACACGAGGATCCAGAGCCCATTTAAAGCACATTTACCGAGGCCTATTTTTGAATGGAACCGAGCAGAGGAAAGTGAGTCATTAATTGTTGATAATAAAGTAACACCACGGCGGTGTTATCCTCGCTGTTCAGACTGATTGATGAATAATCGAAGGACTGTTCTGTGTCGCGTTGGAGATGCGTTGGCCTGGAGTGGTTGGTTGATGTGGAATTAAATCCCTGAAGGCACCCTGACCTCTTTTTTCTGATCCTCTGATGTGCGGAGAAGCCGCTGATGGAAAGAGTGACGAAGCGAGGAACAGAGCAAGGTTTTCCGACAAGCGAAGCTTATTTATTTTCATTTTAAAAATTCCGAAGATGAAATGGTGTTCGGTGGATGTAATCAGTGAAAGGAAGCCGGCTAAAGAAAAAAATACGAATGGAATACGATTTTTATCCACAATTTTGTTTTTGACAGGAACAATATTGGTTCTTAATATCTTTGAGATTTATTTTTTTTTGCTGAAGAATAAAGGTTTATATTCTCCGAGCATGCCTGAGCACAGAATAGGACTTTGAATTTGAAGATAGATCCAACAGAAACCATCATCCAGCAATGAGAATAATACATTTGTTTTGTATCTTCCTGACATAAATAGGTGTGAATTCAAAAGTGATTAAAAAATAAAAAAAAAAGCAATTAAATGTTTCGCTCTAAGAAGTTTTTGGGTATCATCAAGGGGTTTCAAAGATAATGTTTTATATGAAGTTTTTGAATTGAATCAATTGCAGTTTTTCAATGACATTTTTCCGACATATCAAATAAACAAAAAGACAAATATAAAGATGTTTCCGGCCCTGACCCTTACTCTTGCATACATAATGCAACAGATTTTCAAAACAGAATGCCAAAATGAACTAAAGCGATCACGGCTCTCTGAAGCCATGACATATAAAAAACCGTTCAAGTGAGGAATGTCTATTTTCCAATGCACCTTTATTGATCTGGAATTGAAATTAGCTCATGCTTTTTCTGTTTCTATGTTAATCCTACGTCGGTAAATTCCCGGCAGACAAAATCAACCGCTTCCTGGAGCTGAGAGAAGCACTGAGAAAAGCTCTATGGATTTTTCTTTATGTTCCGGCATTAAATTGGAATTGTTTAATGCGCAGGAAGCTAATAGGGAATTTGATATCGCAGTGAGAGTTGGCAAAAGAATGAAATAAAACAGATTTAATGAACATAGTACATAGAAAGGACTTTAAAAGGTTTGTCTGTGTGAAATGTTGAGAGATCGGAAATACTCCTAGAAAAAAAAAAATGCCACAGAGGAAAGATGATAAAATGAGTGTCGAAATGAAATTCACATTTTCCCATTTTAATTGCCTTTCAAACGGATAATTTTGATTGAGAAATTGGGTAAAAAGTTGACAAACTCCACCTGTCAGAGGTTTGTTTTGATCCAAAATCTCAACAAGAGACATTCTGATCTATCTGGCTGCAAACAGTGTTTTCGTTAATTTGCACAGAAATTGACCTCAGCGTAAAGGAAGTCACCGTTCCCGTAAATGTAATTTGGACGCCAACCAGGGGTTAATCGAAGTGAAACAGCTATTAAACTGTTTAAAAGTGTTGGAACTGCAGTTACCAGCTCCAGTGGCTGCACATTTAATAAACTGCTGTGGATTTAAAACCTTTGCATCAATAAATTCAAGATCCAGTCCCTGATAACTGTAAACACCGATATGCACCAATTCACATCTAGAAAAGAGCTTTAGGGATTGTATTCCTGCCACGCAAAACAGATCATTTCAAAGGCTTGTTTACAACAATTAAGTAGATTCAATAAACGGGGAAGACGTCTCGGTCGATGGCGTTCTTTGGACGTCATGTTATTTTATTGATTTTACTTGTTTCTGCCTCCAGTTGTGGCTAAACAGATGGGCTGTTGTCACTGATTTGTGGGGGTACTGGAGGTGAGCGTTTTGGACAAATGGTTCTTGTCAAACATGGCAGTTGGAGCAAAATTTGAGACGTGAATGACAGAGTGAACGGTTTTGTGTCTCTATTTGTGGCCCCTGCAATCAATAGGTGGCTGGTCCTGGGTGAACCCCGCCTCTCGCCCAGTGACAGCAAGGATAGACTGGAGCGTGTCCGATCAACACGAGTCTCCAACGAACCCACCGCATGTTTTTGGAAACCCGGAGGAAATCCACGCAGACATGAGGAGAACATGGAAACTCCGCACAGAAAGGCTCCTGTTAGAATCAAACCAGACCTTCTTGTTGTGAGGAAGAAGCGCGAACCACTGCAACGCCAACACATTTTCTCCCATTCACTTTGCAACGTCTTCATTCCAGTGCAACTTATTTGATTTGGTCTGAATGAGTTAACTTAAAGTCTTTTATTTTATATTTGGTCTCAGGAGAAAAAAAAACTGCGACAATCGAGCCAACACGATCATACCATCCTGGTGTTCCGGTCCAGCTCTTGTTGCTAATCATTTGTTGATATTCTGAGACAGGAAGAGATCTAAACAACCATGAAATTGGCTTCCAAAAATCTCCCAAGATAAGCTTTTTACTTGATTCGAAATTCTTCCATTTCGCATGCTAAGAATCAAGCAAACACGTGCTGAGCAGGCCTCGAGGATAAGAAGGTACTGCCTTTTTTTGTTTTTGGTCAAATACAACAACGATTCCATGAACCCTGTTGGTGCAAGGGCAACGAATATTAGCATAGCAAGAGTTAGCATTGACTTTGACCAGGTAATAAAGTACACAACTTGACATGTTGTACCAATTATATTAAAATCATTCTCGCTCTCAAGGTAAATTGACAGAATTATGTCTTTGGCAACAGCAGTTTCGGACAAGTTTGCAGCACTTTAGCCACTCTTCTACTTCAGGGTGAACTATGTGTGCACGTTATCTCGAACAAGCCTTCAATAGACTGACTGACCAGAGAAGGACATCAAACTCACATTTACAGACACTGGGCTTTGCTTATTCTGCCTTATAAGGCAAAATATGACATTTACAAGACAATTCAACTTCTCTGGAGATATCCTACTACTAAATTAATTCCTCACACCGGCGTCAGTGTCATTGATATAGACTGTACCATGATCTGATTTTACTACATTATGGTAGAGAAGCAACCAAAGAAAATTGGATCAAACTATAGAGTCTGGCATGAGCGCTTGCTTGGACTCTTCTACTGGACATGGAGAAAAAAAAAGGAGCTGTGGCTTTTCCTTCTCATTAAATTAGGCTTGGTACATCACTGTGGGTGACACAGGTGGCTTGAGTACCGCATCTCAAACCCTGAAACATACAGCCCATCTGGTCCGAGGCCTCCTGAAGAGCCCTCAGGAGGCACTTGAGGACGATACCAGGGAAAAAGGAAGTCTGGCTATTTGGCTCAGTCCACTGCATTACCCAAACCGGGGAAATAAATGAAAGGTCTGACAGACGATGAAGTTATCTATCTTTGGGCTTGAGAGTCTCAATAGATCAAACTTTATAAAACACTTGTGGCATTTCAGCAAGCTTTTCCACTAATTTGTCCATCTGTTGTTGAGTCTCAATAAAATATGCTGATTGTATTAGAAAATGTTGCTATAAATAATCCACGCCTACGCGAAAAATGTCAGAGGCAATAAAAAATCCCAGCCGTCACTGCTGGCAGACAGGAGTGCGATGCACGGATGGAGTTGGATACGTTTTGGTTGTAATCATATCCTCTCAGTACGGGTGTGATGGGGAGACGGTGGGTGGTGTGTTATGGCACCTCCAACTAATTATCTGTTTGGAAGAATATCAAACGCCTCATCGTGAAAATCACATTCAATGTTTATAGAAGCCGAACCACCACACGCGGCGGGATGTCTGCCAATGTCCGAGGAGAGCACTAAGCGTTCATATAAAAAAAAAAAAAAAAAAACCTATAAAAAAAAAAAAAAAGGGGGTTTTATCAAAACATCCACTAATCACAATCTTTTTGCAAATAGTGCACTCTCACAGAGGCATATTTGGGTCTACCTAGACTCTAGGTAGTATCTAAGTCCTAGAGAGAAAGTGATAAACTAGATTCCTGCAGAGATATGAAGAGAAAATAATAAATGTCAGTATCTATCAAACCTATGACGGTGTCGTTGGACAAGAGACTGAACTCCTGCTTCTCCAGGTGCTGCTTAGTAACTGCCCACTGCTCATGGTTCAGCCGCCATTGGTAAAAATGCAGAGGATAATTTCCTGCAACCTATTAATGTATTATTCAAACATCTTTTTCAAGTGCTGTATTTTTCAAATATTTTGTGAAATGTAGAAAACTATTGCTGTTTGCTGCTAGCTGCAACTTTTGGTTTATATATTTTTATATTGTATAGGTGCATCTTGCTAAACAAGTGCTATCTGTTTATATAAAAATTGTTAGCACTGCTAATTGTTTATTTTTAGTTCTTCTGTTTTTTACTTTTCTTGCACTGTCCACTTTCTGCTGCCAGTGGTTGAAATTTACCTATTTCAGGATGACTAAAGGAATATATTATTCCATTCTAGAAATATTTGATCAAATAACATTGACTTGGGGAGAAAAAAAAAAAAACATCAAAGTTCTTCAAAAAAGGAAAAAAAAAAAGTTCTTCATTTTTTCTTAGGTTTCTGATCAGTGTCAGCTTTGGTTTCTGATTAGTGTTGGCATAGTCAATTACATATATGAAAAATGGCTCATGGGCATTCTTTGCATTTTTGTCAATATTTGTGGAATTCGCTTGGATTTTTCATTCATTTAGACAGAAATCTGCCACATTTTAAACATGAACCAGCACAGATCTGAATTTCTGACATCATTTCATGACGTGATTTTTATCTCATCAGTTCCAGTTTGAACGGCCTTATATATAGACGACTCTTCTCAGAAAGTGTGTGTGTACGGTACATTCATTCATTTATTCATTATTTATACCGTTCATCCTGCACCCAGGTAATCCTGACTGTCATTGGGCAAGAGGCAGGGTTCACCCCGGACCGGTAAATAGTTCATAACAGGGCCACATATAGAATTTTATTCAGGTAGGGACAGTTTAGATTAATACGTTTTCATTCTGAAGAATGCACCAATCGCACAATTATTTATTTGCAAATTTGGACCATTTCTCCATTGGATGATTGGAATGTTTAACAACATATCAGTTAAACAATCTTCTTACATCTCATTGATATTGTCTTGTCTAGGCAAGGAATTTTTCTTGAAAGAATTTCAGAGTCCTTCTTTCACCCCGACTCTTTGTATTCACTTTTCGCACTTTCCTCCAGTGTTTTTTTTTCTTCATTATTTATATAAAAATCATTCAAAATGTATGAGTCCAAAGTGGTGCAAGGAAGAATTGAGGGTTTTGGGGTCACGCGGTATGATGTGCACCACCTTGAAAAGATCTGCAGCTTGTGTTTCCGTAGACACTAGAGATCAATTTTTATTCTAAATGATTAATTCAAGTTCTTATATTGATCATGGAGAAAGTTAATTAATTATTCATGTTAATTTTATATTAATTAAGGTTACATGAGGGAAACCGAGAGCCCAAGTCATTCGTTAGTTAATTCTTGATATTATCATAGTTACAGGCATTGAATCAACAGGAAACTTCGAAACTGGTGAGAAAGAGACACCGACCAAAACTACACAAAGTGTTTGAAACTATTAAAAAAGGAGGACAATTTAGAGACAAAGAACTCTACACATTTTATGCAGGTAATAATGAAAAGATAATGAGTGTCCTAAACTTTATCTGCGTGACACACCTCAGCAGCTGCTAATTTGTGGGAGGGCAAATCTTCTGAAAGCCTTGTCTCAGCGCTTAAATACATAGGATAAGGAGCCAGAAAGATAGATAATAAATAATAAAATATAAAATAAATAAATAAAAATCAGTAACAGTGATCTTGGAAGAATAACAATAATCTTGTTATAGTTAGCACTTTTATAAAAATGATAATTCATAATTAATAGTAGCAGTAGTAGTATAATTATCACTATTATTGCTCATTTCTCTATATCACCATGTGATTGATCAATTAACACTACTTAACCTCGTAAGCCGAGGCTCTGCTATTCATGTGTGTTTATGGCCGTATTGGATAGGATGGTGGTGATTAGCGCTTTTGCCTCATAGCAACATGGTCACCTGTAGCCATTTACTAAAGCTAGTGGGCATGGACCCATGAAGAACCATCACATGTAGTGGTGCGACACATCCCCACAAAGACCAAAGCAGAGATTTGGATAATTTGAGCCACAGTAACACTGATCCTATGAGATGAATACACCAAAAAGCAAAGAACATCTCTCCCCGTGGAGAAGCGGGCTGAAAACCAAGATCGGGCCAACATGTTGAGAAGTGCTCTCAGAGCTACATGACATGTGGGAAGTACAACAAATCGTCCATGTTTTAGAGTCTCACAGTCAGACTACCAACCTAATTTACTGGATGTACAGTCGCTAAGATGAAGAAGATAGCGGTATCTGCACACTGCGCACTGAACCATGCAAAGTGTTCTCTGTACAAACAGGTACTGAGCATGACAGCAACATCGACCTGAGGTCTACCGCATGAGACCAGACCCCAGGTGCAGGTACTGGAAAGATGAGATTTAGTACACAAGAACATTTGCCATGAGAAAGAGCTGGAAATCTCAAGGTCAGATTGAAAAACAATAAGAAAACCTGCTCGGGCAGCCAGGAGGGACTGAGCTTTGTGGGTCTTAGTACATCCATGCTACCAAACGGGCTTGGTGTTGATAAACAAAAAAACAGGAGAAGAGAGCGGTAATAGAAATGGCAATGCTGAGACACATCAAGATCAGGACGAAGGATCAGAAAATATTAAGGAAAGAATTATAGGGTAGGGTGGTAACTGTATATACCGCATCGTAGAGCTACATTTGGGCAGTCTGCGCTCTCCATCAGAGGTAGTCAACTCCGGAATGCATTGCCAACAGAAATCAAATTGACTTCAGATTGAATGTCACTTAGTAGTCCGTTGGGATGATTGTGTATATGAATTTTCAATCACCATTCATGGCGTACTATGAAAATGTTGATTGTTCCATTTGAATGTTGTGCTGCTCATGGAAAAGCACATTGTTCATTTCTATCAGAGAATTGCAAAAAAAAAAGCACCCTCAGTCACATCTGCAATAAATGGGTTTACCTGTTACTGTGGCAAGGTATTAAAAAAAAAAAAAAAAAAACACTGTCAAATGGAAAATTGTTAAGCTATTTACAGACGCCAAATACCTAATAAACTTGAAAATTAAATTACAACCTAAATTCATAATTGGAAATGGATGTGTGAGCCTGGAAGTCTTCACATGTGCATTCTAATCAGGAAGTATCTGACAAAGACACGGGGGAAAGAAAAGTCAAGAAACATTCGTAAACAAGAATAAGTCAAATCAAAATTTCCAATAGACCTGGACTTTTGATTTCTCGGACGATAAAGGATCGGTCTAACCCATATAGAATGAATTTATCCCTGAATCAAACAGTGTGGGTTTCTGAACCCTTAAACTTTTAATAGTGACATCTTGGCCGGAGAATTTAAGAAATTTACTTTTATCTTCAGAGACGGCAACTTATTAGATTTCTTGCAGTCGAGAACCCCTTTTCCTCTCCCAGTTAGTTGAGAGGATGGTGTCTCTCGGGGGCGAGGAGGCCGGGGGGGGGCTTATAATTGAAGATATCGTTACACGGTGATTCTTCAAAGAGAGGGATGTGTTTAACTGTGTGATAATGCAGAGCTAATATAACATTTTCATTCTTAACCATCTCAACTGACTTTGAGCTGCAATGAATTTTTAACAGAGTCCGAGTTGGTAGTCATGTTTTGTTTCCCGCCGCATGCTCATTTACAGCCTCGTAATTACCAATAACCCCAAATGCCATGAAAATAATTACTGCACGTACACCTCTTATAGCATCCGCACAACGCGGTGCTTAATCGTAACAAAGGCCACTCGATTCAATTTAGCTTTGTACTGCAAATCTTTAAATGTACCCATAAAGATGTAAAAGCTGCCAGAGGACGACTGTTGTAAGCACAATGCAACCTGGGTACGTAGGTATTACCATGTGAGTGGTCCCCAGGCCCCCCTGGTTCATATCCAGATTGGTAGTGACTCATTTCCAATTCATAAAAAAAATTCAGCAGAATACCCAGAGAAAAGTGGAAGAACTGTATTATATTTTATTCGTAAGCATGCTATTAAGTGCAATTAATATCTAGTTTTTCTGTGGATCTAGGTCTGTGAAGGTTCTTAGCAGTGACGTGCAGTCAGAGGCAAGGGGAGGCCCGGGCCTCAATGGTCATCATGGAAAGAAAAAAATGCAAAATGAAAAAAAATAAATTAAGTGGTTATATTTATACAGTGATTTGTACTATAAAATTATTTTCCACGTAGCTTCACTATTTTTAATTTTTTTTTCCCAAAATCGCTTAAAAAAAAAAAAAAAAAAAAAAAAAAAAAAAAAATCACATTTGAGGATTCGAATATGAGGAAGAGATGTGTGGTGACGCGGCAACCAGCTTATCCCACTATGGATTGCGCAATGATTCTGCTGTGCTGGCATGCTATGCACTTAGACAATAGTGCTGTCTCTCTGGATGTCACTATTTAAAAAAAACTTTTAATATATGAAGTAAATTTCCATAGTTGAGCTGATGAGTCTAATGTTTTTCGTCAACAACTGTAACGTGTTTCTCGGGTTTCTCGTAATCATAAAACGACTGCGAAGAGACATTAAGTGAGGCACGCAGTGACGGTGCCTCATGGTAGGGGGCATCGCTGATCCCTTGGATCCTTCTTACTACTCGGCTACAGAATAATAGAATTAGCAATAGCAAGCTACAGTAAACAGTTAGCAAGTCAAGTACACCCATCCAACAATTTTTTTGCCGATCACATCGGGCTGTATAGCTCACTAACGGTGAGGGATGAATGTAAATCTCCTGGGCAGCTTCTCAACTTTTTGGCCCAGAGGGATCTCATTCAAACTGTTCTTGAGGCAAAAAAGTTAAGGCAAACAAGTTATCGATGCTTCAGAAGGAGCGCCGCATGGACTTCATTTATAAGTAAAGGTAAGAGATGATGTTTTAACATGTGCTTTTTTCTATGCTACAGTTTGTACACCAGTATGTAAAGAATGCTGATATGATATTTTAAACAAAACACGTCAACTGCTGCCAATAAAATGGTGAGCAAGCTACTCTGTAGGTCCATATGTTTGTAAATCTGAGGACGCCAGTGCCTCACCTCACTGGTTCTCAGTCATCAGAATCAGTTTTATTGGCCAAGTATGTTCGCATAAACAAATAAGTTGGCTCTGGTTTCATTGCTTACACCTGTTCCCCAGCCCTGTGAAGGGCCTAAATGTTCTGTGTACTATCTTGAATCTTGGATCCGACGGTCTTGTTTTCTAGTTCTTGTCCCTGTCGGGTCCAGTAGGTTTTGGGATTTGGATTTTTTCCTTTACGTTTGTTTTATGAAATATTATTCACAGCGACACTGGACTCAAGTTGTACTTTTGGCTTCTTTCATCACTGCCAAGTCATTCAGTCTTGACAGAACCAGACAACCAAACATGATCCGAGCCAACTTGGACCCAGTGGGAGCAGCCAATTTTCTCCCAGAAGGTTCCTCCGGTCTGGGAGCAAGGATCAGATAATTTCCTTGGACAGCTGCTTGGGCAAACCGGAGTCACTTCAGCAGGAAGCCCAAGTAGCCATGATCACTCAGATCGAATCATCAGGGGCCCAAATTCAGACACTAACAGCAGCTTCTACAAACTCACAGCCTTCTATCGAGTACCCTGGTGTCATGGTGCCGCGGCAGCCAACTGCCCAGTCCTTGGAGACAAAGAATTTGTGCTCTGGTTTTTAAGTATCTCAAAGTCATGCGTCTGGATTCTCTCATCCCTACTAAGTTATTCGGTCAAGGTTTGACATTAAGTTACACTGACGTGAGGAACGACCAACTTGACAAGAGGATATTGTTCACAATAACAAGGCCATGATTCATGTTGGGTTTCTCGTTTTGACAAGAGCAGGTAACGGGTACTCAAGCTGTTTTTTTTAATCCAGACGACAACATGAGGGATAGTATCTGTGTGCAATCTAAAAAAAACTGAAAAAACATGACGCTGCATCAAAGATTCATTCCCAAAATCACAACTCAAAACACATCGGTTTAAAGATGCCTATTCCATCTGACACCAATTGCTCTGTCGCTTTTATTTTGTTTATAGATTTATCTTTTACCACTTTGTCAATGTTTATGGTTTTTAATTTTATTGTTTCTGTCTAGTTGTGTTATTTTTGGATGTTTGTCTATACAGTGTCCTTGCAAGTCCAGAAAGCATCTTTCATGAAATGTAATATTGTTATTATTATAGATGTCATTAAACAGCAGACATGGCATCAAATTCAAGTTTCAGTCTTGAATTTTTTATTTTATTTTTTAGAACAGCGCTAACAGAGAAATATTTGAAGATGAATCAAATGAGTTGCATTGTGAAAATATATATGAAATGTATTTTGAGCTTAAAAACATGGCGGAGGAGTTCAGACGTCTCATACAAACAGAAACCCTCCAGTCCGTCAAAGGTCATCACTACCCTGAAACCAATACCCACGCAGAACCTGCTCCCCTGAGGTTTTTATTTCAGAGCTCATCTCAGCTCCCGTCATCAAGCATAGCTCTGACTGCGAGCAACAGCCACGCCGCCCGAGTCTCCCACACAGGAGCCAAAGTCTCCTTTCCATGGCAACGTTGCACTTAGAGCGTCTCAAAATAAATAAAACCCAGGCAGGCACAAGGACACACAGACATCAGTCGGATCAAAACGCTAACTACCCGCTTTTTCTCGAGATCCGTTCCGGCGTATCAAAGGGAGAGGTCTCCACTTTGATGCTCGGTTCGGAACGAGAAGCTTTCGGAGCTGTGAATCGCCAGGTTCGTGTCGGATCGGCGAGGAATCCTCGGCACCGGCTCTTCCTAAAACGCCGGCGCTGTAGAGCGAAGTGACGAATCAATGCGAGCGTCTGTTAACGGCAAGGAGTGCTCGTGATTGATCAAAGAGCTGAGCCGGTGCCAGTCTGTGGTATCATTGGCACTCTGGTTCGCAGGAACATCAAGCATCCATCTACATATGGCTGTTTAATATTTAATCAGATGAACTGCCAATAGAAAAGAGATTTGCATCTGAGAGTTAAAGCCTTCATTAAGCAGGGAAGTTAATGAGGTTTGCCAGCTGATGCACACCGAGCTCATTAAAAATTCTTTTGTCGAATCTCGGATGAATAAACTGTGTTTAACTTCGCCTTCATGAGGCGACTCGGCCGGCAAAAGTCCGCTCAAAATGCAACGAAGCACAAAATGTGGCGTTGACGGACATCCATTGACTCACGGCTCCGGAGGGCAAGGCCGATCAATATCATCTTTAGGGGAGCTGAGGACGCCCCGACATCCACTCCCTTATATCTAAGAGAAAAACAAAAACAAAACTGCAAACCGCTAACAACCAGGTCTTCCTCAGCTTCCCTTCCACAAGACAATTTGAAACTGCGACGTGCGAGGCAGTGGAGGACAAACTGTCAGGGCACTGAGCGAGCAATTCATGTGCTTTTGTCATTTAAAACAAAAAAAGCAGAATAGGAAAGGAAAACCATTACAGGAGCTGAGAGGAATTACTTTCTGGTGCCACTGTGACGGTAAAACCAGGGAAAATGGTGAAAAGAAAGTAGAGGAGGTGAACACTGGAGCAATCAAACTGACCTGGTTGAGAATAGATTACATGAGTGTGGCACCTCTCTGTTGGTCATCTGTCTTTAAAAATTTAATTTTTAGATAAAAACATTTTAATTTGAATGTTATTTGTGAATCCCGGAGAGCTGAATAATCCCGACTACACGCCGTCCAGTGTCGTATTCTTCTGAGAAATGACAATGTCAGCTCAAACAATTGCATTTTAAGAACATTTTACACAAAAGAGCAAAACTATCAATGCCAGCTTGGGAGAATTCAGCTTCTGAAACGATACAGACTGACATCGTTGGAAGAACGGTGAAAATAGCAAAATAAAAAAGGAGAGAACAGACATCTACCGGCGCAGATTAATATCCATAAAACCTGCTCGTGACGCATACGAGACACAAAAAAAAAAAGCTCAACTCCCACTCAACATTTTGTTGTGTCACATAATGTAGTGTGGAAAAGACCTAAACAGAGAAAGTTTGGTTGCTCCACTGTGATGTAAGAGGTTCCCTTCCATTTACAGCTCATCTACACTTTACCGATGTTTTTGGGCCTGAGGGTTCAAATTAAGTCAGGTTTGTTTTGCAGGGGATGCGCAGCATAATGGTATACATTCATGGTTTGTTTACCGTGTCAAATCGGCTTCAAATTCTGCCACTCTTGCATGGGGGAGTGACGCTTTGCAGCCTTTCCGGCTCCTTTCTGTCAGTGACGTGATTGTGACTTTACACGACGAGCGGAAACGAACTGAATCCAGCCCGGCTGCCTTGCCAGCAATACTGTCCAAGACATGGACATTTACAGAAGACCCTTTCCTCTTTATTGCAGTTTAAATATCTGTGTAAACATATTGGCTTGAAGCAACGCTCTGATAAATACTTATGAGCCAAGTCCTCTTCGGCAAAAACCCAATGCTGGAATCCAAATGAGTACAGTATCATTAGTCTGGGGTTTAGGGACACCGGCCCTTTTTTAATCTCATAGAGGCAGGACTCAAAAAGAAAAATCTCATCACGATCGGACCGGTCAGGGAAGGATAAGATATGACTTTATTGATCCCCATAGGGGAAAATTCGTTTGTCACAGCAGCACAACAATATCAATAAATATGAATGAATATAAAGAGACAATAAAAAAAGGTCAAAGACAATTACAAGGACAGGAACAGATAACAAAATGAACAGGGTTAAAAATAAATAACAGAATGACAACAACAATAATAATAGATAACTGAACGACAACAAGGCAACAATGATAAACCTGGTAGCTTTTATCAAACACTTTCAAATCTCAAAGAGCTCTGTGGCCTCAAAGACAAACACCTCCATTAAGAGAGTGATAGTGTATCTTGCTGCTTGTGATTTATGTACCTGCCAAAATCCAAAGGAGAACAAATGACAGGTAGCCCGCGGACACACACAACGATGTTAAGCCCGACCGATTCCTGTCTCACCCGAAACCAAAACCCCAAAAACTATATTTTGTCATATACGGACAAGCAATTTTTGAAGTATTGGCAACTTTATAATTGACCATTTAATGCAAGTAGAGCCAGAAACTACCTGGAATGAGAATAAGATGCCCTTTGGTGTGTTCGAGACCTTTTTTTCTTGAACCCTTTCTCAATGTAGCTCTCTGCAGCTTTGCCCTGTGGCCTGACTCAAATTGGTCCCATTTTCTTGGACCTTCTGGCTCCACCTCTTAAAAGCAAACCACAATGCATTACCTCTAGGGAAGGACAAGGGCGGGAAACAACGACTGACATGGATCCAATACAATTCGGGGTTCGAGCAAGATGATTTGCAAATATCCATGCTAACTATTTAATTCATACTCAGGCGCCATGGACAGAAAATGGAGAAACTTAGTTTGCTATCCAGAGGCACTCTAAAAACATTTTCCTACAACCAGTTCCTCCCTGGAAAAATAGCTCAATCTCCCAGCTCCAATTGTGATGCAGCGCTGATTTATCGCAGGGATCTCTTCATATCTGATGTGCGTTAAAAATGGCCGCAGACCAAACATTGGTGTGAACTCAAGTAGCCTGACCTTCAGCCACAGAAGTATAGAAATGAATATTGGACCAGCGATCAGACTCTGCCGTGAAAAATGGGGAAAAAAGATTATAGAATCGGGTACTTATTGCGCATTACAATGGAAACGGGTGACACGTCCCGGTGCTCTTGGGAGCTTAATTGTATGTTTATCCGTGAGCCGGCATGACTGCTGTGGATGGCCGGGTCCGTTTATTAGCGCAGGTCGATAAACAGTCCCCGGTTGTCGGCTGCTACTTAACGAAGCAGCCGTTTAATTAAATAACAATAGAAACTATTTTCACATGCTGTCCAGGTAATGTCACACTGTCCAGTGAGTTGAAGTGACTGGTAACCGGGTCGACGGATGGTCATTTCTCCTCTAGCAGTTCTCATTTAAGATCAGAGAGTCACGGAGACAATCCATCATCTGATGATTGATCAGACACCCTAGAGCCTCGTGCAAAGCTTTGACCTTCGTCATCTTTCTGGCTGTTTCGTTTATTGGTTGTCGCAGAAAATCATCTGCCTCCATCTAAGCCTCTCCTCGCACACAAACTAACTTCATGTCCACTTTCATTCCATCCATAAATCTCTTGGTCTTCCTTTGGACCTCCTGACTGGCAGCTCCAGCCTCAGCATCCTTCTACCAAGATCTAATTTTTTAATTGATTTATATTTCCTGTGTTTGTATCCACAAATGAAAACAACCTCATTTTTCATCAGTCTTCCTTTGTCACCATGATAATTGCATTTCATGCTGATGGGGATGTGATTTGCTGCAAAACAGAAAATGTGGAATGTTAAGCTTTGACATCTACGGTACAGAACCCTAAAATAACTTTCAGGAATTGGTATTTTCACCAAAGCCAGATATAATTTATCTGGTCTGCTTCCACGAAGTGGGGAATCTTGTTCCCTGCACCTTTAACCTTCAAAATAAAATGTTGGAATAACATACCTTCTCACAAAATGTATTTCTGACCTACATTAAAAAGGTTGGTTTACAGTACAGGGATTTCTTAACTCAAGCTATTTAAGATTACAGAAACAAAAATTGTTGGTACAGTGACTGAACCTATGTGGTTAAAAATGAGGAAATGGAAAGAAAAGTGTCTCAAGGGACAGAGTATTTGTCACAGATTCAAGAAAATCTGTAAAACTTTCTTCTGCGGCCCCCTGCTGCAAGTTCTGAGTCTGCCTTCCTAATCTCTGAAACCAATGACTATTAATATACCCTGGGGACGGATATCCAGGCCAAGACTTCCTCTTATTTGCTCATCGGGCAATGGGAGTCATTTTGAAACCTGGCAGTGGGTTTAATCAGGGAGCTGGCAGTGTTGGGGGGGGAAGCTTTCTTCAAACTGTCGATTGTTCCTCAAGAGCCAGTAACTTTCCTGAAAAATCAAAGCGATTCTTGGACATCTGCAGATATCATCCTTTCACTGACTGTCCTCACCCTCATCTGTCAGCCTGGCAGATGGGGCCGCCCATGATTGATTTTTCAGCAGAAACTAGCGGCATCTGCTAGTGAACCATTTAATGACTTTAGAGCTTTTGATTATGTAGGAACTCCCAACCCCAAAACAGAAAAGCAGTCCCCCAAAAAAAAAAAAAATCCAAGCGTGATTTACAGCTTTGGCATTATTTTAAATTTAAATGGAGTCACCCAAGCAAAGGTGAATTTCAAGGTTTGCTGTCCAACAAGACTTTGATCCTGTTGTATCAGTGGGTTGGACAAATGTTCTAGAATAACAGCACTCATAATTCAGTCACTTTCTTGCATAATCTGAAAGTCTGAATTCCTGAATCCAGATCAAGCATCTGCATCACCATGCATGTTTGACCTCTCACCCTGCTTGTCCCTACCCAGAACTCTCATGGAATGGCAGCAGCTGCAAACCCACCCCAGATGCTCCACTGAAGCTCCTGAGAATCAGCCAACAGAGTGGTGTGGAGTCCTTCAAGCAATGCACTCACAATGAGTCTGCTGGATATTCCTCTCATACAATAAGATAGTAAAGAAAAATGGCATCAGCTCACTTCAACCAATAGCATATTATGATAAAAATATAAACATGAGGCATTCAACAATGCAAACTTGTCTTTTGTAGTTCGTGTTGAGCCTGACATAATGCACGGTCGATCACAGATTAAAAATCTCCCTGTTCCAGGTCCCAACGTCCTTGCACATAAACACACACGCAGATACTCTAAGCTGACAAAGCACACGTCATGGGATTAACATGTGGATTGGAGCCTATTGCATTCCTACAGACATGTTCCCGCTGTCTTATCCTTAGGGGAGAGATCTTTGATATGGAACCTTTTCATATTTGGTGAATCTTAATTTCAAGTAGAGCCGCATAGAAAAGACATGCATTCTTTAGTTCTTTGTCTCTGGAGGAAGGAGAATTTCCATCTTTCTCTGTTCACGGCTCATTTAACAGAAAATGACATTGACCTTAGACGCCAACTTAACCCTACTAGAAATAATCATCATTTATTTTAGTCCATATTTACCCGGACACTGATCAACTCCCTGTTCCTTTTGAGGCTATCGGTATAGACAATGTTTGTGGAAAAGAATTACATTTAAAAACTAGATATCTCAACTCTGGAGGGAAAGCGGTGCTTTACACTTGCATACCGTATATCTTGGGCAGGGGGCGGCTGAATCCCTGTGGACAACCTGTAAGTGATATTAAAGAATAGACTTGAGGAAAAGAAAGTCAAACTTGCATATTCTACAGTCTAAGATTTGGATGCAAACCTTCAGCTGGAGGAATTTTTAGTTTTGCATTTAAAATTAATGTTTCTAATAATAAATGAGCAGGAGGACAGTTTGTTTATGTCCCTGGACTCTTTGCCTGGTCTGAACTTCCCTTGCAATCACAAAATAAGTTTGTTTCACTCATTCGCCCTCATTTGGAGTTATTTTTACCTTCCTCTATTCTCTGAAATGGCATATGGACTCTCAATCTTACATGCACAACTGCTTTCCCAAGATTAGTTTACACCAGATTTTTCTTACATAGTTTATACTATACAGTTTACACCTCCTGACATGAGGTCCTGTATTTAATACTATAGATTCAATAATTAAAGAAGTTTATCACCATATATAAAGTCTAGAAACAGGTTTCCCTGCACAACAAAATGCTAGTTCAGTGAAGCCAGATAGCGAAAAAGGAAACCAATAAATAACCATATTATTGGAACATGATATGCATCAGAATATATCACAAAAAGTAAGTAAAGGGATGCACTAAGGCAAGCTTTCTACAATATTCCACAACACAGTATTAAACTAGTCAAACCCTAAACCGTTGACAGGCTGTCCAAATTGTGACAAAATAAAAGCAGCCTGGTCTGGCAGCAGAAGCAGACCAGGCTGTCAAATATCCCCAAACAATTTTCCCCAGCATTGACTGGAATGCTGGGGGAAATGCTTCTGACAGGAACACCACAAGCAAGCACTCAGTATACCGCGAGGGGTTGGTTACCTACCCAGATCAAGGTCAGGACAAAATGGCCAACACCCCAGGTGTTCACACCATACTATGTATACACTTCTTGATTGGGGAACAGGTGTAAACAATGAAGGGACTGAGCAGGGGAACAGGTGCAGAAAATTAACAGCATTAGCATCATGATCACCGCCTCCAGCAATGATACAGAAACACTTAGCTAGCAAAAGATCCAACTCGCCCTCGTCCATTATCACCTGAAGTTTGTAGCTCACATGTGTCAAACTCAATGCCTGAAGGCCACATGTGGCCCGACGGGTGAAGAGAACATCTCAAAAGGTCTGATTGTCTTAAAGTAAATAAGTCAAACACATACATTGACCATTTGCCGCAATTCATGCAAGGGAAGTGATGGCGTCCCAACATTGGATTGCAGTGTATCCACATCAATGGGATTCTCAGCAAGTGGGATAGAGAAATACAATGATCCCTAAATGTACACGAAGAGAAAAGCTGATGCAGATGGAAGGCTGTTTCAAGAAAAATGGGAATGCATATCTAATATTGTCACCATTGTCAAACCTTGATAAGCTGTTTGCGACAGGAAGCACAGTGCTGAACCAAAAGTAATGGCGATCTGGAACATGGGAGCAGACTAATTTAAGAGAGTCTTAAATTAGTAACGGGGTTGGTCATCCAATCATTAGCTGTAACAGATATGACTGATTTCCATTTCTGAAGAGTTTCGTTTGATTGACTTATTTATGTTTTTGTGTCCACCTATTTAACTAAGCGTCATCACCATACCAGATATATATAGTTTTTGGAGCTATAAGACAGTCATGAGGTCTGCTGGAGGTGTCACAGAAAAGTTCATGGTGGACTCTATCAGGGATCAGCTCTGAGCCACTTCTTGTTTGCACAGGTGATGAACAGGCACACAGATGAGGTTAGACGGGAATCTCCATGGACCATGATGTTTGCAGATGACATTGTGATCTGTAGTGACACCAGGGAGCAGGTGGGGGTAAATCTAGGGGTAAGACCTGGAGAGGACAGGAATGAAGGTTAGCTGCAGCGAGACAGAATATATGTGTGTTAATGAGAGGGATCCAAGTGGAAAGATGGGGATACAGGGAGTGAAGTTAAAGAAGGTAGAGGATTTTAAGTACTTAGGGTCAACAGTTCAGAGTAACAGCGAGGGTGGAGTAAAGGTGAAGGAACGTGTCCAAGCGGGATGGAGAAGTATGATGGAAGATTATCAGCTAAAATGAAAGGAAAGGTGTAGAAGACGGAGGTGTGACAAGCCAAGTTGTTTGATTTAGAGAAACTGAGGAGGCAGAGCTGGAGGTAGCAGAGATGAAGATGATGAGGTTCTCTTTGGGGCTGAGGAGGACGGATAGGATCAGGAATGAGTTCATCAGAGGGACAGCACATGTTGGACGTCCTGGAGATAAAGCCAGACTGCAATGGTTTGGACATGGACAGAGGGAGGGCGGTGAAGATCTGGGAAGACGAATACAGAAGATGGAACCGCCAGGGAGGAGGACTAGAGGAAGAGCAGAGAGGAGATTTATGGATGGAGGGAAAGAGAACATGAAGTGAAGCCAAAAGGAAAGGAAGGAATTTCGCCTTTGGTGGGTTTCTCCAGTTTCATCGGGGGGGTTAATCAATTAAGCAAATAAAAAAATAATAAATAAATAAATAAATAGATAAATACATACATACATACATAAATAAATGGAAAGTTTTGGTTTCTACCCATCTTCTGTGAAATAAGACTTCAAAAACAAAATCATTATGCTTCAAACGTTCACATATTGCTGTTCAGCAACAGGATGACCGTCTAATTATTGAGGGTGTGTGGAAACCCTCCGGGCTCTCTGACATGGAACAGGCTCTGGGATGTGGCGCCTTCAAATTATTTCACATCGTTAGTCCCAGCATACACTTGGATTTGTAAACTCACACTCACACACACACACACACACACACACACACACACACACACGAACACACACATACACAACCATTAATACACGTGGTTCCACAGTGAGAACAGAAGTTCCGCTTGCTTTGGACACTTGGTTTTCTGTCTTTTAAATTTTTGAATAAATGTGGTTGCTGGATCAGAAGTACCATTTGTGGACCAACAAGTTTAGTTTAGTTTAGTTTAGTTTAGTTTAGTTTAGTTTAGTTTAGTTTAGTTTAGTTTAGTTTAGTTTAGTTGTCTTTGGTTTGGTTTGATTTAGTTCAGTTTTGTTTTGTTCAGTTTGGTTTGTTTTTTGTTTTGCTACGTTTGGTCTATTTGATTCAGTTTTGTTTTGTTTTGTTTTGTTTTGTTTTGTTTTGGTTTGGTTTGGTTTGGTTTGGTTTGGTTTGGTTTGGTTCAGTTCATTTCAATTTTGTTGTGGTTCAGTTCAGCGCAATTTTGTTTCGTGGGAGTTTAGTTTAGTTTAGTTTAGTTTAGTTTAGTTTAGTTTAGTTTAGTTTAGTTTAGTTGGTCATTGTAGACAAGCTCTCCTCAACCAATATAAGCAACTGAGAAGAACCGTTTGTGTCTGAAAGCACATCATTCCAGTACTGTCGCTCGAAAGCCTGCTTTCAAAAATTAATTCTTTTTTTGGATACATTTCTAAAACACAAGTTCTTTTTAAGGCTCTTCATAGAGGTGAATGAAGGCCCTGCCTCCCAGGCTGGATCCTGGACTCCTACACGTGCAGTCCAATAATCCTTTGAACAAACATCCATACCTAGTATGCTCATCAGTCACAGGAGATGGTTTATGGAAGAATTCCGTAGTACTTCCTGAGCTACATTAATACCACAAATACCCTGTATACAGTACTTTCATCCTCCTCCTTGAGACAATAAAACTTGAAAGTAATTGTTTACTATTTGTCCACCACCATAGTTGCATGTTCATTAGCAAATTGTTAACCCTGGTCAGTTCCTTTGGACTTACTTAACATTTACCACTAGTTGTCCCTTCAGAAGGCTCCAGACTTTGATTTGCCCTGACGCCATAATAGAAGCACAAATATGTCGTTTTTTTTTGGTCGAATTGCTACTATGCAGGAGAGAAAGCTGCGGGGAAAAGGACCGTTGTCATCTGGCGGCTTCTTCATCTAAATGGGACCCTCCCTCTCCGAAAACGACTCCAGATAACCAGCCAATAAGATCTCCAGTTGAAGGATAAAAGCCCCCTTTCAAGGGCACATTAATGATACATGGACTGGAGGCTGCTTCACACACCCAGCAACCCAAAGCTCTCCAACCTCCATTCGTGAGCCAGGGTGAAAGTTCGAGGTAAAAACGGACGGGCTCCAGCAAAAAGCATCATTTATGCTGTATTACATGAAATATATTGAGGAGAGATGAAGGTCTTTCGAGGAGGCGACTCGGGTTCTTGTGAACTCGAGTTTCCTTTGTTTCAGTCAAAACCCCATAAAAAGATATTTGGTAAAACGAGTTCCTCTCTTTTTCTTTTTTTCTCTAAAATCATTCTTATGACTAGAGATTTTGCAACATCCAACACCAACAGGAATTTTCCAAAGTCGGTTGGCATTCTTGTAACGTTCTTGAGAATCATAAGAAAGCTGCTTCATTCAAGGATGAGTCTTTCTTCAAACTGCTTTTTGCTTTCATCAAAGATATAAGCAAACAATCCGCCCCCCAAAAAATTACAGACATCCCTTTTAAATTATAAAGAAGAGGAGCAGAGATACGCTGTCATCGTGATAACATCCTCGATATATACAGACATGACCTAGATCTTTTCTCCTGACCTCAATGTTGCCCATTTACAAGAAAATATCATCTGTTGGTGAGGCTATGTCTGTGTCATGTACACCCACACACAGACACACACACACACACACACACACCACGCACACGTGCCTAGTATGATTGGCGATGGTGGCATTACTCAAAGCTTCTTGGTCTTTTGAGGAATGGTTTTCTTTCGTGATTATTGTATAATTCCAAAATACAACCACATAGCAGAATTCAACCCCCCCACCCCCCCTTTAAGCAGAATAAGACATGAGCGCGACGCACAGTGAGCCAATTTCTAAATCTTGTTTATGCATTTTTCTCTTATGAAACGGTGATTCATGTGCAACCATATATGAATAATTTATGACCATTCAAACTTGTCAGACAAACTTCATCATCCATTAGATGTTCCCGCGTTTTTCACATTTTTTATGCTTTCTATATTGCAGCTCCTCCTGTATATTGGCTTTAATTTAACCTATTTTCCTTTTTAATGCTATTCTACCATGTTGTTATTGTGGGTTTTATAATAACATTTTTTAATAACACATGGCTAAGTACTTCGAGATGCATTATTTATGAGCATGTATGAGCTCGTGTGTGTGTGTGTGTGTGTGTGTGTGTGTGTGCAAGCTATGCACAGCATATCCAGGGAGCTATATTTGCCCCGTTAGTTATTAATGCCAGTGTGTGCTTTATAAGAGAGAACTTTTGATTGCGTTGCTCAAAGTTACAAAATTGTGAGGCTTGTGAGGTGCTTTGTTTTGTTTTTTACCGATTAAAGAAAAAAGGTCAAGTTTACTGTACTGTTCCAACCGTTTTGCATGCTGAAGATAACTATCAAACTGAGCAGTTATGAGTCCACGTGGTCAGCGCTCACTGTATGTACTTACGACAGCGTCCTCTCCAGCCTGCTGCCTGTGGAGCCGATGATCTCCCCCAACGTGCAGAACATTTGACCCAGGAAGTCCTCAAGACGACAGAGGAAACGTAGTTAATACGGGAGGGGACGGCCCAGATCACGTCGCTGTATTTCACATGTAATACCAGATGCAAAAACCTCACAAGGCATGGAATTTTTGGTCATATCTTCCTTTTTAGCATTTTCTTCCAAATCAAGTAATTTCAAGTTATAATTCATTTCAATGCATTAATTTTGGCCAGCATTCTGCTACTGTCTTGTTAACATCGGGTGATTTTTTTTGTGTTTATTTTGGATAAATGATTAAATGGCCTCCAGTTTTAAGCAGTTTCCAAGTGCGTTACAACCGATAGCACTCACTGACACTCACACACACTGGCAGCAGAGCACGTAATTTTTTTCAGACGTTTAAAAGAAAATAAAAACACAAAATAAAGTGCAACATTTTCTCATGATTATGGAATAATTTCCAGAAAGTCATACTTTTGTATAAAAGTGCGTATATTGAAAATATTGAAACTCTGATGTTGTTGTTTTTTGTTTTGTTTTTTGCAAATGATAGAAAAGGAATTAAAATGTAATTATCCTACCTTCTGCTCGACCACAAAGGAGGCAGGATGGAGAGGAAGGAACAAGTTAGAGAGAAAAAATAAATCAATACCTTTCTTCTATTTGAGATGGAAGTCAGAATGACTGAAAGAAGGTCGGTCGGCTTACATGTTTTGAAAGGTTGGAGCTCCTGGTGTCCACATTGTACCTGCAATGTGTTGGGAAATGACAAAAATGAATGAATACATATTTGTGCTGATTGTATAGAAATAAACTTTGTTTATAGATGAGTACTTCTTTTTGATTCCTACTTCAGGGATTTTTGAAATAAATACAAAAATTGGGAAATCTTTTTTTTAAAGGTATTTTCACACAAGTTAGTGTGAGTATTGGTTTATGATTTTGATGGCAAAAAAAAAAAAATCAAAACAAATATGTGAAAAAAAAATTAAGACAAAGCTGTTGGAGAAAAAAAAAATAGAAAAAATAAAATGGGATTATCAGTGCCATGTAGCGACTAAAAAACTTCTTTGAGAAAGAAACAATGCCTTGATAAGCAACGCCCGGACGCAGCAGTAGCCCCTCGCGGGAATAAAAAAATGGCGCATTCCACTTCAGTAATTAGACATGGTAGAGCAGTATGAATGTGTCAAGAGCGATGAGACGCACATTTATGGATCTGGAGCAAGTCTGAAGTATAATAAACTCTGGAATCCACACAAAAGTCCCTCCCTCTTTGCTTTCTCTGTAATTCTTCTAAAGTCTCTCGTCTCTCGGAGGACCCTGGTGCCACACCGTCTCCGGAGACTCCAGAGACCCAAACGGCTTCTCCTTATGTTTGACAAAGGGAAATCCGCCGTGGCCAAAAGGATGGAACTTTACATTTCGCATTTTTAAAGGTTTTTTTGGCCAAGCCAGAACACCCGACTTGACTTTGACACAGATTTCCCGTTGTTAGGGTAAATAATATTAGGCACCAGGATGCAGCATGTTCGTCTGCACTGGACATTCATCCATTCATAACTGAACCGTGTGGAGGCCAGAAATGATTGAATAAATGATAAATCAAAAGTCCTTGCAAAATGAAACCAGTCTCTAAAGCCCGTCCCTTCACTCAAGCTAACCTGACACCTGACATGACTGGTTCGGGAATCGGTTTGATTTCGCATGGTCTCGCAGCATAAGATTCTTAATTTGCATGCAAAAATAGTATATAGGGATGGATGGATACACACCATCCATCCATCCCAGTTATATCATTCAGTTACATCATCGAAGAGCTTATTTTCACAGGTCAGGACCAAATCCCTTGTTAGAAAAATACAATGTAACGACATTTGCACTTTACTTGTCTTTATATGTGTCCCCTGTGAACAACCTTGTTGAATTTCGCTTATCGCCCAACGACAGCTGGAATTGGTCCCAGTGGTCACCGTCTCTAAACCATACAGCACCCACCCTCTACACCTTTCATTTCATTCCGGCTGATAATTTTGTGATCACTCTTTTTCCCACCCGTTCCAACATGTTTGAACAAAGTTTTCCACCTCTTCTCAACGTCTCCATTGCTTTGGACCAGACTTGGGCATTTTACAGCCCGGGGGCCACATGTGGCCCTTTGGCTGTCCCTGTCCGGCCCACATGGGGTCAGTCAGAACATGAATGACAAAACATTCGAAATCTTCTTGTCGTGGCAGCTGGACTT